>NC_091260.1:29845000-30470000 GCF_042477335.2 Ovis canadensis
AAAAGCAAGGTGAAAGTTAATAGAATTTTACTAAGCTAAACGATGTGGGCTGTGAGTGCAATAAAAGTAATTGTAATAAAATTACAATAACAACAGCTTAAAATAGGGACAATTAACATATAAGCATAGGCAGGCACCCCTCACTTTCTACACTCATTCACTAAATACATCCAGGCACTCTAGCTGGCTAACTCAGAATCTTTCCCAACAAGAAACCAACCAGTCAAACACAACCAACAGTATTAGCATGCAATATGAAATTATTATTTCTGGCTTAAAGGTACAACTTTTATTTAATCTATAGAAACCCACTTTTTAGGGAGAAAGAAAACTAGAACTGATGCTATTCCATTGGTCTCTGCAGTGGACACTTAGGTGCCTGTATAACTGTCCTCCTTCCCAACAGAGCCCTGAACTTGTCAGTTATCCTCCTGTTTCATGTCCACCGTATGCTTCAGAAAAAGCTGATCTGAGCCCCAACGCTAATGGCTCAGTAAGCAATCAAGGAAATCCTATTCCCCTGGTCAATGACTGCTTTCAACATGAGTATGTTTAAGAAATTCTAGCCAATTAGACATGGAGGGAAATCTGATGAAATGACTTCTAGAACAGTGTCCTATGATGTTAAAATGACATGAGGAAAAAGGTGACTACTCGTCTGGCACCGGCAGTGTCATGAACTGTAATGTCTAGAACTACTTTTTGACAACGAGGGTAAGTAGCCTGCATATGAAGCTAAAGTGTTGAGGGGATGGGGTAGGAAGAACTGGGTCTTTAAGGTACTGTGCGGTCACGAATAGCTAATCCAAGAGCCTCCCACTCACATCCATGTGTGCTAAGCCACTTCAGCCGTGTCAGACTCTTTGATCCTATGGACCGTAGCCTTCCAGACTCCTCTGTCCATGGGATTCTCCAGTCATGAATACTGGAGTGGCTTGCCATGCCCTCCTACAGGGGATCTTCCCAACCTAGGGATCAAACCTGCGTCTCTTAGGTCTCCTGCATTGGGAGGTGGGTTCTTTACCACTAGCGCCACCTGAGAAACTCTCTCTTACCTGCAATTGTTTTGAAAGATAAAGACTTTTTATTTATTTTTTAAAATATAAATTTATTTATTTTAATTGGAGGCTAATTACTTTACAATATTGTATTGGTTTTGCCATACATCAACATGAATCTGCCATGGGTGTACACCTGTTCCCCATCCTGAACCCCCCTCCCACCTCCCTCCCCGTACCATCCCTCTGGGTCAGAAAGATACTGATTTTCTTATTGTTAAAGTCAGCTGACTCAGGGGTTTCTCTTACTTGCCGCTGAAAATCCTTTTACAGTCCCTTATATCAGCATCACAAAAGGATCTTATCAAAAACTCACTTCTGGATTCAGGGCAAGAAACGGTCTCCCTCTCCTGATACACCTACTTCCTTTCTACACGGTAACAGGAAAATGCTTGTCTTTGTCCTGGTAGGTAGTAAAGTCAAGGCTGTTTTACACCTGGATGGCATGTTCTCCATTCAAGGTTTCTTGTTTAAATTCCTTCAGTCCCATATTAATAGTTTTCAGTCACAAAGAACATGTGCTTTTCTTACTCATTGCCTCAAATCCTCTTATGACCACTAAACTGAATATACCCAACTAACTAACAGTTGTATGTTCGTAGTATAGACGAAGTGCCATGAAGGAACAGAAAGTGAAAGTGTCAGTCGCTCCTGTTAGCCCTGTCTGATTCTTTGTGACCCCATGAACTGCAGCCCCCCAGGCTCCTCTGTCCATGGGATTTCCCAGGCAAGAATACTGGTGTGCGTAGCCATGCCCTTCTCCAGAGAATCTTCCCAACCCAGGGATCGAACCCAGGTTTCCTACACTGCAGGCAGATTCTTTACCATCTGAGCCACCAAGAAGCAGAGAAGGAAGCAATGACTTTTTACTGAGATTATGGAAAGGAATCTAGAAGTAGGTATTTGCTACACAGGGCAATGCTGAGGGCATGAACTGCCAAGGAGAAGAAATGTTACAAGTCAAAGGAAATGGCACATTTGGGAAAGGGGAAAGAATTTAGAGAGGAAGAGAAAAGGCCAATTAATGTAAACTGAAGATCAGCAAAGAACAGTGTCCCATCAACTTCATGCTATACAAAACTGGGCTTCTAATTTTAAGAAGTGGAGCAGAATGGATCAGAAGGATTAACTGGAGAGAGGCGTCAAGGAGGTCACTGAGACCAATACAAGTTAGGATAATACAGAGGGGATAAGTCAGAGTCAAGGAACCAAGGCTGCTTCCGATATTCTCTATTCCATTATGAAAAGCTGTCTGGTGAGTCAATATATCAAGAGGGGGGAAAATGCTTATAAAAGCCTACATTTTATTTCTGTTTCTAAAAAAATTACATCCTTGATGGCAATATTTTTTGTACTCTCTAACTATAAAACCACAACTTATGAGTCTCCTTTCTTCCTTATTCCCAAATTTGGCAAAAGGTTGTCAACCTCATTTCTCAATGTGCCTAAAACCAATTATTATTTAAGGAAAAAAAGGGAATCCAGTCTAAACAAAGACAAGTAGAAGGCAAATTATAAGCATCATTTATATATTTTCCTGGTTTAATAAAGTAAGAGCTCTATTAACTAAAAAGAAACTCATGCAAAAAGATAAAATGAAAAGATAAACTCAACACAAAAAATTAATGCAAAATGAATCAAAGACTTGAACTTAAGACCTGAAACAATAAAACTCCAACAAGAAAAACACAGTGGTTAGCTCTTTCACACTGGTCTTGGTGATGATTTTTTGTATCTGCTCTGAAAACAAAGGCAACAAAAACAAACATGCGGGACTACATCAAACCAAAAACTTCTGTACAGCAGAGGAAACCACCAACAGAAGGAAAAGGCAACTTAGTGAAAGAAAATATTTACAAATCTTGCATCTGATAAGGGGTTAAGGTCCAAAATACATCAACTGATTCAACTCAATACCAAAAAATCAAACAATCTGATTAAAAAGCAGTCAGAGGATCTGCATAGACATTTTTCCAAATTAGACATACAGATGGCCAACAGACAGAGGAAAGATCTCAACATCATCGATCACCAGAGAGATGGAAACCCAAACCACCATATCATATCACACCTGTTAGAATGGCCATCCTCAAGCCAGGAAAACAGGCTAAATACATTACTGAGGAGAAGTCAATCAGTCTGGAATCTCATGAAGCCTTCCTTATCATTATATGAAATATTCCCTTTATTAATATCAGTATTAAGAGGAAAGGTGTGATGATTCTACTATGAAAGGATATGATGATTAAAAGTTTTACTCAAATTAACAGATAAATGTGAGATTATCAGCATTCCTGATAACATGATTTTAACTAAGCCCCTGAAGGATACAGTTGACCTTTGAACAGCACAGATTTGAATTGTGTAGATTTTTTTCTGTAAGCTCATATAAGAGTGCTACACATATTACAGTACTACACGATCTGGGCTTGGTTGAATCCACAGATACAGAAATTCAGACATAGAGGATCAACTGTAAAGTTATATTTGGAGTTTCAACTGTGAAGAGGGTTGGAGCCCCAAACCCCCATCTGCCCTGTGCAAGGATCAACTGAAATTTCTTTTGGAACTAGTCAAGTACCATGTGACCCTCTACTATCTTAGAGGTGCCAGTGATGCTTCAACCAGTCAAATACAAATATAGGATGCTAATCCACTCCCCTTTTTCTCCATAACTCGCCTGAAGGGCAAGGGAACACTGTTAGTGGAAAAAACAACATATTCAAAATCTTCTGAAAGACAAGATCAGGCGTATTCAAGGTGGTATGCCTAGCGGGATGGGGTGGGAGAGGGGTTCAAGGACAGGACACACGTATACCTGTGGTTGATTCATGCTGATGTATGTAGAAACCAACACAATACTGTAAAGCAATTATCCTTCAATTAAAAATAAATTAATTTAAAAACCTTAAAAAGGGAATTTATATGACAAACTACACTTGCAATATTTTTTTAAAACCTAATGTCAAAACATAAAACGACTGACTACTAGACCAAAGAACCCCAATTCAAAATTTCACTATAAAAAAAATTTAGCTTATCTCAAGATGAAACAATATTACAAGCAAAATAACAAAAGTTTTCTTTACTATAAAGACAAAATTTGAAAGCTGCCATACGATGCTTATATGGTTATGATAAACAAAAACAATGTAGGGCATAATTAATTACCGAAGTTCAAGTGCAATTAATTAAATGATACACCTACTCTTTGTAAGTTCCCGTTTCAGGATCTTCGGTCATGACGTCATGTAGGCCCTCCACTGAGATGTTTATAATACCACAGAATTTATCCTGGATAACACTAGAATACAAGAAGAGCAAAACATGTTGAAATGGATTATTTCAACAGACAATTGCTTTTTTTCCTCCCTAACTATTCTCTTGAACATGAAGATAAATTTTAGTGTGAAAGTATAAATGAAACTTTCAAAATATATTTCTTAAAGCAGAAATTGTACTTTGCATATCACATTAAAATTTTCTTTCACTAGATTACCACTATGCTTAAATACTTATGTGGGTAGATTAGATGGGAAAGAAATACTTTAACATTCTTTATTATAGTCTTATGTTAATGTTATAATTAAAAAGATAAAGGTATAAAATGTTGAAGCCATAGACTATGAAAAAATATCTGTAAAACAAACATCTGATGAAGAGCCTGGCTCTGAAAACTCAAACAAATAATTAAATTTAAAAAACAGGGCAAAAATTTGAATAGATACTTCCCCAAGTAAGACATACCATTGGCATATGAGCACTTGAAAAAATGCTCAATATCATTCATTGGTCATCAAAGAAATAAAAATTAAAACTGTAATGAGATTTTAATAAAAAGTAAAACAATGAAGACTGATAATACCAAGTGCTGGCAAGAGTGAGTAATAATAGGACCTCTCATACAGTGCCAGTAAGAATAAACATCCACTTTGGAAAAAAACATTCGCAATTTTTATAAAGTTAAACATTCCATACATGTAAGCAATCTCATTCCTAGGTATTTACCCAAGACCGAAACAAGTATTCTCAGAACTGCATGTGAATACTTATAGTAGCTTTATTCATAACCCCAAACTACAAATGATCCAAATGTCCACCAACTAACAAATGGATAAACTGTGGGTCACTTATCCAACAGAACAATCAGCCATAAAAGGAAACAAACAGAGATACGTGCAACAAGTTGGAAAAAATCTCAAAAAACATTATGCTAAGAAAAACAGATTTGAAAGGCTATGTACCGCATGACTTCATTTATGTATGTGGCTTTCTGGAAAGGCAAAATTACTTCATCAGTGGTTGCCAGGCAAAGGGACCACAGGGAACTTTTGGGGTGATGGTTACATCCTGTGCCTTGAGTGTGGCACTGTTACATACTGTGTTCAGTTCAGTTCAGTTCAGTCGCTCAGTTGTGTCTGACTCTTTGCGACCCCATGAATCGCAGCACGCCAGGCCTCCCTGTTCATCACCATCTCCTGGAGTTCACTCAGACTCACGTCCATCGAGTCCGTGATGCCATCCAGCCATCTCATCCTCGGTCATCCCCTTCTCCTCCTGCCCCCAATCCCTCCCAGCATCACAGTCTTTTCCAATGAGTCAACTCTTCGCATGAGGTGTCAAAACTGTATGCTTGTAAGAGGTCTTAGTCTATGTGAACTATACCTTAATAAGCTTGACTTTAAAAAAGAAGTATATAACCATCCACTGGTACACAAAATTATGCTATTTGAATTTTAAAATAATTAAAAAATTTAAATTATTTAACTCTTTTCTCCAGAGAATTCATAGTATCATTCCTGCATGGGACATATTATGTTTCTCATACTGCATTAATAAGCATAATTAAGTTTTAAATATTCAGTAAAGTAGTTCCCAAAGTCAACACAGTTTGGGTAATGTTCCTGCCTTTGTAAAGTCAAAATCGTATGTCTGTACTCTCAAGTGTGATCAGATTTTAGAGAACTCACATCCATCGAATCAGTGATGCCATCCAGCCATCTCATCCTCTCTCGTCCCCTTCTCCTCCTGCCCCCAATCCCTCCCAGCATCACAGTCTTTTCCAATGAGTCAACTCTTTGCATGAGGTGGCCAAAGTACTGGAGTTTCAGCTTTAGCATCATTCCTTCCAAAGAAATCCCAGGGCTGATCTCCTTCAGAATGGACTGGTTGGATCTCCTTGCAGTCTAAGGGACTCAAGAGTCTTCTCCAATACCACAGTTCAAAAGCATCAGTTCTTTGGTGCTCATCTTTCTTCATCGTCCAACTCTCGCATCCATACATGACCACTAGAAAAACCACAGCCTTGACTAGACGGACCTTTGTTGGCAAAGTAATGTCTCTGCTTTTGAATATACTATCTAGGTTGGTCATAAATTTTCTTCCAAGGAGGAAGCGTCTTTAAATTTCATGGCTGCAGTCACCATCTCGAGTGATTTTGGAGCCCCCAAAAATAAAGTCTGACACTGTTTCGACTGTTTCCCCATCTATTTCCCATGAAGTGATGGGACCGGATGCCATGATCTTCGTTTTCTGAATGTTGAGCTTTAAGCCAACTTTTTCACTCTCTTCTTTCACTTTCATCAAGGAGCTTTTGAGTTCCTCTTCACTTTCTGCCATAAAGGTGGTGTCATCTGCATATCTGAGGTTATTGATATTTCTCCCGGCAGTCTTGATTCCAGCTTGTGTTTTTCCAGTCCAGCATTTCTCATGAGGTACTCTGCATAGAAATTAAATAAGCAGGGTGACAATATACAGCCTTGACATACTCCTTTTCCTATTTGGAACCAATCTGTTGTTCCATGTCCAGTTCTAACTGCTGCTTCCTGACCTACATACAGATTTCTCAAGAGGCAGGTCAGGTGGTCTGGTATTCCCATCTCTTTCAGAATTTTCCATTGGGATACTGCTCAGGCATAAAAAAGAATGAAATACCATTTCCAGCAACATGGACGGACTGAGAGATTATCATATTAAGTGAAGTAAGCTAAACAGAGAAAGACAAATATTGTATGATATCACTTAATATGTGAAATCTAAAAAAATGATACAAAGTAACTTATTTATGAAACAAATAGACTCAAAGACATAGAAAACAAATTTATGGATACCAAAGAGGGAAGGTGGGGGAGGATAAATTAGGAATTTGGGATTAAGAGATATATATTAGTATATATGAAATAGACTATCAAGAAGGACCTACTGTATAGCATAGGAAACTATATTCAGTATCTTGTCAAAATCTACAATGGAGAAGAATCTGAAATAGAATACACACACACACACACACACACACACGCACACACACATGCACACACACGGGCTTACCAGGTGGCTCAGTGGAAAAGAATCTGTCTGTCAATGCAGGAGACTGGGGTTCTATTTCTGGGTCGGGAAGATCCCTTGGAGAAGGAAACAACAACCCATTCCAGTATTACTGCCTGGAAGATCACATGGACAGAGGAGCCTGGTGGGCTGCAGTCCATGGGGGTCACAAAAGGAGTTGGACATGACTTGGCCACTAAAACAACAATAAATCATACTGATCACTGCTGGAGCTACCAGCATGGGCACACATTTCTGAGGAGAGGGTAGGAAGACATATCTTTGCCATAATTAGAAAATAACACAATTCTACATAATCAGGCCTCAATTCAGATATGCACATATATGGTATGAGCTGAGAGCAGATTATGATAATCAAACTGCAACACGGACAAGATAAACTTTGGACTGCATGGTTACTGCCAAAGCAGTAACTTCAGCCCTTTCTCATAAATGAAGAGACTATTTAGCTGACACTGCTGGAACCAGAATAAAGCTTGAAAAGTTCTGACAGAAATCTAACAGGTTTAGGAACCTGAGGTTTACAGAAAGCCAAAAAATAGAATTAGTGAATGATTGACAAAAAGAAGTGCCAAAATCTGACAGAAGGTGGGATAAGGATATTCCCAGAAGCAGACTGGACACAGGCCAGAGGACACAGGTCCACCCTCTACCCTGCCTGCACACTCCAGTCAGAAGAAAGCCTTGTCCTGGCCCATGGCTTACTCAGGCTTACAGAAGTCAGTCAAGTGACCATCGGATTCAACCCCTTTCCTCCCTCCCCTGCCTGCAGATGAATTTCTAGATCTACCAAGACAAGTTTGGACAGACGTCTGTCTTGTAGGGGCGAAGAACTGAAGTGAGGCAACCTCAGTCAGTCTGTCGTTTATTTTCACTAAAGTGTGACCCATGCTGCACAGAAAAGGACACAAGAGGCAGAGATCTAGCTGGCAGAAGTGAAAAGTGCAAGTGAAGTCGCTCAGTCGTGTCTGACTCTCTGCGACCCCATGTACCGTAGCCTACCAGGTTTCTCCGTCCATGGGTTTTTCCAGGCAAAAGTACCAAGGTGGGTTGCCAATTCCTCCTCCAAGGAATCTTCCCGAACAAGGGATTGAACCCAGGTCTCCCACATAGCAGGCAGATGCTTTACACTCTGAGCCACCAGGGGAGGGGAGGGTTAATTCCAGTAGATAGAGGGACACCATACTCACTCTGGAGTGTCTATTAGGTACCAGAGGGAGTGAAGCTTGGATTTCAAGAGGGAAAATGACTATGGCCCAGAGTAGAAAGGTATGTAATTTGGCTTTGAATGAAAAGGGTCAATTCTAGAAGAGAAGTACTGAAGAAAAAGATTCTATGCAATATTTGTATGTGTGAGTGTGCTCAGTCACGTTCAATTCTTTGTGACCCCATGGACTGCAGCCTGCCAGGCTCCTTTGTCCATGGGATTTCCAGGCAAGAATACTGAAGTGGCTTGTCATGCCCTCCTCCAGGGGATCTTCCCAACCCAGGGATCAAGTCCTCGTCTTTTGCATTGGCAGGCAGATTCTTTATCACTAGCACCACCTGGGAAGCCCATATTTGGGGATCATGGCTCAGATGGTAAAGCATCTGTCTACAATGTGGGAGACCTGGGTTCAAGCCCTGGGTTGGGAAGATCCCCTGGAGAAGGAAATGGCAATCCACTCCAGGACTATTGCCTGGAAAATCCCATGGACAGAGGAGCCTGGTAGGCTACAGCCCATGGGGTCGCAAAGAGTTGGACACGACTGAGCGACTTCACTTCACTTCAAAAGGAGAAGTTATGTATCTTCAGAGCATTCAAATTCAAAAAAATCACTCAGAAAGATGCAACATTCATTAAGCAGTTTGGGAAAAGAACCCCAGAAGAATGGGGTAACAAAAAAGCTAGAAGAGGCTTGTACTTTCCTGGCATACAGAACAGATATTTAAAGAAAAGAAGTACTATGAAGTTATAACGTCTTTTTCTCCTTTTTGAAGTACTACAAAAATGTTCCCTCCAAATATGTAAAATGTAACACTTTAAAACGAAGTATTTAAAGTAAAAATTTTATACAGTATTCTATATGAAGTTTTGAATATTAGGCATTTGCTTTCCATTTTATTCACACAATTATCTCTCTATGCTGTATTTTATAAATTAAGAATCTTGTTTTCTGTAATATACAATCCTTCTGAATTACATGCTTTAAAATGTAATTGGACATCTAAAACGGAAACAATCAAATGAGAGCTATAAACCAGGAATCAAACAGCAACGGGTCTGGCACAAGAGAGAGAAGGAGAAAAGTCATTATACTTAGATAATCTTATATACATTATTTCTTTAAACACAAGAAGCCGAGAATTAGGTATTATACTTTTTTGTTTATGAAAAAAGCTCAGTTTTTCCTTTTATATGTGCTACACACTGGACTTATGAGTAACACATTATTGGAATTCTCAGTGTATCATCTCCTAATAGCAGTCTGCTCACATCAATCCATTCGCATCTAGTGTCAGGTATAACGTGGCAAAGTAAAAAGTAGCCAGGGGAGACCATGTACTTTTAGAAATTTTCTGAAACCAGTGTGTACCACGAGTGGCAGTTCACATGCTAGAACACAGCCGTCTAGTGCCCCTGACGGAATTAGCCAAACTCCATGCTAGTCTATACAACTGTGCTTGGATATCCACGGATGCTCAAGTCCCTTATACTCTAAAGTGATATAGTACATGAGGTCTTCTGTATTCATGGATATGGAAACTGAGGTTTTCTACAGCACAGTAGAAAAACAACATTCAGGAGTTTACAAACAAAAAAACCCTGATAGCTGAGTATTAAAGCCAAAACTTTATCTTAGTGTAGTCCCATGAGCAGACTTCAGTAGACTGGCTTACTGAGTATTAAAAGCAGGTGGATTTATACCAGCATATCAATTAACTTGGGCTTCCTAAGTGGAGAGTGAAAAGTGAAAATGTTAAGTCACTCAGTCATGTCCGACGCTGCGACCCCATGGACTGTAGCCCACCAGGCTTCTCTGTCCATGGAATTCTCCAGGCAAGAATACTGGAATCAGTAGCCACTCCCTTCTCCAGGGGACCTTCCCAACCCAGGGACTGAACCCAGGCCTCTCATACTGAAGACAGATTCTTTACCATCTGAGCCACCAGGGAAGCATCCGCCTGCCAATGCAGGAGACACAAGAGACGTGAGTCTGATCCCTGGGCCAGGAAGATGTTGGAGTCCCTTAGGGTAACATTATGCATCATGGGAATACAGAATAAATAATCATGGGAATTTATGATCCCCAAAGCTCAAAAACTGCCCTCCTTTGTTTTATAAACAATATTATTTTTACTTATTTCTTTTTTAAATTATAAGTATGGGTAACTAAGCTGTAGATAATATATTACAACTGATTCATCTACACCAGATATGAGGCAGAAAACAGAACAGAAAGTCGCTGTATTGAAACCTAGGTCTGAAACATTCATCTTAGATAATGCAAGGAATGTTTAACCTCAAGGATGAAAAAAGACAATAAAATTAAAACTGAAGGGCAAGAAGTATTAGGAATCTTCTCTTTTACTTATCACTTTTTTCTTATTGTACATATTTGGTTGATACATTAATTTATTTGCACAGATGAGAGTTAACCTACACTACAGAAAGAAAGCAGGCCTTTTTAAACATCTGCTTGTTTTGTATATATGTGTGTATATACATAATATATATATGTATATACATAAACATTAAATAAATAGGTGAGAGCATGAAAAATTTTACTCAGTAGGTAAAAATCACCTGATCATTGAAAACAATTTCACTTTTAGTAAACTTTTTTAGTCAAATGCACAGGAGTGAAACTACAGCTCTTAATCTTAGTATTTCCTAGAGGTATGACATTTTAAGGTTACTTTCCAGGTATATAAAAGTACCTGCAGAATATGTGAATTGCAGAAACTTCATGGAAAGTGATTTTTTCCTTACTTTTGAAACCTATGCACAATACTAAAGAAAAAAAAAAAATCCTTCTTTCTTGTGTTTTTCACCTAACTTAAAAAAATCATGGTGGCTTAAAACTATTTCTGTCCTTTTGTATCATTACACACTCAACAACAGGTGTTCAGAAAAGAAAACACCCCTAGAAAGATAATGCAAAATTCTTAATCCCAAAGGCACAAATCAAAAAAAATTCTAATATTCATCTGGTTACCCAAACAATAAGTAATAGATTAAATGTGAACAGGACTCTAGTTTCATTTGTCCAACTTTTATTAGTAATTTTCTAGTGAGCACTGATTCATCATCGTAGACCATGTGTCTTAAATAACTTCTCAGTGTGAGGAATTTACATACTTAACATCACATCTTCATCCATTTGGGCCCTGGAGAAAAACAGGTATTCAGGAACACAACATTTACAAGAACACAAAATTTTAAATAACCTGTTCTGAACAGTTTTATAACCTAAAGTTGATGATTTAAGTTCTTCATAGTAGCAAGCTCTAGAAAGAAACCAGAATTTTAGTCACTTTAAAATTTTTTCTGCTCTAACTAGATCACAACTTGTACACTGTACCTAATCATATTTGAACTCACATTAAATCCTAAGTTAGAGGGTGGATGAACTTAGGGTAATTTAAGAAAATAAATACATTTTTAAGCCACAACCAAATAAAATATTCTCTAAAGTATACTTTTCTGCTTATATTAACAAGTCTAAGTAAAGAACAGTTTATTGAAATAAAAAAAAGGAAAAAGCCCTGGTATGTCGGTCTTATTCCAGAATTCCTATCACACCATTTACACTAAAATCAGGTCCCCTCTCCTCTATTTTCAAGGACCTAGGCTGAAAATATTTCTGTCACTTAAATGGAAACAAACATCTTTCTACACAGTTAATTCTCTTCATGGTCACATGAAAAGTGACCATTGACAAATGTTAGCAAGGAAATAGAATTAAAAAATTCATGGGGAAATTCACTAAGTTATTTAAAAATAAAAGTTTATACCCAACAATTATCCTTACAAAGTCTTTCATATGCTCAGTTGTGTCTGACTCTATGTGACCCCGTGGACTGTAGCCCTCCAGGCTCCTCTGTCCATGGAATTTTCCAGGCAAGAATATTTCCTACTCCAGGGGATCTTCCCAACCCAGTGATCAAACCCACGTCTCTTGCATCTCCCACAATGGTAGGCAGATTTTTTTTTTACCCCTAGTGCCACCTGGGAAGCTCATATTATAAACCAATCTTCCAATTAACTCTTTTTTTAATGAGTGCAGAGAGGTGGTGGGAAAAAGCAAGCCATTCTCTTTAAGACAATAAGAAATAGCTACAATGATCTGTGTGCAGTGGGATGGGAAGAAACTGCCATTTTACATGATTTTCAACAGGAAGACTATGCTTTAAGAAATACTGTTCAATGAAGATACACTAAAGTTCCATAAAAAGGAGATGATCAATGAGTGGTATAGAACTGTTTGGAAAAGACATTAGGGTGAAAAAATCCTAACCAAGACTTGTTTTCAATGCTTACAGGAATCACTTGATAAACTGGTTCTTGTGTTTTCCTTTTTTTTTTAAATTTTTTCAAAGTAACATAAAAGAATTGAATAGATTTGATAATTATGGGGTTGGACACATGACCTCACCATTATGTCTTTAAAAACTATACTTGAGATGGTGTAATACTGAAAAAAGTGGGCCCATTATCCTGTTAATAGTGCTCCCTAACTGTGATATCATTAACACTCTAGATAATAATGAAACAACTGATTCATATCCCTCCCCACCCACCTAAGGCCTCATCAGTAAGTCCAGTAACAGAAAAGAAAAGTACAAGTTTTAATGAGAAATGAAACAGGCCTTCTAAGGAGAAAAAAAAATTATTATTATTCAGGGGGTGATGCATATAAACAAAGTCTAACTGGTAAAGAGAACCACCTTCTCTTTGGTTTCACCTACCCCTTTCTCTTTACTCTTAGTCCAGAGCAGCACAACACATTACAAGCCCACGCATATCTTTTTCAGTCTGGCCTAGTAACAGAAGACAAGCAAAGTGGGAAGAACAAGAAGGGCAACAGGATGGGGGGGAAGTACGTGCGCAGTCAACTTGGTGGGTAGGAAGTCCTAACATCAAAGCCGATTTTCAGAGCCTTGGAAAAGGTTTTCAGGCTTTCCCCCTTCCCCCCCTCCCCTGCCATTTTCACAACCCCTAAAAACAAACATGACAAACTTTGCTGTTTTCGTTGTGCTGTGGGTAAGATAATGGAGTAAAAATGTCCTAATTACATATGGGTCCCCTCCACCTTAAAGCTTAAACACTTGGCTATCTCTATAATCCTAAAGTTTAAGAATAGTCCACGTATATGTTCTATTTGAATGTTCTATTTCTTGACCTAAGTGGTGACTCAAACAGGTCTATTTCGTTCTGTACGTGGTTTATAAATGAACAGAAGTTTTCTAGAACATTGCCTATAATCTTAAGGCAAATGTTTCCCAAAAACCTAACCTACGATTTCTCCCTCCTCTGCTACTCCTCAGCCAATCACCAAGGCACCTAGAATCCATCTATCTAGAATCCATCCATCCTCTCTGCCAATACCCTGGTCCAGGCCTCCAGCATCTCTCCCCTGGATCAATGATTTAGATTAATCCTGGATCTAGTCTTGTTACTTCCAGAAACAGTGCACTTTCAGTTTGTATTTGCCAAATGCTAAATGTTTAAAAGAAGCACTGAATGTGTCACCAAACAATAGCATTTGCTACTCTTACCATTGCTTAAGATCCTTCCATGGCCCCCTGCTGCCCCAGGGAAAAACATGAAATTACAATATCCTTCATCATCTGAGTTTTCTCTCTAGCTGCAGATCTCAATACCATTCACAACTCCAGATGGAGTGAATTTTAGTTCCTGAAAGCAGTATTCTATTTTTTCAACCTTCTGATACAATGTTATCTCTACCTGCTACTCAGCTCTCTTCTCCAGGCTAATGTCTACTTATTCTTTGCATGCCAGTTTCAATGTCCCTCTTCTTATAGAGCCTTCTCTCGTCTCCATATATGTTATACAAAACAGTACCTCCAAGTGCAGTACTTACCATACTGTACAATAACCCTATGTGTCCTCCTCAACATTTCAAGCTCTACCAAAAATAGGAACCATGTCCATGCTGTTCACAATTATAACCCTAGCACCCAGGCAGCAGGACAGCAGAAAATTAAAAGCATGCACTCTGGAATTTGGGACAGTTTCTTACCTCACTCTGCCTAGGTTTCCCTATCTATAAAACACAGATATTATTACCTTATAGGCTTTTTAAGGATTCAGTGTTATATGTAAAATATTTAACATAGTGCTTGGTACACAGAAATGTTAGCTATTATTATTACTTGATATAGTGCCTATCAAAGATAATATTTACGGAATGAATACAGTATTCACAAATTATTAAAAACCTGTATTTATTAATACTAAGCTCACAAAAATCATTATATACCCAAATAAAGTCTGTAATTCTATAAGGATGTTTCAGTTTTATTCATGTCCATGACACTGAGGTTTTCTTACAGCCCATTATTTAATTGAATTATAAGGCAGAATGTTCAAAGAGAATGACCTGTGCCTCACTTTCAGGAACAATTTGTTTATGAAGTTGAATCTGCTCCAAACCAGGGCTTTCTACAGAATTTGGGGAAGTGTTACAAATTGAAGCTGTTACATTATACCTTGCTGACTGATAAAAGCTATAGTATTCAAGTCTATTTTCCCCTGAGTTTTCTGGTGCCTTTAGTTTTTGTTTAAATTGAACAACTTTGTAGATCAAAAAAACAATTAAAACACAGGCTAAAATAAAAAAAGCTAGCAAAATGTCAAAAGCCTCATTCAGCTTTTCAACTTCTTGTGTACAAATCGGAGATGTTTTCCCTGATACTGAAGCAGCATCAATCGGTAGAGCACTGTTTTTTTCCAAGTTCAAGTTAACAGGAGAAGTACGCTGTATTTGCACAGGTAACATCGCAGTGGTCTGTAATAGGTTACCAAAAGTATTCTCTTGAAAAAATCTACTGGCAGGTGACGTACGAATTCGTTCCCCGAAAGTAACGCTCTCAGTGTTTTCCGAACGTTTCCCATTTGTGGTTATTTTATGCCAGGCCATCATTAACGTAGTGGTCTTGTGGTAAATATGAAGAGATGTTATAGCCCAAGTTCTGGATACGTTTGCAGAAGATGTAACACAATTTGTAAAGTCAGTCCATTTAACATAATGCAATGCTCTGCCGCGCATGGATGGGGGATTCTGACAAAAGATGTTTAGAGTAATGGCTGAAGATGCTAACCAGTCACGAAGACCCAATAGTCTGCAGCTACATTCCCAAGGATTAGAATCTGCCTGAAGATGAATCAGTGAAGACAATGGCTTAAGGACCCTTGGATGTAAGTCTGTAAGATTATTAAATGACAGGTTAAGAATCTTCAAAGATGCTCCCATGTTTTCAAATGTATTCTTTTCAATGCTGATTATTCTGTTTCTATCTAACCTAAGGTAAATTAAATTTTTTAACAAGCTAAATGTGTCAGAATTTAAATTTTCTAAATCATTATGACTTAAAATCAAATGCTTAAGGTTACTAATTCCACTAAATCCATCCTTAGTAACATTTTTAATTCTTGAATTTTTCAGGAGGAGATACTCCAAATTGACAAGCCCTTTAAATGCAAAGGGCTGTATTGTTTCAATATGGTTATGAGACAAAGAAAGTCTTTTAAGACTCTTAAGTACTTCAAAAGTATTTGATGGTACTTTTGTTAAATTATTACCTTCTAGATACAAACAATCCAGGTTTCCAAGGTGCTGAAAGCCTGAGTCTGATATTCTCAAAATTTTATTGTTTGACAAATCAAGTATCCGAAGAGCAATCATACCAACAAAGGTACCACTCCCGAGGACAGTGAGGCGATTTCTTTGCAGATTTAAGTACTGAACTGAAACCAGATCACGAAACACTCCTCTTGGAACAAAAGATACTTGATTAGACTGTAAATATAAATTACGAAGATTGGAAAGTCCCTCAAATATTCCAGGATCCAAGCGTTTTATAAAATTATTATTCAGATACAGAAAATACAGATGCCTCAAATGAACAAAAGCTTTTGGATATACATACACAATGCTAGAATTATCTAAATGCAACGCTACAAGAGAATGAAGTCCCGTTAATTCACTTTCATTTATATGAGATATATTATTTCCAGTCAGATACAGAAAAATTGTACTTTCAGGGAAATTCTTAGGAATACTTGAAAGGCCTAAGTTACGGCAGTTAATTTGTCTCCCAGTGCAGAGCTGGCAAACAGACGAACATCCAAGAATCTCTTTATGGAATAATAATACAAGATAACAGGTAACAAGTAGAAACAGTCGTAGACAAGGCAGAGAAAAACGTACTCCACACATAGCCCTGTTCTTGGTTTCTCTGTTCATATCAAAATTGGCTACAAAAAGAAAAGGTAAAACTTTAAATTATCAAAAAGTTCTTTAACTGAAAGCTTTATAGTACTAGAAATTCTATACCTTATTTTATTAGGATTAGCCATAATACTATATATCATAAATCATACTACAGTGATAGCATAAAATAGTAAGTTTGAAATATGTTCTAGAATTATTAGCACCTCTAGGCCATTAACTCACTGTTTAACAAAATGATAATCAAATTAAATGAACTGCAAAATAAAATGTTTGCTAAGTTAACCTAAAATATTAAAACTGACTATAACAAAACTGACAAATGATGATGCGGAGATAAAGATCTTGGATATAAACATGCCCTTCATCAACTTTAAGTCTACTATCAATTTAACAACATAATTTTCGAAAATACAAATTCAGTACAGAACAATTAAACTCTCTTTAAACTATAGATTTTTACAAATTGAATTATTTCTTGTTTCAACTAAAAGTTCATATTTAAGTAAATAATCTTACCAAGAACAGGAAATTCATATTATTAACACTCGGCTGATTCAAGCAACGGTTTTCTTTATAAATCTGAAGAACGACATTTCTAGGCTGCATTTCTTTTGTGGCGCTGTTGACCTCCACCCCTCCACCTTTTTTTTTTTTTAAAGTCACAATTTGCTCAGGAAACACCACTCTTCACATTAGTTCCTCCACACTCAGTGTGTAAAACACAGGTTGTCATGGATACAGGAAACTGAGAGACAGGAAGTCATGTTATCTGTGTTTCAAGAGTTTGCTAAAAGGAAATCTCAGGAACTTATTTTTTCAGAAGGCAGTTAATCTGAGTTTTCCCAATGCACAAACCTAAATATTTCATCTTTAAAATAAGCATTTTTAAAATATGTATTATTTAAATACTTAGAATGAACAAACTCTGGATACAACAACTACAAATAGCTATCAAATGGAAAAAACAAGTTGAAATAAGATATAAATAGAGTAATGTAACTTCTGTGAATTTTTTAAATGCATAGAATATTTATATTTCTATTATTCTGAGTATACAGTAGAGACTTTAATTTTGTTTTATTCCTTAAAAAAAATGGTAGCAAAACAATTTAGAATGATGAACATAAAGGCTGTTCCTCTGTGCTCTCCTTTCTTGATTTAAAAAAAACTGGCACATAAAATGTACTGAATACCACCAATAAGTACCTTAATACATTAAGGTATATGCCTTGAGCTGGAAAATGATAATTTGTATACCAAATCACTGACAAAGGTAATCTTTGATGAAAGAGACCCTTTAATGACTTTTCATTATATATACATCTAAATTAGTCTGAATTATTTATAAAACACATCTGTGTATAATGTAATTCTTTAAGGATTTAAAGCACTGACTATATACCATATATATTATGTACTGTTCAGTTATTAATTTTCCAAAAATCTGACTGCTTAGGCTTTCTATTTTAATTCTGACTTATTAATATTTCTAATACCCTGACGGTGTGATTAAAATACCAGTAGTAATATGTATAATTGTATACTATAACCCCCTTTGATACTAAAGCAGCTTTTCATATCAAGACAATTACTTCAGATAATAATATGAATTATTTCCATATTAATATTTTGTATAACCCAGTATTTTTTTTACAATAAAAAATCAGAAGTGCACTCTAGAGACAATCTTTATCAAAATGATTTACAAATCTCACGACTATCTTTTGCGGCCTCTATTGTTATTACTATTTTATAGTTAAAGAAATTAGAAAACAGCAACCAAAAAACTAAATGACAGGGAAATGGCATGAATTAGACGTAAAGAAGAAACAAGAGCTAGGTTTTTCAAGTTTATTTTTTTCATATTTTGAATAACATAGAGGATTTTTTTCAATTGTGTCATGTAACTTAAAGAATTATGATGGGGTTTAGGACATGCTACCACAAGATACAGCACCCTGGCATACTGACTAAGTTAAGCTGAAGGAGACTGAGCATACAGCATAAGCAGGAAGTTCTCTTTCTGATCTCTATCACCCCCAGCCACAGCCCCATACTCCTTGCCCTTGTCCCCTGAAACAAGTCATTAAACCCTCCAGTGAGAAATGCCCTTCCTATACTGGGAGGAAGGGAGCACCCTTATCTTCAAAGATAAGAAGACTCAGAAGAACCTAAACAAATAGGACTTGCAAGTTTTCCCCTGGTTTATTATACATACTTATCTCATACCCTTTACCATACATATCTTCCCACGACTCTGCACCAAACTCGGTGTAAAAATACACAGGTTTAATGGTTTCTTTGGGTCTTCATTCCCTCATGAAGACTCTCATGACATGTAAAAGTGAAAAGTGTTAGTTGCTCAGTTGTGTCCAATTCTTTGCAACCCCATGGACTGTAGCCCACCAGGTTCCTTTGTCCATGAGGATTCTCCAGGCATGAATACTGGATGGGTTGCCATTCCCTTCTCCAGGGGATCTTCCTGACTCAGGGATCAAACCCAGGTGTCCTGCTTCTTCTGCATTGCAGGCAGATTTCTTTCCAGTCTGAGACACCAAGGAAGACCAACTCTCTCCCAGAATGTTCCTCATTTGGATTTGTCTGATATTTCCTCATGGTTAGAACCAGGTTAATCTTCCCTGGTTGAAATATTACATAGGTGATATGTTCTTGAAATATAACATCTAGCAGTACATGGTGTCTACCTGCTTCTCGTTCATGATGTTAATTCTGAAGGTTGCTAAGAGTCAGACATGACTTAGCAACTGAACAGCCACCACCCACTGCTGGTCCAGTGGTTAAGACTGCACTTCCAGTGCAGGAGGTATGGGATTAATCCCTGGTAAGGGAACTAAGATCCTGCATGCCACATGGTGTGCCCACCAAAAACTGAAAAACCATTCAGTCAATCAGTTTTCTTTTTTTTAAATGTCATTTAAAAGCCATAAGCATTCAGGAACTTCCCTAAGCAGTTAGGACAGGAGATAGAAGACATAAGTAGCTGTTTTTCTAAGATGCCAGGCTGAACTGAACAATAATGTATAAACTGAATGCACAGCATGTTGCCCTAACACATGAAAGAAACTTCGAAACTACTGCCGAATGTCTGTTGTATCAGTATCACAGGCTTGATATTTGATAGGAAGTAGGGGCACTTTAGTTCTGCTATACGTTTCAAGGGTACAATGAATTTGTATTGGAAATGAAAACCAAAATGGACTATTTCCATTTAAATTCTAAGGTGGAAGGACAGAAAAACGTCAAAATACCTCCAAATGTGCCAAACTTCTGGGTGGGGAGAGACATTAGATTTTCAAAGGACTGGTCAGAAGAACAAGTTGACATTCAGCTTTGAAAAGTTTTATAAATGACAATAATTTTTTTTAAATCACCAAGCCCAGATATTAATAATCTACCTCTTTTTTCCACAAAACTACTCAGTGAACATGCATTAATGGCACCAACTGTTCATCTTCCTGAACCATCTTGTCTACACCGCCCAGCTTCTGTTACTGAAAGATTCACTGCACAATCTAATCAAAAAATAAAAACATGAAAAGCTGCATCACAGAGGGTTTGTTCCTCATAGACTGAAATGATCTGAACCAATCTGATGTAACCTAATATTTTCCTTTTTCTGTTACTGTATCTTTTCTCTATAGACAAGCATGCCCCTAATACCTCAAACTCTTAAGATCTAGCCTCTTCATACACAGGTCAGATGTCAAATACAAAGCTTCTGCTGCCACAAAGCACACAAAATTTACCTTTCAAACTCTGCTGGCATGTGATGTTGGCACTCACCTTGTGCTTGTCAAACACCCTGGTATCAGCTATGATCCCTTCAAGTTTACCACTCTTCTACATACTCCCCTAACTAGACCTGTCATCTTCCCTCACAGCTCAGTTGGTAAAGAATCTGCATGAAAGGCAGGAGACCCAGGTTTGATCCCTGGGTCAGGAAGATCCCCTGCAGAAGGAAATGGCAACCCATTCCAGTATTCTCGCCTGGAGAATCCCGTGAACAGAGGAGTCTGGCAGGCTAGAGTCCACAGGGTCACAAGAGCCTGACACGACATAGCGACTAAACCACCACCTAATTAGAACTATCAATTTCTCAATGGTAATGTCTATGCCTAAAAGTCCTCTGTATTCACATAATACTTAGTTAATACAGTTTTTTATATATAGATTGTCAATATATATTTTAATTCAATAACATAATTCAAGCCAAATTCACCAACTGCATATTTTTTTAAAAGCTGATATAACTATGATTACAATAACATGCCTCTGCTGTTTCCCAAACACATATAATCACTGCAATTATCTACATAAAACTCACTATTTGACCACTCCCAAGACCTAACCAAACAAACACACTAAGACAGGGGGAAAATGCCGTAAGCAGTAAGTAACATATTTCTGTGATTCTCTTAAGATCCTACAGCATTGCACTACATTTTAATCACAGGAAAATTTAGACAAGTTATTTCAAATTAAAACAAACTAGGCTGATTACATAGGACTGGAAAAGTTCAGTTTTCATTCCAGTCCCAAAGAAAGGCAATGCCAAAGAATGCTCAAACTACTGCACAACTGCACTCATCTCACATGCGAGTAAAGTAATGCTCAAAATTCTCCAAGCCAGGCTTCAGCAATACGTGAACCGTGAACTCCCTGATGTTCAAGCTGGTTTTAGAAAAGGCAGAGGAACCAGAGATCAAATTGCCAACATCCGCTGGATCATGGAAAAAGCAACAGAGTTCCAGAAAAACATCTATTTCTGCTTTATTGACTATGCCAAAGCCTTTGATTGTGTGGATCACAGTAAACTGTGGAAAATTCTGAAAGAGATGGGAATACCAGACCACCTGACCTGCCTCTTGAGAAACCTGTACGCAGGTCAGGAAGCAACAGGTAGAACTGGACATGGAACAACAACAGGCTGGTCCCAAATAGGAAAAGGATACGTCAAGGCTGTATATTGTCACCCTGCTTATTTAACTTCTATGCAGAGTACATCATGAGAAATGCTAGGCTGGAAGAAGCAGAAGCTGGAATCAAGATTGCAGGGAGAAATAGCCATAGCCTCAGATTATGCAGATGACACCACCCTTATGGCAGAAAGTGAAGAGGAACTAAAAAGCCTCTTGATGAAAGTGAAAGTGGAGAGTCAAAAAGTTGGCTTAAAGCCCAACATTCAGAAAACGAAGATCATGGCATCTGGTCCCATCACTTCATGGGAAATAGATGGGGAAACAGTGGGAACAGTGTCAGACTTTATTTTTTTGGGCTCCAAAATCACTGCAGATGGTGACTGCAGCCGTGAAATTAAAAGACGTTAAAAGACGTTTACTCCTTGGAAGAAAAGTTATGACCAACCTAGATAGCATATTGAAAAGCAGAGACATTCCTTTGCCAACAACGGTCCATCTAGTCAAGGCTATGGTTTTCCCAGTGGTCATGTATGGATGTGAGAGTTGGACTGGGAAGAAGGCTGAGTGCCAAAGAATTGATGCTTTTGAACTGTGGTGTTGGAGAAGACCCTTGAGAGTCCCTTGGACTGCAAGGAGATCCAATCAGTCTATTCTGAAGGAGATCAGCCCTGGGATTTCTTTGGAAGTACTGATGCTGAAGCTGAAACTCCAGTACTTTCGCCACCTCAGAAGAGCTGACTCATGGGAAAAGACTCTGATGCTGGGAGGGATTGGGGGCAGGAGGAGAAAGGGACGACAGAGGATGAGATGGCTAGATGGCATCACTGACTCGATGGACATGAATCTGAGTGAACTCCGGGAGTTGGTGATGGACAGGAAGGCCTGTCGTGCTGCGATTCACGGGGTCGCAGAGAGTCGGACACGACTGAGCAACTGAACTGAACTGAGGCCGATTACAACAATGATAAAGGTAAAAAGAAATATGTCTATTAAGGCGTAAAATTCCCAAAGACACTAGCGATTACTGTAATTTCCTGCTCTCCATTTCTTCCCCTGTAGTTCTTTAGGCAATCAAAAACTGCAAAAGAACTACATTGACATTAAAATCGCTCTGATAAGTATAAAGTAAAAGCAAACGAAGAGTTTTAAAAGTAGGCATTCTGTTCAAAACTAGGACCAAAATCTGTTGGTCCTAATCTATGTGAATATCAACCACACGAGATTTCCTTTTCTGTCTGGGCACAGCAAACTTGTCAGCTTTCTCTTCCTCTCTGCCCATGGAAATAGAGCAGAGGAAAAGGCTCCATTTCTTGGACCTTAAGTGTCTGGGATCCAGAATTCACAAAGCCGGCTTTTTGTAGTGTAGTATTACCAAATTTCCTTTGATTTCTCTATATTATCAACGTGCAACATTCCTTATAAATAATACTCTTATTAGACGAAAACGTCAAACAAAACCACCATTGGAGAAAAACAACTCAGTCAGTGTCTATGCACTGACTGACTTTAAATTCAGCTGGAATAACAGAAAGATCGGCAACATATCAGAAATTCAACTCCCACAGAACAATAGATTACTTACTACTCTTATAACAGCTATATCCCAGGAGAGTAATTTTGTCAGGACATATGGACAGAATATTTCAGTGCCTCTATGAAAATGGCAATACTATGCAGCAGCACCGATCTGATGATGAAAGAATGATGCTAACTGAAGTACAAGCTGCCTTTGGTAGAACACATCAGTTTTTCTAAACATAAAACGTATGCTGTTTTTTTTATACAGAATGAAATGTAATCTAGTAATAACTATAGCAGCTACTGTAGCAATAATAACAGCAAGTAATGTCTCTTGAGTTCTTTATATCTAACATATAGAAGCAAGTAACATTATACAGAAAACCTAATAATAACCAGTGAGTTTTGAATTATCTCACTTAACCTTTACCAGAGGATGTCTACAAAAGAGATACTATTAACCTCATTTTAAAAATGAAGAAACAAATGTAAAGAATTTAAATAGCTTGCCCAGAATCACAATTAAAAGGTAAAACTGGGGATTAAGATTCTCAAAACACTAAGGTATATGTTTAATGATGATTTTCAGGAACCCCCAAACTAGCACATAGTAATCAATCAATTGTCAAAAGATGTCGTGTCAAGCAAGCTTCCCAAAGGTGAATAATGGTATACCAGAACTATTTCAAAAAGATTCCTACCACAATTAGATACCACCTTATAGCAACCAGTATGGCTATAATCAAAAATAAAGAATAATATGTGCTGCTAAGGGTATGCAGAAACTAGAATCCTTATACAATGCTGATGGGAATATAAAATGATATAGCTAACTTGAAAACAGCCTGATAGTTCCTTAAAAAGTTAAGCAGAATCGCCATACAACCCAGGAATACCCAAGAGAAATGATAAGCATCTACACAAAAACTTGTATACAAATAATAGCATTATTCACAATAGCCAAAAGGTAGAAACAGCTCTCATGTCCATCATTTGATGACTGGAGAAACAAAATGCGGTATATTCATACAGAAGACTATGATTTAGCAACGAAAAGAAAATAGTGATACCTGTCACAACGTGTAAACTTTGAAAATATGCTAATTTAAAGAAGTCAGTCACAAAAGACCACATATTGTCTGATTCCATTTGTAGGAAATGTCCATAACAGGCAAACCTCTACAGAGACAGAAAGTAGATTAGTGGCTGGCTGGGGAAAGGAATGAGTGATAAGGACTGCTGAAGAGTACCTGGCTCCTGAAACTTTTGCAACTTGTTTTAAGTCGCTGGATATATTCCAGTGTCTCCTAGTTTATAGTCTATGGGAATTTGACTAGAATTTGTATCTTACTACTGTGCGAAATTGTATAAATTTAATTATGTTGAATTGGTTCATGGTGATTTTCAGGTCTACTATATCCCTGCACTTCTCTGCATACTCATTCTATTAATTTTTGAGAGTCTGATATTGAAACTCCAACTAAAAATTTTAATTTATCAAAAAAATTATTATATAATGGAACGATCTATAACTTTGTTCTGTATTTTCCAAGTCTCCTGTAAATGTGCTATCATACTTTCATAATTTAAAAAATAAAGAGAAAAATATTAAAGAAAAAGAGTACATAGTTCCTTTGGAAATGACAAAATGCTCTAAAATTAACTGTGGTGATGGATGCACAACTCCATGGATATACTAAAAACTACTGAATTGTACATTTTAAATGGGTGAACTGAATTATATCCTAATAAGCTGTTACCACACACACATATACAAGGTGCTTCTAAGACATTTTTCTTGTGAAAGATGTAAAAAAAAAAAAAGAGAGAGAACTAATTTTTACTGTAGAAAACCCACTAAACTATTACGTTAAGAATTTACTGATAAAAGAAAATACTCTAAAATGCTAAATAAGAATGCATGACCTAGAAGTTAAAATGCATCCTATTTTAAAGGAAGAAAATAAAATTTTGTCACATTAAATACACACTTAGGAATGGTCAGTTTAAACCAAACACAATTCTGGTAAAACAACACAACCACAATTTCAAAAATTTTAAACTGCCTTTTATTTAACTATATTTAAACACTACTTTGTCAACAAAGGTCCGTCTAGTCAAGGCTATGGTTTTTCCAGTAGTTATGTATGGATGTGAGAGTTGGACTATAGAGAAAGCTGCACGCCAAAGAATTGATACTTTTGAGCTGTGGTACTGGAGAAGACTCTTGAGAGTCCCTCAGACTATAAGGAGATCCAACCAGTCCATCCTAAAGGAGATCAGTCCTGGGTGTTCATTGTAATGACTGATGTTGAAGCTGAAACTGCAATACTTTGGCTACCTGATGCGAAGAGGTGACTTATTGGAAAAGACCCTGATGCTGGGAAAGATTGAAGGTGGGAGGAGAAGGGGACGACAGAGGATGAGATGGTTAGATGGCATCATTGACTCAATGGACATAAGTTTGGGTAAACTCCGGGAGTTGGTGATGGACAGGGAGGCCTGGCGTGCTGTGGTTCATGGGGTCGCAAAGAGTCGGACACAACTGAGCGACTGAACTGAATTGAAACTATACCAAAGTATTACTCTTTGGAACCTGTCATCTTGATTCTACTATCTTATTTTAAAAGTTGTAAACTAGTTTACTAGATAATTATATTATATTATAAAATTTGTACAGAATAATAAATTTCCAAATACTGGTATTTTATTTATACGATTCTTGAGATAAAAGAGAACTATACAGAGATACTAAGTGACCAATCCAAGCATGTCTAGCAAATCTGATACCCAGAGGACTTTATTATAAGGCAATTTCTCCTGGAAAGCAAGCCATCATACCTAAAAACCCTGCTGCTTTGTCAATCTGTTTTTGAATTATTTAACTAGCTTAAGAAAAACATTCCCCATGGGTGACTTTCTTAAATCATTAAAAAAAAAAAAATTAAATTCTTAAAACATTTGATCTCAGAGATACACATCTGAAATTCTTAGAACTACATCATAAAAATATGTCTCTGAAGTTAGAGAATGAATTGCTATTTCAGAGAATAGAGCCAAAGGAAAGTTTGATTACTCTCATTTTCATCTATGAAAAAAGCTTTTATTTAATCTATGTCTTTGGACAAAAAGTTAGGAAAACTTTAAAAGAGCTATATGTAAATAATGTTATTTTCATATAAAAATTAGCAGAAGAAAATTTACTGCCTTTGTGCATAAATAATACAGACTTTAAGAAATGGAAAAATTCAAACTTGGAATCACTCCAGTTATAAAACAAAAAGGACACAAGACAGTTGTACCACACAACTACCAAAACAAAGACTACTATATTCAGAAGGTGACCAAGAAGATATACTAAAAATGCCTAAAAGATATACTAAAAGGCAAAGGCAAAGACAAAATTATATATTTTTAAGTTAGTAACAATGCAGAAAAAATACTACAAAAGGTCATTAAGCGGAAGGTGATATACCTTTGACATATGTGGTTAACATATTTTTATTGAATTAACAGTTTTATAAATACTCAATATACTGAAAATGTCCTGAATTTAAGATTACAGGTACACAAAAAGACTTACTCTTTTAGAACTTAGACTGCAGGAAATGGATGAATGGTTGAGAGAATGGAAGAAAGGGATAAAACAAAAACAGCTAATTTCATTTATCTAGACTGTGTGACCTTAATGCGTAAACTCATTTAATCTTTATAACACTCTCATCAGGAAGACACTATTAGTATCCTCATTTCAAAACAAGGTAACTTAGGCACAGGAAGTTATTTGGCCACGGTCATTAGTGACCAGCGGCGCTAGAATTTGAGTGTGGTCCTAAAGCCTAGTCTTTGCCAAATATCTGAATCAGAGGTAGTGGATCATGGTAAAACATAGCTTAAATAGCTTCCCAAATAGCCATTCTTCAGATCAGTGGTTCTACCAGCATCTAGTGGGTAGAGGCCACAGATGCAGCTAAATAGCCTAAAATGCACAGTACAGCCCCAGTATCAAATAATCATCTGGGTCCAAACAGTTGAAAGTACTGTGGTTGAGAAACCCTGCTTTAGAATAGTGTTATTTCTTGCATGTGGAAATCTGTTATAATAAAGAAGAAAATAACATTTCCCAATGTAACCTGATTCAAAATATCATCATCAACACATTATTCTCTAGATCTGCTTTTTTCAGGCAAAGAAAATGTTACACTGCAAAGCCTAAAAGAAACACAGGAAGAAGAAACTACTATTATATGGGAGATTAACCAGAAAATATCACTGGGGACATGAAAGGGGGAAAATTTTCCTCAAACTCCATCAACTATGCAGTTTTAAATACTGGGTTGGCCAAAAAATTTTTCCATACAGAAAAACTCAAAGGAACTTTTAGGCCAACCCAACAGAAGAAAGGTTATAACGGGAAATGATAAAACTGCTGACAGTTTGTCAACATTCCCTTCCACTAAAGCACTTGAACCTAAATTTTCCAAAGCTATGTCATGGGCCAATGATAATGTGGCAAATTTTTAGAGCCATTAAGTTGTTTTGTTTGTTTTTCAAATGGACACATTTCCTGTATCTATCAATGCTTCTTTAGTCACTAATCCATCAAGGACTATAAAGTTAAATCTTTATTCTTTAAAATTCTATTACCACATTATTTTAAGACTTTCTAGGTACCCTTAAAATGATATGAATTCACAACCACTCAATACTTTTCAATACCTTATTTTAAAAACAGAAATAAGATCTGATTTTCCTATTTAGAAAGCTATTTCCTCACAATTTTTAATTTCTTTTTTATATTTTTAAAATTTATTTTTTCTATTGAAGTATAGTTAATTTACAATGTTGTGTTAGTTTCTGGTGTATAACAAAGTGATTATATACTGTTTTTCAGATTCTTTTCCATTATAGATTACCGTGCTGTGTTCAGCCACTAAGTAGTATCTGACTCTTTGCAACCCCATGGACTATAGCCTGCCAGGCTCCTCTATCCATGGGATTTTCCAGGCAAGAATACTGGAGTGGGTTGCCATTTCCTTCTCCCTCTTGACCCAGGGACTGAACCTGTGTCCCCTGCATTAGCAGGCAGGTTCTTTACCACTGAGCCATCGGGAAGCCCAATGTATTTTTAAATTAAAAAAATTAATGTTTAAGAGAAATTCAAGCCTTAATAAAATCTTGCCCTTTAATTTATGTAAACTGACATAGGCCCCAGTCTAAGTTTTCTTTAACCTTTACAGAAGCCTTTTTTATTTTCTTCAGAGAAGTCAACTATTTTCACAACTTACATATCAAAAATATTTTTTGGAAATTTTTTTAAAAAATTAAATATTGAAGTCAACCATAATATTAAAAAGGGTAAAACAAATATGCTTGAGATATAATTAGATATCCTTCTCATCTTTTAACCTGTGTCATTTCAAGTTTTCTCTTAATCTCAGTACTTTATGTTAGAGAACACTCTAACATGCTCTATCAAGCTTAGTTTTTTTTTTCCATTCATTAATTTATTGAGTAAACGTTTACTGAGTGTTGATTACTGCCAAAGAATAGGTTCTTTAACATCTCCACTTTAAAGGCCTGGTAAATCTCTAGTCACTGTTTTTCTACTAAAAAGAAGGGAAAGACCAGTAAGTTAAAATGTTGGTAGCTTCAATTTGGCTTCCAAAAATAAGTAAGATGCCACTCAGTTTCACAGAGAGGAAATAATGTTGCCCTTGTGTACATCCACCTAGGAGCTAAAAGAGCAAGCTCTGGCATCAATTGCCCAATCTCAAAATCTTCCTTTTGACATGCCACTTACCAGACCCTAAGCAAGTTATTTAACATATTTAAGTTATTTATTTGCTCTATAAAAACAAAATAATTATGTCTCTAACTCAGGACTGTTTAAAAATTAAATGAGACATAAATGTAAAGTACTTAGCGAAACATAAGGCAAATGGTAATTTAAGCATATAAGGTGGGGGTCCCTAGAGAAACAGAATGAGGCATGGCTTTGTCGACAAAACAGAAGGCATTTTTGGCCTATGCCATTTTGTAATCTAAGCCTGGCTACAATGCTTAACACTGAGAAGAATTTAATGATAATGATTTTAAGGGAACAAAAGAACAAACTGCTTTCAAGCAAGAGAAGTAGCAAACTTAACAATAGCAAAACATAATAGCAAACATAACAAATCAGCTGTAAAAACTCACAGGTCTGTTTCAACAGTAAAGAACAGTATGAAGCACTTTCCTGAGCAGTTTTGCAGAATTTAAACTTCCCAGGCATTCAATCTCCTGATCAACTGGAAACTGAGAGATGATGATGTTCATCTTTTCTGACCCTCGTGACTTCAATCAACCAAAGCTTGGACTCTGTGAGACTATCCATGCCCCTTTATAATTATGCATGTACCAGTAGCTTAAAGCTTCCCAAAAGTTGCTGTTCATGGAGACACTGCACTGGGGAAGATCCCTGGTATTCTCCTTACTTGTTGCAAGTGCTAAATCTTTTTCTCCCAGTCTTTGACTTGGCTGTATCTTTTGGCTAGACACTCACCAAGAGGTAAACCCAGTTTTCAGGTAACAGTAAGGGCTCAAAAATTATTATCTATTTTTATAATAACATACAATAGCATATGATATTATTATGATGTGAAGACTAAATAATCACCTGTGTTCTTAATCCAAACTACTATACCAGAAATAATAATAAATTTTTAAAAATAATTTCTAAACCTAACTGCATTTATTTCACTAATTTATCACTAGGATATAGGTGCTGTAAAAATTCTCCAAGACAAAAAAATCTAATATATTATTCTTCTCATAAAACATGATGTCTTAAGGCCTGCTTTTATACTTCTAAAATTAAAAATGCCCCAAAAAGAAATATAATGCCAAACAAAAACATTTGGATAAAGGCCAAAAAAAAAAACAAAAAAAAAACCTCCTCTTTAAATGCCCAAATCAAAGCATTTTGTATTTCCTTTATGGAAATGAAAATTTTAATAAAGTTTGTAAAATATAATATAATGACTTCATCTATGTAAGGAGAAAAAAATAACTTGTAAGTTTCTTTAGAGATAATCCAAAATTAACAATTATGTAACAAACTACTGAATTACTAGGAGGATAATATACTTTATGAAGTGTTACTGACATTGAAATATTATTTATTTAATATATTTATATAAAACAAGGACCTAAAATTAAATCTAATAAAATCTGGTTATTTTTAAAATGGGAATTCAGACAAAAATGAAATAAATTGGTAAAATGAACACCAACAAATTAAACTGCAATGCCCACAATTCCCACTTTTTTAGATCCAGATCAATACTTGGTTGGTTATCAACTAAAAAAATTGGCATACATATGCATGAAACAGCACTGCCCAGCAATACACAGCAATACCAATAGCCAAAACAGTGCTAATACTTTGATGCTTTAACAAAACAAATTTCAAGTAAACATTTCCTCACCTGTTATCAGATGGCAGAAGAGAAAGCAAAGCCAAAGCTGAAAGTTTTCTTCTTTCAGGCTGGGTAATATTGTCCATGCGATCAACCCACATTTCAATCATATTTCCCAAAAGCTGGTCCATCTGAAAAAAAGACCAGGAGGCATCTCAAAATATTTGAAATGCTCTTTACTTATAAGTACTGTTAAAGGCAAAAACCTCATAAAAAAGGTTAAAGTACAATTCCAACAAACCACAGAATTGGAATACAAGAATGTGGGGCAAGCTGTGAGCTGGGGAAAAAAATGAGCAAAATCAGAAATGGAATCTAATTAATCTTGAGAGCCAATTAATTGAGTGCCAAATAGACTTATTCAACTCATCTAGGCTAAGGGTCCACTTGTTTGGACAAATGCTAGTCTAGACGCTGCCATGAAAGTATTTTGCGGATATGATTACATTTGCAATGAGCTGACATTAAGCAGATTACCGTAGATAATGTGAGTACAGTGTCATTCAATCAGATGAAAGCCTTAAGAAAAAACTAATGTTTCCTATAAATAGAAGAAATCCTGTCTCAGGAATGTAACACAGAAATCCTGCCCAAGTTTTTATTTTCAGCCTGCCCTACAAAATTAGAAATTGCTAGTCCCTGAAATCAATCATATGAGCCAATTCCTTCAATATCCATGTGCACAACTGTATGTGTGTATATCTCTCAATCTCTCTACATACACACAGAACTGGCTCTGTTTCTCTGAAGAACCCTAGCTAATGCATAGGTAAAATCTATATAATAAAACACGACCGAGTATACGCATCATGTAGACTGGAAGTGGGTCTCAGGTTTGCTTATAAACATTTGTACACTTCTCACACCTTTTAAAAAGTGCATTTAACAGCAAAATCTGTACTTCAGAGATTTTAGTAACATAAGATCAACCTTGAGTACCCATACTTTCCTACTTCTGTGCTTCTACATTTTTCCAAGAAATGCTTCAATACATTTTTTCCAACACAGTTTAAAAGATAATAAACAGTCAAGTGAACACTTATTGGTTCAAGACAACCATTTATACTTGAGCTCCCCAAATGGTGTGCTGTGTCCTAAGATGCCACAGTGAACTCACAAAGCATTTAAAATTATTCAGAGAAACACAGTGACATCTGTCGATTACTGCAAGAACTACTAGTTCAATATAGTTCCCAGTTTTAACATTACATTCCCTTTGATGACTTCCTATCTTTGCACAGTACTACCAAAAAGTCAGGGTCGAACAGAAGATGAAAGTGGAGGTGTCCAACCTGAAACTAAGGTTAAGAATCTTGGTGGTGCCCAGTGGCCATTCATATTCCACTAATCAGTAACTGCGGCTATTTAAGAATGAAATAAAGATGTTATTCTTCAGATTTTTGTGTATAATTTTCAATAGATACAAAGTTATAAGGACATGAATACAAATTAAGTTGTTTGGATTGCGTAATCAAAAGAACAGTTAGATATTTACTCTAGAGGCATTGTGAAAATGTTACTAACACATTAAGGGCACCATGAAGCAATACAGTCTAGTAACTGCTGATTTATACCATGTGTCTTCAATGTTCACAATTTGGAAACGAATGGCTCAGATGCTTTACAGATTTACTGCAATTAATATCAAGTAAGCAAGATTTTAAAAACAAAGCATAACCATACAAAAGAAAGTATCAAGTTACTAAAATCTAATATATACAGCTAAAGCTAGAGTAACATGTGGTTGAAATGAAGATGTAATCAGCAGAGACAGGCATCTCTACGGTCTAATATTATTTATAACTTACATTTATTTGCTCTATTATAAAAGTAACAACAGCACATAATAAAAATAGAAATAAGACAACTGTAACAAATGTTGATGACTAGTTATAGTGAATCATGAGGCAAACAAATTCTGCAGTATTTCAGAGAACTATTAATTTTTAAAATTAAAGTACTTCTTAAGCAGCATAATAAAAAGATGATGAGATTTCTCTACCTTGAGAACAAACGCCAGAATCTACCCTGGCAGGTCATGCTAAAGATACCACAATTAAATAAATACCCATTGTAGAAAGAAAAACTTTTATTTCTGACTGGTTCTATCGCTTTTATAACTTTAAAGAATATGACTTATGCTTTCTGTAAGAATTAAGTAGTTTTATATAATTATATTCCCTGTAGGAACAGAATAAAATGTTTATGTAAATAGCGATCTTTTTTAAATGTTGTCTTCTTAATCTAACCTTCATAGCAGCTGCTATTCAAGCAATAAAATGTCACTTTTACATAAGATTTCATGAAAAATCATTCATCTTGTAGAAATAAAAAAGTAACTTCAATCTCTCCAGTATCAGAAAGATATGTGCTATTTCAAGTCAAACAGTTAAAACAGATTAAGGGGAAAATAATCTAACTGGCAGGTCTTGAAGAAAGTCATCTCCTTAAGATGAAAAATTTGTAGAATTGAAGTATGTTATCAGAATATTTCACTCCTCCCCCCAAATTTACAAAGTCTAAATTATAGGGCATTGCCAGAAAGAGTAAGATGATAATGTTTCTAGAAAACAAAGAAATACTCAAGGTATAGTTCAGTCTTAGTTTTGTAGAAAGAAAAACAGATATTATTCCAATTATTCAGCTACAAACAACTTACTGAATCTTTAAAAATAAGTTATTTACCCTAGAATCATACTGACATTGTGAAAACAATTTTAGTTCAGCATTGAACATTTGCTCACTCCCTCTGAAATTCCACTAAAATGAGAGTAAATAAATACAAAAAACAAACAAATAACCTCACAGGGTCTATAAAAGAGAAGAAACTACAGTTGATAAAGATGGCAACAACTTCTTAGAAGATGGCAAGTGGATGAAAGAGTGCTTAGTAAGTGACTTAGCAGAACAAAAAAGCCTGGAAAAAAACTGCTTGCCAGGGGAAAAACAGTCTAATGCAAATAGACTTGTTTCTCAGAATCTTGCAATTATCAAGCCACAAAGAAGACAGAGGCATAGAGCTCGAAGACAGGAAAACTAGCTGAGAATCTGTATAAGGAACAATTAGAAACTTCCAGATCACCATCCCCACTCCTATGGGAGTACAAAGATTCAGTATCTGCAAAAACAAACTCTGAGAAGTTCCAACTCAAGGCATCAAGAACAGGGGGAAGACAAGGTGAGAAACAAATTAAAATTAGATGATCTAAATGAAAATCAAGATGTTGAGTGGTGACAAACCATAATCCCCAAAGCCCTTCCCCCCATCCTGAATTCCACAACAAGTGTTTACAAGAAGAAAGATGCTATCCCTTGGAAGAAAAAGGAAGTCTAAAGAGAAAAAGGGCCTACAAATACTGTCATTTTCTAGCAAATTTCCCTACAGCAAAAGCACCATTCTTCAATACTCTAGGCTCTAAACTGAATTAGGTTTTCGTCTAAAAAGTATTCTTCATTCAAGACAGAAAATGACTCTGAAAGACTTTGATTAGCAAATGCTTAGAGGTGGACTAAGCAGGTGCACTGTTCTAACAGTGACTTTTACAATGAACCCAACTTCTTACCTAAAAATAAAAAATCATTCAAAATTAACTTGGTTTTCTCTACTATCTGACAACTGTTTTCAAATGTTTAGAAGAGACAAACCCTTCTGCAACATCTTTGCTTGTTCAAAGCTATCTGGATTTACTGGAACTCATTTTCCTCCGTTCAGTTCAATTCAGTCACTCAGTCATGTCCGACTCTTTGTGACCCCATGAATTGCAGCATGCCAGGCCTCCCTGTCCATCACAAACTCCCAGAGTTCACCCAAACTCATGTCCATCGAGTTGGTGATGCCATCCAGCCATCTCATCCTCTGTTTTCCCCTTCTCCTCTTGGCCCCAATCCCTCCCAGCATCAGAGTCTTTGCCAATGAGTCAACTCTTCACATAAGGTGGCTAAAGTACTGGAATTTCAGCTTTAGCATCAGTCCTAGTCCTATTTAATTCAATGTCCTTTAAAACTGTGCTCACAGTCAACAGTAATATTTCAACTACAGTAATATCTCATTCTCTAACATGATGGCTTGACAATTTTTGGCCAATTCTTTGTGAAAACACTTTTTCTTCACATTGAGAAGTGAAAAAAATAAATGTCCCATGAAAAGCCAGTGTTCTTACTACAGTGAGAGAAATAAGTCTGACCCTATATCTCTCTCCAATCCTTCATACTGTCAACAGGCTGAAGCAGCACCAGCACCTGCCACAGGTCATTATTTCTATTTTGCCAGGAACAAGGCAAGGATGCCAAAATTTACCAGTTCTATTCAACACAGTATTGGAAGTTCTAGCCAGAACAGACAGACAAGCAAAAGAAATAAACAGCATCAAAACTGGAAAGGAAGAAGCAAAATTACTATGGTCTGTGGATGATATGTTCTTATATATAGAAAGTCCCAAAGATGCCACCAAAAAAAATGTGAGAATATATAAATTAAGCAAAGTAGAAAAATACAAAGTCAACAAACAAAAGTCAGTTGCATTTCTATACATGAGCAATGACCAATCTAACAAAGAAAGTATGAAAACAATTCCATTTATATTACCATCAAAAAGAATAAAACACTTAGGAGTTAACTTAACCAAGGAGGTGAAAGACATATAACAAAAAATACTAAACATTTCCTATTAAGAAATTAACAAATAAAAACATATCCCACATTCATAGATTGTAAGACAATATTAAGAAATGTCAATACATCTACTGAATCATAGAAAAAGCAAAAGAATTCCAGAAAAACATCTGCTTCATTGACTAAGCTATAGCCTTTGACTGTGTAGATCACAACAAACTGTGGAAAACTCTGAAAGAGATGGGAATACCAGACCACCTTACATGCCTCCTGAGAAACCCATATGCAAGTTAAGAAGCAACAGGTAGGCCAGACATGGAACAATAGACTGGTTCAAAATTGGGAAAGGAGTGCACTGAGGCTATATATTGTCACCCTGCTTATTTAACTTATATGCAGAGTACATCATGAGAAATGTTGGGCTGGATGAAGCTCAAGCTGGAATCAAGATTGCAAGGAGAAATATCAATAACCTCAGATATGCAAACGACACCACACCTATGGCAGAAAGCAAAGAAGAATTAAAAAGCCTCTTGATGAAGGTGAAAGAGGAGAGTGAAAAAGCTGGCTTAAAACTCGACACTCAAAAAACAAAGATCATGGCATCCCGTCCCATCATTTCATGGCAAATAGATGGGGAAACAATGGAAACAGTGACAGACTTTATTTTCTTGGGCTCCAAAATTATTGTGGATGGTGACTGCAGCCATGAAATAAAAAGATGCTTGCTCCTTAGAAAAAAGCTACAACAAACCTAAATAGCATATTAAAAAGCAGAGACATTACTTTGTCAACGAAAGTCTGTCTAGTCGAAGCTATGGTTTTCCCAATAGTCATGTATGGATGTGAGAGTTGGATCATAAAGAAAGCTGAGCACTGAAGAATTGATGCTTTTGAACTGTGGTGTTGGAGAAGACTCTTAAGAGTTCCCTGGACTGCAAGGACATCAAATTAGTCAATCCTAAAGGAAATCAGTCCTGAATATTCACTGAAAGGACGGATGTTGAAGTTGAAGCTCAAATACACTAGCCACCTGATGCAAAGAGCCAACTCACTGGAAAAGACCCTGATGCTGGGAAAGATTGAAAGTAGGAGGAGAAGGGGGCATCAGAGGACAAGATGGTTGGATGGCATCACTGACTCAAAGGACACGAGTTTGATCAAACTCCAGGAGACAGTGAAGGACAGGGAAGCCTGGCGTGCTGCAGTCCATCAGGTCATGAACAGTCAGATATGACTCAGCAACTAAACAACTACCCTCAAAGCAATCTACAGTTTCAATGCAATCTGTATCAAAATCTCAATGATATTTTTTCTTTGTAGAAATAGAAAAAGCCATCCTACAGTTCATCGAGAATCTCAAAGGATCCTGAATAGACAAAATCATCTCCGAAAAGATGAAAAAAGCCACAGGACTCACACTTTTGAATTTTAACATGCATTACAAAGGTTTAGTAATCAAAATTATGTGATAATCATACAAAAGTAGACATACAGATCGAGAGAACAGAATAGAGAGCCCAGAAATAAACTCTTGCATAAATGATTGAAGATCATTCAATGGGGAAAGGAATATCTTTTCAATAAATGGCACTGTAAAAAGTGAATAACCATATGTAAAATAATGAAGCTGGATCCTTATCTCATACCATATACAAAATTCAACTCAAAATGAGTCAGAGATAAACCACAGGACATACTGTATAGCACAGGGACGTATAGCCATTATCTTATAACATACACACCACACATACATACACCATGGAATATTACTCAGTCTTAAAAAGAAAGGGAATTCTGACATATTCTACAATACTATGAACATTCAGACCTCTGGAGAAGGAAATGGCAACCCACTCCAGTATTCCTGCCTGGAGAATCCCACGGACAGAGGAGCCTGGTGGGCTACAGTCCATGGGGTGGCAAAGAATCAGACACGACTAAGCACGCACACACCATGAATATTCGGAATATTAGGTTTAAGTGATATGTTAGTCACAAAAAGACAAATATTGTATGATTCCACTTATATGAGGTATTTAGAGTAGTCAAAAATCATGATACTTTTTATAAAGTACCATGGGACTTCCCTGGTGGCTCAGAGGTTAAAGCGTCTGTCTACAATGAGGGAGACCTAGGTTCGAGCCCTGGGTTGGGAAGATCCCCTAGAGACGGAAATGGCAACCCACTCCAGTACTCTGGCCTGGAGAATCCCATGGAGGGAGGAGCTTGGTAGGGTACAGTCCATGGGGTCGCATAGAGTTGGACACGACTGAGTGACTTCACTATGGTGTTTCCAGGGGCTACAGGGAGAGGGTAATGAGAAGTTATTATTTAAAGAGTACAGAGGTTCAAGTTATATAAATCTGAAAGAGTTATGGAGATGGATGGTGGTGAAGATTGTACATTATTATGTTTAATACCACTGACCTGCATACTTGAAAATAGGTAAGATGATAAATTTTATGCTATGTGTATCTTATCAAGGAAAAAAAACAACTTGGGAAAAAATTTACCAGTAACTTTTCACTTCCCACAGCACACTGGACATAATTCTAACATAGGACTTATAACAACATTACAAAATGGCCTGTTAAGTACTCTCTCCCTTTAAAAAGCAAGCTTGTCAAACCAAGTGTCTCCAGTATACAGTGGAGAAGTGCCTTTTTCAGGATGCACAGGAGGCAGCGGAATGTGGTCACTGAGATGAAGTGAGGTTACTGGGGTGTGCCTATCAAGTCCATCACTCACTAGCTTTGGAGACGTGACCAAGTCACCAGATCTCTCCAAGTCTCAACGTTCTCAGGCGTGAGATAGATATACAAATATTATTACCTCCTTGGATGGTTGTGAGGATTTTAAAAAATACAAAAAAAATTATAGTTATTGCTAAGATCACTCAACAGATTTTGCTGAACTCAACTGAATACACTCTTGAAACTTTTAACATTATTCCATCACAGCTAAATTTAATGAAGCCAATGAAAAATCTCTCCTGTCTAATCATCAAAATGAAGTCTAGGTTCTCTAATTAGGTTAGTCTACTTCTGTAAAACTAACATACATTCTACAATTTGCACTTCCTTACTCTGGATTTTCATTAAAAGTAGAAATGGTAATATCTGTTTTAGCCACAAACCTAAATTTTTCACAAATTGCCCCTCCATTCTAGAGATATCCGTCAAGTACATTCTACCTTCTACATTTTATAAACCTTAACAGATTAATCACTTAAGACATAAAAATCATATTTTACTATAATGTGTGAAGTCTCAAGTAACCAACTCATTGAAGAACCTATTCCAAACTTACTCAGGTGATTGGTTTCAATTTAGTATGCTTTTAATAAACTTCTGCTGAAAAGGTCATTTCCTACCGTAATGATGATAGAAATACTGCATGATATTAAAAACAAGCTCATTAAAGAAATGAAAGAAAGGTAGTACGTGACTGTATGTAAAGCATTCCTGTTTCATTTTATGTATGAGGCAACAAAAACTACCACCATAAACAAATCAAAATTCTATCCTATAGATAAGTAGAATAACATAGTCTATTTTGAGAGAGAACAAAATTTAAGTTTCAAATTGCCACTCACGGGTTCATCTTTCTTCTTTTTCCCAAATTATCATATGGAATAGATTATTAAAGATTTAAAGTAACAAAAATACTTACTTCAAGGTTTTTTTCATTGACTCATTATTTTACCAAAATTTTTCCAAACTTTATTTGGATAAAGATTTCTTTAAGTACATAGATTCTTACCTCTTGATTAAATTTATGTGCCATCTCATTAAGAAGTGAAGAAAAAAAACTAGTGTTTTGTAGCAGGACTCGACCCATAACTCCGAGATATGTTGACATTACTACAGGATACCTCTGTGCAATTAAAATACAGCACATTTAAAACTGTGTTATGGTACAAGTATAAACAATAATAAACAATCATTGACAAAGTAACAATCAACAGGGCTATGAACTGAACTGATGAAATAATATTCTCCTTTATACTGCTTCTTTAGAATGAACTGCCAATATTGTCGAGTTCTAACTAACTTACTAAATATGTATGTCACACAAGGTAATATATATGTATTATGTACATATTTATATGGATTATATATGTATATATATAATAAAGAGAGGAACAAAGAAAGAATATTTATCAATGCCATACTTACACATTTATATTACTTTAAAAGCTCCTAACATACATATTTAGAGTCTATCATAGAGCCTAACTTAGAAGAAAACCAGCGTTTTCATGTATTACATAGTTCTATGTAACGAAACCAGCACTATTTTCCCATTCCTATGCTTAACATGTTTGTGTGTGAGCACACACGCATATGACTGAAAGACATGAGACAGCAAAGGAAATTCACACTTTCCGATGCAGAGACAGAAACAGCAAAGCTGTATCACTGCCCTGAAATTGAGGTAATGTACTTCAAAATAAAGAGAAAGTCCTTTTTACATCTAATAATGAATAAGAAGTAATTTTCCAAAGAATAAGTAAAATAGAAGCCTAGAATCTAGCATTAACATTAGAAGCTTAAGAAAAATCTTACCTCCCCTTCTATAATACCTCTGAAAATACAGGGTAGAATTGGTTGAAACATTTGTGGGCCTAATACTGGATTCACCTTAAGGGCATTTTCCACAACCTAAAAACCAAATGACACAATGGTAATGCTTAGTAATACAGGTCAATGCTTTATGCAAAACACAGGTAAAGAAAATAATATATTAAATACACATACATACAAACATATGAAATATTCATTATCCTGACACTAAACACACTTCTATAAGATAGTCCACTAAAAATTACAATTCAATTTCAAGGATATAATATTTAGACACAGCTATATAGTTCACATAGAATTATAATTAATCACATTCTGATAAAACAAGCTTCATGATGTCAATGTACTTCTTATCTTTGCATTTTAAACAAACAACCCTTACAAAATGTTTAATGATGCTTGCTTAATGTTTGGTATTTGTTTAATATTTATGGCCTTATAGAGGCAAAAGGCATTTCAAAAGTATTCTAATAGTGAAAAGCGAAAATTAGTAACAACTATACTCACTATACAAAATGAAGCCTACATTTAAAAATTTTATTTACTTATTTTAATTGGAGGAAAATTACTTCCCAATATTGTGATGGTTTTCACCACACATCAGTATAAATCGGCCAGAGGTAAACATGTGTCCCCTCCATCCTGAATCCCCCTTGCACCTCCCTCCCCACCCTATCCCTCCAGCTTATCACAGAGCACCTGTTTTGGGTGCCCTGAAGCCTGCACTTTTAATTTATCAGTCAACTGGATGGAAAACAAATGCATATAAACTGTGTATTTATTAAATGAGAAATAATCTTACTGTATTTATGATATAATCATACAGATTATTAACCATGCACACTGATTGTGACATGTGAAAATTTGAAACATAAAGTTCTTTTATATGAGTGAGATGAAGGGGAGGGAAAGTCGCTCAGTCGTGTCCGACTCTTTGCAACCCCATGGACTATAGCCTACCAGGCTTCTCAGTCCATGGGATTTTCCAGGCAAGAGTACTGGAGTGGGTTGCCATTTCCTTCTCCAGGGGATCTTCCTGACCAAGGGATCGAACCCAGGTCTCCCGCATTGTAGGCAGACGCTTTACCCACTGAGCCACGAGGGAAGCCCCCCTGAGTGAGATGGGTTCCTTCTAAAACAAATACAGCATGAAATTCAAACTGGGCTGGGATTTTTGTTTTGGTGGGCAGGGGTTGGGGTACAGGGAGTGAGGAAGGCAGTGGTCAGAAAGCAGTAGTGAGGATCAAGAAGAAAGGCCCATACTTCTGGCCCTACTGCCTGAGGGGTAAGAATGAACACAGGCACCATTTGAGAGGGTTGCGGGCAAGTGCCGATCTCAAGGCAGAGGCAGGCTTCCCTGAAGAGCTTCCAGCAATGGTTCTCAGGACTGACTACTGGCATTCCCAGTGGGACAAGTGTTTACTGTGCAGGAATATTCCACCTATCAAAGGGTTTTAAGCATCTCTGATCTCTGCTCATTATGTTCCAATTACATGCTAGTATATTCAAAAGCAGAGACATTACTTTGCCGACTAAGGTCCGTCTAGTCAAGGCTATGGTTTTTCCTGTGGTCATGTATGGATGTGAGAGTTGGACTGGGAAGAAGGCTGAGAGCCGAAGAATTGATGCGTTTGAACTGTGGTGTTGGAGAAGACTCTGGAGAGTCCCTTGGACTGCAAGGAGATCCAACCAGTCCATTCTGAAGATCAACCCTGGGATTTCTTTGGAAGGAATGATGCTAAAGCTGAAACTCCAGTACTTTAGCCACCTCATGCGAAGAGCTGACTCATTGGAAAAGACTCTGATGCTGGGAGGGATTGGGGGCAGGAGGAGAAGGGGACGACAGAGGATGAGATGGCTGGATGGCATCACGGACTCGAAGGACGTGAGTCTGAGTGAATTCGGGGAGTTGGTGATGGACAGGGAGGCCTGGCATGCTGTGATTCATGGGGTCGTGAAGAGTCGGACATGACTGAGCGACTGAACTCCAATACAGTGACAACCAAATACACCTTGTGCATTTCAAAACATTCTCAAGCAAATAGTACAATGAATGACAAGATTCTTTCTTTGTCCATGAGACAAAAGGAATGTCCAAAACAAAGTTTAAAAATACAAAAACTTTTACTGTGGGCCAAACACTATGCTATCTACTAAGAGATACAGGAAAAAAAAAAAAAGATATCACAGTTTATGATGAAAAGCCACAGGAAATGATGAGATTCAGAACATAATTAAATCTGACCTCAGTAAGGTTTGTCAAAAAAAATCAGACTCAGAATAAAGAGGGGTGAAGGTGTAAATAAGCTACCCAGAGGTAGATGTCACTAGAAATTTTATCTATGAATGGAAAGTAAGGCCATCTGCTGACTGCTGGACCCACTTTACCTTTCTAAAACTCCACTAAAATTAGAGTAAGAAGATTTTAAAGGGAGGGGGAATAATTTTAAAAGAACAAAAGGAATGAGAGATGAATACTGGAAGGTACAAAAAAGAAATTCAAGAAGTAACTGACTTATCAGATGAGAGAAAGCTGAAACCTAAGGCTGCAATACAGAAAGCCAAGAGCAACTCAATGTGTATCAATTTTATCTTCTCCCTACAAATTCTTCAAGAGATGGAAATACCAGATCACCTTACCTGCCTCCTAATAAACCTGTATGCAGGTCAAGAAGCAACAGTTACAAATGGACATGGAACAACGGACTGGTTCTAAACTGGGAAAGGAGTACATCGAGGCTGTATATTGTCACCCTGCTTATTTAACTTATATGCAGAGTACATAATGTGAAATGCCTGGCTGGATGAAGCTCAAGCTGGAATCAAGATTGCCAGGAGAAATATCAATAACCTCAGATATGCAGATGACACCACCTTTATTGCAGAAAGTGAAGAGGAACTAAGGAGCCTCTTGAGGAGAGTGAAAAAGCTGGCTTAAAACTCTACATTCAAAAAACGTAGATCATGCCATCCCGTCCCATCACTTCATGGCAAATAGATGAGGAAACAACAGAAACAGTGACAGACTTTATTTTCTTGGGCTCCAAAATCTCTGTAGATGGTGAGTGCAGTCATGAAATTTAAAAAAAAAAACAAAACAAAACAAAACCGCTTGCTCCTAGGAAGAAAAGCTACAACAAACCTAGAGAGCATATTAAAAAGCAGAGACATTACTTTGCCGACAAAGGTCCATCTAGTCAAAGCCATGGTTTTTCCAGTAGTCATGTATGGATGTGAGAAAAGGAAAAGGGAAGTGAAGTCGCTCAGTTGTGTCCGACTCCTTGAGACCGCGTGGACTGTAGCCTACCAGGCTCCTCCATCCATGAGATTCTCCAGGCAATAATACTGGAGTGAGTTGCCATTTCCTCCTCTAGGGGAATCTTCCCGACCCAGAGATCGAACCTGTGTCTCCCATATTGCAGTCAGATGCTTTACCCTCTGAGCCATCAGGGGAGCCCATTGAGGATGTGAGAGTTGGACCATAAAGAAAGCTGAGCACCAAAGAATTGATGCTTTTGAACTGCAGTACTAGAAAAGATTCTTGAGAGTCCCTTGGACAGCAAAAGGATTAAACCAGTCCATCCTAAAGGAAATCAGTTCTGAATATTCATTGGATGCTAAAGCTGAAGCATCAATACTTTGGCCACCTGATGCGAAGAACTGATTCACTAGAAAAGACCCTGATGCTGGGAAAGATTGAAGGCAGGAGGGAAAGGGGACAACAGAGGATGAGATGGTTGGATGGCATCACTGACTCAATGGACATGAGTTTAAGCAAGCTCCAGGAGTTGGTAATGGACAGGGTAAACTGGAGTGCTTCAGTCCATGGGGTTGCAAAGAGCCGAACACTACTGAGTGACTGAGCTGAACTGAACTGAACTACCTCTTCTCATCAAAAACCACAGGAATTAGCAGAGCCATAAATCTCTGGAAAGGAGGGTAAAGGAAAAGCTAAAAATAAGACTGGTTGGAAGTCTACTTAAGAAAAAAATTGCCAGATATTCCCAAGTCTGCATATTTGGGCAACTGACCAATGGGGACTCCCCACCCCAGGAGAAGACAACTTATTTTCTTTAAAGGGTCTAAAAGAGAGACGTTTTAGACTAAATGGGCCCAGCAGTGCCTGGTACTATTAATTGAAATAACCTTACATCAAGGCACATCCTTGTAAAATTTCAGAACACCAAGAACGATAAAAAGAAGCTACAAGCTGGGGAGGGGAAACAGGCAGAGAGTCAGCCTGACTCTGAAAGAGACTTCTTCAAGAAAACTGAAGTACAGTAATAAAACCCCTATGGGTCAATCTGTCTGAATATGTGGAACAGAGAAGTTGTAGACAATTTAGTGCCCTTAAAAAAATTACACCGAAAAATTTATTAGCTCCAAACATTATAGAAGTTTGTGCAGAAAAGGAAAAGTAACCACATGCTAAACATTAAGACTTTTAATATATAAATTCATTGAAATGAACCATTCAATACAATCCAGCTCTCTGCCATTAGGCATTTTCTTTATACACAGAGGTAAAGTTACTGTTGTGTAAAGGATTCACTTATTTCAGAACTAAAATGGAGGAGTCTTTGCAATCAAAAAGGTTAGGAACCACAGAAACTATGAGATCCTTTCTGAAGAATTATACAGGAAAATGCCATTATCAGACTTGGAGGCAAGCACTGTGGATTAGAATTAAGAGAAAATTCAGAAAGTATAACTGATCAGATATAGAAAAGAATTTGAACAGCTGATCAAAGGTGAAGAAGACTGGGAATACTCATTTTCACATATGGTCAATGGGTACAATTGTGATGCCATTAATAATAGTGAAGCTTTGTTTTAGACACAGTGAACCTGAGATAATTTTTCCTGCAGGAAAATCCATATGGGAATGGTCTTAATATTATTTTCACACTCATGACACTCCATAGGGTCCACTTTCCAGGGAAGTTATTGCAGCTGTGACTGAAAAATCATAGAGTTCAAATTATGACTATTAACAAAGTGAAAAAAGAAGGTTCTTGCATAATGATCAAAATCCTATCTTTCGCTTCTAAACAAGATTTTTGAAAAACGCATCTAGTGGTTTCAGTGGTAATAAACAACTCTGCATATTTTAAGCAAAATGCATGTATACCTAGATGGCCAAACATCTCCAAGAGGAAATAATACTAAAGAGAACTACAATAATAAATAACAGGTAGTTTTATTAAAAGATAATTTATAGATATTAAGATAATTAAAACGTAACTTACTCCTCTTGGAGGGTAGGGGGCAGAATCATTATGTCCTCAGAGATTTTAACATGTTCAACGTGTTTTAATGCACTTATTTTAGTTTCCATGTTCAAACTGTACCCTTACTAGTCAGTGGGAGCTCCTTCAAGTTGACTCTTGCATTCTTTAGACAGAATCCCATCTTCTCTTCCTTCTGGCACAAGGAGACCTTTCCGGTTTATCTTGTGTCTGTCCCACCTGAGCTCTGGAGTCAACCAGCAGCAGGATATAGTATTCATAGACTGCAGTATTTAATCTACATTCTGAGGTGCTTATTGTCACTGAACTGACACTGGTTCTAGGTCTTGGCTTACATGAATTAGGAAATCTATATTTCTCTTCCTGAGAAGCATATACCAATAATTCATCAAATTCAATTTAAGATTATAGCACTTTACGTTGTTCGGCCGCTAAGTCGTGTCTGACTCTTTGCGACCCCAAGGACTGCAGCATGCTAGACTTCCCTGTCCTTCACTATCATCCTGAATTTGCTTGAAGTCATGTCCATTGAGTTGGTGACGTCATCCAACCATCTCATCTTCTGTCACCTGCTTCTCCAACTGCCCTCAATCTTTCCTAGCATCATTGGCTTTTCCAAGTTGGCTCTGCATCAGATGGCCAAAACATTGGCACTTCAGCTTCAGTGTCAGTCCTGTCAGTGAATATTCAGGGTTGATTTCCTTTAGGATTGACTGGTTTGATCTCCTTGCTATCAAGGAACTCTCAAGAGTCTTCTCCAGGATCACAGTTTAAGCATCAATTCTTCGGCACTCAGCCTTCTTTATGGTCCAACTCTCACATCCATACATGCCTAGTGGAAAAACTACAGCTTTGACTATATGAACCTCTATTGGCAAAGTGACGTCTCTGCTTTTTAATACACTGTCTTGGGTTGGGAAGATCCCCTGGAAGAGGGCATGGCAACCCACTCCAGTATTCTTGCCTGGAGACTCCTCATGGACAGAGGAGCCTGGAAGGCTACAGTCCATGGGGTCTCAAAGAATCGGACATGACTGAGTGAGTAAGCACAGCACAGCACAGGTTTGGCATAGCTTTTCTTCCAAGGAGTAAGTGTCTTTTAATTTCATGGCTGCGGTCACCGTCCACAGCATTTTATGTAACTTCTTTGATTTTATCGTTCCATCATTCTTCCCTTGTATTGAAAAATATCACATTCGAATAACCCTATCTGCTTCTTACTCCTATGTACAAAATATCCACATATGGGTTTCAAAATAACAATACCAATATTACTGATAACGATAACAATACTGAAAGCAATTACAATTTCCTCATGTTTCTTTCTGTTTTAAGGTTATATCTCACCAGGAACATACATATAAAATACTGTGTATTAAAGTTACTTGAAATATTCTCAGATGACTTATGCCACTAACACAGTAATAGTTAGATTCAAATGTTTCCTTTTTTAAAAATCTTTAGAACTGCTTTTACTTTTAAGTCATGTAAAACGTCTCTATGACTCCAACCCCTAAAGTACAAAATGTACTTTCTGAAAGACTTGGCTTGCATTCTCAGTTTGCATTCTCTGCCCCTCTTTCCCCTACTTAACCACTTTCATTAATTTGGTTTATTTTTCCATTGCTATCTATGTGCACTCTTCAAATATAGGAAAACTCTGGACTCTGTTCTTTGCTTATAGTTTCAAATCACTCTGAAACTGTATATAGATGTTGTCTTCATTTCTTTCTAAGGTTGCACAGTATTCCTCTGTGGCTGAATAAGCTGTAGTACCTCCTATTCTATCATCCAATCCTCTATTACTATTTTTATCAGCATTTTGCTATTACATACATAACTTCTGAATTTTAGTTTCAATCCACCTCCTTTCTGATTATACAGTTTAGAAACAGACTATTTTTATAGTTACTGTGAAAAATGTAGGCTTTTAGTTTGTGCCTTACACTCAAATCATTTTTTGGATTTAGGCTTACGCAGCATACAAAGTGATTAAGAGCACAGATTCTGAAGTCAGAAAGCCTATGTTATGTCACGATTCTAATACTTACTAGCTGTGTGACCCTGGACAAGGTATTTATTTCTTTGTGATGTAATTTCTCATCTGTTAAAATGGCGGAGAGAACCGTACTATCATCATAGGTTTACATGTTAGAAATGTGTAGTAAACAGTAAATGCTAGTATTAGCTATAGTTATTACAGAATAAATTATATCTTAAAGATATGTGTGCCATCTTAAATAAGGCTTATCACAGTGAATAAAACCAATGCGGCTTACTACTGCTTGATAAGACCATGATAAAAAAGAGAATTTCTAAACTCAAATTGGTGTATACAATAGAGATAAATTTCAAATTTAAAAAAATGTTAATTTAAATTTGTGTATTTTTAGAATATAATTGCATTCATCTAGATAATTTGTTCCAACTCACAGAATACAATAAAGCCTATTTTTGCTCCTAAAGCAGGCATACTTATCTCTCTATCCAGTTTTCATAACATTATAATTTTCTGCTTCAGAGAACAAAGAAGCTACTTCCAGATACTGTCAGAAGTAGTATTAACAGTGACATTTAGTCAAAAATACATTAAAAAGGTTATATAGCATACTCTACTAAGAAACAGTATCTGAGAGACATTAAAAAATGAAAAAATGAGTTAATATTAAACTATTATAATTTTATTGGAACTCTGAGAATAGGAAAATGCCAAAAATTTTGAGCATTATCTCAGCTTTCAAGTGCAAGCATAATAGCACCATTATTCTAAAATATTATTTTGCATAAAAAAATGCAAATAATTCATGATAATGAGTATATGTCTAGTATTTAACATCCATTTAATAAATAATTAAATTCAGTTTCTGGGATTTCAAATCAATATGAGGTTTAGCTACAGCAATGCTACATAAAAATCGTCTTAAACACAGGTTATTAGACTGCCAATTTTTAATTCAAGAATTTACATACTATTAATGACCCCCTGCTGGCATACTAAGCTGGTTTAAGGTGTAATATATGTTAAATGTTACAAGCATTTCAGTGTTTATTTGGATGGTAACTGATCTGTGCTGAATCATTCAATCAAAATCCATTAGGCACAACTGGGGAATAAATAATGACATCATCTTCTTTCAGTTCAAGGAAAAAGAAGCAAATAGATTCCTTTCCAGTAAAACTATAAAGGTAGTATTGTACATTATGTAAACTTGAAATTTTCCATAATAAAAAGTTTTATAAGATTGTGTTATTCTGTAAAGGAATAATTTAAAACAACTATATTTTAAAGGCCAGCTGAGATACATGGCTTTGGAAAAAGAGTAAAGCTCTATCACTGTGTAAATTACCTACTTAAGTCATAAAAAATTTCACTAATGTATTATTTTAAACAAACATTTATTTATCAGTAAAAGTAATGTTCAAAGGAGGAGTTCCTAGGTGGACTGTGTTCCCCAAAGGGAGATTATATAATTAGATAAAAATAGCCAACACTTATACTGGCTGATTATATGATAGGCAATATTTTAAGTGGCCTATACATATAAGGTTATGCAATCCTTACCTCAACCCTAGGAAGTACGTAAAGTTTTTATCCTTCTTTGACAGATCAAAAGTGAGGATCAGAGATTAACTTGCTCACCTCACCCAGCTGTGAGGTAGCAGAGACAATATTCTAATTGTAGCAGTTTTGTTTAAGCCATCTGCTAAGTTACCCTACATCAAGAATATAACTTAAATAGAAAATATTCTCCTTAGGAAATATCCTAAAAACTTGCCTCATTTTTCAAATAAATTTCACAATCTCATTCTGTATGAAGAACAAGCTGTCTTTCAACAATTACTTTACTAATAATATTGCAGAAAAGCAGGAGGAAAAATCTCTCCATTTAAATTTTTTCTGGTAGGTGTTTAAATATAAGAAAAATTCTAAGTTTTTCATCACTTAGAATTTATAGATTATAATTTAACACAAGAATTTCAGATAATGGTAATTACATATTATTAAAATCATATAGTATAACACCTTTTATAATAAATATGAGAATTTAAGTCCAGAATGTACTCAAGGATGTGTAAGTAGCAGAGCTGGGTATACAAAACCAAGACACAGGTCAAGGAGAAAATAACATTCCACATGCAGTTATTATTTACTAAACTTAGGCTCATGGAAAAGCTTACAGTCAAGAAGAGAAAGATAAAACACACACTGAAAAATCTACAAAGGCAACACCAAAATGACAAGGCAACTTTCTCTCAAATTTCTATCACTCCCACATTGCCAATCAGTTATATCTCAAACAGAATTAAGTTCCAAGTATCAATTCCTTCTATCTCTACTTTCAGAGAAGAAATTATCACTGAGGCAAAAGATGAAGCTGAGATTCTATAAGACAGATGGAAGTTCCTCAACATAATCAGTTTGGTTAAGAGCGTAAATGCAATAAAAATTCACAAAAACATTTTAGCAAACAACAGGACAAATGTTACTTGGCTTGTAAGCTTTAGGGCTAGAATACTTTGAAATCAGTAGAAGTGAGGTTGACAGACACATGGTGGGAAACAGGCCTCAAGTATCTGGGGTCAAGACAAGTCACACACAGATTATTACTCCTTCAGGGACCCACAAGCTTCTCAGGAACAAAGGCCTATACTCCCATCCTTTTATCCCCTACTCTAAAAAAGAAACCAAAGAACCCATGAAATTCAAACCAAAGAGTTCTGCTGTATTTTCATTCTATATTTACCCACTTCCTAGCTTACAATACTATGATTTCGGATTTAAGTTTCCATTGTGATATCAAACATAAAACATCAAATCAGAGAGCGTGCTGAAGAATGTAATGGGTTAGATAAATAATCTTTCTGGGAAAAATCAGAATTAACCAAAGAACATTTTATTTAAAGCCTTTCTGCAAGAAATCCCTCAGAAGTCTACGATGACACTTTAACTGAATCATTCTTAAATATCAACAAGATAGAGTTCATTTAACAATGAATACTGAGGGGCCTCCCTGGTGGCTTGGTGGGGGGAGGGGGGTCAGTCTGCCAATTCAGGGGAGGCGGGAAGATCTTTGCAGGTATAATTATAATTAGGATAAGCCCCATCCCTGGTGGTCAGAGGGTAAAGATCTGCCTGCAATGGGGGACACCCAGGTTCGATCCCTGCATTAGGAAGATCCCCTGGAGAAAGAACTGGCAACCCACTCCAGTATTCTTGCCTGGGAAATCCTATGGACAGAGCAGTCCATGGGGTTGCAAGAGTTAGACATGACTGAGCAAGTAACACACACTTAACCCATTATGACTGGTGTGCTTATGAGAAGAGAAGACAGAGATATAAGGAGAAGGTCACGTGACAACCGAGGCAAAGACTGGAGTGACGCGTGTTTAAGCAAATGAAGTCAGAAACTGCTGCTAACTACCAGAAGCTACGAAAAAGGCACGGAACAGATTTCCCTTTAAAGTCCAAAGAGACAGGGTGGCCCTGCTGACACCTTGATTTCCAACTTCTAGTTTCTAGAACTCTGTGACAGAGATAATCACTATAAATACCATAGATTAGTTCCTGTTGTTATAAACCACTCAGATTGAGGTACTTTGTTATGCTAGCCCGAGGAAACAAATATCATTCTTAATAATATCATCATTTTCTCATCGCTTTACAATTTAACACTTCAGTAATTTGGCATATGAACCTCTCCAATTTACAGATACTAAAGGTTTTAAATAACACCATTATTCCCACCCTCAACAGATAATTCTCACAATAGTCCCTCTGTTCTTGTTCACTTCTCTGCAGTATTTAACACTGTATTAATCTAATTCACCCTGCCAGGATTGCCAGATTTAGAAAATAAAATACTATGTTTTATTGGCAACCCTAAACCTACCAAACAGTTAAGACTCAGCTCCCATCTCAACTCCCTCTCTCTGAAAAATGTTTTCTGCAAAATGCTGGGTTGGAAGATCACTTCTATACTCCCAGAGGAACATAAAGCAAACACATAGCAATGTCTAATAGCAGAAAGTGTTCATGACAATCACCTGGGGAACTTTTTAAAAAGAAATCCTAACATCTTATGTCGTACTCAAATTTACAAAAAGTTCACCAGGTGATCTGAGATATCTCTAATCTAAAACTATGTAACACAATAAATATGGGCTAACTGTTCACCTGCTTCCAAGCCCCCAAAGAATGACTACTCAAGAGCAGAAACTGTGGTTTTCCCATCACGCGTGCCTAGAAGAATGCACTGAAGATCAACACCAGGGGGTGGCAGACAATGCTGCTGGGCCAGATCCAAACACCTGCATGATTCTGTTGTATACATGTAGTCTATGCCTGCTTTCAATCGACAACAGATACAAACACTTGAGACAAAGACGCTATGGCCCACCAAACCTAAAACAAGTACTATACAAAAAGTCTGCTGACATCTGACTCACACGGTCAGGTGAAGCTGAAATTGAATGGCTCTATGAAGACCTACAAGACCTTCTAGAACTAACACCCAAAAAGAGTCCTTTCCATTATAGGGGCTGCTACTGCTGCTAAGTCACTTCATTCGTGTCCAATTCTGTGCGACCCCACAGACAGAAGCCCATCAGGCTCCCCTATCCCTGGGATTCTCCAGGCAAGAACCCTGAAGTGGGTTGCCATTTCCTTCTCCAAGGCATGAAAATGAAAAGTGAAAAGTGAAAGTGAAGCCGCTCAGTTGTGCCCAACTCTTAGTGACCCCATTGACTGCAGCCTACCAGGCTCCTCCATCCATTGGATTTTCCAGGCAAGAGTACTGGAATGGGGTGCCATTGCCTTCTCCATCATTATAGGGGACTGGAATGCAAAAGTAGGAAGTCAAGAAATACCTGGAGTAACAGGCAAATTTGGCCTCTGAGTACAGAATGAAGCAGGGCAAAGGCTAATAGAGTTTTGCCAAGAGAACGCACTGGGCATAACAAACACCCTCTTCCAACAACACAAAAGAAGACTCTACACATGGACATCACCAGATGGTCAACACTGAAATCAGACTCATTATATTTTTTGCAGCTGAAGACAGAGAAGCTCTACACAGTCAGCAAAAACAAGACCAGGAACTGACTGGCTCAGATCATGAACTCCTTATTGCCAAATTCAGACTGAAATTGAAGTAGGGAAAACCACTAGACCATTCAGGTATGACCTAAATCAAATCCTTTATGATTATATGATGGAAGTGACAAATAGATTGAAGGGATTAGATCTAATAGACAGGGTGCCTGAAGAACTATGGACAGAGATTCGTGACATTCTACAGGAGGCAGTGATCAAGACCATCCCCAAGAAAAAGACAAAATGGTTGTCTGAGGAGGCCTTACAAATAGCTGTGAAAAGAACAGAAGTGAAAGGCAAAGGAGAAAAGGAAATATATACCCATTTGAACGCAGAGTTTCAAAGAATTGCAAAGAGAGATAAGAACGCCTTCCTCAGTGATCAGTGAAAAGAAATAGAGGAAAACAACAGAATGGGAAAGACTAGAGATCTCTTCAAGAAAATTAGAGATACCAAGGGAACTTTTCATGCAAAGATGGGCACAATAAAGGACAGAAATGGTAGGACAGAAGCAGAAGGTATTAAGAAGAGATAGTAAGAATATACAGATGAACTATACAAAAAAGATCTTCATGATCCAGATAATCACGATGGTGTGATCACTCAGCCAGACCTTCTGGAATGTGAAGTCAAGCGGCCCTTAGGAAGCAGCATCACTAAGAACAAAGCTAGTGGAAGTGATAGAATTCCAGTTGAGCTATTTCAAATCCTAAAAGATGATGCTGTGAAAGTGCTGCACTTAATATGTCAGCAAATTTGGAAAACTCAGCAGTGCCACAGGACTGGAAAAGGTCAGTTTTCATTCTAATCCCAATGAAAGACAATGCCAAAGAATATTCAAACTAAGGCACTCATCTCACATGCTAGCAAATTAATGCTCAAAATTCTCCAAGCCAGGCTTTAACAGTACATAAACTGTGAACTTCTAGATGTTCAAGCTGGATTTAGAAAAAGCAGAGGAACCAGAGATCAAATTGCCAACATTCGCAGGATCATCGAAAAAGCAAGAGAGTTCCAGGAAAAAAACATCTATCTCTGCTTTATTGACTACGACAAACCTTTGACTGTGTGGATCACAACAAACTGTGGAAAATTCTGAAAGAGATGGGAATACCAGACCACCTGACCTGCCTCTTGAGGAACCTATATGCAGGTCAAGAAGCAACAGTTAGAACTGGACATGGAACAACAGACTGGTTCCAAATCGGGAAAGGAGTACATCAAGGCTATATATTGTCACCCTGCTTATTTAAGTTATATACAGAGTACATCATGAAAAACACTGGGCTGGATGAAGCACAAATTGGAGTCAAGATTGCTGTGAGAAATATCAATAACCTCAGATATGCAGATGACACCACCCTTATGGCAGAAAGTGAAGAGGAACTGAAAAGCCTCTTGATGAAAGTGAAAGAGGAGAGCGAAAAAGTTGGCTTAAAGCTCAACATTCAGAAAACTAAGATCATGGCATCTGGTCCCATCACTTCATGGGAAATAGATGAGGAAACAGTGGAAACAGTGGCAGACTTTATTTTTGGGGGCTCCAAAATCATTGCAGATGGTGACTGCAAATATGAAATTAAAAGACGCTTGCTCCTTGGAAGTAAAGTTATGACCAACCTAGACAGCATATTAAAAAGCAGGGAATTACTTTGCCAATAAAGGTTCGTCTAGTCAAGGCTATGGTTTTTCCAGTAGTCATATATGGATGTGAGAGTTGAGAGAAAGCTGAGCACCGAAGGACTGATGGTTTTGAACTGTTGGAGAAGACTCTTGAGAGTCCCTTGGACTGCAAGGAGATCCAACCAGTCTACCCTAAAGGAGATAGGTCCTGGGTGTTCACTGGAAGGACTAATGTTGAAGCTGAAACTCCAATACTCTGGCCACCTGATGAAAAGAACTGACTCATTGGGCAAGACCCTGATGCTGGGGAAGACTGAAGACTGGAGGAGAAGGGGACAGCAGAGGATGAGATGGCTGGATGGGATCACCGACTCAATGGACCCGAGTTTGAGTAAGCTCAGGGAGTTAGTGATGGACAGGGAGGCCTAGTGTGCTGTAGTCCATGGGGTCACAAAGAGTCAGACATAACTGAGTGACTGAACTGAACTGACCCACATGGTGAAAATGAATAATCAGCAGTGATAGTAAATGCAGCCATTTGAAAATCAAATTAACATGCATATTAACACAGATATCTGTAGCTTTATACAAGCATATAAGTGTGTAATAAATGTCTGAAGAACAGCACATTAAACAGTGTGATGCTTGAATATGTTCCAATGGTTGGTTAACATGAAAGAAGACTTTACTATCTATACAAACTAATACCCACTTAGTTTCCTGAAATATACTATGGATTGCTGTTTTGATTACTGTGGTTATTTCTAACGATGTCATTTCTAACAATGAACCTTTAGGGGAAAACACATTTTCATTTCACTGGGAGGAAATCAAATAGCTTTTAGGATCTAAAGCCAGGACTTTCACACACAAAAAATGCTACTTGGCTATGTTATAATAACTCCTCTTCAGCTCTCGTATCTGACTTAAAACATAGCTAAGAAATTAGAAACAAAAAATAGACGCTTTTAACAAGTACACCTTCTCAGAAAGTACCATACAAAGTAAGTGTGTGTGAACCACATATATACATGCAAAGATATATTAACATATATTTAAAATATTTATATCTAAGTATATACATTTTATACAATTTATATCTTTAATATGTAGATGTATATATAACTTGAGCCTGTTCTTAATTATACAACTATATACAATATATTAGAGATATAGTGATTCCATAAAGATAGAATGCATAAAAATTAACTCATAGCCTACCAGGTTTGTTTTTTTTTTTAATGGGGATATAACTAACATATAACACTATATTGGCTTCAGGTATACAACGTAATGATGCAACACTGGTTCTTTGTTATACACAATTCATACAAACTTGGTACTCTAAATTCAACACATAATCTAAATTAAAAGTACCAAATTATAGTGGGATACTGTGTCCCAAAAGCAGGTGAACTAACTGGACAGGTGAGAAGTATCAGACATCACCGCCCTCTGGGTAATTTGTAAGTTTTTAAAGCCTTATCACACAAAGTGAAGTCTCAGGATAGGGGCGGGGGAGACTTTGGGGACTCATCAGCAGACACTTTGTCAGAAATGTGAAATCTGCATTTTAACAACATCTTCAGGTGACTTATATGCACAATCAGATTTCCAATCTCTAGTCCAGAAGTATTAACACCAATTTAATACTGCTAAAAGAAAATACTCTGTCTAGAATTACTCTTCCCCTTCTTGTCAATCATCCAAACCCAAATGAAGGTCCAATCTCACAAAATACAGATGGAAAACTTAAAACAATATTCATTAGAAAGATGACAGTACCTTCAGCACTTGAACTTGACCATCTGTAGTAATTTCCTTTAGTAGTTCACAAAAGGACTGACACAGACCTACTGCATAGGTCTGAAATGCAATGAAAAGTCAAATTATACATATGAATATATCTGCGATATCAAAAAAGGCAAAATATTGAATTGGGGACTCATAATCTATTTGAGTATTAGATACTAAAGCTCTAAGTATATAAAATTTCAATTAAAACTCTGTAGGAAAGGTTTAAGAGATAAAAATACAGTTTACTCCTATTCTAATTTTTGTAGCAATGTAAGGATATATTTATATGTAGAGCATATTTTCTGTGTTAAATAATGTAATTCATGGAACTGCATCACATCTGCAGTGGGCAGTGCTTATGACGATCCCCCCAACCAAAGTAATATCAATCTTTTAAACTTTGAAAAAGCTTCAAAATAAGATCTCTGATTTCAAAGAGGACACAATCAAATAATAACTATATAAATTCTAACAATGCAAAAGCTACAACATACCTGTAAAAATTCAGTTGATGATAAAAAGATATAACCATTGATGATCTTAAAGCAGGTTCTGACACTTTCTGAACTTAGTTCTGCCAAAATAATAATAATAAAGAACAAAGTAATTAATTTTCAATATCAGTTTAAATGAAGCAATTAATTTAAAGCTAAGCTACATGCCCTTCTTTATAAACCTTTTCTGAATGCTATTCTGACTGCTAGTATATCAATATCTATCTAAAAACTGGCATTAACCTGTAACTTAATGCTTTCCATATACTTCCCATTACTTAAAAACAACTTAGAAAACACTAAGCTCCCTTTTCTTTCCTTTCAGAAAATAACCTCATAATCCAACCTTTCATTTCAAATTAAATTTCTAGTACCAGCATGACAAACTGCATGTAACTGAATCATTTTACCATCATATTTTGACATCTGCTTAAATGGGTTCATTCAATCAGCATTTACTGAGTGTCTACTGTGCTGACATTGAACATGTAACCCTACTTAAAAGAGTGCCTGTTATACTTTGAAAATCATAATTCCCAATTCCTGGGCTTTGTTATTCAAATCCACTCCCCCATGAAAAACCTACACATAGAAAATGTTCTTAAAAGTATTATTACCAGAATAGTATAGGAAAATAATATTGTTTTTAGGTATTCCTTTCAAAGTGCAAAGCAAAAAACCATTTTGTTAAAATTGAGTATGATCAAATGTTTATGCAGTGCTATTTTACATGTCTTATCACAAACAATAATGATAAAACAGAATATAGATTATTTGTATTAATTATACAAATCAAAACATGATCCCAACATATCATCTATATCTAAAACTTTTCATTTTGTATTGCTACTATTTTAGAAATCATATGCACTTTCAATAGGACAGACTAAAAAATGTTTCCTGGCAAAAGTGTAGGCTCTGGGTTCTTACGTAACGCATATCCTAGCAAAGTGAGAAGATATTCTGTTTAGATGAGAATGACCCATAAAAGATGCTTGCTCCTTGGAAGAAAACCTATGACCAACCTAGAGAACAAATTAAAAAGCAGAGATGTATCTTTGCCAACAAAGATCCATCTAGTCAAAGCTATGGTTTTTCCAGTACTCATGTATAGATGTTAAGAGTTGGACTATAAAGAAAGCTGAGCGCAGAAGAATTGATGCTTTTGAACTGTGGTGTTGGAGAAGACTCTTAAGAGTCCCTTGGACTGCAAGGAGATCCAACCAGTCAATCTTAAAGGAAATCAGTCCTGAATATACACTGGAAGGACTGATGCTAAAGCTGAAACTACAATACTTGGTTACCTGACACAAAGAACTGACTCATTGGGAAAGATCCTGATGCTGGGAAAGACTGAAGGCAGGAGAAGGGGACAACAGAGGATGAGATGGTTGGATGGCATCACTGACTCCTTGGACATGAGTTTAAGCAAGCTCGGTGAGTTGGTGATAGACAGGGAAGCCTAGTGTGCTACCGTCTATGGGGTCGCAAAGAGTCGAACATGACTGAGTGACTGAACTGAACCCACCTATATTTTCACCAGTAGATGAAAACATACCCCAAATTCAAAATGTTTCAAAGGAATTACTTTGTATATTTTAGGATTTAATATATTAGTTAAAATGAGAATGTAGAGGGGACAGAGACTAACCCACTCATTATCATGCTAAGCAAAGGCAGAAATAACAAAGGTTGTCACCTAAATATGCGGAAGTGTTAGTGTCTCAGTCGTGGGCTCTTTGCAAGCCCACGGACTATAGCCTGCCAGGCTCCTCAGGCCACGGGCAAGAACACTGGAGCAGTTTGCCAATGCCGTTTCCAGGGATCTATGGGCCCAGGAATCGAACCCGGGTCTTCTGCATTGCAGCCAGATTCTTTACTATCTGAGCCACCAGGGAAGGCGTTTCACAACAGAAGACAAAATGTCAGGATAAAAGAATAGACAATTATATTGGATAAAGTCATCCTTATGAAAACGTCACACTGTCCTTTTCTCCTTAAGGAGCAAGTCCAGTCAAGTCTGAACTTGGGCACATTGTTTAACAGACAAACAATGAACAGAAAACTACTTGGCAACCACCGTGATAAATATCGCAGCAGGGTCTACACTTAAATAAGAAATCACAATGGTTACATTCCAGGTATGTCACCAAGTATAATTTCTAAATCACTGCCATCTAAAATTTTACCAAGGTCTATGAAGAAGAAAACAATATTTAAAAAAGATTTGATTTTGAAAACCACAGTTCCCATCTCTTCTCACAGATATCTTAAAAGCTATTTCTAGATAAATATATACAAGCAAATAGCAATTAGGTCACTTTATACTGTTTTCCATGCCTCCATCAAGCCAAGTACAGCTTATACTAAGGAATGCTATCTTAAACAAATACTACATAGTAATAGTAAAAAAAAAAATAGCCCTAAAATTAATAAATTTATCTTAAAGTATACTGAACACTGTTCATTGTTATCTATGAGTTCCTAGTAAAACTCTGATTAAAAAAAAGTTATTGTTAAAGCGTCTGCCTGCAATGTGGGAGACCTGGGTTTGATCCCTGGGTCAGGAAGATCCCCGGAGAAGGAAATGGCAACCCACTCCAGTATTCTTGCCTGGAGAATCCCATGGACGGAGGAGCTTAGTGGGCTACAGTCCACGGGTTGCAAAGAGTCAGACACAACTGAGCGACTTCACTTTCACTTTCTTTCTGGTCCAAATAGCAAGAGGAGTTGACCATGCAATAGACCTGCATTTATTTTCAGACTGTGAATAATTTAATTCAAATGTTCTCAACCATGGGCAATTCTGCCCTCTAGGGGACATATGGCCATGTCTGGAAACTTTGGCTGTTAAAACTAGGATCCAGTGGGTTGTAAGGATGCTATTAAATGTCTTACAATGCACTAGATTCCTCAAAAGAAAGGAGTTTAAAGACACTTCGTTGGGTAAGTATTAAAGATTGGGAACTCTGAACGGAATAAACATAAACAATTTTTACATTTTGTAAATAAACAATGTTTCTAAATGGCAGTAGTTTGCAGACTGAAAAAAGAATCAAAAGGCCAGTAAATAGCACTATATACAACTCTTAAATAGTCTATACGAGTTAAATGTGAATCTGCATGGTAAAAATTACACACAAAGTAACTCTACAGACAGTAATCTTTTATAAATTTAAGATATCACATACTTGTGAATGGTAGCCAATATGTAGCAGACATGCATTGGCTTTCTATGGTTAAGCATCATCAGAATACATGTTCACGTTCAGAAAGGAATCAAACTACCTATCATCCATGGTAGCTAACAGAGACTAAAGAGCCTAACCCTAGCACAGTGTCTAGTTCTCTGATGCTACATGTCAAACGTGTTGCTTCAAAACATTAAGCTTCCAGGGACTTCCCTGGTGGCCCAGTGGTTAAGAATCTGCCTTGCAATGCAGAGGCAGAGAGTTCAATCCCTGGTCAGGGAACTAAGACCCCACATGCCTCAGAGCAACCTACGCGCCACAACAAAAGATCCCACAAGACGTGATGAAAATCACACAGTGCAGACCCTGCATGCCACATCTAAGACCCAACAACTAACCCTGACCTGAATGAATAAAGAGCTTTTAAAAAAGAAAATTAAGCTTCCTTATTTCAAGCCCATACATAAAAAATACCTCAACAAACAACAAATGCTTTTCTAATATTTAATAATCTTTATTTGGGTGGTTCCTTAGCTAAATCAGAAGTATGCATAGAGCTCATTTATGAACAACTGACAGCATGAAATGACTTTTTCAATTAAGTAAATTTAGTGTTTGCTCTTTAATACACAGAAATAGTTCTAAAAAGTATACTGTAGGAAAAAAATTCAGAAACTATTAAAATACTACCCAACTTATTTCTTAAAATCAAAGGTTTATTAAAAATGGAAGGTATAATTCACAGCTGCCTGTAGAACAGTAGTAATTTTATGCTTTAAAACTTACCTAGAAGTGGTGACATATTCTGAAATATACGAAGCAACTCTGGTGTAATACATGGGCTGTTTTCCAAAGTCACTAACCTAGGAAGGGAGAGGGGGGGAAAGAAAGATGATTAAATCACCTTTCGCAGCCTTTAAAGCTATTAACAATACAACTTAAGTATTTAAAAAACTGTCCCATTTGAAGGAAGAAAGCAAAATAGACAATACAGAAAATTTTTTTTTTTTAAAAGGGACTACTCAGTCTTTTGTGGTGAAACACCAAACCTCTCCTCCATACAAAATACAGAAATTAATTCCAGGATTTATATGAGAAAAGTAAGGTTTTACAAGAGGTCAGAAGATTTTTATGGCATTAGATTAGAAAAAGTCTAGAAAAAGACTGATAAATATAACTACACTAAAGTTAACAACTATTATGTACCAAAAGCTGTCTCAAAATAAGTTAAAACATAAAAGTTACATACTGGGAGATTATTTTCAATATATATGCTTGACAAGGGAATGATATTTTCTTTAAAAAGTCCAGAGAAAAGTGGACAGAACACATGAACAAATATTTAACACAGGATACAATGGCTGACAATAAACCCAACCATAAAATATATAAAGATATCTAACTAGTAATTAAGAAAATATAAATTATAACCGAAACAAGGTATAATTTTACCCCATCAATCAGCAAAGTATTAAGCGTGACATACCATGTACTGTCAAAGCTATAAAGCAGTAACCTGCATAATGCTGACAGCAATGCAAGCTGATATAATCACTTCGGGAAACAGCTATTATCCAGTAACACTGAATATGCATATGTGTATATAGCTATGACCTGAAACTATTTCTAGGCAGAAAGGTATACTAGGGCATATGGTCTTATACATTTGCTCCAGGAGCCATGCACAAGAATGTTCAGAGTTGCATTATTTGAACATCAAACAAAGTGGCAAATGAGAGGGTGAATCGTTACAGTCACACCACTAGGCTCATCACTATGGATCAATCTCAAAACAGGAAGCAAAAGAACCAAGTTAGAACATACATGATACAATTCATAAAAAGTTAGAATATACTGTTTAGAGATACACACATGTATGTGATTTTTAAAATATAAAAACACAAGAAAGAAAATCAAGAAATGAAAACAAAAAAATTGGTACAGTGGGTTATCCCAGCATGGAACAAACTAGCCAAACATGGGCTTCACAGATATTCTCACTGTTCTATTTCTTACCCAGAGTATGGAAAATGAGTTTTCGTTTTATGTAAGTTAGAAATAATTATAAACAACATGCCCGCAAAATATTTCACAAATGTTAAATGTCAAAATCAGGTAATCTAGGCAGGGGATTACACAGGGAAAACCAGGTACCCCCAAATGAAGTACTTCTCAACAGCACAAGGAATGATACCTTTGGACACCTTACCTTGATCAATAGTAACAGGATTTTAAAGAGAAAAGACAAATACCATATGATATCATTTACACATGGAATCTAAAGTATGGTACAAATAAACCTATCTACAAACAGAAATAGACCCAGACACAGAGAACAGGCTTGTGGTTCCCAAGGGGGAGGGAGAGAGGAGGGAAATGGACTGGGAATTTAGGGTTAGTAGATGCAAGCTATTACAGATGGAACGGATAAACAAGGTCCTACTGTATAGCACAGGGCACTATACTCAACATCCTGGGATAAACCATAATGGAAAAGAATATAAAAAAGACTGTATGTATGTGTATAACTGAGTCACTCTAGTGTATGGAAGATATTAACACAACACTGTAAATCAACTATATGTTAATAAAAAACCAGTTTAAAAAAAATAACAGGATTTCATTTTTAAAGAATAAAATTTCAAGTAAGGTTAAAAAAAATCTATTCATCTTTAAAATAACCATGAAACCAAAAGAAAAACTCCACTCCAGTCCTGAGGTTTCACTGAGAAAAACATTGGAGGGCATATTCTAAATGCTAGAAGATGTTTAAAAACACTCTTTGACTCAACAGATCCAAAAAAGAGTCTATCTGAAGCTTGCTCTTTCCCTTCCACTATCATTACTTTAGTGAAAACGCCACTCAAGTCACTGCCACTCTCACTTCCTAAGGTAGTTTCCATAGTACAAACTGCGCTTTTCCAAAGAGGGAAAAGATGTGAAGAATTGAAACTACTTAAAAATAAAAGTACATGATTTATCATTTCATATTAAAAAATAAAGACTTGGACAGAAGAGCAAGTGAGAAAAAGTCAAAACACTATAAATTCTTTACCATCAAGGAAAAGTTAACTACTTTGATGAATAATTAGACAAAGATGTATGTACCTATATCTTTGCAGAGAGAAATTAAAACTTAATGTTAACTTTCCAAAAAATGTTCAAAAGAGAGGGCACAAAGTAAAAAAGATATATCAATTCAACAAATAAACATACAACTATAAAAATTCTTTTGAAGTAAAGCATCCCTGGTTAGGTTAAAATAAAAAATTTTAACATTTGCTCTGTATAGGAACATAACTAAATTTCAAATAAAAAAGCTAAACTGTAAAAGATGAACATAGATTGTTGGGTCAAATCTAAACAAAACAGGGCTTCCCTGGTGGCTCAGTGGTAAAGACTCTGCCTGCCAATGCAGGAGACACGGGTTTGATCCCTGATCCAGGAAGACCCCCCCCATGCCAAGGAACAACTAAGCCCTTGCTCCACAACTACTGAGCCTGTGCTCCGGAGCCTAGGAGCTGCAACTACTGAAGCCTGTGTGCCCAGAGTCTGTGCTCCGCAGCAAGAGAAGCCTGCCTACTCCAACTACAGAGCAGCCCCACTCACCTTAACTAGAAAAAAGCCCATGCAGCAACAAAGATTCAGCAAGCCAAAAATAAAATAAAGATTTTAATCTAAATGAAACAAACCATACAATATTAATATAAGATTAAATTTAAATGCAAAAGAATTTAAACACCGTACACATGTATTACATCACGTTGCTTCATAAAAAATTTTAAATATATTTTATTTCTTAAATCTTATAACACCATATAAAAGTATCAAAATTTTGTGCAGTGACTATCTTGTTTAACTTACAGTTCAAAAATGCTAGAAATGGAAAGGGGCACTGACATGAAGAAAACTGAATGGGATATTTTAATAGATCCGTGTCAGGATAAAAAACCAAAATAATGTGAACAAACAATCTACAAGTTAAAAAGAATAGTTATCATAGATATTCACGAAAGTCTGCATCTTCGATACTATTATTACTATTTATGTGAATATATTACTATAATAAGTCATTAAAATTCAAATTAAATTTAAAAAACTTGTACAAGTGGTATGTTGTATTTACAATGCAATAAATCCAGGCCTAAATCATTTACTTTAATATCAGCAAAAAAAATAACAATGTTGGGTCAAAGAACTCATGAGGGGGAAAAAAAATCACATAATCAATCTGAAGAATTTCATTTTGCATATAACAAATAACAACTTATACCTCCGTATCAGTTCAAATTTCTATTCCCCAAGGTAACTTTTATACTTTTGTCCCCACAAATCTTTCTCATCTTATTAAATGCTCCCATTCCAGCCCGTAACACTCAGTTGATAACTATCCTTCAGATTTTGTTGAGAAAATAGAAGTTATGAGATGGAATATCCTCCCATCTTATTCTACTACAATACAGAAATCTCTGTCTGTCTCCAGTTAAAACAGATGAAATATCCCTGCTATCTAAAGGAGAAAAAAGAAAAAAAAAAAACCAACAACCCTCCATTCATGCTGAATCCCATCCCTTCTTGCCTCCCTCAATTATCTCACTCTCTCAAGCCTCATCATACATCCAGATCGCCATTCCTACACTGGCCAACCGTTGCCCAACTTCAACATCCTCTTCATAGCAGAAGCTCTCCAACAACTTGTCAACGCTCGTAGGCTGCACTTAACTCCCAGTTAGTCTTCAGTCTACTCTCTTCCTCCTCCTGTTCTCACAACTCCACTGAAACCCCTCCCATCATCTCCCTTCAGTCCTTACTATGGACTACTCTTACTCTGACAATCGGCAACATTTGACATAACTAACCATTCCCTCCTTTAAGAAATATTCTCTCTTGGCTTGGTTTTCCTCCTCTGGTAGCTTCTCACACGACCTCAAAATTTCTTCTTCAGGATTCCGCCCAGAACACTATATTCTCTATCTGCCCTTTTCTTCCGAGGCAACCTCACCAATTCTCAGACTTTATAAATCATATACATCATGTGCTAACCACTTTACAAATAGCATCTCATGCTCACACAACCAAGTGAGGTAGAAATTATTTTTCCTCATTTCACAGATAAGAAAAGATGTAATCATCAGAACATGATTGCAAACCTAATGCTGTGGTATATACATGGGACTGCCTACCTGTGTTCCAAATAGAGAGGTTTGGAATACTGATTCCAAACAGGAGTTCTAGCCCCCTAAGAAAATCACATTAAGAAACGTGTACTTTGATTCTTTAAAGTATCTTAGCATTAGTAAATATGATAAACGTTTAAAATGCATCCTAATGATTTAATTTTGTTTATATACAATGAAAGGCTAGGAAAACATTACCAGTAGTAGAGCAATGCATTCCTTAATATATAATCCTTAAAAAATGTGCACACCTTTCACTAACACATTAATATACTAGATCTGTAACTACACTGATAAACATATGAGTCTACCTCTTTACTGTAATATTTTTCATTTTCTGATAAATTATATGGACTTCCCTGGTGTGTGTGTGTATATATATATATATATATATGTTTACAGAAAAGAATCTATTTGCCAGAGATTACTGTTTTAATTTGTAATATAGAGTAGGAGTTGGCAAACTATAGCTCATGGGCCAAATCCAGTCCACACCCTATTTTTATAAATGATGTCTTATTGGAGCACAGCTGAAACCATTTGCATACATACTGCCTATGACTGCTCTGACACTGCAACCACAGAGCTGAATCTCTGGGACCGAAATTCCAAAGCCTAGGAAGCCTACCATCTGCTCCTTTACAGGAAAAGTTCGCCAACCTCTGATCTAGAGTAACCCACGCTGTACAAATAAAAATAAACAAATATAAAAGGCCCCAACACATGCTAGTTCACAATCAAACCATCCAGAAGTCATTTTAATTCAAACAATATAACCTAGAAAACATAAGAAACACAAATTGCAAATTAGTATCTACCTAGTTATGTTTTTCAATTGTTCATCTAGTATTCTGATTTGTTGTTGCTGTTGTTTACAGACCATTCATTCAGCATTTGCACCAAAAACAATTTCTAAGAATCAAACAACTGTTCACTCCTAAACAGCCAAGGAAAACTGAAGGAAGGAAGAGAAGGAGACGGGGAGCAGTGACGGAGGGAGACACCGCAAATGTTTGCTCCATGTTTACTTTCTTTGACTTGCTTCTTTAAATTCCAATACTAGGAGTTTTAAAAGCTTTCCTGTATTGTTAACTGCACCTTAGTAGATTTGCCCCAAAGAAAACTGCTGCCATCAGTAAGATGAAGCAAAAAGATTTCTAGTGAATGCTCAGTCTGTTTCAGTTCAGTTCAGTTCAGTCGCTCAGTCGTGTCCAACTCTTTGCGACCCCATGAATCGCAGCACGCCAGGCCTCCCTGTCCATCACCAACTCCTGGAATTCACTCAAATTCACGTCCTTTGAGTCGGTGACACCATCCAGCCATCTCATCCTCTGTTGTCCCCTTCTCCTCCTGCCTCCAATCCCTCCTAGCATCAGAGTCTTTTCCAATGAGTCCACTCTTTGCATGAGGTGGCCAAAGTACTGGAGTTTCAGCTTTAGCATCAGTCCTTCCAAAGAAATCCCAGGGCTGATCTCCTTCAGAATGGACTGGTTAGATCTCCTTGCAGTCCAAGGGACTCTCAAGAGTCTTCTCCAACACCACAGTTCAAAAGCATCAATTCTTCAGTGCTCAGCTTTCTTCACAGTCCAACTCTCACATCCATACATGACTACTGGAAAAACCATAGCCTTGACTAGATGGACCTTTGTTGGGAAAGTAATATCTCTGCTTTTGAATATACTATCTAGGTTAGTCATAACTTTCCTTCCAAGGAGTAAGCATCTTTTAATTTCATGGCTGCAGTCACCATCTGCAGTGATTTTGGAGCCCAGAAAAATAAAGTCTGACACTGTTTCCACTGTTTCCCCATCTATTTCCCATGAAGTAATGGGACCGGATGCCATGATCTTCATTTTCTGAATGTTGAGCTTTAAGCCAACTTTTTCACTCTCCTCTTTCACTTTCATCAAGTTAACCTCAATTTATTCATTACATAATTTGTAGCTCTGACATGCCACAGAAACAGAGTTCAATTGGTTTTCACTGCTTAACGCTATATACTACTATACTCAGTAAAATAGTAAGTCAAGACTAAGTAGCATTAATATTTGGGGCTGAGGTATTTTACCCCAGTATTTACTGAGTAAAGCAGTAAGAAGTTGAAAATAATTCAATAACCCCCAAAACATCCCATTTAACAGTGTGGAGGTTTTTATGTCAATTTTTAGTTTTGGTCAAGATTCCTCATTTCACATTCCAAATTCCAGAAGATGAAATGCAGCTGAGTCCTTACTGAAACATCCTCTCTAACTTTTACTATCACGAGCCTACAATGAGCGACAGATGCCAAGAAAAGCGGGAGTTACTGTGTCACCCAGTTCAGGGAAACTGACTTTATGTTTTTGTTTTTAAATGCTGAGCTTTTAAACCCTGTTACATGACCTCTGCTTTAATGGTATGAGTAAGGAAGGCCAGGAAAAAAAAATAAATAAGATTCACAGTATCAAGTTTTTCCTCTTACCATAATTCTAAACCATCTTCCAGAAGATAAACATGTGGAGGCTGGGAAACATCTGTACTCAGTTGAATAACTGGGAGCAGGAAAGGGTACAGGTTCTTGCTGTCTGCTCCTAATCCCTATGGGAAGTATAAATAAAACTTAACAAAGATAATCTAAGGTCCCGCCTCCCACCAAAAAAATCACCTATCATATTAAAAAGCCCTAAAACCAATTTATAAAAAATCAATCAATCAGATTTTAAAAGGATGATTCTAATTATAAGCATTATTAAAACAAAATTAGTTCTGTTTACAATTGGAAATCGGTAGTAAAAAAACATTCAATTGCCTAATGGTAGTAAAACCATATACATCAAGGTTACAAATATATGTTCATTTTAAGAGATTTTTCATACACATATTTATTTTCCCTTCCATGATGACTGAAGACGTGTAAACACTGATGCGTTAAATTCTACAAATTATCCCAACTAAATAACTAAGTTAAAAAGAACCTAATTTAAATGTTCAACAGCTAAGATAACTCTACATTATAATATCTTCATATTCTAGAATACTCAGGAGCCATGAAAAAGGATTAGGCATGGAATGAAAACAATTTCAAAAATAATGAAAAATTGGCATTAAAAAGAAGGGTGTGTAACAATTTCACAAGCCAAACAAGTTTTTTAATAGCTATCTATCTGACATGAACATATACACATAAAAAAGTTTCTTGGGAGCAAACAGAAAAACCTGTTGACACTAGTTAAATACGGATGTTGGAAAAGGATGTTGGGAGGGGTAAAAGGAGTTTTTTTTTTTAATGTGTGCATTTTTTAAAGATGAATTTATGCCAATTTTTTAATAAGTTAAGAAAACAAAGATGGAGGAAGAAGAGGGGGATTGTAACTTAAAATTCTAGTTTGACTAATTACTGTCTTATGGAGGTTGACTCAGTGCATCACACTAAATCTAAGCACTTTGAAAGGAACGTAAGAGGATAGAGAATCAATTTCTAACTCATAATCTCTACAATCCAATAAGCAAAGAATGGAAACCAAACAAACTATCAAAGATCTCCTCACTTAGAAAATAATTCAGTTGTCAATACAATATATAATTACAAAGCAACAAAATGTATATGAATGCCTCTTTCAATGACACACACATATATATAAAGTCAAAATTTTATCAGCAGGATATAGATACTTCAGTGGAAATACACTAGGTTTATTCTTAAATACATTAAGTTGGGCCTTTCTACTATGCAAGGGTTGATAGACTTTATTAAAGATTTTTCCAAAGAAGAGATTTATAAAAATGTCACATTTAATAAAGCAGTAAACTTGGCCTTAAAATTCAGTTAAATTTCACTCTCCACAGCTCAAATCTTAACAGAACAAAAAAAGAAAAAAAATTAAGGAAAATTAATCAAGTTCATTTTTTAATATCAATAGATTTAATATTTCCTAGGAATGTTAGAATCTACTTACTTAGTGCAATTTTTAATGAGCACAAAATGTTAGCATTAGCAAAACTAAAGTAAGTAACTGTTAAACATAAAAGACTCTCTCAGTTAAAGCTTCAAGAAATTTAGCTTTGTAATCTAGTGGGTTGAAGAATGTGTCAGAATGTGTCAGATATGCAGCTTTAAGTAAATTTGAACACTTTCGATCCACAACTCTAACTATAAAACAATGTCTACAATTCTGTGAAATAATTACAATTATAGTTACAGTTAAGCAGGGAGAAAAGAACAACACTCTCTAAAAAGTGGTATTTCTCAGGGTACTGTCTTTGGCTCTCTTCTCGTGTGCTTTGTACTTGCTGCTGCTGCTGCTAAGTCGCTTCAGTCATGTCTAACTCTGTGTGACCCCATAGACGGCAGCCCACCAGGCTCCGCCGTCCCTGGGATTTTCCAGGCAAGAATATGGAGTGGGTTGCCATTGTACCTGCTGATAATGTCCAAATCTATTATCTCCAACCCAAACTTTTGAACTCCAGACACTCCTTATGACACAGGAAATCATGAACCAGAAGGCATCTTAAACTCTCAAGTAAATCACTGAACCAACCTACTATCTTCCTAAAATATAGCTCCTGTTCCTGCATTTCCTAACTCAAAAGACATGAACCACTGTCTACAGAGCAAAAAATTATACCACAACTACCTTTTGTGCTTCTTCCTCCTCACCCCAAATCTAAGCAATCCTTAATTCTATCTCAAATTTTCCCCCTTCTTTCCATGGCTTTACTTCACATCATCGTCCCTTTCACAGTTAATAGAAGAGCTTCCCAACTATTTGACCTTAGTTTTACTCCATTCCAAACCAGTGTCCCCACTGGTGCACTGATTACCTTTCTAAAATACAAATGATAACACATCTTCCTCTGAACTTCAAGATACCTTCTTTATGCTTTCCTAACCAGGCCCCAGGATTCCCTCGTGGCTCAGTGGTGAAGAACCTTCCTACCGATGCAGGAGACTTGGGTTTGATCCCTGGGTCAGGAAGATCCTCCGGAGAAGAAAGTGGCAATCCATTCCAATATTCTTGCCTGGGAAATCCCAAGAAGAGAGGAGCCTGGCAGGCTACAGTCCATGGGGTTGTAAGAATCAGACATGACTTAGTAACCAAGCAACAAGAACTGGCCCTTACACCCAACTGTGATACTCAGTGCTACAGCTATACAAAATGACTCTGGATTAGAAATCACTATGTTAGCATCTGGTGAATGCTGATGGATTTAACACATGCATTTACTACTGTGCTCTCCCAAGATTCACTAAAAGGATATACGAGTATGTGTTTTTAAAGACCTAGAACTCTAAGTACAAAGACAGCTTAAGAAGAGATAAAAGCAACTTATTTTTGGAAGCAGGAAAGAAAGACTGATTTAGCAGACTCAGAAAACCAAAGCTCAAAGCCAGCAGTGAAAAAGGGCAAGAAACCACCTGATTTACACTACAGAAACTCCAAAAGACTTGGGAACTAATAGCACAAGGTATTTTGGAAAGGGAAGCTAAAGGGAAATATTAAAAGTAATGGGACCTGTAGAAGGTATTTTAAAAGACATTTGATGACAAGATCTCATCTTGTGCATAGTCAAACAACTGGCCCTCTTTAATCAGTACAGATTTGGCCATTTATTCTCATAAGGTATAAAACAAAGCATCTGAAGACAAGGAGACAATCAGGTAATCAAGACTAGGGATACTATATAAAACAGATATAATATAAAGGGCAAAAGACTGATGGATCTTTCACTAAGGAAAGATCTCAGAATCACAGAACCAAAACATTTGTCCCATACAAAAAGAAAAGCTTCCAGCTAGACTATTCTAAAGAAAAAACCCACAATCACCAAGTTTCCCATATATATTCAATCCTTTTGATTAACTTTTTAGTGCCCACTCGAAAGTATAAAATTTATACAGACAAAATAGTGATACAGCTCTTGAAGTTGGGAAACGGTTCCCTAAGGATTCATTATACTGTTCTTCCTTCTTTTGTGCATGCTTCAAAATTTCACAAGGAAAAAAAAAAGCAGGCAACCAATCACATCAACAGACATGATTGAAGGAAACAGAGACCACATATAGAGATAAAAGCTCAGAAAAGTGTCAATATCCTTATTAGAATAAAACACTGTATTCATGAAAACAAAAATGAAATAATTTTTCAACAATACAAATGATTGTATTTGTATACAAATGGCTGTATACAAATATAAAATGATTATTCAACAATACAAAAGAGAACTCCTCGAGTGGGGAGGGACAAAATAGGGTTATGGGATTAAGAGTCACAAACATGTATAAAATAATCAACAAGGATACATGACACAGCATGGAGAAATATAGCCATTATTTTGTAATAACTTCAAATGGAGTATAATCTATAAAAATATTGAATTGATTATGTTGTAACCTGAAATTAATACTATAAATCAACTATACTTCAATTAAAAATAAATAAATAACATTTTAATTTTAAAAAAGTACTCATAGACATTAACAATCTTACAACAGGAAAGAAAAACTCAATAGAAAGACTGAAAGATAAAGCTCAAAAAATTCCCCAGAAAGTAGAGCAAAAGGACAAAGAGAAGGAAAAGCAGAAGCGAACAGTAAGAAAAATCTAGGGCTGGGTCATTCATCTATCATCTGAGTAACAAGAAGTTCAGAAAGAGACAAAAGAAAAACACGAAGGTGTGTAAATAACAGAATGTGATGGAGTTATCTAGAACCCAAGAACATGTTTCCAGTTTGCAATATACATCAAGTGTCCAGAACAGTGAATGAAAATATACCCACATCATCATGAAATTGAAACATAGAGATCATATAAGCTGCCAAAGGGAAAGAAGAGATGACACATTCAAGAAACAAGAATTAAAATGGCTAAGGATTCCTCAGAGCAACTCCAGAAGCTAGAAGACGCACGAAAAATGCCTCTCAAGGGGTAAATTTAGAATTTTACACCCAGCCAAACTACTAGTCATCATGAAAACTTTAAGGCATTTTCACACATGCAAAATCTTGACAAAATTTACCCCCCAAGTACCTTTTGCAGAATGCCACAGACATTCGTGGGCTCCAGCAGAAAGAGGAAGTCATAACAAGGAAGAAGACAGGTACAGAAAACAGGCACCCTACAGAAAGGACAGGCAAGAAGAACCCTTCTGATGACACTGAAAGGGGGCCCAGTTATCACAGCCACGGACAAGCATAGAGTAAAAACCAACGCATACTAACGTGCGCATCAATTTTCCAGATCCCAAGATGATGAAAGTAATAAGTACCTGATGCATGTGAACATACTGAGGGAATGTTTAGGTAACAGGTGGACAGAATGGGTTCAGTTACATAGAAAGCTAAATGTAGCAGGCAGAATTCTAAGATAACCACCTATGATTCTTACCTTCATAACTTCAGTGTATACAGACCATTCCCCAGTTATTCAATCAAGTGCTAATTTAGGTATTACTTTCCAGATATGACTAAGGTCTCAAATTGAATGATCTTAAAATAAGAAAATTATATAGATTAGCCTGACCTAACCACATGAACCCTTTAAAAGCGATTTCTTTAGCTAGTTGCATGAAAGAAACTTAGAGATTCAGAACCTGAGGGGATTTGACAACCAAGAATTTCCCCACTGCTGACAATACTGGTGGAAGGGGTCATGATCGAGGAATGTGGCTGGACTCTAGGGACCTGGAGGGCCTCCAAGGCTCCCCTGGTAGCTCAGCTGGTAAAGAATCTGCCTGCAATCCAAGAGACCCTGGTTTGATTCCTGGGTCAGGAAGATCCCCTGGAGAAGGGAATGGCTACTCACTCCAGTATTCTGGCCTGGAGAATTCCAAGGTAGGCTGGCAGCCTACGGTCCATGGGGTCACAAAGAGACACGACTGAGCAACTTTCACTTTCACTTTCAGCTGGCAGCCAGCAAGTAATCTGGGATTTTAGTGCTAGCGACCAAGAAACTAAATTCTGCCAACAAGCTGACTGAATATAAAGAAAAATTTTCCTTGAAGCCTCCAGGGGAGAACTTAGTCTGGCAGCATGTCAATTTCAGGCTATCAGACTGATTAAAGAGTACAAAATGGTGTGCTCGACCTCTGACCTACAGAACTATGAGGTATTTAGAATGCCATTTTATTCCTTTACATCTGTAGTCATTTGCTACATAGTAACGGGAAACTTATAATAAACTAAGCAAAGAAAATTATTAATATAGGAGTGGAGATTAGGCAGATGGTTATACAGGATAGAAAATTAGCTGTATATAATGATATATGATTTCAACATTCTTTATAAATGAACTCCGTGTATGTAATCATACAAACACTAAATAGTGGCCTAATTTAAATTATAATCTAACTATATTGGGAAGCTTGAAGGATAGAAGTCATACACAGGAAAATGAAAATTAAATCCTCATCTTCTATACAGGGAGGTCAAGAGATAATGATACACTATTTGGGTATCACCTCTGAAGGAAGACTTCTCTGATGACCCATGCGAGGTCTTCAAGTCTGAGACAACCCACCAAGTGCCCCACAGCACCCTGTTCTTACTGCTAAAAGAGCACTTAGCTGTTCAGTCTTGCCCTAGACAACCACATTCACAGAAAGCTTGTCCTGTTCATCTCTGTTTCCCAGCGCCTAGTACCCTGTACTGCATATTGCAGGTGTTCAAAACCATGTTTATCAAATAGATGAATGCCTGCTTCCACTGGAGCCAAACTACCGCAGGAGAGAACGTTTATTTCCATTCATTATTATACTCCTCAGTCAGAAAGACTACCAGTCTAGGTTCCTAGAATTTTAAAAAGGAAAACAAAAAAATGCTTATACTAATATCTGTCTACTAAATTTAATAAATAAATACAAATGATAGTTGAAAGATGCAACGATTTCCATGAAAGGGAAACTTACCAATAACCCTAATAATTATATAACTTTCTCAAATGACTGAAAAACTTATTTTAAGGTAGTCTCATTTTTAATGTTAAACATTGTATGTTTTCTCCAAGGGTACATGATTACTTAGCTGAAAACTTGCAACACTGGCCTATACATATCCAGGGTGTCACAATTAAAGGAAAAGGTGCTATAGACTCCAAACATTTCCCGCAAGTTACCATAGCTTCCTAAGATTTCCTGAGGTAACATTGTTTGAAGAGCATACCTCCTTCACAAAAATCTCAAGTTGAGTCTAAAAATACATTTGGCAGAGATATAAGGCAAAAGACATGAAGATCACTCTCTGTTCTGATGCCTACATGAACAATTTCAGACTAACTGCTAACCTTCTATTAGCCTTTGTATCCCCTTCTAATAAAGGGATATAATTTTTCAGGAAAATCACAAGAATTAAAGGATAGACAAAAGTGCTTAAAAAAATTTTTTTTGTATCACTATCCATGTATCTAAAACTGTCTCAGATAGAAATTTATAACTATAAAACTCAACCATAAATATTTGGTGAAAGAATAAGTTTATGTTTCAAGGTGACTGAAAAAGGTTTTTTAAAAAGATAATAATAATAATAATATTAGTTTAACTTACTGGAACATTTTAGAGTACTAATTCTTAATTTTGAAAGAGATCTCCCCATTGGAAAAAGTCTATCAACTTTTGCAGCAAGGGCAATAAAAGTCACTTGCGCATCCCTACAGACAGATATTCTCATTAAGTGCTTCCCTCTCCATTCTCTTACCATCAGACCATAATCCACCCTAACAGTTCAAATGAGAACTGCAGCTCCATCTCTCTCTGAAATTTTAGGGTTCTCCCAACTTAGCAGCGGCAGCAGCAGCAGCAACCTGCTGCACATCCCCATACCTCAAAGTCAAGACATTAAATATCAAATTAACTCCTTCCCTCAAAGGCAACTCACCTGTTTTTCTGTCTTCCCAACATATGAAAGGAAAATTTTTACTTTAAATGAAAATGGAGAGTAAGTTTATACAGAAGAGCCCTGAATACCAAGGAAACTACATGCAAAAAACGACTATAAAAATCACAAGTCTACCTTCTCTGGGGACAACCACCTCTAATGAAAGAAATTGTCTTTTAAACGTAGAGAATATTTTTTTAAATGTCAGAAAGTGCTCTTAGTAAATATAAAAAGTGTTTTTAAACTGTGTAGATCACACATGAACAAGAAAAATGTAAGGTCTTTTACTGCCACTAACATCAATCATATGAAAACAGCAAAAAAAAAATTAAAGAAGGAGGAAAAAAAAAAACTAAACTAGAAACTGTGGAGAAGGAACTTACCTGAACAAGATGAATAAGTGTCGTAAGAATAGCACATCTCAACATATTGTGCTCTTCACTCTGCTTCCAAAGAAGAGGCAAATACTGTACCAAACATCCTACATACGGTCGTATCTATCACAAGAGAAGCAGAGGAAGCACCAGAACTGTGTTAGTAAAGAAAGCGACTTATTTCAGAAACACCGACAGACCTATTAGGTCACAGGTAGCAAATGGTTTACTGGATGTAACGTATTAAGTATATATCCTTTTAAAGATAAATTCGATAGTATATAGAGACACAGAGCTCCAGGGTAAATATTTTTAAATAATTATAAACAAGCAGCAAATTTATTGGCTGAAATAAAATTTAGGAATATAAAACAACATACTGACGCCAGTTATTTCTGTAAGAAATAACTTAATTAAAAATGCTGTTATATCCTGGTTCTTTTTAATGAAACAACTTATATAATTGGGAATTATAAAAAGAGTTTTTAAAAGAGTCAGCATTTCCTCATTCATTCAACCATTACCAAATGGCATCTTTCAAATATCAGGCCTTGAAGACCAGCCACCAAAAAGCAGAGGATATAAAGGTAAGCATATGAACCCTTAATCCTTTTCAAAGGATAAAACTGTTAACCCCAATATGGATTAACTTCACCAGTTTTAAAAAATATCCCCTACATCACACACACCAAGGCTTGATAGGGAGATTTTTGGAAAATAAAACAGAATCTGATTCCACACAGAACCTGGAAAGTGCACTCCAGGTTTAGGCCTACAGTCACCCAGTATTTGGAACTGATCTGATGAGCATACACAGACAAAACAAAACACCAGAGTTTCACAGTTGCAGTACTATCAATCCCAAGGATTAAAAATTAAAAATTTCTCCCATACATATGGCTGATTCACCTTGTTATACAGCAGAAACCAACACAATATTGTAAAGCATTATACTCCAATAATTAAAACAAAAAAATTGCTCCCAGAAACAGGAAGAATTTCTCTATTCTGCTTATAAAACATCATACACTAAAAGTAGAGCAAAAAAAAAAAAAAAAAATCCCTAAGATTTGTTCCCCAGGTTTAGGAGAGGAGATGCAGAAAGATAAGAAGTTAAATATTTGCCTGAATATTTCAGTGAGATAAAACTGAATAAATATTAAGAGACTCTTCATGTATCCAATTCTGAATATTATTTTAACAGATATTTATTGAGCACTTAATTTTGCTAAGTGCTCTATCTCAAAGATCCCTCCAATTAACTTATAAAGGCAGACCTGTTAATACATAAAAACAGGTTTCAGAGTAACTAATACATTCATATTCAACTAAAAACAGCATGTTTTACTGATAAGGAAAGTTTTGGTTTTGAACAAATTAAACAGAATATCTTCCAAGGCATGGAAGAAAGGAAATATGTGCTACGAATTATAGACCGGGTGAATAACAGAACCAAGCACCCAATTACATTTGAAAGTCATGAAATATTTATACCCAAGTCTCAGTTGTTCATTAGAGTATGCTCTCAATTAAAATTAATGTTTCAAAGACACTATTTTAAAAATCACTCATAGATTCAGTGTTGTAAAGGATTTTAAAAAGGGGCTGGCGATTAGAAAACAAAGTGAAGACATGAGAGCCAGACACATTTCCTTAGGTTAGGAGGAGCAAGCCAAAAAATAAACTATCGGGGCAACTGAGAAAACCTGAATATGGACTTGATATCAGAATACAGGGCTCCATCAGTGTTAAGTTCTCTGAATCTAACGATGATTATGATTAAGAAGGAGAGGTCTAATATACTAAGGTAGAGTGTTGTGATGAAATGAAGTGAAGAATATACGGGTAGTGATTTACTACAACATGTCTGCACATTTAAAATTTTTCAGTGAAAACATGTAAAAGAAAAAAAAATACACATTTCTTAAAGTGATTATGCGTTTCCGGTAGACCAATGATCAGTTATTGAAATAACATTTTAAAAACACATGGAATTAAGAATGTTTTATAGATATCAGGCTACATATCCCACAACAGAAAGTGAACCATCAGCGTAACACAACTGAGATGAGAGTACTCATCTTTTGGCATCTCTACTCCAAAACAATAGAATGGGGTGGGGCTCTGCTATGAGCATTATAGTCTTATGCGTTCATTCTGCACAGGAAGATACCCACTTTCATTCATAACACATTAGAAAAACAAGTGAAACTCCAATATGTGGCAGACTAACAAACGTTGCAACAAAGGCTCCATTCACAAGGGAACTTAAAAAGTAAGTCTCCATTAACATCCCATTTTAGCTAACACTTTCAACAGAGTATCTACCATCTCACACTGGCTCTTTCATTTTTAATTCTGTTCTTTTCCTTCAGAAATGCTTAAGTCCAAAGACTGCTTACCTGACATCTTACTTGATGATTAACACATTTTTTTTCCTGACTGTGTATTCATAGAATCCCTTAACCGGAATAATTTACTTACAGGCTTTCAATTACTTTTTTTAGAAAAAGGAAATATAATCTTCAAAACATTTCAAGCTATCGTATAAAGATGGTGACTTCCCTAAAACTTCAAAAACTGTTATGTGTCAGAAAGTACCACTGTAAGATGGCTCAAAATGTCTGCAATCTAGTAGACGAAAATCATATACCTGAAGGATATTTATGTGATGGTGTTCAAATATTAACACAGGAAAATGTTTTTTCCTGAAAACATTTTTCATAACCTTTCCTATTCATGTTCTAAAAACAAAAAGTACTAATGGATAATTATATCTTATTTACTAATGATATAGATATATGAGCTGCTTAGGCTATTTGTGCTGTGAAAGATAACCATGGATAGAATCAAAAGTATTTTTAAATTTACTAAGCAAGAGTAATGTTAAACTTATGTGGGAAAAGGTTTAGCAGTTTGGGGAGATGGGGTAAGAAAATTCATTTCTACAAAAAGAAAAAAAAACCTTCTTTAAGAAATTCCCATTAGCCAGATGATATCTAAATAAGATTATTTAAAAAACTGCAAATCTTGCTTCTACAATATAATCAATTTTTAAATAATTTGTGGCAACTGTATAGTAATCTGCATATTGAACATTTAATATTAAATATCTGTGATAATTTTACACTCAGGAATCCTTGAGAGTAATCTTTATCTTTACCATTTTATACATGAGGACTCAAGGTTCAAGACCATGTCCAAGCCCAAGAGCAGAGACAGGGACTTGAAATAAGTTTAAAACACAGTCTCAATGACCAAATAAATCCTCTCAATGTTACTGATAAACCAATATAAAAATGACGTAATGTAATTAATGTAATAAGAAACACAAGTGTTAAAAAATTTTAAGATATTACTACTTTTAGACAGCAGCACTCAAATCTGCTCAAAATGATTAATGGTCACTCAAAACTGCAACTGGTGTTACATCAATATAACGTTGAGTTCAGTTAGTCAGTTAGTATTAGTTGCTCAGTCATGTCCAACTCTTTGTGACCCTACGGACTATAGCCTGCCATACTCCTCTGCTCATGGGATTCTCCAGGAAAGAATACTGGAATGGGTTGCCATTCCCTTCTCCAGGGGAGCTTGCCGACCCAGAGACTGAACCTGAGTCTCCTGCTAAACTACCAGTGAGAAGGTTAACGATGAGTTTGAATATTATCAAGGCCACTAAAATGTCTGAACTTTGGCAAATTTCTTGAAGCCTCAAATTGTTCTGTTCAAGATAATGAATTCTAATTCCCATCCAAAGGTTTTTTTTAAGGATTAAATGAGAAATATATGCAAATCACCTGGCACAGGAGTTGGAAACTTATCATTACTCAATAATTGATAGCAATTCTTGTCAATTGCTTTAGAATTAATAAGCAGGTTCAAGGTGTCAGAATTCACTAATAGATTCAGAAGCAGACTCCAGGACTATGGACTTAAAGTTATCTTTTCCTAATTAATACCTCACAGATTTACTCAGCACTTTTCAAATAAAAATAATGCAGTGTAAACTTGGATATAAGAAATTACGGGATAATTACAGTGTGGTTCCTGGATTATCAATTTTTCACAGACATTAAGAGTGATAAGGGAAGCTGAATACAATTAAATAATAATTTACTGTTAAAAACTTTACATATTATTTTTACATTAAACCAGTGATGGATATAACATGGCCTAGACTGCAAAACACTGTCAGTTTTTAAGGTAAAAACAATAGACTTCTGAGAATATTTGTATTTGCTGACTGACACTTGTGAGTATGCACTCAAACATCTTAAATTGTAAAAATATTATTCAATATAAACTGAATTTTATAAAAGATATATAATTTTGCCTTCTAACAAACAACACTACATTGTTGATCCAGTTTTTTATGTTTTCATTTTCTTAGGTCATTTTTTAAAAACACCAAGTATAAAAGTCAATTTTGATACAGAACTGAAATCACAACCATTACAGAACCAACAGAACCATTTTAATGAATGTACACTTAAACAATGTGTACAAAGATGTTAATGAATTCTACATATCTTCTACACATTTCTCTAACATTTATTTTCATGTTTACAACAAAATTACCTGCACGTTGACCCTTTCAATCACACAAGAAAGGACATGTAAAACATGCATCTTCGTGTCGCATTCTGTAACTTGCTGAAGTAACTGAAAGAGTAGTGTGAACATGGATTCCAAGTACTGCAGGTAAAAGAAAAGATAAAAGTTTGGTACAGAAATGCAAAAAACCTTCACATAAAGACGGAATAAGTAGTAAAATTTAGTCATAATATCAAAGAAATAAAAGGCAAATAGACAATACCTTAGCATTACCTATACATCTTCACATTGGTTAAGTTGTCAATATTTAGGGCAGTGATTTTATTCTTTATTGCTATTAAACGTGCCCGTTTTCGAATTTAATTCATCCACAAATATTTTCAGAGAAAAAGTGTGTCTGAAGTTTCTGTGTTTAAAGTTTAAAGCTAATTCAACTTTTAAAAGCGCTTTGTCACTTCTTTTCCACATATGCCTGTTGTTTTGCAACGTCTACTCATTATAGCAAGAGGAACGCCATTACTGCACTCACATACCAGCTTTCTGATATAAATTTTTATAGACAAATACTTGTAATTATAGTACAGCAGAATGTTTCTGATTAGGAAACAGAAAACAAAAAACTTATGTCTGGCTTTTAACTTCTATATCACGAAAATTATAGTAGAAATTAACAAATCACAGGATGTCAGAGACAGAAACGTTTGCTCTTTCAGATATCTGATTCACTTTTAAACAGATTGGTAAAACGTCTTTCATCCAAAAGCATTTAGTGATTCTTCTATTAAAAAAAATTTCTGCTCTCCAAGTGCACCCATTTATGACCTCATAAGAAATAAAGGCAGATATTTTACCATAAAGTTTTCTTGTCTAGCCTTCTCAAGAAAACCAAACACTCAGGCCCCAATCATACTGACATATTTAACAAGTGTTTACTGAGTGACAACTATGTGGAAACAAAATAGGTGCTGAGGATTGAGTGAAGGAAAAAAAAAGTGTAAGACTAGGTATTGTGCTTTTCAGGTAATTTGCACTCTCTTGTAGGACAGACATATATACACAGACAACAGAGGGGGATGACCTAAGGATGAAAAGTAACAGACAGATATGAAATGAGTAGACGCCTTACACTAGTGAGAACAGAAAGTGCAGCGGTCACCTCTAAAATGGAGAACAAGACAATGAAACAAAACAAACAGAATCACTGAAATTAAACTCACCAATACAAGCAATCTCTTCCCGAATAATCTAAATATACTTTTGAAAGCAGCTTTACTAAATAAGATACATACAATCTCAGCTATAAAATAACTCAATATTCAAAAGACATAAGCAGAAATTTTTATAAAACGTGAAATAAATATTCTTACCGGCAGAAACTGATCTGTTCTAAACTCAAAATCATCAACAGGTGAAGAGCAGTTAAGGAATACTGAGAATACATGAAATTGAGAATATATGAAATTTATCAGGATAAAATATATGTAAAAACCAAATATAACAAACCAATCAAAAATTACATTTTAAACTATGTCATAAATTATGTTTTAAAAATAATTAATTTTAAAGTGTTGCTAAAATGCCTTGCAGTGAAGAATTCTTAGAATATTTAAAGGATATTTAATTTCAAAGTTGTAGCTGTTTCAATACGGACCTAAAAAGAAAGTATATTGTGAAATTTGAATCATATTGGAATTAGTAAACATCGTTAATAATAATGAGAAAAAAATGTATCACATATCACTTTCTCTATTCTTTTTGTTAATATTAAAGTTACAAGCTACATTAACATCTAGAAATAAAAAGACATTCTCCTTTGCAAGCAAGGGCTAAAAAGAAAAATTGTATCATTTCCCACCCTTCTCAGTTAACCATGACGTGCTTAATCCAGTCCGTACTCCAGGAAGAAAAACAATTTGCCATAAATCTGTAGAGACTGTGAGACTGAGAGAAAAGACTGTGAAGATCTTGCCAGAGGGAAAGGGCAAGTTGAGAACCAGAGAAGCAGGAAAACAGGGCGGGCCTAGGGAAGCTGGAGGATGTTAAGTGAAGATGGAGCAGGGAGAAGAGAAAGAAAGGGGAGGAGGAAAAAGAACACAAACTGCCACTTGTAACCTAAGTTACAGGAAGTTCCTGAAACAACCGAAAGATAAAGTCTGAGATTTTCTAAATCTCAAAGTCCGCAAGAGCTTTGTACAAGCTCTTGACCTTGCCAAATCACATTTTTGTGTGCGTGTATCAGCTGTTACCTGGGAAAATCGTATCACGACAGCATATTCTACATTTCCTTTCAGGTTTTACCTGTGACCTGGCCAGCTAACTGGCACAGGCTACCACATTCCATTCCACACCAAGTAATGCAAACTCAAGCTGTTATTAAACTCTATATGCTACTCTGCAAAATAATGTGTCTAAAATTTTAATCTCCTGACCAAGAGCCTTTACTTTTTTAGAAGCTACTACACTTGCCACACCTGTAATAGCGACTGGTTTTTCCTTTGCAGTCATTTTCTACAAAGAAACAGTTTCGGTCATTTTACAGGAACTTCTGAGGACTTGAGGTCCTTTCTAGTCACGTTCATCAAATTAGTTAAGTACTCTAGATTCTAAGAACCTAGTGTGCAGGTACTTTCTCATCTGCTTTTTCTTTTTTTTCATTGTTTCTAAAGGTAACATGAACACTTCTAGATTTTTAAATGATTTAACAAATGTGCTGATTATCCAACATACATAAAGCTCTATGCCAAGTGTTCTACTATGAAATGACCTAATAAAGATCACATACTCATGCAATTAAAAATGTTCAATAAGGAACTATTTCTCCCAGGCATTGTGTTGGGTGTTGCAGAAAAAGAGTTGAGGAAGACACACTTCTCTTCCTGGATCACAACCCTGTCACGATGAAGGGGCTTGCCTAACTCAATGCAGCTGTGAGCCATACCATGCAGGGTCACCCAAGACGGACAAGCCACAGTAAAGAGTTCTGACAAAACATGGTTTGCTGGAGAAAGGAACGGCAAACCACTCCAGTATTCTTACCACAAGAACCCCATGAACAGTATGAAAAGGCAAAAGGATACGACACTACAAAATGAGTCCCCCAGGTCAGAAGGTGTCCAGTATGCTACTGGGGAAAAGTGGAGGGCGATTACGAAGAGCTCCAGAAAAAATGAAGCAGCAGGGCCAAAGCAGAAACAATGTTCAGTTGTGGATGTGTCTGATGACAGTGTAAAAAACAATACTGCATACGAACCTGGAACATCAGGTCCATGAATCAAGGTAAATTCGGAGGTAAGCAGGAGATGGCAAGAGTGAACACTGACATCTTAGTCCATCAATCGGTGAAATAAATTAGTGAACTAAGATGGATGGGAATGGATGAACTTAATTCAGATGACCCTCATATCCATTACTGTGGGCAAGAATCCCTTGGAAGAAATGGAGTAGTCCTCACAGTCAACAGAAGAGTCTGAAATGAAGTACTTGGGTGCAGTCTCAAAATGGACAGAATGATCTCAGTTCATCTCCAAGGCAAGCCATTCAACGTCACAGTAACCCAAGCCTATGCCCCTACCGCTGATGCCGAAGAAGGTGAAGTTAACCAGTTCTACAAAGACATATGAGACCTTCTAGAACTAACACCAAAAAAAGAAAATATGTCCTTTTCATCATAGGAGTTCAAAATGCAAAAGCAGGAAGTCAAGAGATACCTGGACTACCACGCAAGTTTGGCCGAGGAGTACAAAATGAAGCAGGGCAAAGGCTAAAAGAATTCCACCAAGAGAATGAACTGGTCATAGCAAACACCTTTTCCCAACAACACAAGAGACAACTCTACACATGGACATCACCGAATGGTCAATACTGAAATCAGACTGATTTACATTCTTTGCAGCCGAAGACAGAGAAGCTCTACACAGTCAGCAAAAACAAGATGGGGAGCTGACTGTGGCTCAAATCATTAGCTCCTTATTGAAAATTCAGGCTTCATTCAGCTGAAGAAAGTAGGATAAACCACTCAGCAATTCAGGTATGACCTGTATCAAATCCCTTAAGATTATTCAGTGGAGATTACAGATAGATTCAAGGGATTAGATCTGGTAGGCAGAGTGCCTGCAAAACTACAGAAGGAGGTTCGTAACAATGTACAGGAGACAGTGAGCAAAACCATCCCCAAGAAAAAGAGACCCAAGAAGGCAAAATAGTTGTCTGAGGAGCTGAGGAAAGAAGATAAGCGAAAAGCAAGGGAGAAAGGGAAAGATACACCCAACTGAATGCAGAGTTCCAGAGAATAGCAAGGAGAGACAAGAAGGCCCTCCTAAATGAACAGTGCAAAAAAGTAGAGAAAAACAAGAGAATGGGGAAGACTAGAGATCTCTTCAAAAAACTGGAGACATCAAGGGAACATTTTATGCAAGGGTGGGCATGATAAAGGACAGAAATGATAAGGACCTAACAGAAACAGTAGAGATTATGGTGGCAAGAATACACAGAACTATACAAAAAAGGTCTTAGTGAGCCAGACAGCTACGATGGTGTGGTCACTCAACTAGAGCCAGGCATTCTGGAGGGTGAAGTCAAATGAGCCTTAGGAAGCATTACTGCAAACAAAGCTAGTAGAGATGGTGGAATTCCAGCTGAGGTATTTCAAATGCTAAAAGATGTTGATGTTAAAGTACTGCACTCAATAAGTCCGCAAATTTGTAAAACTCAGCAGAGGCCATAGGACTGGAAATGGTCAGTTTTCATTCCAATCTCAAAGAAGGGCAGTGCCAAAGAATGCTTCCATAGAATTGTGCTCATTTTACATGCTAGAAAGGTTATGCTCAAAATCCTTCAAACTAGTCTTCAGCAGTATGTGAACCAAGAACTTCCAGATGTACAAGCTGGGTTTAGAAAAGGCACAGGAACCAGAGATCAAGCTGCCAACATTCACTGGATTATAGAGGATGCAAGGGAATTCCAGAAAAACATCTACTCCTGCTTCACTGACTACCCTAAAGCCTTTGATTGTGCAGATCACAACAAACTGTGGAACTTCTTAAAGAGATGGGAGTATCAGACCACCTTACCTGTCTCCTGAGAAACCTGTATGCAAGTCAAGAAGCAACAGTTAGAACCAAATATGGAACAACAGACTGGTTCAAAATTGGGAAAGGAGTATTAAGAAGCAGAGATATCACTCTGCTGACCAAAACACATATGCTGACCAAAACAAAGCTATCGTTTTTCAGTAGTTATGTACAGATGTGAGAGTTGGACTATAATGAGAGAGAGTTGGACTCTTTAGCTGAGTGCGAAAGAATTGATGCTTCTGAATTGTGGTGCTGCAGAAGATTTGAAAGTCCCCTGGACTGCAACGCTGTATATTGCCACTCTGTTAACTTATATGCAGACTACATCAGGAGAAATGCTGGGCTAGATGAATCACAGGCTGGAATTAAGAATGCCAGGAGAAATAACAACAAATTCAGATATGCAGATGATACCATTCTAATGGCAGAAAGCAAAAAGGAACCAAAGAGCCTCTTGATGAGGGTAAAAGAGGAGAGTGAAAAAGCTGGCTTAAAACTCAACATTTCAAAAAATGAGGTTTATGGCATCTGGTCCCATCACTTCATGGAAAATAGAAGGGGTAAAAGTGGAAGCAGTGACAGATTTTATTTTCTTGGACTCCAAAATCACTGCTGATGGTGACTGCAGCCATGAAATTGAAAGATCCTTGCTCCCTGGAAGGAAACCTATGACAGGCCTAGACAACATACTAGGAAGCAGAGACGTCACTCTGCCAACAAAAGCCCATGTAGTCAAAGCTACAGTTTTTCAGTAGTCATGTACAGATGTGAGAGTTGGACCATAAAAAAGGCTGAGCACCAATGAATTGATGCTTCTGAATTGTGATGCTGCAGAGCATTTGACGGAGAAGGAGATGGCACCCCACTCCAGTACTCTTGCCTGGAAAATCCCATGGACAGAGGAGCCTGGTAGGCTGCAGTCCATGGGGTCGCAAAGAGTTGGACACAACTGAGCGACTTCCCTTTCACTTTTCACTTTCATGCACTGGAGAAGGAAACAGCAACCCACTCTGGGGTCACACAGAGTCGGACACGACTGAAGTGATTTAGCAGCAGCTGGACTGCAAGGAGATCAATCCAGTCAATCTGAAAGGAAACCAACCCTAAATATTCATTGGAAGGACTGATGCTAAAGCTCCAATATTTTGGCCACCTGATGCGAAAGGCTAACTCACTGGAAAAAACCCTGATGCTAGGAAAGACTGAAGGCAAAACGAAAAGAGGGCGGCAGAGGATGACATGGTTAGATAGCATCACTGACTCAATGGACATGAATTTGAGCAAACTCTGGGAGATAGTGGAAGACAGAGAAGCCTGCTGTGCTGCAGAACATGGGGTTGCAAAGAGTCAGACACGACTAAGCAACTGAACAAGAACAAGATACACTTAGTCTTTGTTATCAAAAAAGCTTACAATCCAGCAGGGGGAAAAAACACCCAGATATTAAATAATCATTAATAATAATGGCTAATATGAAGAGCTTAAAAACAGGATAATTCCCTTGAGAATACGAATTATTTCTAGGATCTTCAAATTGTTGGTATTTCGTACATGGTGAGGCATACAACTGGCACTGTGGCAGAAATTTAATTCACAAACAACAGGACATGAAACATGCCCCCCACCCAAAGGAAATCAAACTGCCAGCAGCAACTTATCCTTAAATCTTCATTCATCTTCCTCCACAAAAGGATCAGAGATGCACGTTACCCACAACAATGACATTTACACACGTAAGTATTGGAACGAGACACCTGAATGAAAACTAAATGTGTTTTCCCTCCTAACAAAGGGAAGGCAGTGCAGTATTCCATACAGACAAAAAGATAAAACGAGTCATGATGACTTGCCTGCACTTTAACTACAAGAATAGGAAGTCAGATCATAAGGGGAAGAAAAGAGCACCAGCTTTAAAAAAAATAAAAGAAAGAGAGCACTTAAAATGACAAACATAAAGAAAAACAAAATTAGCTATTCCTGAGCTATAGAAGAAACAGGAAGCACGTATTGCATAGGGACAATGAATTCTGCAGCAATTCACAGGTTATGGGAGGAGAAAGTCAGAACCTGAATTTCTAGATTGAAGAGTAGGGGAATCGGATAAAAGATGGGCAGAAGAGAGTCTAAGACAATTTCTAACACACAACTCAATAAATAATAAATAAATGCAAGAAAATGAAACAAAACGAACAAAATTTTCCCTTAACCAGACTCTAAACATGACTTTTCACACAAAAGACACAGACCTCTTAAGGAAAGAACCAGATTCAGACTATGAACTCAGCCTGAGTCTACCCTACACATTCATCTGAGACATCAAAAAACTTCTAAAACCATAACAAAGTAATTCCATACAGGGGCAAACAAGAGCCACCAAGCCATCAGAATCATTGGAAGGATTCCAGAGAAGCATGACAGCAACAGAGAAATGAACAAGAAGGAACCACAAGTTAACACTACTTCCAAAGAAGACTGATTGCTACATAAAGGCAAGAGTAACTAGACACTGCCATGACCAGCATGAGAATGAGCCTTCTTGTTAACTGTCACGGTGGTTGAGCTGAGGTCCAGGCTTGGAGGAACCTAGTGCTTGACCCCTACCACCCTGCCCACAGCAGTGGAGGGAATTTCACACACTAAAGCAGTAAGCAAGGTGCTGGGACCGAAAGAAATGGCAGTGTCTCAGGGACTTAAACCATCAGGAAAATGTAAGACAGACATGAGAGAATAATTTTGAAATAGATTCTATTTCTCTGCTGAAGAGAAACAGAGTAATAACTTTATAATCTTTTATCCTTATCTCAACTGTTTCATTAAATATTTTCTATCTTTCTAACTCGATGCTAGGCATAAAAGATACATTAATATGAATAATATTATCCTACTCACTGGCTCTTTTACTACTTGGAACTACTACGGTACTCTTTTTATTCTATTCTGCAATAAAGTCAAGATCACTGAATTACAATATTTTAATGTACTTATTCTGAAACAAGCAATGTAAATAAGTTTCTAAAAGGGCTGAAAAAAAACAAAAACCTTCCATTTACTCATTTCCTTTTAAGAAAAAAATTCTAAAGCTCATTTTCATGCAATATGGATACCAGACGTATCAATACAAAGCCAAAACGGACTATAAGAATCTTACTAGATTAAGGCTGCCTTTCCTCCTGGCTTTAGAGTGTCCTAGGAATTTATGGCTCAAACACAGATTTTTTTTATGTTTTCTTTGGAAATTATATTTGCTGAATATAAGTGAATTCAGAATTCATTTTGTGAAAACACAGACTAACGCAGTTTACAACAGTGCTCTGAGACATGAAGGAGGGACAAGTGGGAAAAACTCTGTAATAGTGTTTTTGAGACATGAAGGATGGACACGTGGGAAAACAAAATCAAAACTGTAAGATAGAAAGTCTGATAGAATTGGGAGACCCATAAAAGACACAAAAGTGAAAAGATAGGAGAGTTTTAATGTACCTTGTTTAAAACTACCTCTGCCCAGATCCCAGCTGCAACTCCCCATGTATTCAGGATCTGCTGAGGTCATGTGCATGCCAAAGTGCCTTCTTAAACTCCATCTAGAAAATTCACTATTGCTACGCTGGCAGTCAATCTGCCCATGTGGATGGCCTTTTCTTTGCTTGACAGACAATAACCCCAAAACACCCATCCCCAAACTATAAATCTCCTGGTTGTACCACAACATACATTATATACTGCCTCTTATAAGAGTCAAAGTGAAAAGTGAAAGTGAAGTCGTAGAGTCACCTCAGACTCTTTGCGACCCCATGGACTATACCTTCCAGGCTCCTCCATCCATGGGATTTTCCAGGCAAGAATACTGGAGTGGGTTGCCATTTCCTTCTCCAGATCTTCCCTATCCAGGGATTGAACCTGGGTCTCCTGCATTGTAGGCAGACACTTTACCATGTAAGCCACCAGGGAAGTCCTTATCAGAGTACACTAACACTAATTTTCAAGCAACTACTGCTTGCTTTATTGAACACTGAATAAATAACCTAAGTAAAAATGAGTTTTTTAAATTACTTATAATTTCCAAAATTGAAAGACATTAATGGGTCAGAAAGCTTACAACTAAAGCAGCCCTGTATGTAAATCGAATATTCTGGTTAGAGAATCATCTAGAGTCCTATAAAACAAAACTTCCTCTCATCAAAAATTTAGCCATTCTATTTATACTGTGGTAATGAGATGGCTGGATGGCATCACTGACTCGATGGACATGAGTCTGAGTGAACTCTGGGAGTTGGTGATGGACAGGGAAGCCTGGTGTGCTGCGATTCACGGGGTCGTAAAGAGTCGGGACACGACTGAGCGACTGAACTGAACTGAATAACATTCTAAAATCTGAAACTTGCCATAAATAAGCAGTGCATCTACTAAGTAACATGTTCTAGAGGAATGGAAGAAAACATGCAGAAGATACTTTTTAAATGGATTTTGCAATAAACACTGGAGCACTGTTATCCTTATTAAAAAAGTAATAAAAATGGAACCTTACTTGGTATCATGTTGATAAATAAATCCCAGATGGAATAAAGAAGCAAGTATAAAGAAAACCAATTTTTGAAACAAGAAACAAAAACAACAAAACAGAAAAAAGAAATCAATAAACCTGATTACACTAAAATTAAAAAACTCTGCTCAACAAAAAGACAACAGAATGAGCACAGAAAGACACAGGTGGGAGAAAAGAAAGATACAGAGATTTCACTGCATTTGTAATGTTTTATTTCTTACATACTTAAAATATTACAATGGAAATATGGAAAACCAGGTAGCTCTAATCTTAGTGAAATTTTCTCTTTACTTGATATAATTCTTAACTTTTAAAAAGTAAAAAAATTAAAAGCATCCACTTTTTAAAGATGAGTCAGAAATACACTGAGAAGTACAAATTTTCAAAGTAGCATTAGCATTATATTAAACCTAATCAAAATTTCCAACATTACAAAAAAAATTTTCAAATACTGCAGTATCATCAATGATTACTGACTATCCCTTGACCAAGTTTTAATTACAAAATACTGATGAAAAGTTGTAATACTATTTCAAATAAACCAAACAATTTTCACTCAACTTGCATTATAATCCCCTGGATCAAACATCATTGTGCGACTCACAGGGATAGAGACTTACTCTACACAGTAGTTTCCCATATTATAAAATTTTAAAGAATCCGGAGTTTGAGGTTTTTCAGCATAAGCTCCCTGTGCTCCTTGCTTGCGTGGCCCTCCAATAAACCTTCCTTGCTCATAAAAAAAAAAATTTTTTTAATAGTCCTATTTCCTCTTCTATTTGCTATGAAGTGATAGGACCAGATGCCATGATCTTAGTTTTCTGAATGTTGAGTTTTAAGCCAGCTTTTTCACTCTCCTCTTTTCACTTTTATCAAGAGGTTCTTTTTCACTTTCTGCCATAAGGGTGTCATCTGCATATCTGAGATTATTGATATTTCTCCCAGCAATCTTGATTCCAGCTTGTGCTTCATCCAGCCCGGCATTTCACATGACATAATCTGCATATAAGTTAAATAAGCAGGGTGATAATATATAGCCTTGACGTACTCCTTTCCCAATTTTGAATCAGTCTGCTGTTCCATGTCCGCTTCTAACTGTTGCTTCTTGACCTGCGTACAGATTCTCAGGAGGCAGGTCAGTTGGTCTGGTATCCCATTTCTTTAAGAACTTTCCACAGTTTGTTGGAATCCACAGAGTCAAAGGTTTTGGCATAGTCAATAAAGCAGAAGTAGATGTTTTTCTGGAACTCTCTTGCTTTCTCAATGATCCAATGAACGTTGGCAATTTAATCTCTGGTTCCTCTGCCTTTCCTAAAACCAGCTTGAACATCTGGAAGTTCAGGTTTCAAGTACCGTGAAGCCTGGTTTGGAGAATTTTGAGCATTATTTTACCAGCGTGAGATGAGTGCAATTGTGCAATAGTTTGAACATTCTTTGGCATTGCCTTTCTTTGGGATTAGAATGAAAACTGACCTTTTCCAGTCCTGTGCACTGCTGAGTTTTCCCAATTTGCTGGCATATTGAGTGCAGCACTATCACAGCATCATCTTTTAGGATTTGAAATAGCTCAACTGGAATTCTGTCACCTCCACTTGCTTTGTTCATAGTGATGCTTCCTAAGGTCCACTTGACTTCCCATTCCAGGATGTCTGGCTTGCTCCTTGGAAGAAAAGCTATGACCAACCTAGACAGCATATTAAAAAGCAGAGATATTACTTTGCCAACAAAGGTCCGTCTAGTCAAAGTTATGGTATTTCCAATAGTCATGTATGGATGTGAGAGTTGGACTATAAAGAAAGCTGAATGTGAAAGAATTGATGCTTTTGAACTGTGGTGTTGGAGAAGACCCTTGAGAGTCCCTTGGACTGCAAGGAGATCAAACCAGTCAATCCTAAAGGAAATCAGATTCACTGGAAGGACTGATGCTGAAGCTGAATTCTTCAGCCACCTGATGCAAAGAACTGACTCACTGGAAAAGACCGTGATGCTGGAAAAGATTGAAGGCAGGAGGAGAAGGGGACAACAGAGGATGAGATGGTTGGATGGCATCACCAACTCGATGGACATGAGTTTGAGTAAGCTCTGGCAGTTAGTGATGGACAGGGAGGCCTGGCGTGCTGCAGTCCATGGGGTCGCAAAGATACGGACACAAGTGAGCAACTGAACTGACTGACTGAACTGATACCAACTGGAGAAGCTGGTTTTCCCAGCTGCTGTACTATTCCTATTCTGCCATAGCCAGCCTCGTAATAACATGTCTATAATACTAGGAAGCCACACAGACAACTACAATTATATGCATCCCATCTACGTAACAGCAGCAATCAAGCAAGAGAACATGGACTCTGACAGCCAAAGAAGATTCAGATTCATGAGAATCTATGTGCTTTGTGTGTTTATTTGTAGATGTGTACATGCACCCACAAAGTATATGGGCGTGCCTGGTGGGTCAGATGGTAAAAAATCCGCCTGCAATGCAGGAGACCTGGGCTTGATCCCACCATAGGGAAGATCCCCTGGAGAAGGGAATGGCTACCCACTGCAGTATTCTTGCCTGGAGAATTCCATGGACAGAGGAGCCTGGCGGGACACAGTCCATGGGGCTGCAAAGCGACTGAGCAACTAGCACTTTCACTTTTTTCATATGTGTATATACCTACAAATGCAGCTGTATGTATGTTTGTACATATATGTCTGAACACTTGTACATTGTTGCATATGTCTATATGTATATGATATCTTCCTACATTTCGTTAGCCAGCATTTCTCACAAGTTGAAATCAGAACAGTATATCTTACATACTATTGATCTTAAAAGTACTTAAAAGAAAAAGGAGGGGGGTAAACTATGCAATGTTAACTTAGTGCCTTACAAAACACTATTTTCTTAAGAAGTTGTAACAAACAAATGAGACATAGCCACCAAAAGACATACAGCAAAGGGGCAAAACCCGCATCTGCAACAGCATTTCCTCAAAGCGCATTCCTTGGATATTAATGTATTTGTCATCTTGGATAGTCACAACACAATCAATGTACATTTTTAATATTTTGATTGATGCTATAGGAAAGAGGATTCTTTGAATATGTAGTTCAGTGTTTTCCAAACTTGTCATGAAACCCTTTTGCCCAATAATGTTTGTTAAAGGGATAGAATTAATGTTCTATTTTTAAAGTGTTGACCAAAATGACACTTCTCTTCATTTTTTTCCCAAAAGATTCATTAAAGAAAGAAGAAAAAAAAAATTCAAGAAATTTCTCTTTTCCAAAGATAATTTACCTGAAATTTATATCTTTTGTAACACTTTCACATAAAGCATTTAATGTCTTCTCTCTGACACCACTGACAATAGCAAATAATATTTCCAAGAAGGAAAACAAAACTTAAATCTTATAAATGCTTTATTCTAAATAAATAGACTTTATTCTATTTACAAAAGTAAATTAATTCCAGCAAACAGTATTCTTAGAAAGAGCTTAGATATTATCAATAAACTTCTAAGAATTTAAATATGATAAAATAAAACTAGATTCCCTTGTTGAAGCAGGGGTTCCTTAAACTATTTAATAATTATAGAATGATATTTAGAGTAAATTCTCAATTATTTATACAAAGTAAGTAACATTTAAGCAGAAAATCCAAAGATCAGTTCTATTTGCTTTTAGAATGCTTCATGCTTCTGCAATTATGATGTTTTCTTACTTTTGTAATTTCCCTAATTATGTTTTCTTTTGTTGAACATTAAAAATAGTTTATATTATCATGTACACATGTGAAAATGAGAAAAATGACCCAAACCTTTGCTGGAAGACAGGGTAATCAGGTAGGTTTAAAATAATGTTTTAAGGTAGAATACTGAGAAATGATTAAATAAGATCTTATTATAATTTGGGGGGAAAAATCATTTAATTTTACCTACAAATAATTTTAAACTTTGAAAAAGACAACCAGATTCACTTTTTAAAGACTATGCTGGAGTCAAATCTAAGTACAAGACAAAGTACAGTAAGTCATGAATATATTCTCACTCAGGCATAAAGCACTGAGGGAAAACCTCTTTTAAAAAAAAAAAGCTCTCTGAGTAATCAACATAAAATAAAGCAACAAACCTACTGAAGTGGAACAAAGCAATGAAGAAGTCATTATCAAGTTTTCAGTAACACAAAATCAAGAATATTATGTGAAATGCTACACATGAAGAAAAAATTCTAAAATAAACAATTTCAAAGTCTAAAACAAAACTAAAAAAAAAAAAACTTCTCAAAACTGAAAGACAAAAAAAGAATCAATAGTAAGGATAAAACAGATTACGGTGTTAGCTCAAACGTGAAAATTACAAATTCTATCTTGAATAAGAAAAAGGATATTTAAGCTATAAAGGGATTTTTTTTTTTAAAGAAAACTGCCTTCTTTTATTTGTACTAAAAAATTATAAATAATTACAGATTAGTAGACTTTGGTTAATTTTTTTTCATTGACTAGTGATGAGAAGGACAAACGGCGTTAAAAAGACTTTCTTCCTTCAAATCAAACTTCTCACCAAGGCATAACTACAGCATTGAAAGACTGCCAACATTCTAAAGAAAGATATAAACCATTTCTGAATTTGAACTTTGACATATGTTAAACTTATAAAGAACTCTTTTAAGACATTTAAGCAACATACCACTAAGTCTTGATCCTGAAGCAAGTTACATATTGCTTCATATAACATGGGTCTTAAGTCAGACTTGAATTTCACAGAAATCCACTGACCGATGAGCCAAATCACCCTGCGCCGCAATGGCTTATACCTAGATGGGAAAACCATGCAATTAAAACGTTATATATTTTAAGAAGCCTATTTCACTAAGCGTATTTCATCATTTAAATCTAAAATGTAATAAGAAAGCAATATACATTTTATACAAAAATCTAAAAGCTACTTTTAAATGCACCACAGTACAAATACTAACAACAAAGTTCTGATCTAAAAAACTGAAAATTCTTAGCAGACATATTATAAATCTGATTAGTCTGTATTAAGTAATTACAACATAGATATGTACATAAAAGCCAAGTTCACTTCTATTCTTCAGGTAACCAAAAATAGTTCATCTTAATAGGTGTAAGCAGCTGATGTTCCAAACCCTGAGGCAGGAGAGGCTATTAAGAAGTAATAATAATAATAATAGTAAAGGAACTTCTGTACACAATTTTCTAATCCCAATTCTGTTCATCTCACAAAGATTATTTTGAAAACACTGTGAGAAATTTCTAGACTTAAGACATTTACAGTAACATGTACATACACTTGTCTCTCTATGGCCATCTTTGCTAAAGAAAACGAAGGTTCTTTAGGCAAAGGGAAAAACCACCTGTGTCCAAGAACTGTAGACACAAGCTCTCGGTATTATATTTATTTAATGGCAAGATGATATTTCTGGGTGACAATGTAGTAAACTAAGGAATACAACACACCTTTTAGAAAATTACAATATTTTAAGATTATTAAACACATATAAAGAATTACTCATTAAAGTTCAAATAAAAAGTACATTTCCTGCTCTCAAAATGTTTAACATATCTAAAAGAATTAAAGGCCACAAAACTTTAGACTAGGATCGCAAAAACATAAGAGAGAAGAGCAGGCAGGGGGAGATGGGATTTGAACAGCATTTCCTGGTGGCTCAGACAGTAAAGAATCCACCTGCAATGCAGGAGACCTGGATTCAAGTCCTAGGTTAGGAAGATCCGCTGGAGAAGGGAACAGCTACACGCTCCAATATTCCTGCCTGGAGAATCCCATGGACAGAAGAGCCTGGCAGTCTACAGTCCATGGGGTCACAAAGAGTCGGCACGACTGAGCGACTTGCACTCACTTCACTAAGATAAATAGTATTGTAGGCAGAAAACTGAAAAAACGCCTTTTCAAGGGATAGGGATGATTTGAACAGTCACAGAGGTAGAAGTAAACAAGACTTGTATAGAGAACATGAAGGAATCACAGAATCTTCCATTTTGGACTGAGATCTCTGGGATTACCACATTCAATATTCGAGACAAAGAGAATGAAGCTCAGAAAGGTTCAGATTCTAAGATGACAGTCACTTCTAGGCAAAGTTAATAGTAAGGGTCAGTTTGCTCCTCAAAGTGTGAATCCCAGACCCACAGGATCATTAGCTGGAAGGATGACAGAATCACACAATCTGACCGAGACCTAAACCTTAGAACCTGCATTTTAAGCAGTTCACCAGGTGATTCATATGCATATTAAAGTTTGAGAAATACGGGTCTAGACCAGTTTTGTCCAAAAGAAACATAATGTAAGCAAAATACGCAATTTTAAATTTATTCGTACCCACCCTAAAGTAAAAGATACATATGAAAATTTAACATTTTCACTTATTGCAATATATTCAAAATATTATCACTTCAATATGTCATCAATATATATTTTACACTGCTTTAGTTTTAAATTCAAATTTTAGTTAATTAAAGTCATTTCCTCATTTGCACTAAGTACGTTTCAAGTACTCAGTAACCATATATACTAGCTATTGTACTAGATAGCACGGCTCTAGACTAAATAGCCTCTAGGATTTAAGGACAATCAAACTGCAAATCTGTCTCAATACTGAAGGCATTCTCTCCATCAAAGGCTCACTAGCAACCAGAGGGCAGAGTTGAAAAACATTTTAATCACCACTGCCCCAACAGGCCACAGCAAATCCTAGTGCTGAAAACATTTCGTGACTGAATAACTGACTGAAAACTGAAAGGATAGCTACTTAATAGTGAAAATTACCTTTAAAGCATCTCTAGCTAACAATTCTATTGCTCTAAATATTTATAAAATGATCCATACATGAATCTATTCATGTATTAAGGTAGCCATGTTAACTGTTCTATGACTGTATACTAAGCATTCTGATAAGTACCACATTTACAGAAATAAATCCCTAGAACTTCCCAATTCAAAACAAGAAAAAAAGGCTCTTGAAAATTTTTAAGTGTCTAATTTTAAATGAAGAAAAATTTATAGAAATTATGAAATGCTTTTTCCCCTTCCATCTTACTCATTCATTACCTAAAATTAAAATCGGGCAAAAGTCCTACTTACTAAGTTGTCAGATTGATCTTTACTACTGAAGTAGACACCTTAAAAAGAGCCTCAAGTGTCTCCAAATGCTTTCTGCCATGGTGCCACTGCAATTTCTTTTCCCCACAGACTTGCAGTGCTCTGTGATCCTCAAGACAGCCACCTTTCATCGATATTACTTGTTTATGCTCCTTTTGACATCAGCCCTAGCCTCTGCTAAGTCTCAACTGGCTTCCTTTTGTACATAATCTTCGTCTAGAATTCAGAGATCTCTATCTTCCATTATCTCTGCATAAAATTTCATCCTGCAAACTATCTTATCAAATACTTCAGACATGTCACAATTCACATTAGAAGTAAAATAACATAATAACAAATGATTTTGCTTATTTTTCAGTTATAAGATTCAAGTCTTATTCCTTTCTACATTAGACACTATTAGCTAAGTCATGCTATGATTTTTTTTTTAATTTTAAGCAATTTTAACACCTTCTAGTCGTCATTAGAAAATCAGTAAGGTAAGATAAGTGTATAACAAACACAAGGTTTTATACTTGCCTATTGTGAATGACTTGCAATTCTGGAAGAAGTTGGTTTTTAAACCACTGATCAAAATCAACACTGTCAAACAATTCATAAGCCGCTAATCCAACAGCATTATACACTAAGAAGAAGATTTTAAAAAAAGAATTAATTTCAAATACTGGGCCAAGTGCTAAATGTCTTAATGTAAGAAAATAAATCTTAAAGACTACTTTCAAATATGTAATAAGTTAATAAAGGGAAATCTACAATGTGTTAACCCAGGAAATTATTTAAACAAACATTTTAGAAACATTTAAATTACATCACTCTATGTTGTTCTTAAATATTCAGTGTTTTCAAAGAGAAAGATACATTCATTTAAAATCATTCATGTCAAACTATAAAAATAACATCCGCTTCCAAATGGATGCAAGGATTTATGCTAAGGTCCCTGATAACCCTCTTTCCAGCCTCTTTCTCACCACAACCCCTTAAACACTATGTTCCAATTAAATCAAATACTCCCAATTCAAAACTTAACTGTGCTTATCCCTCTTGCCTTCAAGCTTCTGTCCATACCGCTCCTTTTATTTGGAACCACCCTTCGCCACTTATTAACCCTCACTTATCCTGTGTCCTCACAGAATACTTCTTTACAAGACGCTCCCTGGGTACACCAAAACTATTATTAATACCTTGTAGTTTTCCACAGCACTACCTGATTACCATCTATTTTAGCATTAATCAACTGATATTATGTTATAATCAACTGTACCTGATTACCATCTATTCTAGCGTTAATCAACTGGTACTGTTATAATGAACTGTTTGCTCACTCTCTATCACCAGATAATTCCTAAATTTTAGGGATTGTAATCCAACTCTCCGAGCATAACACCTGCCACAAAACAGACACACCGTACTGAAGAAATAAATGTTTCTAAATCTTTTCCATTTAACATACCAGCATCTTTGATTAATAGTGCATTCATATCTTCCACATTAGTGGGACCTGAAAAAACAAGTATCAGCAAGGGTAAATTAAAACTAGTTTTTAAAAAACACTTAAACTCAATTTGCTAGTTTCTCAATTCAGCTAACTACAATGTATTTTGTGGATATTAAATATATAAGAGAAAATTTCAGTTTTTTATCATCATCATTAGAGAAGACAGTTACAACATGTAGAGCCATACTACAGCTTTAGAAACCATTATAACATATTTGGAAAATGTTATATCAAGCAACATTCTAGAAAATATATGTAAAATTGCTAACTACTGTATTATATCATGATTATAAGAGAAAATTTTTAAAAAGAATAAAAAGATGAATCCCACAATAGGAAGAAAAAAAAAAAAGAACAAGAATAGGCAATTCATATAGAAAGTTTTATTTTTCTAAATATAAAAAATAAGCCAGGTTATGACAATACATTAAAGATTTGACAACAAAATGAAAAATGTAAATGAGAACCATTATGTAACGTGGAAACTAGAATAAAGAGCTGGCAGTCCCTGCACGACTATCCAGAAGGAGAAGACCACAGTTAAGACACAAAGAACACAGTTTAGTTTACTCAGTAAGCGTATTTCTTTAGGACAGAAAGATTCCTAGCAAGTTTATCAAAGCACTTTTCTGCTGTCAAATATGATTTCTTAAGCATACAGCCCTATATAAGCAAATCACTCCAGAACTGGAAAGAAAATAACTAAACTCTGAAATCACTGTAAACCTTACCATCATAGAGCAGCTTACCAGAGGGTAACCTAATTAGCTTAACCAGTTTCCTGAAGTGGTTTAATAAAAATACATGGATGGGAGAAAATGGAAATAATGTTCTAAACACAACAACAAAAAAGGTAACTTCAGCAGTATATTACCAAATTTAAGAATCTATAATGTTGCATTAAGAAATCAGTAAATAACTGTACATCAGAAATCAATCTATATGAAACTACAATGAATGCTCACATTATCTTTTAAATGAACACAAAAAACTTGATGGATAGCTCATTCACTCCCTTGGTTTATAATTTAAGCAGGAACACTCCATTAGATTTTTGAGAAAACAAAAGCCTAAAAAGTGAGCTACCCTCTGATGGTACGAACAAGGTCAAGAATTTCCTTCTCTACAGGAGATCCTCCTACCTTTATTTCCTTACAGTACCACCTACTCAACACTTGATCCCTTACAATTCAACTCCTGCCCAAATCAATCAAATAATCTGTGTAAGATTCCCTTGCCCAGCAGTGTGAGTTAATTGCAGTGAGTTAATTGCCAAAAGTCAATCAATCAACAGTTACTCTGTGTACCAGACATTGGGAACAGGGTGAGCAAAAAAGGTGTATTCAAGGCCTCCTCCTTGAAATTTACACTATATCAGAATAGTCAAAAATGACATATCACTTTTAATAGTTAAGTAATTACTTATGTACAAAGATCAAGTGCCACCCATTTCACTTCATAGTTCTCTCTTAAGTCCATTACATTCTTTCCACTCCCACCGTCATGAAGCTAACATTTATTATTTTAACTTTTTCACCCAGTACTTCTCACAACATGCTCCAAATAGATTCTTTCCCCCAAGCAATATACATGACTGCCCACTATTTTAGTATGCTTTCTAGAGCAAAATCTAACTGTCACAATCAAGGCCTGTCTCATTTGTGAATTGCCATTCTTATTTTCTATTTTGAAGGCTACTGTCTCAGAAAAGCACACATTCAGTCTTTCTCAAATTCATGTCTGGTATATGATCCAGGAAACACATCATAGCAGGAACTCAAAATATTTTTTTGAACACTGATTACTAGATAAATCAAAATATCACAAAATATACCTCACCTTGAAGTGTTTGCATCATTTCTAAAAGTACAGGAGTTAGAGTCTGATTATATTCATGGAATATATCTATAAATAATACTTCAGTGCATGGCTGTTGGGAAAAAAATAAGTTTCTAATGAAAACAATGGTATATTGCAATGACTAATTCTACGCAAAGAACACTCATTCTTAAAACTCTGAATATGTTTCCAATTCTTGACGTTTTTCTGAAAAAAGTTTATTAGTGTTTTTCATAAACCCAATTGGAAATAAAATAAAATTATAATAATTTCATTCATAACATGGAAAAGTTACTTCACTACTTCAATCATTTGGCATTATACATGCAAAAATGTAAAACTACAGAGAGGAAAATTTTCCATTTACATTTTACTTAATTCTTTAAATTTAAAAAGCAATCTGGAACCACATTTACTTATAGATTCAGAACTATAAATGACTGTCTTTAAGAATAATTAGTTAAAAATTATTTACTTTTCCTGGCAGTGACATAAGTAACAACAGCAATTAATGACTTCAATTCACCACAGAGTTGTATTTTCTTTAACAGACACAAAGTGCAAAAGCAATCACATTGTTATCATGTCTAGAATAGATAGCTAATGGCAAGTTGCTGTAAACACAGGGAACTCAGCCTGGTGCTCTGTGACAACACTGGTGGGATGGAGCAGGAGGTGGGAGGGAGGTTCAAGAAGGAGGAGACGTGTATACCTACGGCTGATTCATGTTAATGTATGGCAGAAAACCAATATAACATTGTAAAGCAACTATCCTCCAGTTTTTTTTTTCTCTTTTTTTTTTTAAATTTTTATTTTTACTTTATTTTACTTTACAATACTGTATTGGTTTTGCCATACATTGACATGAATCCACCACGGGTGTATATGCGTTCCCAAACATGAACCCCCCCTCCCACCTCCCTCCCCATAACATCTCTCTGGGTCATCACCGTGCACCAGCCCCAAGCATGCTATATCCTGCGTCGGACATATCCTCCAGTTAAAAATAAATTTTAAAAACAGAAATCACAATGTTAATTACATAAAGACTCATTTTCATTCTTAAAAGTACTAAATCACTAGTTGTTTCATAAAATAGAATATAATTAAATTTTGAAGGTATTGTGATTTATGTTTAAAATCAATTACAAATGTACATACTTCAATGTGTACAGATGAAATGATACACCATCTCAGATATTTGCTTCAAAATAATCCAAGTAGGTGAAGGAGTACTCATATAAAACAAGACTAGCCACGAGTTGATAACTGATAAAACAGGTGTTGTATATAGAATTCATGATACCATTCTGTTTCTCAATATATTTAACAGTTTCCATAAGAGAAAGTTTTAAAAACTTAAGAGTAGTAAAAAAATTTTTTATAAAACTTTTAAGTTCTATAGAAGTTTATGAAACAGATAATGCAAATTATATAAACAAAAGTCTTCAAAAAAGAACAGTTCAAAGTCCACATTTGATAAACCTTCCTCAATATTAGCCATATCAATAAAGTATATTTTAAAAGAATTCTATAACTGAAAGCAATGGGCTGGTCTCTGAGAATCATACTAGGTAGTAAGAGAAATAATATACCAGAAGAAGCTTTATAATTACTGAAATATTTAGGAGGAAAAAAGTGTTTCTAGCCAAAAAAGGTAACTTTCAAAAACATTTCCTATTTCTGCAATGACAATTATTTCCAATTTGTAAAATGAAGAAAAATTCAGTTTGCAAACCTCCAACTTAACAAATAAATTTCAGATTCAAGTTCATAATTTAATTAGATGCTTTCTTCTCAAATATGGACTCTTGCAATAATAAATACGTTTCCCACCTGACTTAAAGCTTGAAATCTTCAATACAGTATCATTCTCTACTAAAAGTTACACAAGCCAAAAAAAAAAAAAAACTTACAGAAGCATTACCCTTTTCCCTATCAATTTTTCTTCCAATCAATACTCACCCTCAAACTGTACTTCCAAGAATCTCCCCCTGTTTCTTCCGCTGCTGCAATTAAAAATATGACAAATGATGCTCTCCACAAATGCAATAATGATGTTTCTAAAATCTCAGTTTGGAAAATCAAGATTTTCAGTAAGATCAATATAATACAGCTGCAAATTATTATAAAATAACACAGAGCAAACAGTTGGGAACACAAGGCCTTACACAGATCTCTTTACCATAAGTTACAGATGACATCTGTGTACATCAAAGTGCTCATAACCACAAGCATTCTCACTTTCGTTAAAAAGTCTGTACGAAAAAAAAAAAAAAGTCTGTACGAAGACTTCCTTGGCAGTCCAGTGGTGAAAATCCCAGGCTTTCAAGGCAGGGGGCATGGGTTCGATCCCTGGTCAGGGAACCAAGATCCCACATGCCACATCCAAAAACCAAACATACACACACACTCTCTCTCTCTCTCTCTCTCTCTCTCTCTCTCTCTCTCTCTCTCTCTCTTTCTGGAGAAAAGCTCCAAGTATTTGTCACTCTCTGAGTCTGTGACATTACCTGATACACTGTCATTACAATCCCGAGAATCATTTCATACAATAGTGATGTTTTACAAGTTTAAACGATTAGGCACATTATCCATAAATTTTCTATATTTAAAGTAAAATATTTCCAGAACTCTTAAAACTCTGGGGATTCAGTGTTTCATATTATAATATGGTATTACTATACTAAAAAAGCAATACGAAGCGTAAGAGTTTAGCTATGAGAAAAAACAAAAACAAAAAATATGCATTATACAGTGTAGTGTTATATTTTCTAAATGGATTAAAATATTTCTAAACAAAAAAGAAGGTAAGTCTTAGAAAAAGGTTTATGATATTTTAAAAATATTGGAAATATATGTATAAAAGTACACAAAGGCATCCAGTCAAAGGGATGGGTAGAGGCTAAAACCTAGCCCATGTCTGACCACAGCAGAAGTATTAAGTTGGTGCAAAGATAATTGCGCTTTTCCACTGTTGAACTTTGCCTAATACTGAAATGCAATCTTAAATAACTGTGGTTATGCTATCCATCACCTTAATGTATCACCTTTTTAATTCTGTTTTGTTGCTAATGACTTATTACTTGCTGTTTAAATTTATTTTACACTAGGGAAATGATGCTAGACAAAAAGCAAATCCGAGCGATTTTCTTATTTGAGTTCAAAATGGGTCATAAAGCAGTGGAGACAACTCACAACATCAACAATACATTTGGCCCAGGAACTGCTAATGAACATACAGTGTATTGGTGGTTCAAGAAATTTTGCAAAGAAACAAGAGTCTTGAAGATGAGGAGCCAGCCATCAGAAGTTGACGACAACCCACTGAGAGGACCATCGAAGCCACATTTACCTGACGGCTCTCTCTCCATCTGACTACCACTACTCAAGCATCTCAACAACTTTTTGCAAGGAAAATGCTTCCACAATCAGCAGGAGGCAGAATATGCTTTCCTTAGGAATTTTTCAAATCCCAAAGCATGAATTTTTATGTTACAGGAATAAGCAAACATTTCTCATAAGCAAAAAATGTGTTGATTGTAATGGTTCCTATTTTGATTAATAAAGGTGTGTTTGAGCCTACTTATGATGATTTAACATTCATGGTTGGAAACTGCAATTATGCTTGCACCAACCTAATAAATGACACACACTTTATTCACACCCAAGTAGTTTATCAAGCACACAACTCCTTGATTTTCTGTAGCAAAGGCCCTGATAGTCTACCTACCACTAAAGTATGACTAGATTAAACAGACCCCCTACAGGGCTTCCATGATGGCTCAGTGGTAAAGAATCCACCGGCCAAAGCAGGAGATAAGCATTCAAAAAAGCTGATGACGCATTCAAACCCTGGACCAGGAAGATCCAGGATGCTGCAGAGCAACTAAGGGCGTGATCCACAACTGCTGAGCCTGTGCTCTGGAGCCCGGGAGCTACAACTACTGAGCCCTCACACTACAGCGACTGAAGTCCGTATGCCCTAGAGCCCATGCTCCACAAGAGAAGCCTCCCCAGTAAGAAGCCCAGGCTCCGCAAGAGAAGCCTCCCCAGTAAGAAGTCCAGGCTCCGCAAGAGAAGCCTCCCCATTAAGAAGCCCAGGCTCCACAAGAGAAGCCTCCCCAGTAAGAAGCCCATGCTCCGCAACTAGAGAAAAGCCCACCAAAAGTAAAATAAATTTAAAAATAAAATTATATTTTAAATACATGTCCTATAGAAATATTTTAATCATCTAAAAATTAATTTTAAATTAAAATATCTTAAATAGGTAATCCATTCAGCAATTCAGAAAAATTTTCATCTCCAAACTACTTTCTGAAGTAAAAATTTCTACAAATAAAAATTAATAAAGAATGAACCACAGAGGAGAAAGTGATCTGATAACAGAGAAAGACAATTAATTTCATATTTTTGTTTTAAACTATATAACTCTAAAAAATTTTATCTTTCTGGAAAAAATTCCGTTTAGTTGAACAAGACATTCATTTTCTGCTTCTCAATTTGTACTAATGGCTAGTAAAGACAGAATAAACTAACTTTTGAAAGTTATATTCTCAGAACAAAAGCACTACATTAAAATACAATGTTATTGTACCTATCATCAAATACATGATATCTATTGATGAAAGGGAGGAAAAATTCATGCAAAAACTGAAAACCTGACACTTACTAAAGCCTTCCGGGTCTTCTTCCCACATTGTCAGTTCTTCTTCAGTTAACAGAAAATAGTGAGAGACTAATCTTCTACATATCTCTGTCAAAGTAGGATATGTGAAGAATGCCATCTTAATCTTATGAGCTTCCAGAGTTGCAGGGTTGCTATCTAGAAAAATTAAATTTCCAAGTTAATTATACAGACAAGTATTCTACCCATGCTGGATAGTGAAACAAATAAACTTAAGAATACCTTCTAAATAGCAGTATATTTTCATTTGTACTATGGACACATCTCAAAGATGCTCTTGCTTTTATTGATACCACACACACATCAGTCTTGCTTCTACCTTAGCACTATGGCTAGTCCATTTCCATCCTATATCATCACATCATATTCTGCAGTGGCTTACCTATATGTCTCTCTTTCTCTTCTACACGACATTCTCATTCATCATGATAAACATACACATGAATGAATTCCAAACAGAACTGACCCCTGAACTTTGTGAGTCCATTTACACTCAGATATTTTTCAACAGTAAATACTAAACTACAGTGTACACGGTTGGATGAATCCCCAGATGCACAGGAACAGTGAATCCATATTCACTTATAGTGGCCAGCTATAAGTTATACTCATTAACCCCTGTGCTGTTCAAGGGTCAACTGCAATATAACAGTTTAACCTATTCTAGAAGCAATAGAATCTGCCTAGAATCACTTTATATATGATCAAAAGAAAACTTTTAATTGTACAAATAAATACAGTCTACAAATGAGCTACAGAGGTTACTGAAGTACTTAATTCTTAAAAGACCTAGGCTTCAATTGATGTTCCACTGTGTTACAAAAGACAGTAGTTTACTAAATGCACTGTATGTCTTTTAAAAGCTGGTATTTATATACCAAAAGCTCTAATCCTTATCTCTATTTCATGTCCCAGCAATAGTTTATTTCTCAGACTTAAATGAACTTCAAAAAACTTACATAAAAATAGCAATTACTTCACACTAAGATTAAAACAAGGAAATGAAAAAAATAAAACTACCAGTAGAGCATTACCTTCAAAATTTTTAGATGGCTTATAAGCATAATTTTTGACAATCATCTTAATAAGATTCATGCACTGGACAATGAATCGTTCAAATGTAACACCTTCACCAACTTCTGTAAACACATAGCTTACAGAAAATTCCAGTGATCTCTGAATTAGAGGAGTAAATGAAAAGGGATGCTGATCCAAGAAGTCCAAAAGCTATAAGAAAAAAATTTTTATATATTTTCTTCAAATTCACATAGGAATATAATCATTCATAGGTACATGTAATAACTGGTAATAAACACTTAGCAAGTTTGGAACCTTGTGGGAAGTCCAGTTTCACAGGTAATATACTCCCTGGGGTATACCATACAATGTGAAATAAATCAGATTGTATCTCATCACCTGAACTTTCTCTTACTTCTACTACAAGATTCAAAATAAACTTACTTCATACTTAATTCTATATCAACCAGCAAATGTGATAACCAAAAGTACAAGAAAGGCCTTTAAAAAATAATAAAGGCAAATAATCAAAAATGTATCCTGCATCAATTGCATGTCAATGTATCAAATAGTTGATGAGAGAGATTTCCTCTATATAGAAGAATTCCAGCTAATAAATGTAAAAGGAATAATATTAATAGAAGTAGAATGCCATCATTTTGTAACCCCTATTCAAACAAAAAATCTAAGCCATGATCATCGATGGCTGCTAGAATCAAGGGAAAGGCTGTTGAAGAACTGAATAATGGATAACTCAATAAACAACTTTGAGCAATCAGACATTGTGCATCTCCTGGTGCGATGCAATAGGAAATACACAGCATCACCTGTAAAATATTCCTGTCATTGTCACCCTACTCCATTCCCTCCCATCATTAAAACAAGAAGAAAGGCCTGAATGTGATCAAGTTTCTTCTCTAACTAGAAATTTCTAAGAAATATGGGAGGAGAAGGGGTTTAGAAACAAAGGAATATGTTAACACATTCTATTTGGAGGCACATATAAAATGTTCCAATTTTAAAAGCTTTAATAAAGTCATGAGATTATAAACATGAACTTCATAAATTATTACTTTTTTAATTGGCCATGCCATGTGGCATATGGGATCTTACTTCTCCAACCAAGGATTGAACCCCCATCTTCTACATTGGAAGGGATTCTTAACCACTGAACCACCAGGAAAGTTCCCACACAAATTTCTTGTAGTTGAATAAGGATTCAATAGTGTCGATTCTTTTTTTTTAAAACATGCGAACTTTTTATTGTCGAAATGGGAACTTTTTATGGGAGAATGAGGCCTGATGTGACCACATCGTTGAGGTAACAGATCATTTCCTGTAGAGTTTTCCATGTTGTGGATTTGACTGTCTATATCTATTATTTTTTTTATAAAATAATTTTATCTGAAATATATACATATTGCCTCAGACAGTGCACCCATACAATTCTATTCAAAAGATATGTGATATTAATGATGATAAACTATCATTATGAATATACTGATTTTTTGGTATTATCTACTGTAACATCTTACCTACTTTATGCTGTGCTGCACTATCTTTTTTACCTCTGCTTTTTCCAGTGGGTTTGAGAATAATGAGACTTTGAGGAATCAAATTCTCTTTTATTAGGATGGATTTTTTTATATCCAGGTGACTTATACACTTTGACATATGGTATATATAAATTTAACCATTATATGTATTCTAAAGGCTTTAAGATACAAAGGGCTTTTTTAGCTTTCCTGTACACAGTAAGAAAATAAGTTACTTTAACACTAAATCAAAAATGTATGCTTAAAAAACATCACTTTCTTTACTAAATTCAAGTATCTATATTTCACTTGAGAAAACATAATTAAGATTAAAAAAAAAAACTTACCACTTTAGTAAAAAGAATGATGGTCTTCTCCAGTCTATCTCTACATACATTATCTGTACCTATACTTCTACCTATTAAAAATACAATTCACATATTAGCACAACTTAATAATATTCTATAAATTTACAACCAAGACAATGATAAAACTTTTTACAAAAATACTGTCAGATATGTTTTCACACATTTCGCATTATGAAGTCATGAGTGTGCACTCCTACTCCAAACAACAAATAAGTAAACCATAACATTTAAGTTTTTAGAAAGCAAGACTTTACGCTTGACACAGAAATGCTCAGTGCCATATTTCACAAAATTAATCCTAAAACACTAACTGAGCCCATTTCATAGTAAAAAGGTAGCAATTTTATCTGCAACACCATGTTGTCATAGTTAAAATACTTTTCAAGTAACATAAATAAAAACAAAGAATTCAAAGATTAACATACTTATTTTTCTTAAATCTTCTAACAATTTTCTTCTGATCATTTTCTTGGTGTAATGAATTTTTGTACATTCAGAATAATGTCCATCAGCTCATTAACTATCCTGCCTGCTCCCTAATCATACACCTCATAATCTGTCTCATCAGTTACGTCATTCTCCTCTCCTGGATGGACTTCTATCCTTCCCTTTTATTCTCCCATGGGGAAAACCAGAGAAAAATTACTACTTTTAAGGAAAGAGAAATCATATGAGCTTTCTTATAGTACCTAGCAACAGACTCAATAATGGTTCTACTAAACTGAAAATGACTGACAAAATAATCAGCAACTCCCCTAAAAGTGAGTACACTAAGGAATATTCTCAGGGTACTAAGTCTCCAAATATACTCACACATAAAAAACACACACATACATGTTATACATATGTGTGTGCAAGAATATACATATATGTGTGTATCCTGTGTGGCATGTGTGTGCATTCTGAGAAAAGGTGCTTATAATCATAGGGAAGAGAAAAGGATAGCAGATCACCAGCATAATACAACACAAATGTAAACAGTGAATTCTTCCATATGGGGTAGTAGATTAGAAAGGGTTCTACAGGTCGGTCAGTAATGGTTAGCAGACCAGAGATTTGCACAGTGAAAGTACCATTTAAGGATATTTATAGCAAACAGATATACTAAATGTACTAAAAAAAAACAGAATCAACAAAATGTCTAAACAGCATGTGGTACAGGGCCTATACTCAATGATTATCTGCTAAACATACTACTGTTGTGGGCATCTGCATGGAACAGAGTAGTAGCAGTAGAAACAGGAAAGAAGGAATTGACACAAAATATAGTTTTAGAAAAAGGCTTCTTCAATACTTAGGACAAAACGGGTATATGAAGACAAAACTGAGCTTCCAATTTAATTTTAGATAATTAATTATCAAGATATAAGATTCCAGCCCCTCGAGGTTTGCATGTGCCAAACAGAAGCTACTAATACAAAAGGATTCTACAGTAAAAACTACTATCATGGAAGTACTTACTGCATTCCAAAAATTGTTTTAAACGTTCAAATATTCCATGTAAAAAACCCTAGAAAAGAAAAACATTTTTGAAGGGTTTCAATTTATTCTGTTATAAGAATTTACCATACACTTTCTCAGGGAAACTAAAATATACTTATCATATCATATTAAAAAGTTAAAATTAGATAAAGTAAAAATCATTCCATTACTATAATAATGCCTTCAATCTTCCACAAGTAAATAACAGTATTTCATCTCCTCAGTGTCTCACTTCAATAACCTAAATCATTTTGCAATAAATAAAAAATTATTTATTAAGTATTCTATTTCACTAAATATCCTCTATTCCTCTTACTGTTTATTTCTTTTCCATAGGACTTATAATCCCGACATAATCAGTCTCCTCCACCTAAAATGTCAGATCCTTAAGATTTAAGAACTTTGCCTGTTTGCTTTGCTCTATCCCAGAAGCCAGGAATGGTATTTAGCAATAATAAGTATTCCTAATATGAATAAATGGTATCAACTATTTGTGGCAGAGGTTTTCAATCTCAAGTATTCAATTACATTAGCCTTCAGAGATCAGAGAAGGCAAGAATCACCATTTACCATATGGGTCCAAAACACCTTTTACTATATTTTTTTAAGACATGTTATGAAAACTTTGCAGAAATAAATATAAAGGGATACTGAAAAAAACTTTATTAAAATGTTTAAGAATTTCAATATCACAGACTTTTTCATGTCAATAAATTTTGGTGCATAAACATCATAAAAGATGTCACATGTCCTTTTAGCAAATGAGATGGTCCAGGTTTTTGTCACAAAATACTATACACTTTCCTGATGAATGACCGACTAGAAGAGAATGCTGTTATTTCTTCTTTGAAATAGAGAGATATACTGCTCATCATCAATCTTTGAGTTTGAGACAATTCACCTAGGATGTCATCACCTGAAGTCACAGAGGCTAAAACGCCACTTAGGCAGTTTCACTATCACCATTGGGGTCTAGGGGGCTGCTACCAGTATCTTAAACAGTATCCATCTTTGGATTCATGTAAAAATCATGAAACATTTTCCTCTGTCAATTTTCATCTCTCTGCCATTTTGAGCAGAAAATGAAAAACTGAATTATCAGCTGTGTTAAATGAAAACTAATAGCAAAGAGATAGTGTTTGTGGTCTTCTTTTATACCTTCCTGAAAGATGATGCAACACAGTAGATAACAGTAGGAAAACCTCAGGACAACAACCAATTTCACTACTGCTTCATCCTCTGGCTATCTCATCATTCTCTCATTTTCATACTACTTCAATCTTTTTAAACACAGTTGAGAATAAATTATAACTAATGATAATTAACAATAAAGTAATTTCTAGGATGATGAAATAGCAGAATTTTCAATATAGGAAAAATAAAATCACCAAGATCCCATACGCATGTTAAATTTATACAGAAGCTCAATGCAATGGTCCCATACAGTAGCTACAAGACAGAAGGAATTTTATTCTCTTTTAAACAAAATTAGTGCATCAGTCAGAGTTCTCTAAAGAGAGCAGAAACTTATGAAAGACATCAATTTTAGTAAGTTCATCAAGAGGATCAGGAATTTATAGAATTGGACAACTGACTAATCGAAAGAAACCAAGTAACTTGACTAATGTTATATAATAATAAGAACCTCTTAAAATAATCATCAAATGGCAATTTACAGAACAGTTTAATTAGTTACTGAACTCATTTCAAAAATCATTCTCTCTCATAATCCTCACAACATCCAATGGGATATGTACTATTATTTCATCATCATATTACAAAAAAAGAAACTCAGTACCAAGGAAGACACTCTGAGGCCATGTTATCATGAAAAGACCAAGCCAAGATTCAAAGCCAAATTTGTCTGCCTCCAGAAACCCAAATCTCACCACTAGTATACAGTGCTTCTTAAGCATCATTTACACCCCATGTTATTTTTAAGATCTTTTGAAATGTTGTCCATAATTTGTTAAAATTCTATTCTTATTTACAACTAATCAATAATACCACAATATAGCAAGTTTAACTGAACAGGAGCTGACATACAGCTTCTGAGGCAAAAGACTCAAGGAAAAGCCTAAGGCTCACAAAATATGGAGAGTATCCATTGACAACTATTATTCTAACTTATAGAAATGTGATTCATATCAGCTCATTTACACTGAAAAGAAACTGATAAACATATTCAATATCTTAATTTTATGATACTCAGAATATTATATATAATTACTGAGCCTTCTGATATATTTCTACCATATCACACAGTCATTCACTTACTTAACTACTAAGCATTTTTATATAGCAGATATTATCCCAAGCTCTGGAGTGATGAGTGAATAAAATTCTCTGCATTTATGGAATTTACATTTCTCGTGAGGGCACTGAGGGAGCTGTCAAACTGGTTTCTAGAAAATGTTTTTTGATAGCATGGCAATAAACATAAAATATTGGGTTGGCCAAAAGATGTTATGGAAAAATAGGAACGAACTTTCTGGCCAACCAAAATATTTAAATGTATCAGTATTGAAAACTGGGGTTGGTTTTCATATATCTTCAGGTAATGTGGTATTATACATCAGTATCATAAATATGGATATACTTTAACCCAACATTTCCATTTCTAGGAATTTATCCTAGAGATCACTAGAAAAGTACACAATGACATATGCACCCTAATGTTCATTTTAATATCATTGCTCAACAATTAAAAACTGGAAACAAACTACATGTCATCAAGAGATACTGGATGCTTGGGGCTGGTGCACTGGGACAACCCAGAGGGATGGTACGGGGAGGGAGGAGGGCAGGGTTCAGGATGGGGAACATGTGTACACCTGTGGCAGATTCATGTTGATGTATGGCAAAACCAATACAATATTGTAAAGTAATTAACCTCCAATTAAAATAAATAAATTTATATTTAAAAAAGAGAGATCACTGGGCAAGTAAATTATAGAAAATCTAAGATTAATTTTATTTTTTTTAATTGCATACCAATAGTAATTGTATTTAGCATAAAATCATTAAAAACATGATATATAACAATATTACTGACATGCGAAAAATATCCACAATGCACTGAGTTTAAGAAAAAGCAAGGAAGGAAACAGCATGTAGGTCTCGTTGATATAAAACTGAGGAAGACAGAAAGTATATCTAAAATAGTATGTTTATGGTATTATAAAGGAAACTTAGAACTGTTATCATAGTAAGTTCTTAAATGACTTATTATTTTATACTTCCTCTTCTGAGTTTTTTAACTTTAAAAAAAATGTAATATTTTTATAGAAAAAAACTGCATTCACATTATAATGATGTATATTAGCAGTTTTTAATTCTTTTAACAATAGAACCACTATTTCAAGCAAAATCTTACAGAAACACAAAGTTCAAAAAAATAAAAGTGTGACTCTGATGAAATGTAGATGTAGTAGGACAAACCTAAAGAACCAATTAAATATACCTTTTCCAAGCTTTCTGTGCCACCCCAAAGGCAATTCACAGAGTAACATTCTAGCTGACCTAAACTCACTGTGAAAGCTAATATAGATCTGAACAAGTATGATACAATTCCACTTTGTTCAGGAATAAAATATATGCAGCTATACATTTTTGCATATAGAGAAAGAAGATGCCGTGATACAAAAATGAGTACACTTCAAAACTTGTTGGGCTTATCAATGGAGCTTTCGTCTCATATATATATATATTTATAATTGATTACAAAGAAAAAATATAAATGTTATGATTCAAGAGAAAAATACCTCATTTTAAGTATATAAAAACAAAGGAAAATACGAAGAATATAAATCAATTACACTGACCCTAGTAATGTTATCACAGCATTCAAATTCCTAACAGTTCACTTGATTTCAAATTCAAATAAACACTCTCAATGTACCACGGCATCTTGAGAACCATCCTAGTTCTAGCTCCTCCCTTTCACATAATAGTTGCTTTGACGTATTTTCTGTATGTCTGAAAACAGATCACAAGTCTGAAAGTATAGTATAACATATACAGAATGGTTAAAAAAAAAAGAAGAAATTAGGTGGTCACTTAATAAAAAAACTTTTAAATGAATGCCAAGTAAAAAGAATAAGCTTTATAACATGCAGGAAATACCAAGCACTTTTCCAAAGTTACAAAAAAATAAATGACTTCTTTTACTTACCATCACCTCCATATTCTTATGAGGTTCCACAACTCCATTAACAGTTAATTTACGCAGCACTGAAAAGTAAAATCAAGCTTTACTCAAACCTTATTTTTTCGTATTTTTCCCTATTATAATCATAACCATAAAAGACTCAGAATCACAAAGCCTCATCAAGCTTGGATAAAGAAATGTAACTCCTGGTCATTGGCTGGTTCCCAAGTGGGAAAGATGGAACTAAAGCCAAGTTATTGTCTCTGAAGCAATGTTCTTCTCACTTTTAAGTACTCATGTTTCTAAAGCCACACTGCAAATTTTAGTTCAATTTACGTAATTGTTAGTACTTCTCACTTGCAATAATACCTATAGGTTGAAGTTGAGAAAGTTACTTCTATTCCATAAAGTATGACTCAATGGTGATGAAAAAGCTTCATTCAGTTTTAAGGTACATTAATGAAAATACAGTATCTCCAAAAGGGATATAAAGATTAAACTCTATTCCAAATCTGAAATAGACTACAGTGCTCAATTACAAGCATCACATTTTATGAGTAAACTGATATACATAGGAAGATAAGCAGGATAATAGATTTGAAGTCAGATCTAGACTTAGAAATCCTAGCTCCAGTGTCTAAAACTGTATTATTTTGGGCAACTTCTCTTATCGTACATTCCTCAATTATAAAATGTGGTTACACAGATAATAAACAAGATGTGATATATATGGAATACTATTCAGACATAATAATAACATTTAGCCATTTGCGACAATATGGATAGACCTGGAGGGTATTATGCTTAGTGAAATAAGTCAGACAGAAAAAGAGAAATACTGTATATTATCACTTATACATACAATATGAAAAAGAAAACAAATTAGGGAATACAACAAAAAAGAAACTGAGAAATACAGAACAAACTAGTGATTCCAGTGGGGAAAGAAAAGGGGGTGGGGACAACGGGGCTAGGGGGTTAAGAGGAACAAAGTCTTCTATAAAATAAGCTACAATATATTACACACAACAGGAAATACAGCCCACATTGCATGACACCCTCAAATGGAATATAAACTATAAAAATTCTGAATCACTAGGTTGAATACCTGAAACAAATATAATATTGTAAATCAACTATAAAAAAATGTAAGGTGGTTATAAATCCTAATTCATAGGGTTAGGATTCAACAGTACAATACATGCAAAACACCTAGCAGAATTTAGTAACAACCAGCATGATAGCAGCATCAGACTATCACTTTACACTATCAAATTTAAAGTCACTTCACTTTAAGAAAACAACTTTATAAACCACATTGCTTCCTACATAACTCAAGAGTTAGTGTTCATGAGGTGAAGTGTAAAGGCAGCGTAACCCACACACCTACTGTCAATTAATCTTCAAAGGAAACAAGAATATACACTGAATCTTTAACAAGTGGTGCTGGGAAAGCTGGACAGCTGCACGTAAATCAATGAAGCTAGAATACTCTCTTACACCATAAACAAAAATAAACTCAAAATAGCTTAGAGACTTAAACATACAACACCATAAAACTCGGAGAAGAGAACACAGGCAAAATATTCTTTGACATAAACCATACCAATGTTTTCTTAGGTCAGTCTCCCAAGGCAATAGAAGTAAAAGCAAAAATCAATTAATGGGACCTAATTAAACTTACAAGATTTTGCACAGCAAAGGAAACCATAAACAAGATGAAAAGGCAACCTACAGACAAGGAGAAAATGTTTGCAAATGGTGCAACTAACTAGGGCTTAATTTCCAAAATATACAAACAACTCTTATAACTCATATATCATATAACTCAATAACAACAAAAAAAACAACAACCACCACCCAATCAAAGAATGGGCAGAAGACCTAAATAGACAGATGGCCAACAGGCACATGAAAAGATGCTCAACATCACTAATTATTAGAGAAATGAAAATCATAACTACAATAAGGTACCACAGCAGTCAGAATGGCCATGATTAAAAAGTCTACACATAATAAGTGCTAAAGAAGGTGTGGAGAAGAGGGAACCCTCAGACACTGTTGGTGGGGATATAAACTGGTACAGTCGCTATGGAGAACAATATGGAGGTTCCTTAAAAAACAAGGAGTTGCCATATGACCCAGCAACCCCATTCCTGGGCAGATAGCTAGAGGAAACTCTAATTCAGAAAGATACATGTGCCACAATGTTCACAGCAGCACTATTCACAATAGCCAAGACATGGAATCAACCTTCAGGATAGATCATAGTTAGGGCTACAGCCATTTATGTCCACCAATAAGAAAACAGATCAAGATATGTGTGTGTGTGTATGTGCACATACATACATACACACACACAGCATATATACATATATACACATACATATACAATGGAATACTACTCAGCCATAAAAAAGAATGAAATAATGCCATTTGCAGCAACATGCATGGACCTAGAGTTTATCAAACTAAGTGAAGCAAGTTAGAAAGAAAAAGACAAATACCACGTGATATAACTTTGCATGCGGAATCTAAAATATGACACAAATGAACTTGTTTACAAAACAGAAACAGACTCACAGATACAGAAAACAAACTTATAGTTACCGAGGGAAAAGGACTTGGAGGAAGGATAAATTAGAGGAGTTTGAGATTAGCAGAAAAAAACTACTATATATAAAACAGATAAACAATAAGGTTCTACTGTATAAAACAGGGACTATATTCAATATAATAAACCGTAACAGAAAACATATAAAAATAATACACATGTATAACTAAGTCACTTTGCTGTACATCAGAAACTAATACATTATAAATCTATACTCTAATAAAAAACAATAATGAAAGCAGTATATTAAAATTAAATTTATAGTGCAAATATCTAAATACCCTTGGTTTCATACTATCAATTACATACAACTCAAGTTACTGTATCATAACAGGAGAGAACAGGGTTTAAGTTGAATCCCTTATTCTGGACAAGATCTTTTCCATCACAGGACCTCGGTCTACACTATCTGGGATAGTCTTTTCTTTCTCCTTTTATCACCCAGTCAACTTCCATTTGCGCTTTATGATTTTGGTTCAAACATCACTTTCTCAGGGAAGTCTTTTCTGACGTTATCAATCATCATAACATTGTAAAGCCCCATCACAGATGTCATTTTACATGTATCTGCAGAATCATTTTATTATGTCTGTCTCCTCGGTGCCAAGCACCTACCTATAAATATGGTGAATGAAATAATGAACACACACATGTCCAAAAGACACTAAACACGCACAGGTATAAAGGCAAAGATGACATGTGACAAAAGCTCTGGTCCTAAGTACATTTAAGTCATGAAAGAACAGACATTTATACCTGGACAGAGGAGTATTTTAGAGTAAAATGCTATGAGATTTCTCCAGGTCAGGATGCCTTAGAGATGCAAATGAGTATCTAAGACCCTGAAATGCTGAGGTGCTGAAAAGCTTTAAGTGTGCTAACACAGATTAGTATGGCAACATTTGTGTCAGGAGCTAGGCTTTGAAATCAGACAAGAAAATTCTACAATCAAAAGGATTCATGAAAAATTCCTTAATCATTAAACACACTACTTATATACCACTTTGTGTATCTTTGGAGTTCTCTTGTGGCTGGCTCAGCTGGTAAAGAATCCGTCTGCAATGCGGGAGACCTGGGTTTGATCCCTGGGTTGGAAAGATCCCCTGGAGAAGCGAAAGGCTACCCACTCCAGTATTCTGGCCTGGAGAATTCCATGGACTGCATGGGGTCACAAAGAGTCGCACATAACTGAGCGACTTTCACTTTCACTTGTGCGTCTAATCTTATATATCAATTTCTCTAATTCTGAGTTAACATTTCTAAGGCCTTTTAATTGTTTCCTCCAAGACTTTGACAAAATCATCTCATTCACTTGTAAAACCACCTGTACAATGGATTGGATTTTACATGTGAACGGTCCTTTAAAATGATTCATGTTTGTCCACATCAAAATGTGTTGACAGTTTGGGGTTTGTGCATCCACTGTCTGCCTAATACAAGTGAGGCACTAAAGTAATGCCACTGTAAGGTACTAGCATGAGTATGATAAAAGAGCTTACAAATAAAACAGAGAATGCAAAATGAGCTGTGGTAAGAAAAATAAAGGCTGCTTGAGTTTAAACTAAGAAACACAAAAGAGCCTCAAGCAACCAGAACAGAAGGAAGACAAAGAATGAAACGATGGTGAATGTTAGAAAGAAAACGAACCTTAGAACACATGCATCAAGATAAGCTCAGCTCAGGGAAGTGAAAGAGATTTATGCAAGGGGGATGCCCATAAGCAAAGCATCAGAAAACACAGGCCAACAAAGCACCCCAACAAGCAGTTTCTAAAATCTAAGTACAAACAAGAAAGATGAGTTCTCAGGGAAGAAAGCCAGGAGACAGAGCTCAACTAAGCCTTAAGGACAGAAGTTTAGGAAAGTTGGCATGAATAGCAGTAGCCCAGAATGAGAAATGAAGCAAAGAAGAAGTGGGAGTGTTTGAAAGGTATGTATTCAGAACCATGGCCAGTAATGTGAATGTAACTTAAAACTAACCATTTGAACTGTGTGTACTCTCATGGATTAGACAAAGTAGAAGAGCTACTCTCACAAAAGAAAAACACAAGAGCCCTTGTCTCTGAGGGAAATATTAACCCTTTATTCTTCTATCAGTGCAACTGGAAACAAAAAATCCATAGAGAGGAAGGGTTTGGCCACTATTCTGAGGTAAGCTGTTTCAAAAATAAACATGTCAAGCTTAATAGTACCTTTCAAGGATAGTAGAGTTCGTTCAAGTGAACTTAGAACTGCAGCTTCATTGCCAGAAGAAACTTGTTGAAGGAATGTGTCTGTGTGGTGATTCCACAGAGAGCAGGCAAAACTATAAATTCCAGAAGCTAACTGCAAAGATATCAACAAATTTGTTCACAATATTATTACAGATTCCACTAATCATTAGACCTACATAGTAATACATTTTCAACAAAATTCAAAAGTCAAGAATCACTTATAGCAACACGTCTAACTTTTTTTGTCACAATGCACTTGTCTAATATTTAGTCACAATGCCCAGCAGGAAGCAGTTTACATTTGCTGCCATTATAAACACACATACATAAATACGCCACCCCCCGCAAATACTATTAGTTTCTTGAAGTATTACTTAGCCTAATGCCTGCACTGCAGTTTGACATTTCTAATCTTTACTCTTTTATTTTCTTCCACTATTAATAACGGTTGTAACGCTTGGCTTTGAAGACACTTGACTTATGGACTCTCACTGAGTTTCCAGATAAATCAACATACTAAGAAATACAAAGGAGTTAAATTTCTGTGTTCTGCCAATTCTACCCACCTGGTTTGGAGTATTTAAAGTCAAGAACATATTAATATGGACCAGTATTCGAAATCCTGACTCAAAATGAGAACCACACTCTAGTGGTATTTTCAAGTTTCTTCCAGAAAGTCTAAGAGCAATCCACCACAGCCTACATGGCCATTTGTTTTAAATAAAAATTTAGTGAAAGTGCATTTGACTAGTGATCATTAGCATACTTCAGAATGATTTTTTCTTATTTGAGATATGTCATTTCAACTAATGAAACTATTTATAATAAGATCAGGCATCAGAAACCAGTCAGAAATGCAATCCTGTAAATATGACATTTCTATGACAAAGTCAAATTCCACTTCTATTATTTTAATGCAGTAATTTTAAAGGCCTAGGCTTCCAGATACAGAAAAACACCTTCACCATACCCCTTGTAACTTTGCACCTATCTACACAGGCAAAGCCTTAAACCTCAGCTAATGAGTACGGGCAGACCATCCTGTAACCCTCCTGGAACACAAGAGGATGAAAGGCTTATAAGCGACTACTAGAACACCCTCTCCTGCTCACCCCTCCATTTCCTCTGTTAGACAGTTTCTCATGGCTTCCTGGGTTCTGATAAGGTATAAGATATACTATCCCACCCCTAGACTCTCCCCCAGAACAGAACTGCAGATATAAAACCACTAAGTTACAGTCTAGAATTGGCTTCTCAGCAAAGCGGCATCCCACAGCTTGAACTGGAGTCATCCAACCCCTATTGCTTTGGTCACTGTTTTTAGTGTGAAGGCACACAGCATTTGTGACAGAAATCAAGAAAGAAACAGTAGTATGAAAAAACTTGAATATTTCTCCTTTATTTCAGGTTCCAGTTCTGGAACTAAGCACCTACTTTAAGCATTAGTCAGCTGTTACAGTCCCAATTCCTAATTCTTTTTAGCTAGTCTACAAAAGGGCTCTGCACAAACAGGGATGATTAGAATGAAGAAGCAATATAGCACTATGCTCTCAGCCCAAGGGTGAAAGGAGGTGGAAAGACAAAGAAGGAAGAAACCACAAGAATTTGGGAAGGAATACTATTAACTATCTTGTAAACACAAGTCTTTCACAGGCTTCTATCTGTTCCAGAAAATACAAATTGATAAATGCTCACGAAAGGCTTATGTGGAAAAGAGAAAATAATAGAGGACAAGTAGAAGGGATTAAAATATTTCTACATTTTCTCCAAGAAAATATAAAGGGGTAGGAAATATTTAGTTAGACAATAAAAAAATAAGCTATTTAATAAAATATTTTAGGTGTTGGTTCATGAAAATCCCAAATACTTGCATTTTTCTTTTTCTAAACCAGAAGGAACAGTGCCACCCACTGACTGCTTAGTAGCTTCTTAAATCTGTGAGAAACTTGATTCCTTGAGTATCAAAAACAAACCAATATGGCAAATTTTATTTTAGTATTTTAGATATTCTTAAACTTTTTAGCTTCAGGACCAATTTTCCCCTAAAAAAAATAAGCACCAAAAAATGTTTAAATCAAATTCTTGTAATTCATCACTAACAGTGGGGCAATAAAAATTATCCACAAACTGGAGCTCTCAAAACTTGCTTAACCTAACCCTACTCAACAAGATAATTAACAACATGTCAATGATGTGCACGCGCGCGCGCGCGCGCGCGCACACACACACACACACACACACACACAGAATGAATACTATTCGAACTTTAAAGACACTTAAGAAACATGACCAAATGTGAGGTATCAACCATATTCATTGTTCTGGCTCAAACACACCACTTGTAATAATGTATTTAAGAAAATGTAGAAAATTGGCTACAAATATTTAATTACATTATATCATCTCAACAGGACAAAATGGCCGGATGGCATCACTGACTCAATGGACCTCAATTTGAGCAAGCTTTGGGAGATGGTGAGGGACAGGGAAGCCTGGTGTGCTGCAGTCCATGGGGTCACAGAGTTGGACACAACTGAGCAACTGAACAACATTAAATCATATTAAATTACTATTTTTATGCATGTTATATGATAAAAGTTAAATGATTACGTATGCTAAGGTAATCAGATTAGGCCCAAGATGAAGTCACTCATGCTAAGCCCCAAGGCAGCAAACCAAACCTTAGAACTAGGTTCTGGGCTCGGCTCTCCCAGAAATGGCAGGTTGCCTGCCTACTCAACACAAGTTACTTGACCCAGCTCTAAGATTTCTCAAAACCTCTAAACCTAGTAACAGCCATAAGGCTGTCCTTAGTTACTGATGCCTAGACAATGCTCTCAGGTATACAGAGTATGAACTCAATGTGAGGGAGGAGGAGGTGAGAACTCTCTCCTCTCTATTTGTGATGCTACCTTTGCTCACAGCTGCAGTTCAGGCATCCAATGGAGTGACTACTGCTGCTGCTGCTGCTGCTAAGTCACTTCAGTCGTGTCCGACTCTGTGTGACCCCATTGACGGCAGCCCACCAGGCTCCCCCGTCCCTGGGATTCTCCAGGCAAGAACACTGGAGTGGGTTGCCATTTCCTTCTCCAATGCATGAAAGTGGAAAGTGAAAGGGAAGTCACTCAGTCATGTTCGACTCTTCGTGACCCCATGGACTGCAGCCCACCAGGCTCCTCCGTCCATGGGATTTTCCAGGCAAGAGTACTGGAGTGGGGTGCCATCGCCTTCTCCAATAGAGTGACTAGCAGAGTAGCAACTCACATATTTGTCAGACGGATAAAGAGACGGGTAAAAAACAAAGTATAACTCAGCAATGCTTTAAGAGTCCCCTTTCCTAGGACCCGGACAAGAGTCCTTGTGAATCAAACAGAAAGGATAAACTATACTTTATTCAAAATCTCCTGTTCTGTTTAGTGCATAGCTCTTTTTTTTTGGATCAAGCTAGTCATCTTGAGCTTTTCCTTGATTAAAGCTTCCATGAAAAGTTTCCTCTTTCCCTCATATTTATATAAGCCTAAACACAGACACACAAATACACACACAGATACACACACACACACACACACTCTCTCTCTCTCTCTCTCTCTCTCTCTCTCTCTCTCTCTCAAATCCCCACATAGGTTCATAGCAGAAATGACTCTATGGATCATAGGAGTCATTCTTTAAACAATGTGTTTAAAAGGCAATCTAAAATTAGGCAAAGCAAGAGACAAGACTTAGAAACAGCATTTAGAATCACCCAAAACTGAAAACGATGAATTTAACCTACTTAATGATTTGCTTATAAACACACATTAATGTTTTAAATAAATTTCACTATTCTGTAAATTTCCCGAAGGTTTGAGCTACACAGTATAAGTGGCACCTTGGCATTCTCAAATTTAACACTCAAAACTTTTAACTATTTGGGAACTTTCCCTCAGAACCAAACATGAAATTATAAATTTATAAGGAATGAGGATGAAAATTTCTTTTACGAGGCTGAGTTAGCTATCTTATGCCAATCAGCCCATCCCAAAGTAGCTATGTGGATCTCTTTGGTTAGTTTATTCATAAAACAGTAACTCATCAGGAAGACTATTCAGTAGTATTGTAATCTGACTTCATCTCACTGCAGTTTTCTCTTATCCTCATCATGCAAATATATACGCTATTAGTGGGAACATTACTCATCATAAATCCTTCAGTTTTTTAATTTTTGCTGAATTTTAGCTTTGACTATAACAACAATGTAATACAGTATGGAAGATTTTATAAAGTTACTAAATGGCCTTTGAAGATTTGTGTCTTATGATTTTTCCCATGTCAGGAGATGACTAGTTGTGTCTTTCATCTTCAGTATCGTACATACCTCAGTAGGCAATCTGTTGACTCACTCTCGAGGGGAAGTAAGAATTTAAGATTAATTCCTAATATTCAAACTTTAAAAATTCAAAATAAAAACTGGTTACGGAATATGTCCTTTTTCGAGATTCATACTCTAAATAGTATTGGGTAAAATGACATATCAAGATTTGCTCCAAGAGGAAAAGTAAATGTGGCAACACCTTAAGAACTGGTAAATACGAGTGAAAAATATATGGAGGTTGTTGAACTGTTTTCACAACTAGAGTTTATTTGAAATGTCCTTAAGTAAAAACTATTTCACTGGTTATATGCCAAAACTGTACAGCAAAGTATCTGATGAAGTCAGTAGGTTAAGAACTTAACTGCCAAGAAAATAGTGAAAAAGAAAAAATAAAACTAAATGTACGAAGGTCATGGCTTCTAGGAAAAAAGCAATTATTTAAATTACACTAGAACTAAAATGTCCATCTCAAACTTTAATGGTGCTTATAAAGATTTACTTGGAATAATAAAACTTATAAATTCAGAGAATCACAAAACTTTAAAAGACAATTTTAAAGAATCATAAAGTATAAATACCTTGCTCAAAATTCCAAAACTGCTCAGTACAAAGAAACATTCTTGACTAGGAGCCAGGTCTTCTCATAATTGTTAACCCATACTGCTAAACACAAGTGAAATATACTTGCTTTCAAAAAATTTTTTCTTCTTTTTTTTAGATTTGGATTACTCCACTTACCATAGCATGTACTTTTGTGGGTTACACACCACATCTATAAGGTATTATTTGGTTAATACATTTACAATTATATTAGAATTACTATCTATAACCTAAATTTCCTGGCTTTCATAGACTAAATTTAGATTTTAACTGTACTTAATGTCAACTTTTTTATATTCAGGTTTGTATGAAAAGCATGTAATTTTCTAGAAAATGAATCCCCTTGTGTCAAATCAAGCTCAATTTCATTACTGTAACAGCTACTACTGTTGATTTTATTATCTATCACCCCTGAAAAGAACTTAATTTATTTTAAGATGGACAGAAAACACGCTGGGAAAAAAACTGCTGGGACAGGTGAAGCAGTAGGGATTAAATGCACCATGAACAACCTTGTCATATCAAGTAGCTCAACTATGACCTTACACTTCTTTATGTGGGAAACTAATTTAGTACATAAAGACCATCTTAGCATTAAAGTAACCACATTATTAAAAAGACTTTCCCACACTTCAGATTACCAAAATAATTGGGCTGTTTAATTAACCAGCAAACTTGCTCTTTATAATAATATCTTCCTACATATGCTACCTTTAATAAACTACACTTCTTATTCCCCAGCCCCATCAGACAAGATTTCCATCCTAGTCCCTATGGTGTTCCATGTTTCCAGGTTCAGCTACTCCATTCAAAAATAAAAGGTGCTGAGCTCAATTATTTTTTCCAGGCATCTTGAGTTTTGTATATACTCCCAACTCCTGCTTTTTGAAGTCCTATATCATACCATTTTGAAATCTAGAATGTATCTAACAACAAATCTCTTCCTCTCCTGTTATTCATTCAAGAGGTATTGGGTACCATCCACTCATGTACATTCTTCAGGGCTAGACAGTAGGACTATAATAACAACTGTAGCAATAAGAGCTACAGTACTCCCTCATAAAATTCAGTGTGGTGGATCTCAGAAAGGGTGAATCAACAATTAAAATGTAATTGTAATATAATGTACAATGCAATAAATACTATGCTGGATGTAAGTACAAGACGCTAGGTAGACCTATATTTCATTCTATATGGAGAGGAAAGAGCCTCACACTACAATAAAACCAAGCAAGAAAATTGAAGTGGACAGGAAGCTAACCCAAACAAGCTATACAAAATAAGGCTAATTTAGAAATACTCTGTAGAGACAGAGTAGGCTAAATACACATTATATCTGAAAACCAAGGCAATACATTAGGAGAGTACAACTTGAGAAAGCCAAACCAAGAAGTAAGACTTTATAGAAAGGGACCCTTCAATAAAGAGTAATTGTAACCCAGAATCTTACACACATTAAAACGTCTATATAAAAGTGAAGGGGACTAAGATGGGAATAAAAGTGAGAAAAGTCAACAAGAAATTCACAGAAAGACTTGAAAAGATAAAATGTCCATTTCTTTAGTCCTTGTTAGATATCAAATAAAAGTGACAAGGATTTAAAAGGCAACCTTTAACAAGAAGAATTTCTCTTACACTCAGTATCCTCAGATAAACAGAAAATTGGCTATTTACACCTACTGGGTTAAAAGTAAAGAAGACATAACATGGTTCTGGTTTAAACTTTGGTGTCTTAAGAATAACCTGGGGAGCCTATTAAAAATTCAAATTCCTAAGCCATATCCTCAAAGTGAGGATTCCAAAGGTAAGCAAGAACACTGTTAAAAATACTTGGAGGGAATTCCTATTGGTCCAGTGATTAGGACTCCATGCTCTCACTGCCAAGGGCCCACGTTCAATCCCGGGGTAAGAAACTAAGATCCCACAAGCCACAGTGTAGCCAAAAACAAAGCCTGGAGACTCCCATTGTTATCTGGTACAGTTTAAAATGTTATGCTGAAAAATATGAAAATTTTTCTGGCTGTTCCAGTAGTTCAAAACAATGAAATACAAAAACACCAAAGCAACTGAATGAAGGAAAAGAAACAGTTTTTTCAATGAATAGCACTAAAACACCGACAGACATCACCAGTTGTGTCAGACTGCTTCCTATATCCACCAATTACCCAGGCATGTCAATTTTAACTTCCTAAATCTCACCTCTATATGCTACTAAATGTTCTCTTTATCACTTCTTCATGTGAGAGCTTTATCATTGCATCTGAACACAACTTCAGTAGCCTCAAACCAGTCTTTCTGCCTTCAGACTGTTCTCCACCAATTAATTCCCCTAATTGGCAACTAACTGACCTTACTGGTCATATCACAATCCAGCTTAAAATCTTTCAGATGCTACCTATTAATATGACCCTTTCGAGGTCGATTAGAAAGAACTAATAATCCATCAGTAAGATATCTAGAGGTAAAATTACATTTTAATACAAGTAACACAGTTTTCATTATGATTTCAATACAAATAGCACAGCTTTCATTATCAAATTTAATTCCATTAAATCACTTACATCATAAAACAGTTTTCTATCAGCAGACAGCCGTTTGGACGCCAGAGTCTTGGTAACATGATAGAAGGTGAGTAATGCTCTGTGCTGTCGGAGATCATCTTGGACTTTCACAGACTCTATAAGAGTGGGAATCAGCTCAGGCCACTGTCGAGGACAATCCAATCGAGCAACTTTTGCAATCAGCACTGCAATCTGAGTTGCGATCTAGAGGGAAAAAATTAACTTTCAGAAATAAACATGAAACTAAAGCAATAGGTAAGGAATATGTTCACAGCTCAAAATTACCTTTTTAGTTACTCACACATTTAACAAAAATAAGTAAGATTTCACTGAACAAACGTTTAAGACAGTAGCTCTCAACGTGTGGTCTATGGAACCCTGGGGGGCCTAGGATCTTTTCTGTGAGGGCTATCCTTTCCCAATAATGTACCACTGTGGAGCTAGATTTTCATCATATAACTTCTAAAATAACATCACAACTTAGTAAATACTAGATATATTTGAAATTCTAGACATTTTTTAAGTAGACAGTAAAAAGATATGCAAAAATGCAGAACAATGTTACTCTCTTCATTAAATACTTATTGTTTGGGGAAATAGCTACCGTTCACTTTTTAAAATTCAATCTATATTAACAAACAATATATTTTAGGTTTATCAATTTTAATTTCTAATACAATAAACATCAACATATGTAACTCTTCCATGTTGTACTTCAGCAGTATAAGGAAGTTCTAAGGATGTAAACTTTGAGAACCACTGATCTAAGAGTGGAAATAAATATCAGTATTAGGTATTCACATAATGATATTTGTTCAGATCAGAGTTTCACAAATACTGGTTGACAGAACACCTAAGCAATGGTTTATCCCTCAATCACCCAAGCCCCTCCCTGACAACCCCCTCCTTCCCCACAGAGAATAACTCTGTTCCTCTCCAACTTCCATTAAATCTCCTTAGCTGAGAAACTGCAAAAAAAAAAAAAAAAAGAAAACTCAGATCATATAAGTAGGTTTAGATAAAACTATATTGGATACACCTCCTAATACAGTGTGATTTAATAGTCAAATTAAAAGAATCAAATGTAAGAAACAGTAACTTGGAAAATATAATTTTTGTATCATAAACAAACTTATTTTATTCTTAAAAGAAAAATCTCACTAAAAGGGAAAGAAAAAATAAAACTGTATAATCCACTATCTATCCCCCACAGAGTAGTAAGAAGTGAAAATGTGATGAAGGAAACAGACAAAAATCAGAAGTCTGGGACTCCCTGGGGGTCTAGTGGTGGGGAATCTGCCTGCTAGAGCAGGGGAAATGGGTTTGATTCCTGGCCCAGGAAGATCCCACATGCCATGGAGCAACTAAGTCCACGCACCACAAATACTGAGCCCACTCCAGAGTTCTTGCCTGGAGAATCCCAGGGACGGGGGAGCCTGGTGGGCTGCTGTCTATGGGGTAGCAGAGTCGGACACGACTGAAGCGACTTAGCAGCAGCAGCAGCAGCAGTGCTCTACAGCCCACGAGCCACAACTACTGAGTCCTGCATGCCTAAAGCCCAGGCTCTGCAACAAGAGAAGCCACTTCACTGAGAAGCCTGCGCACTGCAAAGAAGACCTAGCACAGCCAAAAATAAAATAAATAAATAAATAAATAAATCTTAAAAAAAATAATCAGAAGCTGTCCGGGGGGGGGGGGGGTATAATTTCAATAATTAATATATAGAAAGATACTTTCAATATTGGCTCAAAAACCAAGAAGTTAAAAAATATACACAGGTGTATCTTCAAATGATTCTGAGTTTTAAATCAGTAAGAGCCAAATCTAATCAAAATTCTTCACAGCTAGAATTGGATCTCAAAATTTAAAAACCACCAGAGAAGTGTATATAAACATCACAAATGAGCATTATTTAATAAAATTTTATTTTTAAAGCAAAGAACCAAGGTTAGTTTGGAAAAGAAGCAAAAAAAAAAAACAAGAGAAAGGAAAGAACAGTTGGCACTCATTTTCTCACTAACCTGGTTTATCGGTTCATTGAAGTTGGTGATTAGCCCTGCACGCAAGGTAGACTTTTCCTCCTCTGAGAGAGCACTGTAAAAAGACATGTTTATTATGCAAGAGAACGCTGCAAAATAATGAATGCAGGTAAGCATGACTGAGAATTTTAATAATAAAAAGTCTTTCAAACAATGTGTCCCTGAATGTTCGGGTAATTAAACAGAATTATTTCCATTACTTGTATACTGACACATCAGGTAATTCAAACTCCCTTCACAGCTGAATAAACAGGAAGCACAAAATAGTGCAAAAACTATTAGAAAATAGAGACAAATCTAGACTAAAGAACGTGATGTTCTGCTGTTTGCTTCTACTGATATAAAAGCAGCTGCTGACCAAAACATTTAATGTCTGGCTTTAAAAAAAAAATCTATGAGTAAATGCTAGTCTTACACTGACTTCTTTACAAAATTCTATGTGGAAGAGAGGATCAGAAATAAGAGAATGTTTGGTATGGAAAACTTGTCTAATCAAGTAGTTTAAAATCTTTCGGGACTTCCCTGGTAGTCCAGTGGATAAGGCTCTGTGCTCCCAAAGCAGGGGGCCTGGGTTCGATCCTTGGTGGAACTAAGATGCCAGAGTCTGCAACTGAGTCCATGTGCTCTAGAGCCTACAGTCCGCAACTAGAGAAGCCATGTCTTAAAAGGCTGAACATAACACTAACAATTTTGACTGCAAATGAGGAAGGCAACTAGACAGCAAAAGGACAGAGAAGGCAAAGATCCACTGTATAAGACTGTACATATTTTGAACTGTATGAATGTTTTAATTTAAGATTAAATTTTAAACCCTTCATGTTAAGGTTTTCTATTCTGGCCATGATAAAAGTAGCTTGTATTGAATGAATCACTCCCCAAAAATCAGCTATAAAAGTTGCATACAATTTTTTTTTTAATGTTTTAAGGCATCTGTTGAGTTGAAATGTGCCCCACAACCCACCAAAGGTATGTTCAAGTTCTAACCCCAAATACCTGTGAATGTGACCTTATTTGGAAGTAAGGGCTTTGCAGATGCAATCACACTAAAATTAGGTCATACTGGATTAGAGTAGGCCCTAACCCAATGATTGGTGCCATTTACAGGAAGAGAAAATTCTGAACACAGACACAGAAGAGACATCTGAAAATAAGGCTATGTGACAATGAAGACCAAGGCTAGAGTTATATTTGAAGATGAATGCACCTCTCTTGGTAACTGCTGAAAAACTGGCACAAAATCAGTAATAATGTAAAGGATTTGAATAACATAATTAACAAATGTGACCTAACTGATACATATAATAAAACATTACAATCCACAACAGCAAACATACATGCTTTACAAATGCATATAGAACATTTACCAACATACCATATGTTGGGATCATAAAGTAAGACAGCATAGTCCAAAGAATGAAATCATTACAGAAAACAAAAAAAGTCCCACATGTTTGGAAATTAGGTGATATAACCCATGAGTCTCAAAAGAAATCAAAATTTTAAAATATTTTTGACTAAATGGTAATGAAAATAATACATATTGAGGCTTACGAAACTGAACTAAAGTCACGATTATTAAAAAAAAAAAAGCCTTAATGTTTTAAATGCATATAGAAGAAAAACAGAAAATTACCTAAGCTTCTATTTAAAAAAGCTAGAAAAAGGACAGTAAAATTAAATTCAAAAAAGTAATTAAAAGTACACTAAGCCTGATAAAGTACAATACCTAAAGCAATGACAGACAAATAGGCCAACAGGACAAAGTAGAGAAATCCAAAAACAGACCCCTCCGTGTAAACTGCCTGATAGGTTATAAGGGAATCACTGAAATGCGACAGGGAAAAAAGACATGGTGCTGCCCTACTGCACATCTTTACCTTACACAGAAACGACAGACAGATCAGACACCAAAACCTGAAAAGTGAAACACAGCTTTTAGCAGAAAACATACTTTCATGACTTTGTATTGAGTAAAAACTTTGTAAACAGATCCCAAAAGAATGAATTACAAAAAGAAAGTAGCTAAACTGAACTTAAATCAAAACTAAGTTTCATCAAAAGATACCAGTAAGAAAGTGAACAAGCAAGTCATGAAACAGAAGATATTTTCACTACGCACATTCAACAAAGGACTTCTACCCAAATATATATATTATATATAACCTCTCAGCCACCAGGGAAGCCCTAAATATAAATATGTATATAGATGTGCAAATGGCAGGTCCTTTACAAAAGAGGAGCTCCAAATGACTAGTAAGTACCAGTCCAGTCAGTTTTACAAAAGAGGAGCTCCAAATGACTAGTAAGTACCAGTCCAGCCAGTTTAGTTGCTCAGTCGAGTTTGACTCTTTCTGACCCCATGGACTGCAGTATGCCAGGTTTCCCTGTCAATCGCCAACTCCAGGAGCTTGCTCAAACTCACGTCCATCGAGTCGGTGATGCCATCCAACCATCTCATCCTCTGTTGTCCCCTTCTCCTCCTGCCTTCAATCTTCCCAGCATCAGGGTCTTTTCCAATCAGTTAGTTCTTCACATCAGGTGGCCAAAGTATTCGAGCTTCAGCTTCAATATCAGTCCTTCCAATGAATTTTCAGGACTGACTTCCTTTAAGATTGACTGGTTTGATCTCCTTGGCAGTTCAAGTGACTCTTAAGAGTCTTCTCCAACACCATAGTTCGAAAGCATCAATTCTTTGGCACTCAGCTTTCCTTATAGTCCAACTCTCACACCCATACATGACTACTGGAAAAACTGTAGTTTTGACTAGACGGACCTTTTTAATATGCTGTCTAAGTTTGCCATAGCTTTCCTTCCAAGGAGCAAGCATCTTTTAATTTCATGGCTGCACTCACCATCTGCAGTGATTTTGGAACCCAAGAAAATAGTCTGTCACTGTTTCCATTGTTTCCCCATCTATTTGCCATGAAGTGATGGGACTGGATGCCATGAACTTAGTTTTTTGAATGTTGAGTTTTAAGCCAACTTTTTCACTCTCTTTCACCTTCATCAAAAGACTCTTTAGTTCTCTTCACTTTCTGCCATAAGAGTGGTATCATCTGCATATCTGAGGTTATTGATATTTCTCCTGGCAATCTTGATTCCAGCTTGTGCTTCATCCAATCCAGCATTTCGTATGATGTACTCTGCATATAAGTTAAATAAGCAGAGTGACAGTATACAGCCTTGACATACTCCTTTCCCAATTTAGAACCAGTCCATTGTTTCATGTCCAGTTCTAACTGTTGTTTCTCAACCTGCATATAGGTTTCTCAGGAAGCAGGTAAGGTAGTCTGGTATTCCCAACTCTTTAAGGATTTTCCAGTTTGTTGTGATCCACAGAGTCAAATTTGGCATAGTCAAGAGAGCAAAAGTAGATGTTTTCCTGGAACTCTCTTGAGACTAGTAAGTATGAAAAAAGTACTCACCATCTATCAGGAAAATGCAAACATTTCCCAGCACACCAGCATGACTAAAATGAAACAAACCAGACCAAGTATGGTGAGAACGTGGAGCAAATGTCAACACTCATGCTACATGAGTAGTGGAAGGGCAAACTGGTAAAAACAGCTTACAAAACTAACTGATAGTATCTAGAAAGTTGAAAGCAAGAGAGTCCAAGATAAATATTTACTTCTGCTTCATTGAATATGCTAAAGCCTTTGACTGTGTGGATCATAACAAATTGTGGAAAATTCTTAAAGAGATGGGAATACCAGATGAGTGTACATGTCTTCTGAGAAATCTGTATGCAGTTCAACATGGAACAATGGACTGGTTCAAAACTGGGAAAAGGAGTACATCAAGGCTATATATTGTCACCCTGCTTATTTAACTTAAATTCAGAGTACATCATGCAAAATGCCAGGCTGGATAAATCACAAGTTGGAATCAAGATCGCTTGGAGAAAAATCAATAATCTCAGATATGCAGATGATACCACTGCAAATTAAAAGACATCTGCTCCTTGGAAGAAAAGCTATCACAAACCTAGACAGCATATTAAAAAGAACAGACATGACTTTGCCAACAAAGGTCTGTATAGTCAAAGCTATGTTTTTCCCAGCAGATGTGTATGGATGTGCAAGCTGCACCACAAAGAAGGCTGAGCACCAAAGAATTGATGCTTTTGAATTATGGTGCTGGAAAAGACTCTTGAGAGTCCCTTGGACTTCAAGGAGACCAAACCAGTCAATCCTAAAGGAAATCAACCCTGAATATTCACTGGAAGGACTGATGCTGATGCTCCAATACTTTGGTCACCTGATGCAAAAGGCCAACTCGTTGAAAAAGACCCTGATGTTGAGAAAGACTGAAGGCAGGAGAAGAGGGCGACAGAGGACGAGATGTTTGGGGGCATCACTGGCTCAATGGACATAAATGTGAGCAAATTCCAGGAAATAATGGAGGACAGAGAAGCCTGGTGTGCGGCAGTCCATGGGGTCACAAATGGTCAGACATGTCTTAGTGACTGAACAACAACAACCCAAACTGAACATACAGCTGATCACTGTAAATAACAGTAAAATTCAAACTTATATGCAACAAGACATGTAAAAGATTTTTCAAAGAAGCATTATCTTTGACAGTCAAAAACTACACACAACCTTCATACCCATCAACAGCAGAATGGACAGATAATGGTAATATATTCCTACAATGGGATGCTGTACTTCTACATAAAAGAGCAAATTACTGCCACACACAACTACATGGACAAAGCTCATAATTATAACACTGGATACAAGCCAGACACAAGAGAGCATACTATGACTTCCATTTGTATCAAGTTAAGAAACAGGTAAAAACTAATCCAGGGTGAGAAACGGCAGATCTCTGAGGAGGGTGTATACATGACTGTGAAGGGGCAGAAGGGAAGTCTCTGAGGTGCTAGTTCTACCCAGTTCTAAGTGGGAGTTACACAGGTGTGCTACATTACAAACATTCAAAGTGTACCCTTCGTGTGTGCACTTTTTAAGCATATTTTTATTACATTTCAATAAAAGTGTTTTTAAGCTTAACAGTGACTTCTGTAAGATCAGTAAATAAATGAGAAAACAAAGAGTAAAATAAACATGGGGGGATGTGGAACAGGTGAAGGGAGTTAAAAAAAAAGTAGAAACTTTCAGTTATAATGTAAAACAAGTCATGGGGATATGATGTACAGCTTGGCAACTACAGTTAATAATACTGCACTGCGTATATGCAAGTTGCTAAAAGAGTAAATCTTAAAATTCATCACAAGAAAAAAAAAAACCTCTCTCTGCGTGGTGACTTCCTGATGGCTCAGCAGGTAAAGACTCTGCCTGCAATGCAGGAGACACAGGAGACACAGCCTCCATTCCTGGGTCGGGAAGATCCCTTGGAAAAGGAAATGGCAATCCATGCCAGTACTTTTGCCTGGAAAATCCCATGGACAGAGGAGGCTTATGAGCGATAGTCCAAAGAGTCTGACACAACTGACCCAAGAGCACAGCAGCACATGAATGGAGACAGAAGTAAACTACTTACAGTGGTGATCATTCCACAATACAGACACATTCTGAATCATGTAATATATTGGAAACTCATATTATGTTATATGTCAATTGAACCTCAATTTAAAATAATACGTATCTAGGCAAAAGGAGTCAAAGTCCAATGCAAGTCTATGCTTTTCCATTAAAAATTATCCCCCTAATCTTTTTATAATGCTGCTGAACTTTCCAATTTTAATAGCTTCCTTCTGTCAATCAAATCCCTGAAAACAATGCTTTTCCTTAAAGTGTTTTGATTCAAGCTTGAAATTCAAGTTTACTTCTATGCCAAGAAGGCAGGTTCAACAGTTTTCATGGTTCTCATAATTTAAATTCAGAGTATAATGTAACGATTAGTTACCAAAGCAGAGAAGAGACCATGGAAAAAAATACATACACCTGGTAAAAAAAACAAGCCCTTAACCTGAGAAATCTCATGACTTTAGCAATTTTCCCATAATACTTAGCATACACCTTCAACTTCGTGCATGTTTTCATTAGATGAATCCAGAATGTATTCCAACCAGAAACTGGATAGTATCTAATTAATTAGGACCCAGTTAAAGTTGCATTTTATGTAGTAATGATAAAGCTTAATCATTCTGTGAAAATACTAGTAAGAATAGAAACTATAAGACGGCACTTTGATGAGAACTTTTTTTTTTAAGAGTCTTAAGTTCAAATATGAGCTCAATAACAAATCTTTCGTCCTTTGTTTACATTTTTAACATCTTTACTGCCTAAGTACATTCATCTCCTTTCCAGTTTGGATCTCAATATTATCACTAACAGCTTGGGATTTAACTACCTAATCAAAATGTAAACTAAATTCCAGTTTCTAATTCTTTACATGAAAGTACAATCTGAAATATTTAATCATAATTTACTCTCCCATTCAAGAGAGAGTCATTTATTCTTCATATAACTTGTAAAACAAAATTAATTTTAGGAGACACATAAAAATAGAAACATGTCTTGCTGCGTTGTTTCTTACAACTCAACAAAATATACTTTCTCATCACTAAACATCCCATTTCTCTCAAAATTAAGAATTAATTTTAAAATAAGAAAAAGATTTGATTATTATTATAACATCCTAACTGTAGCCTTTAAAAATCTAGTTACTTCCAGTATGATCCAGGAGCATATTTTACAGCCCACTTTGAGGCCCTCTATATTTTTAACAAGGGCCTATGAACATAAAAACTACAGAGCCGCAGTACCATCTACTGGAGAATAAAGACTATGTTACTTCTTTGGCAAAGTTTTCTACTTTTTTAACTGGAGAATAACTGCTTTACAATCTTGTAGTGGTCTCTGCTGTAAATCAATGAGAATCAGTCATAATTATATATGTATACATCCCCCTCCTCTTCAGGCTGCCCCAGTAGCTCAGCAGAGAAGAATCCACCTGCAATGCAGGAGACGCAGGTTCAATCCCTGGGTCAGGGAAGATCCCCTGGAGAAGAAAACAGCAACCCACTCCAATATTCCTGCCTGGAGAACCCCATGGAAAGAGGAGTCTTGCGGGCTACAGCCCATGGGGTCACAAAGAGTCAGACACAACTTAGTGACTAAACAACAACAAACTCCCTCTTGAGCCTCTTTCCCCCAAACCAAAGTTTACTATTTTCTATCAAATTCCTGTCCTGTCTATACTGCCTTTCCATCAATCATACAACATGCAATTAACTATTACAATAAATTCTTTCACTTAACCACCTACCAAGTAGTTACAACTGAAACTGATATCACAAATATCGATTTCTCCCACAGAGGCAATTATGCATAAAGCCAGACAATTAACATCAGCTGGCTCAGAGATGACCTGGAAGTTCCTTCTCAACGACGTTTTCCAGAATGCTAGCCTTGTACTTTCTTTAAAAAGAAGGTGAGGGGGGCATTTTTTCAAACATGCTTCAGCGTTCATTGTGTGCCCATAAAATTAAAGATCCTTGGAAACAGAAGGCCAACGAGAAGTCCACATATCCTATGCCCAAAGGGGGGAAACTCTCAGAGAAAAGCAGTAAGACAACTAGTGATCTGTAATTAACCATGTAAAACGTATTTCTTCTTCAGTCGTTAACACACCTTTTTTTCATTTAAATAGCGAACAAATCACAAATGTGCATAGCTCAGGGAGCATATAAATCTCTGTACTGTTCCCGTTTCAGTGTATGTGCTACTGAAGAAAGCACAAATGAATCCTCTTATATACAGAGTGAAGGCTAACGGATGACAGTCTTAGACCTCCTTGAATGTGAAAAGGACGAGCTCGAGAGGGGAAAAGAGATGGAACTTACTGAGGTGCTACACGTCTCCAGTAGCGATCAATTCCATTTTTAAAATACAACACAGCAAGCCACCTTACATTTATATCCAGAGTGTGGTTTGTGAAAATATTCTGTAAATAAAAAACAAAGCATCAGAATGAACATGTAATAAGTTAAATGTATAGTTAATATATCACGATAAAGTACAGATAGATTTTTCAGACACAGAAATACAAATATCATATAATATAGCTTCTGTGTGCGAGCTCAGTCATGTCCAACTCTCTGCGACTCCATGGACTATAGCCCACCAAGCTCCTCTGTCCGTGGAATTTTCCAGGCAAGAATGCTGGAGTGGGCTGCAGCGTTTCCTTCCCCATGATACAGCTTATATGTAGAATCTAACAAAAGGGTATAAATAAACTTATTTACAAAAGTGGAGTCACAGATGTAGAAAACAAACGTATGGTTACCAGGGGAAGGATAAATTGGGAGGTTGGGACTGACATATACACGCGACTATACAGGAAACAGACAGTGAGAACCTGCCGTACAGCACAGCCAACTGGACCCGATATTCTGTAATGGCCTATACAAGAAAAGACTCTTAAAAAAAAAGAGTGGATCTATGTACATGAGCAACATTCCCTCTGCTGTACTGAAATCATCACACACTGTGAATCAACGATGCTACTGTTGTTTGTTGTTTAGTCACTAAGTCATCGCCATTTCCTACTCCAGGGGATCTTCCAAACCCAGGGATAGAACCCTTGTCTCTTACATCTCCTGCACTGGCAGATGGATTCTTTACCACTGCGCCACCATCAACTATACTTCAATAAAATTTAAAAAAAAAATTTAAGTATGGATAGATTTGTAATTAAATATTTCACTTAAATTTCATCATCACACATATATTGTTATTTTCTCAGTATCTATAGCTCCACAATTCATGTGAGAAAGTATATCTGCTTAGGACTATGTTAATTATGTAAGCTGAGTAATGGCTACGTACAGAGTCATTTCATTATTCTACTTTTAGGTATATTTTAAAGTTTTCCTAATAAAAAATTAAACTTGAAACAACAAACCTAATTATACAGTAAAATCTACCCACATGAAACTAAAATAAACACCTTTAGGACTTCCCTGGTGCTACAGTGGGTAAGAATCTACCTGCCAATGCAGGAGACCTGGGTTTGATCCCTTGTCCAGGAAGATCCCATATCCACATACCACAGAGGAGCTAAGCCCATGCACCAAAACCACTGAAGCCCACATACCCTACAGCCCTCGAGCCTGCGTGCTGCAGCTGCTGAAATCCCATGTACACAGAGCAACAAGAAAAGCCACCACGATGAGAGGGCCCGCAGCTGGAGAGTAGCCTCCACTCTCCACAGCTAGAGAAAGCCTTCGGGCGGCAACAAAGACCCAGCACAACCAAAAAATAATTTTTTTAATTATATAAGTAAAATAAACATAGCTAAATCTAGAAAGAAAAAGTAGACCCAACAGAATGAACTAAATAATTGCAAAGTATCGTCCTTATCAAAGCAATTATGCTTACAAACAAGTTAGATAACAAAATATTTTCAAGTATTAGAAAAGCAGAAGCTGTGAATAATTTCAAATCAAAGTTAACCATTACTCAAAAAATTTACTCACCATGTTAATCCAAATACAGGCAATTCCTGCCTTGTACCATCATGAGACAGTGTAAAAATGACTGTGCAAGCTAAACCATGCAACATGACCTTGAAATCAAAATTACAACTGTTATGTGACCTTTAAAATTTATTAAAACTGTTACCAAAAATTTGTAATAATTATAAAGGTATATGAAATAAGAAGAGTAAAACTAATATTTAGAGTATAATTTGAAATATCACAAACAATGAGAATTAAAGTGTATTTTATTGCTTTCTAGGAAAATCCCTGGCGGTCCAGTGCTTAGGACTCCATGCTTCCACTGCAGGGAGCATAGGTTTGACCCCTGGTTGGGGAATTAAGACCCTGCATGCATAATAATAAAATTTTTAGTGTTGCTAGAATAGTGGGTAGATGGGACAAAAAGGAATTGTAGGGATATGTTAACTAAAACTGTACAACAATTCAGACCTAAAACAACTCAAATCCCTAGAACTGACCTCTTAAACACAACTTTGTGTGGGAAAACCTCAAAGTCAAAAATAATGATGTGGAAGTATGTCTTTCACTGTATTAAAAAAAATTAATATGTTAAGTATTAAAATCAGGTGCATACCAAAAAAAGTTACAGAGACAGTTGGGTAATGTCTATTTATTCCTTAAGACCTGTGACAACTGAGGCAGAGTCCCTCTTTGGGTGTCCTTGCAAAAGAAAGCATAGGTTCTCTCACCACATTAATTGTAAGACTAATTAATTAATTGCATTAGCTCTTACCCTTAACATGCCTACCTTCCACACTAGACTGAGTTGTGTCTTATGAGTGGAGTCTAGCACAGAGCCTGACAAAGCAGAAACTTCATAAATAGCTATTGAGCAAATGAGTGAATGAAAGTAATGTGGGAATATTGCGGAAGCTGGTAGATCTCAACTTAACTCAGCTATACCAAGGAACCAAGAAAAGTCAAGCTGCAGGTGTCAATACAAGTAAATATATACTAAATAAATATACTGAATAACCAGGTTGGAATACACACCTGAGATCAGGTACACAAATTTAGGAATCTCCAGACTACTCTGGATGGCTAAGGCTCAAACAGAACCAATGTACCAAAACAGTGAGAATAGGGAAAAAGAAAGAAATAACTTACATTCAGCAGTTTTAAAATCTATTATTATCTATACTCCATCTAAAAGAAACTTTACTATCCCTCTAAGAAGAAAAGTAAACCTAATAAAAATAAAAACAAACAGGTCTATGCACTTAATATTTATAATTCATACATTACACAGAAAGTATCAAGCAAGTCTATTGGTTCTCCCAAAGTCAAGCAGTAATTAAAGTAAGAAATTCCAGAGGTCTTTTATATTTTGGTCTGAAAAAACACAAGGCTAATTACAAAGCATGCTCGTTTAAGTAAGCACATGAAGAGTAAAAATACAGGATTCTCTAAAGATTTGCATACTATGCCCCAGATTTATAAACACAATGCTGGGATGATCTATGAGAAGAAGACACTTTCTTCAGCCTCTTTAGAAATTACTCTGGTTTTCATCTCTGTGTTACTGTGCCAAAGAGACAATTTTCTAATGTTATATTAAGAATATCCAGTATGACTTCAGATACTTAATTTCCCTTCCAGGCATGACTAGTGTATCTTCTCAAATGTAACAACTCAAAACTTTTCAATCATGAAGTCAAAATATGTATGTAATGCCACAGTTTTCTATTTTACAAGATAAAGTAAACTGTTCTGCTCTGAATTTTTGACCCAGTCACAAATAGTGAATCAGTTTTTGATTCAATTTGTAGCCTCCTTGCCATGGTCAGAAACTAAATCTGAAACACCAATCAGAGTTCTCAAATTTTCAGAAGAAAAAGAATAAGAGAGGCCTTCAATACAAAAAGACATCTTTTCATTCTGGTAATGAGAAAACAATTTTGATTAATTATCCAAAAGCTTTAAACTCCCAGAAAGATTTAAAGCACTATTAATTATTATACTATTTCCCATAATATCCAGGGGAAAAAAATCAGATGTTAAGAAAATAATTGTTAGATGGGGGAAAAGAAAATGTTTTAAAGTGAGCATGGCAGACCTGACTCATGCAGCTGTGGGGAGACCTCTGATGAAGAATTCTGACAATGTAAATTAACTGGGGCAAGGATAAGGATGAAGACAAAACATCAAAGTGTACCACATATAGTCTTCATTCAAGTCAGCATTAACACATTAAAATAGATTATCAGCACAGTGCTGCCTGCTGAGCAGATTCTACTGGTAAGTCCCCTATATACAGACCAGTTCTGTTCTGAGAGACTGTTCTTAAGTTCAATTTGCTCCTGAGTTCAACAAAGTTAGCCAAGGTACCCAACTAACAGAATTAGCTATATAGTACTATAAGAGGTTTATAATACTTCTCACACGAATAATATGCACATAATTTTTTTAAGTCTTACAGTCCAGTCCCTTGAAAAGCACAGTAGTAAGTATAACAGGTGACATACAGACAGGGGCTGGCACACAAGTTCGCAAGTTGTCGGTTCATATGTAGGAGACTTACTGTACCCTGAGGGGTTATTTATCAACCATCAACAAACATTTCGTAAACATCCTCAAGAGCCACACCCTGAATTAACATGTGGCAGGAGGGATGGCAGCCAAATCTCTGGATCAGTTTCACTAGATTAAATTTAATTTAATTTAGAACAATTAAAATAATAGTACCTCATTCTATCAAAAAGAATAGTAAACTCTTTTAGAACCACTTACCAGCAACACTGAATAGAAACCCGGCTGCGTCTCCCACTGTTTCAGCTGCTCTTCGGCGGGTTTTAACACAGCAGTGTCCTGACTGGTGGCCTGCGTTAAGACCTGAAGAACAACAGTACTGGCGCTATTGAGATCCATGGAAACCTGGAAACGACACGTTAACATACCTGAATGTACATTATACAAAAAAAATTAACAGTAACAAAAATGGAGAAAAGGCCTCAATGTTCTGAATTGCTCCCATACTTCAATCATTTACCTACTCTTTCAAGTTTCTGCTTGATTTCTCTTTCATGTACCACCCATACTCTTATTTAAAACCCCATAAGTCAAATTGCCTTTGCTTAAACCAATTTATCTGTAAAAGAAAATGCCATTTTATTATCCCATAAATACAAGGCAGTAAGTTGGAAGGGGGAGGGGCAATGACAAACAAATATCAAAGCTACTAAATTCTGGTTAAATAACACTGCCTGCTCAAGACTCTAATTATTTTGTTTCTTTTTCAAGATAAGCATTATAAAATCTATAAAAGTATTAACCATTTTATCCTTAAGAAGACCAGAAGGAAGAGAACTGCAAAAAGAACGCTTTGACTGATTGCTAAGTACCTCATGCTATCATCTCAGGTGCCTCCAGTAATATGTATCTAAAATTTTTTTTAATATACAAGACAAACACATATCCAAGAAATATTGTGTTGGGGGAGGGGAGGGGGGGCAAGAGAACCTAAACCAACAAAATATAAACCTTAAGTTAAAAAAAGGTTGGATCACCTAATCCTTCAATAAAATTTTTTATAGAAGTTTAGTTAATGAATGTACAATGTTGTGTTAGTTTTAAGTATACACCAGAGTGATTTTGTTATTATAATGTCTGAAACCATCCTAAAAACACATAAGGAATTTACTGAATTCTCTAGGATTCTGTTTCTAATCATCCCAATACTGTTTGTTGGGAAAGCATATGTAGTTGTTCACAATACACATATACAACGTATGCAGAACTACAGCTGAAAACCAGGCCTTCCTTGGTGGCCCAGTGGCCAAGACGTCCTGACAGACTCCGTGCTTCCACTTCAGGAAACTCGGGCGTGACCCGAGTGTGACCTGGTTGGGTAACTAAGACCCCACATGCTGCAGAGCATGGCCAAAAACCCTTTTTAAAAACTTTTTTTTAAAAAAACCTGAAAACTAAACGTTGATAGAAAATAGTTCTTGGTACAGAGGTGACTGGGAATTAGCTTTGTGATAGCAATTGCCTAAAACTGAAGAATGTTCCAGATAGTAAAAGTCTAAGTCACTAACCCAGAGTCAAAGGCAAATTGCTTCCTTTAAGAGTTGTAATTAAATTCCAATGACTCGAGAAAAGGGAAGCTCCCAAAAATTTGATTCTACAAGAAATCTGACCCAAAGTATTATAACTTTTAAGGAAATTAATCATTTTGAAGCCTTTGTGAATTAAGAAAGGGCAGGGTATCAGACAAATATTACCAATTAGCAATGGAGTTGGACTAAGGTTATAAATTAGTAGTCTCTTCTTGTCTCTATCTTAGAACTGACTAGGGTGGTTCCTTGTAAACATATATTACCTCCCTCACTAATCAGGAGTGTTTTGGTTTTTTTTAACTTTCTTGGTGATTCAGTTATTTTATATATATATATATATATATATATATATATATATATATATATATATATCGTATATATACTTTCTCAGATTCGTTTCCATCATGGGAGCTTCTTGAATAAGTCTCTGTGTTTCATTATCACTTGAAAATAAGCAAATGGATTTTCACTCAATTTACAGGGTTTCTTGGTAATGTATGATTTCAAAAATAGGCTATGAAAGGGAGACTCACTTTATGGAGGCCCAAGAAGATACTTTAAAGAGATAGGCAGGGCCTCCCTGGTAGTCCAGTGGGTAAGAATCCCCCTGCCGATGCAGGGGACATGGGTTCGATCCCTAGTCCGGGCAGACTCCACGTGCTGTGGAGCAACTGCTGAGCCTGTGCTCTGGAGCCCACGCACCACAACTACGGAGTCCTCATGCCATGACTGAGAACATACGCTGCCCACGCGCTGCAGCTAATGAAGCTCAGGCACCGAGAGCCCGTTCTTCACAAGAGAAGCCTCCGCAGTGAGAAGCCTGCGGAGCCACACCTAGAGAAAGCCCGCGCAAAGCAATGAAGATCCTGGGCAGCCAAAAATACTTATTTAATTAGTTAAAATGTTAAAATAAAAATAAAATAAAGACAACGGCAATACACCTTTCTACTTAATTGAAATACAATGCAAGTCACAAAGCAAGCCGTATGTAATTTTTACCTTTTCCAGTAGACACATTAAGAAACAGAAACACATGAAATTAGTTTTATTATATAATATTTAACTCAATATATCCAGAATGTTATCATTTCAATATTTTGAAAATACTAATAATGAGATATTTTACATCTTTTATACTAAATCTTCAAAATCCTGTGTATATTTTATACTTAAGGTACATCTCATTTCAAAGTAACCCAGTTTCAAGTACTCAACAGCCACATGTGGCTAGTGGCTACCATAATAGCACAGCTCTAGAAAAACCCACTCAAAGTGGCACCAATCAAGGACTGGCAACACCAGCATCATCTCACAGAAACACAAACTCTCAGTCTTCTCTCCAAACCTAGCAAATGAAAACAGGGGCTGGCGGCAGGAGGCACTGGGGCAAAGAGCTGTGCTTTAAGAAGTCCTCTAGGTAAGTCCTAATAATTGTCAAAGTTCAAGAAGCACAACTTTTAGAACATCTAAAGCTGAGGTACATCTGAAAGCTCAGCTCTACTGCTAATGCAGCGGATGACAAAACATACAAGAGCTTCCATTATAATTCCTGAAAGAGAAGACCAGCACTGACCTGCAGCTCTCACAGGGAACTATCTACAGGATGAAGAGCAGGAATTCACTGATTCTCCCCCAAGCAAAATGTAATAATAATAAAGGTTTTTTTTTTGTTTTTTTTTTAAAAAGCCAGTATCTGAGCATATATTACATGCCAAGCACTGCAGTAAGTGCTTTACTTATTTATTCCTATTAATTATTCTATGTGGTAGATACTATTATCACCATATGTTAGGTAGGAAACTAAAGGATCAGAGACCTTAGCTTGCCAAGGCCACGTCTACCAAGTGGCAGTCCCTGGACCTGAATACCAAAGCCACTGCTCTTAATCAATATCTAATACTGACTTTCATGAGTGACGGAACAGACTAAGCCATCTGAGGTCCATGGGCCCAACAAGACACACAATATTTAGTGGGTAGATACTTGATGAATTAACAAAAGTGATCAATTCTGAACAATAAAGGACTTCACACTGAACCACACTGAAGCTAATTAACTGATTTATTCAACGAAATTACTGAAAGCCTTTTGTGTACCAGGCATTGTTCCAGGTGCTGAGAATACAGCCGTGAACAACACTGTGTCCCTGACTTCAGGCAGTTAACATTCTAGTGGAAGAAGATAGTTTTAAGAGGTGATAGGGGAAAAAAAAAAAAAAAAGAGGTGATAGGAGGTAGATAATAAAATAAGAAAATAAAAATAAATAAATAAAAGAAAATAAGATAATGTTAAAGATGGACTCTGACTGTGTTACTTTAGACTGAGTATTCTGAGAAGTCTTCTCTAGTGACATTTACAAGAGACATGAGAATGACAAGAGAGACCCAGCCAGGCAAACATCTGAAAGCAGAGATCTGGACACGGGAAACAACTGCAACAAGGTTTTAGTATTATAAACAAACCTAAGAAAGCCAGTATAGTTGACATTTAATGAGAAGAGGGGAAAGCAGTACTAGATAAGGTGGAGAAATAGGCAGGAACAGATCATGTGAAGACTTTGTAGGGGAAAAACTGAAGTGTCTGGGCTTTAGTACACGTGCCAAAAAAAAAGCCCCTAGAAGACAGGAAGAACATGTGACTATAATAATAGAGAAAGGCTCCACCAGAACTCATCCCTACTCCAACCCTAAAAAGAAAGAAAAATACCATGTCTCTGCTTTGGGCTACTACTAGAAAAATAAAATCATTGATCACTGCCAACCCCCAGAGCAATTTATACCTAGAACAAAGCTTATGCAGAGCACTCACACACACACACACACACACACATATACACACCTTCACACTTTACACTTCTCTGGACCTTCATGACAAAGCAATCCTTAAGTCTATGTACTCTAATCTTTATGCCCCACTTACCCTCACCATTTGGGCTTCCCTGGTGGATCAGTGGTAAAAGGAATCCACCTGCCAATACAGGAGACATGAGTTCTATCCCTGGGTTGGGAAGATCCCCTGGAGAAGGAAACAGCTACCCACTACCGTATTCTTGCCTGGGAAATCCTGTGGACAGAGGAGCCTGGTGGGCTACAGTCCATAGAGTTGCAAAAGAGTTGGACGCGCCTCAGCAGCTCTACAACAACCACCCTCATGATTCATCTGGTCCAATGTAAATGACAGAATCCCTACCTCCCCACCAGCACCCTGCTCCATCCGGGTCCTCCACAGAAGTATATGCCCTGTCCTCTCCTCCTCTCACTTTTGATCCTTGTTTCCAAGAGGCCCATTTCAGTCTGAGAGGGAGAGCTCAGCTTACATATATTTGGAGAACCAATGCTGTGCCAAGTACTGAAATAGCTGTTAAGAATTGAAAAGGGTCTTTTCCCAAAAATATGAAGAATGATGAGGTGGGAGGAAGAGAGAATTATAGAAACAAACTATGAAAAATACGTTTCTAGAATACCAGTTGGAATCCAGAGTACATTTCTCCCACAAAAACAATATTATGAGTGGTTTATCTAATGCGTAAAAAGGTTTTTTGGTCTGAGAAACAAATCATCATTTGTAACTTCTACTGGAAATATTTCCAAGTACTAATTAACTTACAAGGGAAGCTTTAGGCAGCAATCAGTTCCTGAATTGCAGATTAAGTATATCCTCAAAAATTAACAATTCAGCAATGACAGACCCATCATAATGGATTATTTAAAATGCCACATTACTAAAGCATATTAAATTTTTTAAAGATCCTATACCAAACCAATAAAAAGCAAATGTGGCATATGTATTAGTATCATTGTTTCATAGAGGAAGAATTTACAGCTATCAAGAGAGTTGCCCAGGATCACTGCAGAAAACTAGTACACGGCAGAGCGAGGCCTGATATCAAAGTTCTGGAAACTCAGCTCTTCCTACTGAATCATAAAACGGCCTCACCACACCCCCCTGCTCCCGAACACCTAGAAACACACCACGCACTCCCATAACAGGTTCCTGGAGAAAAGGACTCCTGAATCCATCAGAAATCTGAAAGTGTTAGGGGAAGCACACTGATTGAAACTGCCCCCCCGGCCAGGTACCATAGTAACTATTTGCCTGAGTTGTTTTAGGACAGGAGGGCCTGGTGAGAAACAGGGAACTAACAAGCCTCCACCAACCAGAAGAGTTCGGGAAAGGTCAAAAGGAGACATCACCTGTCCGACCACCTCCCAGAATCTTTCTCTCTGGCATCCATCTTGGCTGAACAAGGCGTGCACCACCAGGAAGGACTCTGAGTCAGAATGATTTGCTAAGGACAACCCGGAAACTAATCCCATCACCACAAAACCTGCAAGCCATGTGGCAGAGCAGTTCTCCTGGGTTCCCTTACCCTACTGCTCTCCACCCGGGTGCCCTTTCCCAATAAAATCTCTTGATTTGTCAGCACATGTCTCCTCGGACAATTCATTTCCAAGTGTTAGACAAGAGCCCAGTTTTGAGCTCTGGAAGGGGTCCCCCTTCCTGCAACAAAAGGACTACATTTTCTGTGTTAAGTATTTATGCGGTACTCAGTTGTGGAGTTGGAGAAGGCAATGGCACCCGACTCCAGTACTCCTGCCTGGAAAACCCCATGAACAGAGGAGCCTGGTGGGCTGCAGTTCATGGGGTTATGAAGAGTCGGACAGGACTGAGCGACTTCACTTTCACTTTTCACTTGCATGCCTTGGAGAAGGAAATGGCAACCCACTCCAGTGTTCTTGCCTGGAGAATCCCAGGGACGGGGGAGCCTGGTGGGCTGCCGTCTATGGGGTCACAGAGTCGGGCACGACTAAAGCGACTTAGCAGCAGCAGCAGCAGTTGTGGAGTTCTCTTGAAAGGACAACAATGGCAACAAAGAATGGAGAGAGAAATATACTGAGTCATTCAACTGTAACAGTGATGAGGTAAACTTCATTTAGAATAAAAGGCAGATGACTACTGACGACTAGCAGTCAGTTTGAAGGACAGCACACCTGGAAACTAACCTCCAACATCTTTCTTTTGGAACTAGCATGCAGAAATACAATAGCGCTGCTACTGTTATCTGCACATGGCAGTTGAGGCAGACATTAAAACTAGTCTCCAAAAAAACTGGAGACCTGAGACTGACAAAGAAAGAGAAGGAAGAAGAAAAGGAGAAGGGGTAAGGAATGAGAAAAGACGGAGGGCGGGGCAGAGGGCAGAGGGCAGGAGGAGAGGCAGAGACAGACACAGACTAACTGATAAGACCAGCCAGCGGGACACTTCCCAAAGGACCCAACAGGATCTTCAGGGCAAGACAGGATCATCAAAAGGGGGGCCTGAAGGCCAGAGAAGCTAGTCTCTCACAGCGCAGGTGCTGTTACAGGTCTGTGTGTGGTGAGAGAAACCCCACACCTATGTTAAAACCAGGTATCCTTTGCCCTTCAGTGTTCCTATTAATTACCAAGGCCCTGGGGACAACGAAGCAAACAGAAAGACTAAATTTGCCTAGGTTTTCTAATTAATCATGCATACACTGAGGTTGTTTTGATTTTCATTATTTTGAATAGTTTGAAAATCATAAGCAAGAGGAAACACTCCTTATGAGCATTTTATAAGCTCTTAACTATACTACCGAAGAGAATTATTCAAAGTCTAAATGCATACTCCTTTTTTCCCCTAAGAACAATACGAAGAAAGGAGAAGGTGAAAATTAAAAGGGCAAGTCGCCCTTCTCACTATTTCACAAGTCATTCAGTTCAATTTATTCATTACTGGAACTCTAATACTCTTCGATGCTATTAAAGTCTAAATAATCTAGCGATATATGACCAAGGGCCTAAAACACTCAGACCTTCTAAGTGGGCTTTCTAAGCTTGAGTCTGTAAGGTATTTTCCCAATTCTGGAAAAATCCAAGGTCCAAAGATAATACAGATGTGCCTACAGTTGAAAACAAACTAATTTTCATTAAAAGAAATAAATACAGAAAACCCAATACCTCTGCCTGTCACCAAAAAACAGAATTCTCAGGCCTGCATCATCTTTAATTCCAGTCAAGACCATTTTTTAGCCTACTACATTACCTGTGTTTATCCTTAGTTTTAGGACATTCCATGCAAATAATAAACCCACCCCATTATTAAAAGTTAAAGCCATGAGTAAGTAAACTGAGAAAAAGAAGGCGTAAGATTGTAAGAGAAGTTTTCAGGATGGGGAACACGTGTATACCTGTGGTGGATTCATGTTGATGTATGGCAAAACCAATAAAATACTGTAAAGTAATTAACCTCCAATTAAAATAAATAAATTTATATTTTTTAAAAAATAGAGAGAAGTTGAAGGAAAAAGAATTTCAAAATCAAAAATGTTCCCTCAGTGATATAATTTATTCAGGCATGGATCAATATGGATGCTAAAACCATTAAGTGAAAGAAGAGCTGTTGGGGAACAGGATATTCCCAGTGTGTCTAAGTATCATCCCATAGATTACTTGCTAAATGCAATGAAGAAATAAACCTTTAAAATGAAGGGATCTGTCAGTCACCAGATCAACCAAGAAAGCAAATTTACTACAGTATCACCAACAGCTGCACAACTTGAGCTAAGTGCCTTCTAAGGTGATGCAAAAGGAAGTATATAACCTCATCTCTGAAATACCAAAAATGATCGGCAACAATCTAATCAGCACTCTAGCTTCCATGTCCAGTTTAAAAGAAAGAAAGGAGGACTTCCCTGGTGGTCCAAGTGGTTAAGAATCCGCCTGCCAAAGCAGGGGACATGGATTCGATCCCTTGTCCAGGAAGGTCCCACAAGCTTCAGGGCAGCCAAGCCTGTGCACCGCGATCACTGAGCCCTCGTGCTTCAACTCCTGAAGCCTGCGCACTTAAGCTGGTGCTCCATAAGGGAAGCCAGCATCGCACTGAGAAGCCTGTGCGCAGCAATGAAGTGTAGCCCTCACCTGCTGCAACTAGAGAGAGCCCATGTGTAGCTATGAAGACCCAGCACAGCCAAAAATAAATAAGTAAATAATTAAAAAAAGAAAGAAAGAAAAGAACACTTCAGGAACGATGGCATGAACAGCTCCATCGATCCTCTCCTCAGTTAAACAACCGTAACTGATAAAAGTTACAAAAAGGAACCATTTTCAGTCTCTAGAAAGTATGTCTATGGACACACAGCAAACGGAGCATTTACACAAGAAATACTGCTAAATTTTGGTAAAAATAGCAAGAATCTGTGGCATTTGAGCCACAAGCTCACTGCTGCTCCACAAAATGCAGAGGCTACACTCCTGGCAGAATGAGCCAAGACAGGAGGCTGCAGTTTCTCCCCACAAAGGGCAAGCGGCCAGCATTTCTCATCTGTCCCAGCTCTGTTTCAGACAAGCACAGCCAAAAGGTCTGGTACTCTTCTTCCAGCCTGGCAGCACTCATGGGGCAGAAGCTCTACCCCAGGACTGTCAGGCCAAGCACAGTGGGCCTGAATCATGCCTACCCCAGGATGCTCAACCAGAAACAATAAAGGCTGGAGATTCCAGTACTCCACTTTTTAAAAATGAATGGAACATCTAGAAAGAAGATCAACAAGGAAATATGCTTTGAACATGATACACAAACCAGACCTAACAAACATTCCACTCAACAACAGCAGAATGCGAGCAACCACTCATCTCAAGCGTACAGCAAACATTCTCCAGGAGAGACCATAATGCTAGACCAAAAAATTAGTCTCAACACACTTAAAAGAATTGAAATCATACAAATAAATTATCAGATTGGAATCAGTAACAGAAATATGGAAATAACATTCACACTTCCAGATTTCAAAGCTTACAATGGAGCTACAGTAATCAAGACAGTGTTGGTACTGGCAAGAGGCCGGATACACACATTAAAGAAACAGATTTTAAAGTCCAGATAGACTCTTACATCTAAAGGCAAGTGATTTTCAACAAGGGCACCAAGACAATTCGATAGAAAAAGAACAGTCTTTTCAACAAATAGTGAGGGAACCACTGAATATCAACATACAAAGAATAGCTGGACCTCTTCCTTATACCATAAACAAAAATTAACTCCAGATGAATCACAGAGCTAAGCATGAAGAGTTAACTCTATAAAACTCTTAGAAGGCCTAGCAGTAAATCTTCATGACTTTGGACCAGGTAAAGCATTCTCAAATACAATACCAAAGCACATGCAATTAAACTAACAATTATATTCATCAAACTTTAAAACTTTACCAAGCAATATCATCAAGAAAGTAAAGACAATTCACAGAATGGGAGAAAATATTTGCAAATTGACTAAACTAAAGCATTTGACTGTGTGGATCACAACAAACTGAGGAAAATTCTTAAAAGGATGCGAATACCAGACCACCTTACCTGCCTTCTGAGAAACCTGTATGCAGGTCCAGAAGCAACAATTAGAACCAAACAAAGAACAATGCACTGGCTCAAAATTGGGAAAGGAGTGTATCAAGGCTGTATATTATCACCCTGCTTATTTAGCTTACATGCAGAGTGCATCATGCAAAATGCCAGACTGGATGAATCACAAGCTGGAATTAAGACTGCAGAAGTATCTACAACCTCAGATATGAAGATGATACCACCCTAATGGCAGAAAGCAAAGAGGAACTAACAGCCTCTTGATAAAGGTGAGAGAAGAGAGTGAAAAAGCTGGCTTAAAACTCAACATTCAAAAAACTAAGTTCATGGCATCCAGTTCCATCAATTCATGGCAAATGAGTTCAGTTCAGATGCTCAGTCGTGTCCGACTCTTTGCGACCCCACGGACTGCAGCACGCCAGGCTTCCCTGTCCATTACCAACTCACAGAGCTTGCTCAAACTCATGTCCATCGTGTCGGTGATGCCATCCAACCATCTCATCCTCTGTCGTCCCCTTTTCCTCCTGCCTTCAATCTTTCCCAGCATCAGGGTTTTTTCAAATGAGTCAGTTCTTCATATCAGGTGACCAAAGTATTGGAGCTTCAGCTTTAGCATCAGTCCTTCCAATGAATATTCAGGACTGATTTCCTTTAGGATTGACTGGTTGGATCTCCTTGCTGTCCAAGGGACTCTCAAGAGTCTTCTCCAACACCACAGTTCAAAAGCATCAACTCTTCGGCGCTCAGCTTTAAGGCCCAAGTTCCAGTCTTTGGCTACTTGATGCGAAGAGCTGATTCACTGCAAAAGACCCTGATGCTGGGAAAGATTGAAGGCAGGAGGAGAAGGGGTAGACAGAGGATGAGACGGTTAGATGGCATCACCGACTTAATGCACATGAATTTGTGCAGACTCCAGGAGATGGTGAAGGACAGGGGAGCCTGGTGCGCTGCAGTGGGGGTCTCAAAGAGTCAGACACAATGTAGCAACTGAACAACAACAATATCTGGTATGTGACTTAGATGCAAGATATATAAAGAATTTTTACAATTCAAAAAAGATATCTAATTAAAAGGCAAAAGATGAGGGGGAGGTTTCTCAACCTTATAAACACTATCTACAGAAAACCCATAGACAACACCATACTTAATGGTGAGAAACAAAGCTTTCCCACTAACATCAGGCACAAAGGAAGGCTATTCCCTCTTACCACTCCTTTTCAACATGGAACTGGAAGTCCTTCATAATACAATAAAGGTAAGAAAAGAAAAGGTATATAGATCAGAAAGGAACACCAAATCTGGTCTGTCTGAAGATGATGTGATCATCTATGTAGAAATCTGAAAGAATCAACCAAAACCTCCTGGAACTAACAGGCAATTTATAGCAATGTTGTGGGATACAAGATGAATACACAAAAGTCAAATGTTTTCCTGTATACCAACAATGAACAAGTGGAAGTGAAAATTTAAAACACAGTATTGTTTACATCAGCAACCCCCAAAACTAAGTACTTAGACATAAATTGAACAAATATATACATGATCTCTACAAGGAAAACAACAAAATACCAAAAAACAAAATCAAAGAACAACTAAATAAATAGATATTCCATGTTCATGGACAGGAAGACTCAACACTGTCAACATGTTACTTCTTCTCAACCTGAATTCTGGATTTTGGTTGGAACCAAAACTCCAAAAAATGGTCTTACAGATACAAACAATCTGATTCTAATCTTTACACAGAGAAACAAAGTCCCTGGAAAAGCCAATACAATACTGAAGAACAAACTGGGAGGACTAACACTATCAACTTCAAGACTTACTATAAAGCTATAGGAATCAAGAGAGTGATTCTGGTGAAAGAGCAGACAAACAGACCAATGAAACAGATCGGAAAGCCCAGAAACAGACACCCATAAATTCGATCTTAGACAAAGGGGCAAAGGCAATACAATGGAGGAAGACAGTCTCGTCAATAAATGGTACAGGAACAACCGAACCTCCACACGCAAAACAAAATGAATCTAAACACAGGGTTACGTCTTTCACAAAAACTAACTCAAAATGGATTACAGACCTGAATTTAAATATAAAACTCCACGAAAATAACTTAGGAGAAAACCTAGATGACCTTGGGTGTGGTGATTTGTTTACCAAAGACACAATCCATAAAAGAAATCATTGATAAGCAGGACTTTACTGAAATTAGAAACTTCTGTTCTGCAAAAGATAGTATCATGAATGAGAAGACAAACCACAGACAGGGATAAAATATGTACAAAAGACATATCTGATAATGAATTGTTATCCAAAATGTAAAAAGAACTCTCAAGACTACCTGGCATTCCATGGGGTCACAAAGAGTCAAACACAACAGAGTGACTGAACTGAACAGGACTAGCTGGCAGTCCAGTGGATAAGGCTCCGTGCTTCCACTGCAAAGGACTCAGGTTCAATCCCTGGTCAGGGAACCAAGATCCTGCTTGCTGTGCAGCATGGCCAAAAAAAAAAAAAGAAAAGGCAAAATGCATGCTGCAGTCCATGGGGTCACAAAGAGTCGGACATGACTGAGTGACTGAACCGAACTGAAGACTCAACAACAAAACAATCAAACAGTCTGATTAAAAAATGGGCCAAAGACCTTAACAAACACCTTACCAAAGAAGATATAGATGTGAAAATAATCATGTAAGAAGGTGCTCCACATCACATGCTATCAGGGAAATACAAATTAAAATGTCAGTGAGATACACTACACACCTATTAGAATGGCCAAATGGTAGGTAGCAAGAATGTGGAGCAATAGGAACTCCCAGACATTGCTGGTGGAAGTGCAAAATTGTATAACCACTTTAGATGACTGTTTGGTGGTTTCTTAAACATACTCTTACTATACAATCCAGCCATTGCATTACATGGTATTACCCAAAGCAGCTGAAAATTTTATATCTACTCAAAACCCTACACATACAGGTTTATAGCAGCTTTATTCCTAACTGCCAAAACTTGGAAGTAATCAAGATATTCTTCAGTAGGTGAATGGATAAATAAACTGTGGTGCATCAAGACAATGGAATATTCTTCAATGCTACAAAGACAGGATCTACCAAGCCACAAATAAAAAGGACTGAGAAACATGTGGAGTGACTTCCATTTGAGGTGATGAAATGTTCTAAAATTGTTTGTAGTGATGACCGCACAACTCTGTGAACATACTAAAAATCACTGAATTGTATACTTGCAGTGAGTGAATTATATGGTCTGTGCATTATATCCTAACTAAGCTGTTATTTTCTTTTAAGTGCTCTAACTATGTAAACGCCAGTTAGCACGAGACCAAGAAAAGTAACTGAAGAAATGAGAAACATGTGGCTGAAGTGTTAATAAGTAATGTTAATAAGAGCAAGAGAGAGTTATAGTTTAAGAAATTAAAGCAAGATTAAAGGACATAAGACTTCTGCAATAATCTGGAAGGTTCCAGAGATGCTGCTGCTGCTGCTGCTAAGTCGCTTCAGTCATGTCCGACTCTGTGCGACCTCAGAGACGGCAGCCCACCAGGCTCCCCCATCCCTGGGATTCTCCAGGCAAGAACACTGGAGTGGGTTGCCACTTCCTTCTCCCCAGAGATGCTAGTCCCATTCAAATCCACAAGTGAAGTCACTCAGTCGTGTCTGACTCCTAAAGACCCCCATGGACTGCAGCCTACCAGGCTCTTCCATCCATGGGATTTGCCAGGCGAGAGTACTGGAGTGGGGTGCCATTGCCTTCTCCCCAGAGATGCTAGTCCCATTCAAATCCACACTGCACCATTTGAATTCATTTCAGTTTCTCAACAGGAAAACTCTTCTCCATACGTGCATTATAGGTTGTTTAGCATCCTTACACAGTATATGTAAAGACAGTTTTGACTCAAAATGCTTCCGTATATCTCCAAATATCTTTACGTTAAAGAACCATCAGAGCTACCGAAAAATTCTCCACAAGATGTCATGCAGACAGTCAAAGACTGATCTACTTTGGGATAAAAAATACACAATAAAACATATATAACAAGAAAGAGAGATATTCCCTTGCTTTCTCTTCTCTACTCCTGAAATATTCTATCTATTCAAGAGTTTCAAAGGACCTACAAACTACTTAGTGGTAGAAATCCAAGTTTAAATCCTAAACCAATCAGAATTTTTAAAATGATCTTTTTTTAGTCTGTTGTGTAATTAGAGGAATATATATAATGTCAAATAAAAAAATACTACATAAAATATATGCAGCAAAGCTATACAAATAAAAAATGTCTAAGAATAAAGACAAGCGAGAAACAGAATTATAAACAGTACTGTTCTGAAGTAGTCCCAGAAGTTAGAGGGATTTTAACAGTCTACACATTCCACTTTTATGATGAAAAACGATTTTTTTTTAAGGCCAAGAATTTTCACTTTATATCTATTCTAAATTTGCATGGGAATATTTGCTTGATTTCTCTTCTGTAATTCTAAAACATTCCAACTCAAGAGCTTCAAATCATGATGTATTTCTCTTGACAAGCACATACCAAGAGATCATGGCAATACATTAAAAATGCACATTTAAGTAGATAATGTGGTCAATAAGCGCACTCTCATGAAAACATTCAGGAGAAAGCTTACAAACTTGGTTTTCAGTAGCAAGAGTTGATAAGCAATAGTTCTGCCATATTTACCTAGATCTGTGATAGCAACGTTTACCAAAACACAATCCTTCTCATGAAGGGGACTTTGAGCCTTACAATCCAGTTTTAACTATAAATATTCATCTCTAAAAATTCTTATGAAGTGATGTCAAGAGTTTAAAATATTTAACAGACTGAGAAAAATGAAACTAACAAAAAAAATTTTTATTACTTTCCTTTTACATAATGCTTCATATACATATATACGGTACACTTTCATCACATAAAAGGAAAATAAATTTGTGTTTGTTAGCAATAGTGTGTTTATCTTTAATTCCACTTTGAAGTCTTTTCCTGTTCCATGAAAGCTTCCACATCAACATACTCCTTTACCAGACAATGTCCTACTAGGATGTAAAAATAAACTGATTAATCTGCAGTGCCATCTGATGGTGAGAAGTAAGTAGCACATCCCAAAGACTATGTTCAAGCATCCTTTTCCCTCAACGACCTGGGAAGAGAAGGACACTGAGATTCTCTTTCGTGACCACCGGCCAGGACAACCATCTGCAAGGTGGCAGGAAAACTTCCTTACAGCACTGTCTCTACTTCTTTACTTGAACGCTGCATCATGAAAAATACTCTCATCTCTACCAAAAGAAAATGTGAGATGAAGCTATGTTTTTGAGATTCATACAAAATAAAATGATGGAACTTAAGAAAATGTAATATTCATAAGCAATGTTTTAGCAAAAAGAAGACTGAGAAATTGTGGAATAGGAAAGGCAGAGTGATAAGAGGAGCGGGATGAAAACACCTAAAGAGAAAAACATTGCAGCAGTCCACATTTGACAGGACAAATATTCAGAAAGAGGAAGAATGGCGAAATACGAGCCATTGAGAGTGACATAATAACTTGAAAGCTCCAGTTTTCGTCCTGGAAGAATAGGCACTAGGCAAATAACTTGAATGAAGAGTAGCCTTTTTGGTGAAATGTATAAACAATGCAGTATTTACCATAAATTACTGGAACATCCCCTACAGAGAGACGAGAGGAAGATGTCATTTTTTCAAGGACAGTTAAATGCCTGCAAGTTAAATCATGATCTACAGTTCAAGTCTATGAAAAGAAGAACAGAAGGCAGAAAACATATTCTGGAGAATTATAGATAGGAAATATTACAAAATTGCTAAACTGCCTGGGGTCAAAAGCAAACTAGTCAAAGATGTGTCAAAGAAAAGGAAGAAATGAATTTCTGTGAAAACTAGGGGAAGAGTTCCAACATAACGAAAATAGAAAAGTAATCATACTAAAAAGCTTAGAGAAATGGATATTTTTATTACTGTAAGAAACCAAAATCTTAAAGCAGTTTGCCCAAAAATTAATAGTTAAATTTGAATCTGACCAAGCTTCTAGACAGCACGACCAACACAGTTAGAGGGAAGTAGGTAGAGGTGAGACGAAATAAGATTGATCATGAGCTGATAACCGTGAAACCTGGGTGATGAGTAGATAAGGGTTCATCAGACAATTCCTACTTTTATGCACGTTTTTTAAAATGGCAGCTAATGGACCACGATACAGAGAATATGAAAGCTACTACTCACTCCTGACAACACCTCCCCTGGAATCTTTAACTGAAAGTGCTCCTTCTTACCTACAGAACATACTTCTATTACTACATCTATTTCCTTGTTAATTTGAGTCCCACCTACAAAACTAGGAGCTGCATAAAGGCAAGAACTGTGTCTTATTCATCTATACCTGCCTGCACCTGATATAATGTGTCAAAGATATAGTAAATGCTCCGTAAATGTTTGAGGAACTTAAGGCAATAATGTGATTGCAATTTCTAAGAGTGGAAGGCAGGCTTTCAGAAAAGGTAAGAAAGAGGTGAAAGACACGTTTCTGGAAGTATAGGAATTACAGCGCAGTAGAGAGAGAAATGTCTATAAAAGGCACTGCAAAGGCGAACAGTCTGCGGAAGGGCTAAAGCACAGATGAAGGAATAAAGGAACAAGCAGCTCACTAAGTGCCGTCAGCTACTGAAACGGGCACACTGAGCCAGTAAACGCTAACAATGCTCTTCACTGGGACTAACTAACATCCTTGGTTCTAATCCTGTGCTCTTTTTCAGGTTTCTCATACTTGCTGGCTTACCATTAGACTTTTCCACATTCATTCATTCAAATATTTATTGAATACCTGCAAATGCGAGACATTATTCTAGGCACTTAGGACACAACAATGCACTAAAAAGGCAAAAAAAAAAAAAACCTCTGTTCTCATGAAGAGTATATTCTAGTGGGTAGAGACACAGAAATAAATGTGTAACCTATATAGTATGTAAAAAGGCAGTATACAGTGCCAGGATGCAGCTGTGAGAGAAGGCCTATCCAATAAACCCACATATTGTGCTGTACTGGGAGTTTTTAGTAAAATGGCATTGAAAAACGTCAGGAAGTCTTTTGCCTGTTTGGTATACATGGGAGTCCCCATGACTGAACACATCCTCGTAAGAAAAGTTAAGGACCTTTTCCTCAACAACAGGGACACCCACCAAGGCAACGCTGAGCAGCGAGTGCCGCCACCACCTTCTGTGACATCTCTCTAGGCGAAAGGAAAAGACACATATTTGTATAAAGACTACTAAAGAACAGCAATTATGCTTCCTAGTTTTAAAGTTCCTTGTCTGATGCCAAAGAAATGAGAAGGAGAAACTGTAATATGATTCTGGACAAGATACTGTTCTTTGGGAGTAATGAAGTGAAGGGAAGTCGCTCAGTCATGTCTGACTCTTTGCAACCCCATGGACTGGAGCCTACCAGGCTCCATCCATGAGATCTTCCAGGCAAGAATACTGGAGTGGGTAGCACAGCCCAAATTTAATAGACCACAACTGACCAAATTTTAGTCAAAACTTTTTGCTAACTGTTAAAGGATCATCAGTCCTCTACAAACATATGTATCTTTGACTAGTAGTTTCCAATTACTGATCCAGGATATCGTATGATTCGTCTTAGAAGAATCTCATAATCTTGCTGTGACAGTTTTGCCTGAAGGGTCATTTGTATTTATAAAAATTCATTCATTAAAACATGTATAGGCTGTATGCCCAATAGCATCTTCAGAATTAACAACTGTTTCATATTTCATCACTAAGATAATATTTTGCATCATTAAAATAATTTCCTATCACCTTGGAGCCATCCATGCCACTTCTCTCAACAGTAAATATATCTAATTTAAGCATTCTGTTTTACTGGCCAAGAAACTGCATTCAAAAGGTAAAAGAGATAAATTGTGAATCCAGTACGGTCACAGGCAAATTGGTGACATTTCTGGGAATTTAGAATTCAAGCCTCCCATCACAACCCCATACTCTCTACTGATCATCCAATTTTTTCTTTTAATTGGACTGTCAAATACCAAGTGAAATTAACTGTTTTTTAAAAATCTTTAGACTTGAGAACCAAAATACAATAAAGACTATAGTTTATCTTCCTGATAAATATTACAGCAAAACTGAACACCGAAATTAAGTCAATGAAAACACAAGCTAAAAAGCTTAATATTAGAAGAAATTGTAAATGACTAAGAAGATAAAGGATTACGATATAGAATATATATGGAACGTCTGTAAATCAATGAGAAATAAAAAACAGGCTGAAGGATATACAGAGACAATTCACAGATGGGAAAAGTCAAATGGTCAATAAGTATCAGGACAGACAGATAGCCTCACTGGCTATGAGGAATTTTTTAAAAATTGAGATATTACTTTATAATCATCAGACTGGCAAAAATTACAAAGTCTGAAAAGATTCAGTCTTGCAAGAACGTATGTAAACAGAAACCTTTAAGCACTGCTGCTTGGAGTATACATGAGTAAAGATACTTCAGAGAGCAATCTTGCCATTAGCAGTGAAATGTGTCTGTGTGTGGGGTGTGGGTGTATGTGTGTTATGTATCCTATGATCAGGTAATATCCTATGCCCAGCAGTTCCACACTTGATACTCTAACTGAAGAAACTCCTGCATAAGGATACAAGAAAGAGAAAAGGATAAGGGTGTCTGTCTTGGCATTGTCTACAGTAAGAGCTAGAGACAATACACTACCCCTCTTTAATGGAATGGATTTACATAAAATATATCTTATCTTCTCCCTGTAGAATGTGTTCCCTCTGGCTGGAAAATTCTTGCCTCTAGCTATCAGCATGTCTTGCTGTTTAGCTTCGATCCAGTTTCTGCTCAAACTAATCAAATAAGTCTTCCTTGGCTGCCTAATCTAAAATATAAAATAGCTTTCCCTTCAATTAAGAAACTCTCTAATCTGAATATCCTTCCATCTTCTAATCTTCCATTTTAATATTTTTAACTGTCTGATAGTCTAATATATATGATTTTATTGTCCAGAATCCCAATTATAATCTAAGATCTAGAGACCAGGGACTTCGACTTGTTCAAAGGTACCTCACCAGAATCTAGAAGTAGTATCGGGCACAAAAGAGAATGATGAATAAATAGTTGTCAAATAAATGAATCCAATGACTAAATCCCAATCTCTGTGTACAGCTGTGTAAAGTCTTTGACGTTTCAAACTCACTCAGTCTAACCTCCAGAATATGTAATATTCACATTTTTTTCAACTTTCTGATTATTCAAATTCCATTCATGGTATTCAGCAATAAAGCAGGAACTACTCTGAGAAATAAATAAGAGAGCCCTTGCATTCAAGTCTAGAGAGAAAAAAAAAAAGACAATTACAAAAGACATTATAAAAGCTATACTAAGCTGTTATTGAAGAACACTCAGAAGACCTAACTCACCCTAGGAACGCTGGGGAAGGCTTCCCAGAGAGCACGGCCACATTTGCGCTGAGCAGAAGTTATCCAGATGAGCACACACGGGTATTAGTAAGACAGGGGATGGGTACGCTTGAGGCAGAAGACACACAACATACAAACATCTCAAATTTAAAAAAACATCCAAAGACTTCTGAAGAACTGTAAACAACTCAGCATGACAAAAGAACGTGAGGCAGGAAAATAGCTGAAGGTGAAAGCAAAAGGCAAGCAAGACCCAAAGCATTAATGTCTCTATTTCCTAAGCCTGGTAGTTTGGATTTTTATCTGAACGCCTGCATAAAAGAAGTGCAGAATAACAGCGCAATCAACCCACAGAAAAAGAAAGGGTATGGAGGGGTGGTGCACTGTCAGGAGCAAGGAAACTTTTTAGAAGGTTTACAGAGAAGGCTGGATAATACTGATAATCTGAACCAAGGTGGCAGCCACGGAGAAAAAGAAGATGAAAGAGATAAAACAAGATCCGGTTAATTAGTATATAGGAAAGTGAGGGAAGGTCAGCACACCAACATAATAACAGGGAAGAGTTAAGATTCTGGGTGTCTCCAACTGAGTGATGAGTTGTACACAAGAATCACAAGAGGAAGGGAAGCAACTTCAGAAAGGGTGAGATACATAGTTTTTTTGACATGAGTTTAAGGTGTCTTACAATAACCACAGTGTGTCAGTGCTTAAGAGTGATGTATGCTAAACAGAGATTTGGGAATCATCAAAATAAGGACAGAAGTTGAAGTCATAACAGATGAAATCCTTCAAATAGAGTAGGCAGAGAGGCAGAAGACAGTACCCCAGAGTGAAATGAATGTTTAAAGTGGCCAGAGAGGAGAGAAAATATACGAAGGAAAGACTGACCAAGAGCTAGAAAGGACGTAAGGAGACTACAGTGGCACAGAAACGTAAGAGAATTTCAACGGGACAGTCAGTCAAAGTGTCAAAAGATTTACAAGATTCCATTAGATTTCAGACTAAAGAGATCAATAGTGACCATCACCCCATCAAACTCAGTGACGGCAACAGACGGCAGCCTTCAACACATTGAAAAATAAGTAAATAAGTAACAGGAAGGTGGAGAAAATGAATATAGACAGCTCAAGAAACTTAAAAAAAATTATTACAGATAAAACTGAAGAGGAATCTAGAGTGAAAAGCGTATATTTAACATGAGTGCAGTACGTTTAAATCCTAGTAAGTTAGAACCAGTTGAGAGTAAAATGGATAACCAACTGTTATGGACTGTATTCCCCAAAATTCATATGTTGGAGCCCTAACCCTCAGTATCCCTAATATTGAAGATTTTTGAAGATGTGATTAAGTTAAGTGAGGCTATCAGCGTGGCCTCTCATCCAGTGTGATTGGTATTTTAAAGAGAAAAAGAGACACTAGAGGTTCTAGTGCTCAAAGGTTCAGCCATGTAAAGAGGCAAAAACGTGGTCATATGTAATGCAAGGAGAGAGGCCTCAGAAGAAATCAATTCTGCACTAACCTCGGTCTTGGGTTTCCGGCCTCCAGAACTGTGAGAAAATAAATTTCTGTTGTTTAAGCCACCCAGTCTCTGTTTTTTGTTATGTCAGCCCTAGCAAACTAATACATCAAGTAAACACTGTCCCTGAGGGAAAAAAAAAAAAATCCAGAGCACAATTAGAAATGAACAGATAAAGGCGGACGAGTACGTGGGTGAAGAAGGCAAAAGCAATGATTTCCCAGCAATTCCTCTGTGAAACAGAGACCAAGATTATCCAGGAAAGAGTAAGAAGGAAGGAGGTGGTGGGCTAGTAACCACCATGGGAGACAAGAGTAATCACTAAAGACATCCAGGATTAGTAGGCTGCCTTTCCATTAGTCAATAAATGTTTGTTGTTGAATGAATACCTAGCTGTCATTCATGAATGCTTTAGTTCAGTTTTGATAAGGTGAACTCTAGCAGTAACTAGCAAAAGAAATGCATTATAGTGAATCAGAACCTGAGTTAAAAATTTAGATAATACGTGACCTTATGCACGTCACTTAGCACTGCTGGGCCTTTAGCTGCTTCAACCAGAGAAATCAGACTTGATATCCAGCATAAGATCACCTCAGATTAGAAATAAAAAGTGCTATAATTTTTATGCAGGTTTGTGCACGACCTTGGTCTTCAACTTTTACCAACCAATGTAGTGTGCCTCAGGCTATAATATACATTCACATCATCTGGAAAGCTTGTTAAAATGCAGATTCTGATTCAGTAGGTCTGGGTTAAGCTGGAGAGGGTGCACGTCTAATAAACTTTCAGGTCATGCCATACACCAGATTTTGAGCAGCAAGGGTAGAACACTGTCGCAGCTCAAGTCCTACAAAGCTTTTAACTGTCGACTTATCTGTAATCAGCCTGATATTTAGAAAACCAAGCAAAAACACTCCAGATTCACACCTGCCCAAAATGTGTCTTGCTGTTTCCTAAAACACTCTGAAATTAAGTGACAGTCCCCATTTGATGCAGATAGGAAAAGAAAGGAACTGTCATCAATAACACTAAACTAGGAAAAGCCCAAGATTAAATACAAACACACACACAAACATATATACAACACAAAGGCTAAAATCTATCCAATCAAACATATTTTCTTTCTCAAACTATGAACATTTCTGGAAAAATACACGTACTTATCTCTAGAAAGATTTTCAGTACACTTTAACTGCCAAGTGTCTACAAGGATTCTTTTGCATTCAAGTTTGGTCCTGAATAATCTTCACCTATTTATTTAGAACCTCCAATTATCATCATCACAACTAAACTCATTTGTGTTCAGTAGTTCCTTCTGCTTTAGGAAGTGTAACTAGGGCAGAGACGGTCCAGCTGCCCTAAGGCTGTAATATATTGCCACAAATCACTGCTATAATTAAACTGTTCCTTCTATTCCCTGTCTTAGGAGTTACAGGGGGAAAATTCCACAATCCTATTACACCAATAGGGAGAGATGTTCAGTCTAATTTCACACAAAGCTTCTTTAGTGACAAAAGATGCAAGGGAATGTCAAGAAAAGGATGTCGTAGTAACACCGCCTTTAACCTGAAGCCTCAGTAATGAATAGAGAAGTCTGAAATAACGTGAAAATGAAGGAATGAACTCCTAGTCCGCGGAAAAAAAATAAATAAAAAGCATTACGGTTGAAAGCTGCTCTTCCTTATTCCCTTCTGAAGAATAGACAAACTGCAAGGGCACTACCGCACTACAACTGAGCTCGTACAAACCGGGTGGGGAGGGGAGATGTCAATTGCAATCTTGGCTCCAGGAGGCAATACAGCAATCCTACCTATGTAGTCAAGTTAATCTGAAAAGATAATACTGCCCTCTTTCACCACCACGTTCACAAAAGGATAAAGAAACATGATAGATGCGATGGGCCTCAATATAGTATTGCTGAATCACAAATACCCTCCAAAGCTGCAGAAGAAGCTGGGCTCAAGCACTGGCGGCCATACCTTAGCAAGTAGGTCCTCTATGAAAATATATAACTTCCTTCACTTTTTCTCTAAAGGCAAGCAAGGATCTAATAGTCAATTAAAGCTTTCACAGCACTGCTATTAGCAGCAATGTCGTGGATGCAATATGCAAAAACATACAAGGATTTTATACTAAAGACGACCACGATCTCTGCAAATTAGCACCACCTATCCCCCAAGGGCAAATGCACCACCCTAACCCGCAACCGCAGCCACAATGAGCATCCTACGTCCTCATTTTGACACCTAGTCCGTGCTTCCCCAGACCCTGATTCCTCCAGTCCGTGCTTCCCGGGACCCTGATTCCTCCGCGATCATGCTTCCCGCTGCCAGGCTTACTGGGGCAACCTCGAGCTCCCAGAGGTCCTTAAAGTAACAGAGAGCCAAGCCTGCAGGCCGCCCTCTTCTCGCTACTGCTATGCCTGGCCTCCCAACAGCCACACGTTCTTCCCTCGCCTCTCAGGTCTCCGCTGCCCAGCCCACTCCTCCCTTCCACAGGCGCGCGCTCTGAAGCTCTCAAGCCGGGGCCTCACTGTTTGGTTCGGTCCGGAACAGTCGGTCTCTCCCGCTTCCACGCCCCAACACGAAGCGGCGTCGGCTGCTTCTGCGCCCCACGCTTCCAGTCCACACGCCGCCGCCTACTGATGCCGAAAACGGCTTCTAGGAACGCGCCATGTTCAGCGTCGCGGCTTAAACGACACGGGCGCATGAATACTGCGTCACGGACACCGGCGCGCGTGGACTAGGCAAAGGGAGAAGATGATAGGAGAACGGAGAAAGGAGAGGGAGGAGCTTTCTCTTCGAAACCAAAGGCGCCGGGCAGCTAAGGCAGCTCTGTGCGCTTGCGCAGTATGGGAGCTGGGACCCCGGTCGCTGCGCGATCTGTAACCATGGAAACCATAGGTTCGCTCTGCCCTGCTCCCAGGAAAATCAGTTGTCTCCTGGGTTGATTGAAGCTTAAATCAAAATAATTTCCCCTTTCTTATTATGGATATCAGCTGCCAAACTGCACTGTTTTACAGATCTGTCTAAAGAGAAAAGATTTAAAATAATCCTACTCTCAGCGGTTAACCCTCCCACGTATATTTATTTTTTAAGGTCATACACTTGCTTGGTGGGCGCTTAAGTCCAGAACGATGAGGAGTGGGGGAGGAGATTAAAATGAGATAAATCCAGTTATCTTTGCCTCTGCTATTAACTAGCTTAGTGACCTAAGTATTCTTACATTTAGAAAAAAATTGTTGTAAGGAAATAGTCACGTGTTCATAAGGATTAATAATAATAATTTTTTAAAAGATGGATAACAATCATTTAGAATGTGCCAGATACAGTTCTAAGATCTTCAGCTAAATCATATATTTAAATCCTTAAAACACCCGTATGAGATGCTTTTTACTGTGCCGACTTTACAAATGAAGAAGCCAAAGCAAGGAGGGGTCAAGTAACCTGTGAAAGTTCACACAGCTAGTAAGTAGCAGTGTTACGATTTGAATCAGACAAACATAAGCCTTGCATTACAAGGATGTTCATCACCCAAGAGCTGTTTTTCAAAGTAAAAATATTAAAAAGTACCTAAATGACCACCAAGAAAGGAATGATTAAATCATGGCAGATGCATGTATAATACAAATTGTCGACACAATGCGAACATTAAAAATTATGTTGAAAAATAATCTGAAAAAGAATGGGTATATAGAGGTACAGGCTTCCCTGTGGCTCAGTGGTAAAGCATCCGCCTGCCAATGCAGGTGGTGCAGGTTCAATCCCTGGGGCGGGAAGATGCCCTGGAGAAGGAAATGGCTACCTCTCCAGTATTCTTGCCTGTGTTGAATTAAAAAATAGTCACAGTCCGAAGTTGAGAGTCATGTTTTATTTGGCCGAAATTTTTAGAACTTAAGGGTGGGAGGGAGTATCTCAAGTAGCCCTGAGAGAACTGCTTGGAGGAGGTGGGGTGGGAGAGTGGTAGAAGTTTGCAATGAAGTGCAGGCAGTCTGAACATCAAAAGTATTTTTGTGAATTAAAGAAAACCAGATATCCCACGTTGAAGAATTTAGCATTTGTCTATGTTTGGGAAGATGCAAGAGTCTGGGTTCACTGAAACCATTGCTTTCATATGCATCGTAGCTATCCTGAGGCCAGTATTCTGTGTATTTTCATATCCTGAGTACCTCAGTGCTCGATGTAGGGCCTGGCTGCAGCCTAATGGCTGCCAGATGGTGCAGATCTTCTCCTGTAGTGCCCTGGAGGGCTGGAATCGCTGATGACTGTGAAGTCTTTGTTCACTGATGTGGCAGGAAACACTCCATTTCTCGCATGGGAAATCCCATGAACCTGGTGGGCTACAGTCCACGGAGCTGCAAGAGTCGAACACGACTTAGCAGCTGCTGCTGCTGCTAAGTGGCTTCAGTCGTGTCCGACTCTGTGCAACCCCTTAGACGGCAGCCCACCAGGCTCCCCCGTCCCTGGGATTCTCCAGGCAAGAACACTGGAGTGGGCTGCCATTTCCTTCTCCAATGCATGAAAGTGAAATGTGAAAGTGAAGTCGCTCAGCCATGTCCGACTCTTAGCGACCCCATGGACTGCAGCCTACCAGGCTGCCCCGCCTATGGGATTTTCCAGGCAAGAGTACTGGAGTGGGGTGGCATTGCTTTCTCCTAACTTAGCAGCTAAACAACAGCAACATGTATATATATAACTATATATATATACTTTGCTGTACACCAGAAACTAACAAAGCACTGTAAATTAACTATACTCCAATGCAAAATTAAACTTAAAATTTTTTAAATTTTGTTAACATGTTCACAATGCAATAGAGAAAGAATGGGTCACAAACAATATGCTTGGCATGTCTTTTTTGGAAATTAGTATATGCCAAAATGTTAACAAGGTTTTCCATTAGTTAGATGGCATTGTTGGCACATTTTATGCTTTAGTTTATTTTGCATGATTGTATCTTCTGATTTTACTGGAAGGTAATAGTTCTCAACTGTTAAATTTGCATAGAATCACATGGGGATCTTGTTAGAAAAAAAAACAAAAAACAGATCCTGATTCAGTTGGTCTGAGATGGGGCCTGAGAATCTTCATTTCTAATGAGTTTCCAGTTAATGCTGCTCATCCATAGATCACACATTGCATAACAAGGCTATAAGGAATATGCAACAAAGTAGAGAAAAGATTCCAGTTCCAGTTCCAGTTCAGTCGCTCAGTCTTGTCTGACTCTTACCTAATTTTAATTAAGATGAAAAGAATCAGTTTAGGAGGCTCTTTTCTCTTTGGAATAATGGGTTCTTCAGATATTGAAGGAACGTGGTAACAGAAAAATGCACATAGATACATATTCCCTACAATTTCAGGGCACCAAATTAATATGTACTTGGAGGTCCTAGTTTCAGCTACTATGAATGTAAAATCTAGTAGGAAAAAAATGTGTACAGTTGGATAAATAATTTCATATAATTTCATTTTGTTGCTATATTCTCATATTCTCACAGTATTCTCACAGTCTTTGGAGGAAAAAGACAAATATTAATTTAAATTAAATAATCACTGGACCGTTCATAATATATTTAAAATATAAATATATATTCAGTGCTTTTCCCCAAAAACAGTTGAAAACTAAAAGAGAAAACAGAAAGTTGATGAAACAAATGCTAAATTAAAGACAGATCAGAGCTTTCCTCACCCGTCAGTCTCAAGAAGGTTCCAAGATACAGTTAAAGATAATAATAATGCAACTCCAATTGGTCTCAGTAATTATATTATGATTACTAAGCTCTAGATTTTTCCTGTGTGCCAGTTACTGTTCTAAGTGTTCTTTTAAATGTTTGGCATTAAACTGAAGACATCACATATGATTTAATTATCCTCATCACCACCCTAGATGGAAAATATTCTTTGCTTTATTTTACAGATTAGAAGATGACGCAGGACTTCCCAGGTGGTGCCAGTTATAAGGAACCCACCTGTCAATGAAGGAGATATAAGAGACATGGGTTTGATCCCTGCATCGGGAAGATCCCCTAGAGGAAGACATGGCAAACGACTCCAATATTCTTGCCTGAAAATCTGATGGACAGAGTAGCCTGGTAGGTTACAGTCTATGGGATTGCAAAGACTTGTTTTCCTAACATGGTAAACTTCAAATGAGTTAATTTATAAGCAGCTAAAAAAAAAAAAAAAAACTATGTTATAGAGTTGCCTAAGACCCAATTTTACCCTGGTCCACTGAAGCAACTTGGCAGGTTCATATGAATTAAGTAATTCCAAATTCTTAAGTCAAGGAGCACAGACTCAAATTTAGATAACTGCTTTGTGTAGACAGAATAAAAGAGCCAAACCCCAGTCCCTGAAATCTGTGAATATATTGCTTTTCATTGGAAGGACTGATGCTGAAGCTGAAGCTCCAATACTTTGGCCACCTGATGCAAAGAGCTGACTCAGTAAAGACCCTGATGCTGGGAACGATTGAAGGCGGGAGGTGGAAGGGACGACAGAAGATGAGATGGTTGGATGGCATCACCAACTCAATGGGCATGAGTTTGAGTAAACTCTGGGAGTTGGTGACGGACAGGGAGGCCTGGCATGCTGCAGTCCATGGGGTCACAAAGAGTCGGACACGACTGAGCAACTGAACTGATACTACTTTTCATGGAAAAAGGACTTTGCGAATATGGTTAAATTAAAAATCTTGAGATGGGAATGTTATCTGCTGGACCCAATGTATTCACAGCGGTCTTCATAAAAGGGAGACGGGAGTATGAGAGAGAGAGAAATGTGACTCCGGGAGCAGAGGTCACAGCGACATGGGCCATAAGTCAAGGAATGCAGGCAGCATATAGAAGCTGGGAAAGACAAGCAAATGGATTCTCCCCTACAGCTTCTGTAACAAACTCAGTCCTACAGATGACTTTAGACAGCTGACCTTCAGAACTCTCAGACAATAAATCTGTTTTTGTGGCACCAGTGGTAAAGAACCTGCCTGCAAATGCAGGAGATGTAAGAGTCACAGGTTCAACCCGTGGGTTGGGAAGATCCCCTGAAGGAGGGTACAGCACATCACTCCAGTACTCTTGCCTGGATAATCTCATGGACAGAGGAACCTGGTGGGCTATGGTCCATAGGGTCACAAAGAGTCAGACACGACTGAAGCAACTTAGCACAACACTATTTGTGATCATTTTTTATAGTAGCAATAGAAAACTAATATGTATGACCCAGCAATCCCACTGCTGAGCATACACACCGAGGAAAACAGAACTGAAAGGGACACGTGTACCCCAATGTTCATTGCAGCACTGTTTATAATAGCCAGGACATGGAAGCAACCTAGATGTCCATCAGCAGATGAATGGATAAGAAAGCTGTGGTATATATACACAATGGAGTATTGCTCAGCCATTAAAAAGAATACATTTGAATTAGTTCCAATGAGGTGGATGAAACTGGAGCCGATTATACAGAGTGAAGTAAGCCAGAAAGAAAAACACAAATACAGTATACTAACGCATATATATGGAATTTAAAAAGATGGTAACGATAACCCTCTTTGTGAGACAGCAAAAGAGACACAGATGTATAGAACAGTCTTTTGACTCTGTGAGAGAGGGAGAGGGTGGGATAATTTGGGGGAATGTCATGGAAACATGTATAATATCATATAAGAAATGAATCGCCAGTCCAGGTTCAATACAGGATGCTTGGGGCTGGTGCACTGGGATGACCCGGAGGGATGGTACGGGGAGGGAGGTGGGAGGGGGGTTCAGGATGGGGAACACGTGTATGCCTGTGGTGGATTCATGTTGATGTGTGGCAGAACCAATACAATATTATAAAGTAAAATAATAATAATAATAATAAAGAAATAGGCAAAAATAAAGAAAACTAATATGTACTCCCAAGTCATAGGATTTCCAATTTTCTACACACCATTTAATATTGCAACTGGGGTAAAACTGGGTCTTGGGCAGCTCTATAATATAGTTTATTTTAGCTGCTTACACATTAACTCACTTGAAGTTTACCGGGTTAGGAGAGTAAGACTTCAAGAAACTAATCGGTCTGCCCTTGGTGATATAATTTTGCAGCAGATTCAGTTTTGTTTATAATTTTTAAAAAACTTGAAACAATATGTCTTTCATATTGTAAGGACTGATTACATAAATTATGGTATGTTCATACAATGGAATACTCTCTACCTATCAAAAATGGTGACATAGATTTTTGCCAATTAACATTAATGACTTCCCTGGTGGTCCAGTGCTTAATATTCTGTGCTTCCAATGCATAGGGTACAGATTCAATCCATGGTTGGCAGGCGGGGAGGAACTAAGATCCCTGAATGTCATGGAGTACAGCCAAAATTTTAAAAAATAGTTTATCATGTTTAATTAGATAAGGACAGTAGCTTAGATGCAGATTTCACTTTCTAAAACCTTTTTGTATAATCTAAATTTTTTTGCAATGTTTGAGTATTACTTTAATAATCAAAGAAAAATAACAAATATTTCTCCTTTGGAAAAAAGAATATAAGGATATCATGGACCTATGTACTTTTTAAGGTGAAATGACATTTTTTCATATTCTACTGATAAGAATGAAAATTGTTTTAGAAAATAATCTATTAGTATATCTTCAGAGACTAAAATGTTCATATATTTTGGCTAAACAACTCCATTTTTGGCTATCTCTACTAGGGAAATAATTCAAAGTTTAGAAAATATTTTTCACAGATGCAGTAAAATGTGTATGGATCTATTTTAACAATAATGGTATAGGAAAGATTTAGTGAACTCTTACACATTCACAAAATGAAATCATCCACAGCAGCTTTCAATATTATCAAGATTGTATAATAACTGGGAAGTGTACTTTTTATGTTAACTATCTTTGATGGAAAAAAAACTGTAAACTATATGACCTCAACTATGTAAAAATATGTATTGGTAAAACAATTAGGAGAAAAGTCTGTGTAAAAATGTTCACAGAAGTTAATCCCAGAATAGTTAGTTTAGAGTAACTTTTTCTTCTTTTTTCACCTTCTGTATTTTTCAGGATTTTTGCAAATTAAGTTTTTGGTTTTGTTATTTTTACAATGTAGTTGTCCTATCTTTGGGGCCCAGGAAACAGAAGGGGAAAATAAATCAGTTTTACTTACTTCATCTCTGTCATTAATTGTTACTTTGTATACTATTCTTCAATTCATGGTAACAAAGATTTAATTTTATAATGCCATACTTTAGAATTCACTTAAATCTCATCTTGTTTAGTGGCCAAATCCTATGGACCATAACCCGCCAGGCTCCTCTGTCACTGAGATTCTCCAGGCCAAGAATTCTGGAGTTGGTTGCCATTTCCTTCTCCTGGATCAGGGGATCTTCCTGACCCAGGGATTGAACCTACATTTCTTGCGTTGGCAGGTGGATTCTTTACCACTGAGCCACCAGGGAATCCTGAATCTTATATTAGTCTGTCATTAAAGAGGGAAATTAATTTAGCTTGTATCTATACTGACTCAGTATCCTTTGGTTTCCTGCCATTCCACCACAGTTGTTCTGAGAACCTTCCTGGATACCAAAATCTGCAAATGACTAAGTCCCTTAGAGAAGATGGCTTAGTACACTGGGTCCTTAGTATCCACGGACGTTTAATCAGTGAATGGCAACATTCATTACAGAGAACAAGGGAGGCAACAAAAGGCAGGCTGGTGTGGCAAGGGTACAGACTTCCACCTTACCTTTGCCGCCAACTTCGTGAAAGACCTTGCACAAGTACCTTTAACCTCTGTGAGACTCAGCTTTTTCGTATGTAAATAGGATAAGTATGCTTGCCCTAACAACTTTCCAAGCTTTCACTGAAAATCTAATTGAGTGAAAAGTACTTTGAAACCCATAAAGTGCAATATGAAAACATAATATATAAATACAAATATAAAAATATAAAATAGGCTCTGTTACAACCCAGGAATAGAATTCTTGGTGAAATAATTTTTCTGTTGTATTTGGAAAGCTTCAAAGTGCTTTATTTTGCAACAGAATATATATATTTTTTATAGTAAGGATAGGAAAACATTTATCCCATAGATGCTTTTGGAAGGTATCAATTATTATATATTAGGTTTTCACTAAGAATTATTAGATATTTGCTAACAATGCTTAGACAGACCAAAATCATCTTTCTTCATTAGTTATGTTAATTTAAACAGCATTTTAGTACTATTGAAAAAATGGTAACATTTGTAATAGAAGAATACTAAGAATCTCATAGGATTCACAGGAAGATTCCCTGGAGAAGGAAATGGCAACCCGCTCTAGTACTCTTGCCTGGAAAATTCCATGGACGGAGGAGTCTGGTAGGTTACAGTCCATGGGGTTGCAAAGAGTCAGACACTACATGAGCGACTTCACTTTCTTTTCTCTTTGTCATTGTATTCAAGGTACATTACTTCTTTCAGCCAAATTTCATCTTATTTTTCTGTTACAATTTAAACAGCACAGTAGAAATTAAGTCTACTTATAAGTTAAATCCTACTTTGTAAGGCAGCACTACATTTTAGAGTTTAGGTTTGAATATTGTCACAATTTTTTTTTGTTTTAATACAATTTAACAGCTTGATAGTAAGTAGAGTTAAATTTAATTGTGTTCTATCTTGGGCAGGTGAATTGCATTCCTTTTTCTCAAAGAAATACAGTATTTCAGTTAATAAACCTATTAAAAGTGTGAAACTCAAACATTCTTAATGTCTTTATGACTTTTAACTACATTAAAAGTCTGTAAGGAAATATAATTTATACAAGAAAATGCTCACAATGTTTTATTTTTATCATTATATTTCCTGGCACCTTAAAAATTTTATCATTTCAAGCATGCTGTGAATTTAATAACCATCTTCTATGAAAGCAAACACTATTGTAATTCTTTTTCAAGTTAAGATACATTTTGTTAACCTAAAAAACACTATAAGAATGGCAATGATTCAATTGTGCACTCCCAAACTGAAAAGTAATTATTTTTAATTAACAAAGGATATACAAGGCAGAGAAGCATAAAATTATTTTTTATAATTGCAAAGCCATTCATAGCTGTAAAGATAACTTCATGCTGATTTCTTTAATGCGGCTCATGTCTCAGCATCATCCACTACCTAGTATTCATGGATCCACACTGCTCCCAATATTGTCTCACTTTGAATGCTGCTGGTGCTGCTGCTAAGTCGCTTCAGTTGTGTCCGACTCTGTGCGACCCCATAGAGGGCAGCACACCAGACTCCGCCGTCCCTGGGATTCTCCATGCAAGAACATTAGAGTGGGTTGCCATTTCCTTCTCCAGTGCATGAAAGTGAAAAGTGAAAGTGAAGTCGCTCAGTCGAGTCCGACTCTTAGCGACCCCATGGACTGCAGCCTACCAGGCCCCTCCATCCATGGGATTTTCCAGGCAAGAGGACTGGAGTGGGTTGCCATTGCCTTCTCCACTTTGAATGCTATCTTGGTAATAATAGAAAAAAATTGGAGAACAATTTCCCTGTACTGATGAGGGTAGCCCTTCCCATCCTTTTTCACTTCTATAGAAATTCCTCAACCAGTTATGTTATCTGAGTTCAGAAAGCAGTGAATGCCTTCCATCACTGTGTATCAGAATCTCCTAGAGGGTCTTTCAAAGATGCATTTGCCAAGGCCAAATCCTATTCTGATCCATAATGTTTAGGCATGGGCTTGGGAATGTGAATTTTCATTATATGTGGTATTAGTATGCTGCTAAGTCACTTCAGCTGTGTCCAACTCTGTGCGACCCCATAGATGGCAGCCCACCAGGCTCCTCTGTCCCTGGGATTCTCCAGGCAAGGATACTGGAGTGGGTTGCCATTTCCTTCTCCAGTGCATGCATGCATGCCAAGTCGCTTCAGTCGTGTCCAACTCTGAGACCCTATGGACAGCAGCCCACCAGGCTCCTCTGTCCATGGGATTCTCCAGGCAAGAACACTGGAGTGGGTTGCCATTTCCTTCTCCAATTAGTATGCTAGCATTGCCATATTAAAACACCACAGACTGGGTGGCTTAAATAACAGAAATTTATTTTCTGTCAGGTCTGGAGGCTAGAAGCCCAAGACTGAGGTGTCAGCAGGGTTGGCTCCTCCTGAGGCCGTCTTCCTAACTTGCAGATGCCTGCCTTCTGGCTGTGTCCTCGTATGGCTCTTCCGCTGTGTGCGCACAGCCCTGCTGTGTCTATGTGTATCCAAAGTTCCTCCTTTCATAAGGATACCATTCAGACTGGATTAGGTCACACTCTAAAGGTTTCATTTGAACACATTATTGACTGGGGGGATTTTTGCAGAAACTGACCTCTGTGGCCAGCAGTTTGTTATATAAGTGAATATTGAAACACGCCAGTCAAAAACGTTTGTGTTACAAAAGACATAATACGACTCTGGTCAATCAGTTGTTAACTTAGTCACCTCCTTTAAGGTCCTACGTCCAAATACAGTCAGATTCTGAGGTACTAGAAGTTAGGGCATGAATTTGGGGACAACACAGGTCAGCTCATAACATATGCCCCAGTGTTCCAGAAACAGGTGACTCAAGGTTCATACCTAAGCAAACACCAATTTAGGCTGTAGGTCACCTAAGTGTGCACACTCACCTCAGTCATTTAGCTTTATGAGACTTACTATGTGACCTCTTTCAGGAGGGTCTTGCTACTTCATTCCTAAAGAAACGTGTCATTTGCTTTCTATTCTCACTGTCCATCGTGCTACATAAGCTAGCGTCTCCCGCCCATCCTGTCAATCCCTGTCTCCTTTACTCTTTTCGTCACACTCATCATCACTGACATCCCTCACTAGAATGTAAGCTCCACTTCATTTTGCTCACCACTGTACTCTCCCTCAGGAGAAGGCAATGGCACCCCACTCCAGTACTCTTGCCTGGAAAATCCCATGGATGGAGGAGCCTGGTGGGCTGCAGTTCATGGGGTCGCTAAGAGTCGGACACAACTGAGCGTCTTCACTTTCACTTTTCACTTTCATGCATTGGAGAAGGAAATGGCACCCCACTCCAGTGTTCTTGCCTGGAGAACCCCAGGGACGGGGGAGCCTTGTGGGCTGCTGTCTATGGGGTCGCACAGAGTTGGACACGACTGAAGCGACTTAGCAGCAGCAGCAGCAGCAGTACTCTCCCTTCCCACCCCATGGGTAGTACAGTGACCCAGGAAGATGAGAGTGTGCTGCAGGTGATCTTGTGCTCTTTCTGTCACGTAAAAAGCAAGGTCTTCTGCTGAGAAGGAGCTAAGGAGGTGGTAAGGCAGGAGGCCTGAGAAGAATTAAGATTTGGCATTGGCACCCCACTCCAGTACTCTTGCCTGGAAAATCCCATGGACAGAGAAGCCTGGAAGGCTGCAGTCCATGAGGTTGCGAAGAGGCAGACACAACTGAGCGATTTCACTTTCACTTTTCACTTTCATGCACTGGAGAAGGCAATGGCAACCCACTCCAGTGTTCTTGCCTGGAGAATCCCAGGGACAAAGGAGCCTGGTGGGCTGCCATCTAAGGGGTCGCACAGAGTCGGACACAACTGAAGTGACTTAGCAGCAGCAGCAGCAGCAGCAGCACGGAGAATGGGAGAGGAAGATTAGAGCGAATTCAGGAAGAGCTGGCTAGGCTGGCCTCAGAGTTCAGCATATATGGGGAGCCCATCTATGTTTCCGATACATTCTATTGTATGATCTCCAGCAGTTCTCACAGCTGCAGAGGAGCAGAAAGGGCAAAATGGTTATTTTGATTTCTCAATGATTACCATTGCTCCTTGGCGTAACATTCAAGGCCCTTCACCATAAGTTCCTATTTACATTACCTGTTTACTTCTCAGTTATACCAAGTTTCTTTTTCTTCCTCAAATACTCTTATATCCAGTCTTTTTTTTAGTGCTTTCCCTTTGAATTTTCAAACTTTCCCTGGCTAACTTTTGGTTGGCCTTTAATGATTCAGCTCAAATATTCTATTTTGAAAATGCTCCCCAGTCACCGCAAGTATTAGCTATAGTGCGAAGATCATTCCTCTTTTAGAGCACACTGTCTTCAGAATACAGAACGAGTTTCAAGATGCAGTTGTCATTTACTGTGTGATGTTGAGCAAGATATTTAACATTTTTGTATTATGAACACATCCTCATCTGTATTATGAACACAATGATAAGCCCCTATTTTAGAGAACTTTGAAATGGTGAAAAGATATATCGGCAAATGGTGCTATTACTGTAATTATTTGAATGTCTTCCTCTCTTGAAAGTTCTTTAAAAGCAGGAATTGTCATTCATGTTAATTTTCTAAATTCCTAACATTTGACACAGTGCCCGGCACACTGTGGATGTTCCAGAATTGTGGAATAAATCAATGATCAATGGAATTAAGAGAGTTGAAATTGCTAACAGGGTATACACATTTTTTCCTAAATTAGAATTACAGCAAAGAAAGAGCAAGGCTAGGGAATGCACACAATAAATTCTGCAGGGAAGAGAAGTCAGCTTTGGTAAAAACAGATTGCTTCTTCAGGTAAATAGGTACACACAGAAACATTTTGCTGACAGCTAAAACAGACACGGACATTGTGTTCATGTAACTTTCAGTCAGATACAGCGTCCTATCACAATAGCCAATACATAACAATGACCACATTTACAGATTCAGACTTTTTGTCTAACTCTCTCAATAGAATAAACTTTGAGGTCAGTTTCCTATTTACCTTCGAATCTCCGTCACCCAGCAGTGTTTAATACACAGCAAGAGCTCAATATGGAAAGGTTTAGGAAATTAATGACGTGCCACAGAAAGAAGCGAAACGACCAGTAGGTCCAGTCAAACTAAGCACATAATTACATTTTCAGAGTTACTTTCCGTAATACAAGCAGCGGAGAATTCACTCCCGCTAAAGGAGCAAGCTCCTCTTCCCAAGCTCCTGGGATCCTCACCCACAATCGGTTGGGATACACGAGAGAAATACATGACATAAATTTTCTTTGGATTTGAGCGATTCAACAACCTAGCCTGATAAAGCATCCACAAGCCTAACTGCATTACGTAACCTAAGCTTCCTCCACTTCCTTGAGGTCCCACACCCAAACCTATTTAACTAGCTTGGTGCGTGTTGGGGCAAGGCCCCGCCCCCGATTCTAAAGTAGCCAATCCAAACTGCCAGAATCGGCAGCGCGGTGTCTTCTGGGATCTGTAGGCTTCCGAGGTTAGGCTTCCCGGGAGGCCGAGCTTATTCCAGGCGGCCATCGGGCTCCAAAGGCCCGCCCTCTTTCTGGGGGCGGACCCCGGAGCAAACCGAGGGGCGTGTTTTCGCCCCACCCCCGCGTGGCCCGATAGGGTGCTGGTGGTGCGGGCTGGTGATTCCCACGTGGTGCGGAGACTAGAGGTTGCGGGTTCGGATCCTTCTTGACTTCCTCGGCCTGTGAGCTCTCTGCCTGCAGAGATGCCGAAGATCAAATCAGCGGCTAGCGGCCGCCGCCGCGAGCGGCAACAACAACGCGGGCAGCTGAAGAGCGCCGGAGGTGGGGACAGCCGCGAGAGAGCTGGGGTCCCTTGGGTTGGGACTTCCGGTGGGACCGAGCCGGGGCACGGGCGGAGTTCTGGCGGGGACAGTGAGACCGGACGCCGGGAGCGCGCGAGTCCCGGGTTTGCCCGAGCGACGAGCGCAGGCCCCGCGCGCCGCCTCTGACTTTCCTTCACGGAAGGGGTGGCCTTAAAACAGTCTGTCATCCAGCTCCTTAGCGTGACGTTTGGCACCCCTAGCTGGAGCAGATACCGTCCCCTAGCTATCCTGTTTTCTTCTCTGGGACGGTCTAATGTTTTTAGTTGGGAAATTAAGGCTATTTCATGTTTTATTGCAGGACTCATGTTCAACACGGGGATTGGGCAGCATATTTTGAAAAATCCTCTCATTGTTAACAGCATTATCGATAAGGTGGGTGCGAAAGAGGAGAGGGAGAGAGTTACTGGGTTATTGATTTTAATTTTAGGAATATCTAAGCACAGAAAGGATTCCTGACAGAAAATAGATGCTGTATAAATACTTGTGGAATGAATTGAAGAATTGTGTAGGATTCGCAAGTTCTCAATATGATTTGCTTTATTCTGTGAGTCTCGGGTTCTGACTCCAAATTCTTTTATCTTTCTGTAGATTATTTACTTTTTAGCTTGACACTTCTACCTGTTCAATTCCAGATTTTTCTTCTATTACCAATCACTTTTTCTAGGCAGCATCTATCACTGTTAGTTTTTGTTTACTGCAAACCCTAAAATTATATCCAGACACCTTTGGAAGTTTGTTCCCCAGAGAAACCTGCATGTTATAAGCCAATGCCACATGTAAACTCTTCAGAGTATTCTTCCTGCGTGGGTTATTGATGTTTTCTTATTGTTTTGTATGATTGGGAGCTAGGATGTGAAACAATAGGTGGTGAAGATTACTTTCATGGTTGCAAAGGAAGTATCCTGGCGCTGTAGAAAGGACATTACCTGGGTGAGAGATGTCAACTTAATGTTGTATGCAAAATGAGAGTTGGCCTAGCTTTTTAACCTTTTTGGCTCATGAATTCCTTTGTGCATGTGATGAAAGTTACGGACTCAGAATACTCCAGCTATGTGCATACGTATACTTTTTTTTTCTGCCACATGTTGAGGGTTGTGGGATCTTAGTTCCCACACTAGGTATCTAACCCCGGCCCCCTGCAGAGGAAGCATGGAGTCCTAACCACTGGACTGACATTAATTTTTGTGTACAATTTCTGGATCCTTCTGCACCCCTGAAACCATACATGGATGTGGAATTGAGAAATACCAGTACAACATGCTATGGTTCATCATTTTGGTCCTTCCTTTTTGAACCTAGTGATAATAGTGTTGGTAACAAGGTGCTGTTGGAATCATTTCAAAGATAGGAAGGAGAATGCCACTCAGAACTGCTGTTCCTACTTCTCTGACTCCTAACTATTGCCCCAAGTTAGGAGAACTGTTCAATTTCCACTTGTGCCTAATGTTAATGAGATAATTTTTTTAAACATAGATCATGAAGCCATCTCCTAAAAATGAAGTCAGAGTAAGATCTCCTAACTGTGCACTTTTGAGTAAAGCTATTTTGCTGTAAATTAAATTATGTGTTCAGACGTGCCTGTAAAGCTAAAGTAGTTGTGCTTGCTTGTAGGCTGCCTTACGACCAACTGATGTGGTGCTGGAGGTTGGACCTGGAACTGGCAATATGACTGTAAAGTTGCTGGAAAAGGCAAAAAAGGTAAAGAGAGGATTTAGTGTTTGGTATCAGGTATCATGTGAGTAAGTTTAGGTGGTTTACAAGTATAAATCTGTTTTAATGAATTGCTGTTATTTTAACAATAACTCTTGCTCCTTTGCTAGAAACTTTATAAAATATGAGCAAATTGGGGGGAGTCAAAAGGTACCAATTTCCAGGATAAAATAAATATGTCCTGGGGATGTAATGGGCATCATCATGACTGTAGTTAACAACACTGTAGTACATTTGAAGGTTGGCAAAGAGAGTAAAAAGTCTCATCACAAGAAAAAAATTGTAATTGTGGTCATGAATGTTATATATATATCAAATCACTGTGTTGTATACCTGAAACTAATGTTTTATGTCAATTATGTCTCAATTTTTTTTAATGGATTAAAAGAAAAAAACATAAGTATATCAATCAGGAAAACGTATGACATTGGATACTTCAGTACAGGGAATTGGTTACATGGTTGTTAGAGGACCAAGAGAATAAAACACTGAGGTTAACCCAAGAATTACAAAAAGCAGCTACCACCTCTCGGCTCAGGGGAACAAAGCAAGGGGATTGGAGTTATTGGACTTGGAACTTTGGAGGAGATCCAGCACAGGCCTCTGAGACTGGAGTGTCACCTGCCTGCTGCTGGTACCTTCTTTGTCTCTTGGCGGATCCAGTTCCAGTTAAGTCAGATCATTGCTGTGTCTTCTGGTAGATGCAGGCAACAGAGAACTTATCTGAGGAGAGTTCAGTGAAGAGACCATTGACAAGATGTGAGAATGTTAAGGGAACCAGTAAACATTTAGTGAAAAACCTAGGGACTATCAACAGCAGGAAACAGTTACCATCGAGCAACCTCAAGGGACAAGAGGAGGGAAATGTGTTGCCGGAGCCCAGAAAGAGCAGGGACAGGGACCACTCGTAGCCAAACACGGCCACTGCCAGAACTTGTGCAAGGCAGGCGCAGGCATTAGGAACTACTCAACCCCACCCCTTGGAACCAGTAATGCCTTCCATTAGCCTAGCCCAACAAGAAGTCAAAGGGCGAGGGAGCTGGACTATATTACCCTACAGGTACAGCAAAGCTGGAGAATGGATCTGGGAGCTAAGCAGACCTAAACCTCACATATATGTGCTCTGTAGACAGGGTCTTCCTGGAAGTCCGCAAAACCTCAGCTTATACTGAAATAAAATTTCAGCCTATGTGGTATCCCGTTTCATTTACTTGAGAAATTATCTCTGCTATATGCTTTGGATCTTAGTAGGTGAGAGAAGTGACCTACTCATTTCAGAGCAGTTGCTTTGTATGCTTCCAAAGAACATTTACTGCAAAGACGTATTTTGTATTTTTTCTCATCATCAGTTGAATTACAAAGCGTGGAGCCATATGAGCACAGTAATCCTGTGAAGTATTTGGGTAGAACAGTCATGTAGTCTGGCTGCCTACTTTTCTGGTGATTTTTGTTGTTCCTTTTAACCCCCTTGCTGCATTTTGTAAAATCATCTCTTCATTAAATTCTCCTCAGGTAAGTTCTTTAAAATACACTGGTAGAGTACAATTGAAGAATAATGATGGTGGAATTGGGAAAAGAATTTTAATTCATTTAAATAATGTAAGTTCCTATTGAGTTAACAGAAAAAGATTTCTCCATAATTAACCTACAAAAAAAAATTTTTTTTTTTTTAATTTAGGTAATTGCTTGTGAACTTGACCCAAGGCTAGTAGCTGAACTTCACAAAAGAGTTCAGGGCACGTGAGTATACATAATAGAATTAAAGTACATTTCAATCTCATGAAACAATGTTCTTTTTAATTGCTTTTTTTTTTAAATTATCAGGCCTCTGGCCAGCAAACTTCAAGTAATGGTGGGTGATGTGTTAAAAACAGATCTGCCATTCTTTGATGCTTGTGTGGCAAATTTGCCTTATCAGGTATGTTTTCAAAATGTAGGAACATTATATTTACTAAATGGTTCTCTGGTGGGTCTTTCCCAGAAATAACCTGTTAATTCTTTTCCAGATCTCATCTCCTTTTGTCTTCAAGCTGTTGTTGCACCGACCTTTTTTCAGGTTTGTGACAAGAAGACTAAAGTTACTGCCAAGCCTTAGAAAAATTACAGTTTAGGCCATGAACACGGATAGCCAAAGATTAAGGTTAATTCAGTTGAAAAACTACTGGAGAGTTTGTTTTGTAGAAAGTATCAATTTGTGTGCTGCTCGCTCTCTCTCACATTCTTTAGCAGTTGCTAGAGTTATTTGGGAGAGGTGTGGTCTGAGTCGTGCTTCTGAGACCAGATGGCCTTTCCATATTTTCTTACGCTTTTGTTGTTAGCCCAGGTCAAATTTCTTATGTCTAGATTCTTAAGTGTCCTTGCTAACTGGTTTCTAGTACACTCTGTAGCAGCGATTTTCAAATTGCAGGTCAAAAACTCCTTAGTAGGTATAAAATAAATTTAATGAGCCATGACTGTCACTTTTTTAAAAAATGACATGGAATGGAATATATCAGAGGGCATTTATTTCATGTCAACCAGGTGATTATAGTTTCGTGAAACTTTTGTTAACCTGAAATACTCTCTCATCTGATCATTGAGGGCTTACATTCACAAGGGGTTAGAGCTACAGCCATTATACAGTGAAAAACAAAGGTGGCCCGTCATTCTATGGGAATAAGGCTCAGGCTGAAACTGTTGTCCCTTCTGGCCAGCTATTATTAACCACAGCTATTGATTTAGTTTCCCACCTAAGAAAAGTCATTGAAGTTAAAATACATTTATAGTTGAAAATGACCTTTCTCTGTTTATTCCTTTCTGCTGTCTTTTCAGATGTGCTGTGCTAATGTTTCAAAGAGAATTTGCTCTCCGACTGGTTGCAAAACCTGGAGATAAGTTATACTGCAGACTGTCAATTAACACACAGCTGTTGGCACGTGTGGACCATCTAATGAAAGTAAGTGACTGTTGTTGAAATGATGGGGCTTAACTCATCATTGAACATCTAGCTGTGCCTTCTGTGAGGAGAGCATGTATGATTACTCTTTTTTAAAAAAATTTTATTTTTGGCTGCAGTTGTTGCTTTGTGTGGGCTTTCTCTAGTTGTGGCGAGCAGGGGCTGCTCTTTATTGTGGTGCACAGGCTTCTCATTGCAGTGGCTTGTTGCAGACCGTAAGCTCTAGGCATGTGGGCTTCAGTAGTTGAAGCATGCCAGCTCAGTAGTTGTGGCTTGCGGGTTTAGTTGCTCCTTGGCACATGGACTCTTTCCGGACCAGGGATTGAACCGGTGTCCCCTGCACTGGCACTTATCCACTGCGCCACCAGGGAAGTCCTGATTATTATTTAAAGTTGTTTTTGAGAGGACTACTTTAAACATTTTCTGATTAACAGGTTGGAAAGAATAACTTCAGACCACCACCCAAGGTGGAATCCAGTGTCGTAAGGATAGAACCTAAGAATCCACCACCACCTATCAATTTTCAGGTGAGGTTAAAATAGGGTCATTCAGTAAAAGGAAAAAAAGTCCAAGGTGGAAGATGTGTGTCTGTAGCAGCAGAAAAATGAGTCAACCTAAATGTCTAAATAGGAGAATATTAATTATAGTACATCCTGTGATGGAGTAGATGGAATATTTGACACAACATAGTTGTTGAAGACTCAAAACAGCATGGAAAATGTTTGCAAAGATAGATTAGAATACCATTGCAGTTTGCTGAAGATTTACATCTACAGAAAACATGTATCTATTTGAATAAGACATGGGAAACAAGATAAAATGAAAATAGTTGTGTTAAAGTAATAGTATGGGTAACACTGTTTAATCAGAATTCTAATTTTTGCCATTTAAAAAGAGAAGAAAGCCATATGACTTGATGTAAAATCTCACTGCAATCACATTGGATAAAAAGATGCTTATGTGGTCAGTAGCTGGTGGCGGTGGTGTGGCTGTCAGCTATTCCTGCGAGGTTTAGCTAGGTGTATTACACAGGCTGTATTCTAAATCACATCTGTTTTAAGTCATGTTCTTTTGAAAACGATACTTAGATTTAAATAAATGCAATGTTCTTTGTTCCGATGTGGCACAAATGTTTTCTATTTTTAAAATTGAGGGTAAAATAATCAATGAGGTGCACAAAAGTGTGAAAATCAAGTATAGATCTTACTTTTGTATATATGAACCAGACACATCAAGATATAGAACATTTTTATCACCTCAGAAGGCTTTTAGTTTTATATAGTAAGACAAAATTGTACCTACTAGGTATCAGTGGGGCTTAATATTTTCTAAGAAAATACCATCTACTGTTTCAGGAATGGGATGGCCTAGTAAGGATCACCTTTGTTAGGAAAAACAAGACATTGTCTGCTGCATTTAAGTAAGTATTTTTACTAATTTATGATATATGAGGGATCAGTGCTTCAGATACTGTGCTGAGCGCTAAAATTTGGTCATTTTCCTGAACAGTATTACCCTAAAGCATACACATTATCCATGTCCAGACACACTTTTAAATTTTGTACTTTGGGAGGCAGGAGAATTTAATGAAGAAAAGTTCCTGGACTTGGGAATTAGATCAGGTTTTTTTTTTTTGAAAAATGGGAAAAACCCAAAAACTATACCACACATCTGCTTTTCTTTGGAAAAAATGAGGTGACAGATGGACCCCTTCCACACTTTTGAAAGATTCATGGCATTTTAACTTGGAAAAATATAATAGCAATTTGGGGCCCAAGGTAAAAAAAAAATGGTGAAAGCCACAATGAAAAAACTAATTTTTGAGATTATGTTTTTTGTAATCTAAAACTTCCTTAAGATATGTATTAGGTTTAAATAGTAGTAGTTGTGATTATTTCAGAAGTTTAAATATTCAGCCTTTTTTAGTTCTTTAATTTTACCATGTGGAACACAGGCTTAATCTTATAGTAAAAGAAATTTATAATCTGTTTGGAATAATAGTGGCATAATTTCTTTATGACCCATTTTATAGGTCAAGTGCAGTGCAACAGCTATTGGAAAAAAACTACAGAATTCACTGTTCGATCCATAATATGGTAAGCACAAAATGTTTTTGCTGTTTCAATAAATTGTTGTGTTTTAAAATGTCCATTTCCTACTGTTTCATATATCATTACAAAACTCTTTAATTCTGAATATTTCACAGGACCCTTAAAAGATAGTATCTAACAGGAGAACGTCAACTCTTTAATAGGTCAGTGCTGCTGTATACTTTGTAGAATGTATCTGAGCAGCCTTGAATACCCTGTCCTTTTTTACTGACAGTTTTTTTTCTTTTGGCTATAAAGATTCAGTTGAGTCATAATTTTCTCCCAAATTTTAACCATGTATAACTTACTCAGCTTAAACGTATTTGCTAGCTTTTGAATTGGGGCCATCCCTTCTTGCTTGTTGCTCACATAGAAATTAAAAATTTAAAGTTACCTTTTTCTCAGTGACTTTTTTTTCATACCCAGAAATTGAAATAATTAGAATAAAGTAAGGGATAAATGGCAAGTTCTGGTTGTAAACCTCATGTCTCCTACCATTATCTGTGCAACATTTTCTTTAGTTGTGTAAACACAGAGACATCTATATATGACTGTGATGTTTGATAATTTTTTAGTTTTCCAATCTAAACAGAGTGGCAGATAAAAGCAAATTTCCTTTTTTTCACTCAGTTCTTACGTGGTTTAATGTACCAGTAGCGTAGCTACCTCCATTTTATGAATACAATCTCTGAACAACTACCTACACAGGAAATACTAAATTGGATTAAGAAGTTTTTGGATGGAAGATGTGAAGTGTGAAGCATTCTCAAGGGTTAGAGAGGCTATCTTTGAGAAAAACTAGCTAGCTCATTTAATGAAATTTGTGCCAAGAAAATGTTATTTTTAAAAGATATTAACAACTGCTGTAAAACTTAGTTTACAGCTTTAATTATGTTATGAAGTACTCTGCAAATCCTGAAACAACTATTTCAGAATTTCTAAGAAGAAAAAGGGCAGTATACATGAATATTTGGTATGTGCTGAACATCAACCACTTAATGAATTAAGAGATGCAAGTCTTATCGACAGATAGGCTTTCCAAAACTATCATGAAGAGATAAGGTGACTGTTTATGACTTACTGAACTGAAAAAAAAAAAAGAGTCAAGGTGACTTCATTAAAGATATGTTGTTCATTTATTCTGAATCTTGTATTGATAGATAATACCAGAAGATTTCAGCATAGCAGATAAAATACAGCAAATCCTAACCAGCACAGGTTTTAGTGACAAGCGGGCCCGTTCCATGGACATAGATGATTTCATCAGGTAACTACATTTTCCTTTTACTACATGTTTACATTTCTTTACTGTGACACCTTCCTATTTAGAGATTTAAAGGCTTTTAAGCGGTTATAAGGTGCTACCTGGGAGTTATTGCATAGCACTTCCATGGCATGGAATAGTATTTGGTGTAGAAGATGGAGGCTAGTTAGCTGCAGCAGAATGAACATTTTCTGTAAGAACAGTAAGTGAAAACAGTCCAAGCCTGGAGATAACCTCTGTGACAGTGTGAGTTATGGTGTGTGTGCTTCTCCCTTCCAGCCCCCTCCCCCAACTCCCATTCATAGTCTTAATAGTCTTCAAAGTAGCCTTTCAGGTAGAAGAATCACAATACATATAGTTGCATCTTCTTTACTGAGAATAGCTTTTAAGTATGAAATAATATTAGTTACAATCATATCTGGTTATCATTTCTAACTGGTTCGGTAACTTATTTCATGGACTGAGGCAAGTTCTATACACCTGAAGAAAGAAAGAAAGAATGGTGTCATAATTAACTGGGCAATATAGAGCAAAATTTGTTTTCCTTCGATTAAGCAAGTAAATCTTACGAAAGCAGAGTAAGGTGTCAAATACTCAGGTAATAATTGACCTGCATTCATTGGTTTTTAATCACTAACACTTTGATTTCCTAACTAAAAAACCATAAATTTTTGTCTCTTTAACCAATTCATTTTTAAAGCTTCCAAGATCTAGAGGCTGAAAAAAAGAGGGTAGATTGATAAAGTCACTGGTTTACTTTTTATGCTAGAAACACAGTTGTATGTAACTGAGACAAATGACACTTATATTTTACTGGCAGGCTAGCAGTACTACTGTCTTCATGAGATGTTAATGCCAGGAGTTGAACATTATCCCTAAGTACCCATCTTTAGATATCTTAACCCATCTTGTTGGTTCTTACGGGCCATTCTGAAAATAATCTCAGGCAGGTCTAAATAGAAATATTTCATCTTATTTTCCTTCATTCTTATTAATTTTCTGCAAGGTTACTAAACATGCAGCTTACTAAAACAGTGATCTGATAAGTACATAGGTATCCAGAGAGAAGCATTTTGAGTCTGAATAACTGAGCTCTGAGAGGAAGAAAGGACACATGAGATTAGCCATTCATCTCTCTCCTGTCTCTAATTCCAAACAGCTTTGCATTCATTACCAGGTTGAAATGGAACAAGTACCAATGTGCTCTTAGGCCAGGGTCAGTGTAGGTCTAAGATTATTTTAGTTAAATTCATCATGCTTTAAGACATATAGGCTACGACAGGAGAGACACCAAAATGAGGTGGCTTTAACCAATATACATCTCATAAACTTAATTGAATAAAGTTTCTTTACTGACATCTTAGGAGTATTTCTGTTTTAGAACTCATGGTACAGGGACTATGTATGTGTTGTTACTTACTACAAACTAGCATTTCAATACCATCCCACTTGGTTTCTTTTTTTCAGATTGCTACATGGATTCAATGCAGAAGGTATCCATTTTTCTTAGGTTATCTGGAAGAGAAGTTTTTCAAGCTCAAGGAGAAAAAGTGGAATTATATATTAATAGTTTGAGAAAATGAACTATGCTTGGACACTATGTGCATGACTGCTTTTGATGTACTGCTACTGTCACCATTTAGTTCTCTGAATTTTTAAGAAAGTAAGTCAATTCTAAGTGTCCAAGGTTTCTTTGTTTTTTGCTGTTTTTTGTTTGTTTTGGTTTAATATATAATACAAGGCAGGGTGATAATAATCTTCAAGAGCCGCAGATACGCACAACTTTACACTTCAAGTTATTTCTAACAGTGTATAAAGATGGTACCCTTTTATTTTCTGTGTTATATATTATTGTGAGAACCTTTTTTAGGCTTTCAGCTCTTTAGGCCTTTGTCCTTGAAATCATAAAAAAGTTGAAATGTTTAATTTAGTCACATATTCCCCATACCATTTCTTTTTGTTACTCATGTGTACAGTAAAGCAGTTGTCTTAAAATGTTATTTTGCTTCTCGAATTCTTTGTTTTCCCGTACAGTTTCTTTCACTGCCTATCCCTCTAGCAATCCTGTAGTGTTAACAGGCTGCATCAGGGTTTTAGGTAAGCCTGAATCTGCTACTGCCACCGCACGGTGGCAAGCATATATTACTTCTAGGCATTCCTTGTAAATAAGCATCTCAACTAGAATAAAATGAACTATAAGACTGTATGATTTTTTTCATACAAAAAAGTCATAGACTTAAAATTTCAGAGTTTTACAAATCAAAACTGACTTTAAAGTTAAAATCTCTGCTCTTCAATTTCAAAACAAACCAACCCAACCAGCCATTCTGCCACAACCACAGGTTCCCAGGATTCATAATTTCTGGGTAATTAAAAATTTCAATAGATGCCATAAATAAGTCTTAATTAGCTACAATGTTTAAATCATTATCAATATTATACTCAATATCGTAAATGCCCTTTAACAAAGAATTATAGTAGTTGACTATTTTATTTATATAAGGAAATTAATTAATAAAAATATTTTCAGTGACATTTGGTTTTCTTTATACCTAATAGAAGGAATCTCCAAATTACTTTAACAGGGGTCCATACGGCGAGTGAACCTAGAAGGAAAGCTAGGTCATTTGCCTAAACAGATTTTTTAGAAATCTGGCCTCAAAGTTATATATTAAAACATTCCTATATAACTAAAATAATGTATATTTTTAGTTAATTTTAATTATTAATAGGAATATCAGTTTTCAAGTCTGAGAAAGTAAAGAACGTTTAATCCAGATCCAAAAAATGTAAGTTAGCCTTTAAATAACAACTGCATAAAGCCACTTTTGTACATAAATACTACATAAGCTTAAGAGTAGGTTTTTTTAAATCGCACAAAACTACTTAGCTTACTTGTACCATCTCTATCTTTAAAGATTTAATTCAGCTTTCCCTCTTATTTCCCTGTCCTCCTATGAATTGCCTGCCGAGTTTTAGTCCCTTTTATAACCTTCAGATTTCCCTATCTGTAAAACGGAAAGAATGGGTTATACTACCAAGATCCTTTCTGGTACTAATGTTTAATATACCTTGAATGCTATTCAGAATGAAGCCTTTATAGTATAAGGCAGTGTATTTCAATTTCAGGAGACCTTCCACAGATACAGTACCCTTTTAATTTAAATAATAAATTAAGACTAGTCTGTTGTGCTTAAAATGAGTAAATTCACGTATCTCTCTATGCCCTTTGAAGGTTGATTAGGCTCAGAAACTACCTTTTTAAACATTCTCTGTAAGGTCAGTACTAACAGTTCTCCATTCTTCCTCTTCTCCTTGAAATAAACACAAGTAGAACATATCTCACAGCTGCAAGAAAACCTGAGTTCCTTCCAAAACAAAGGTGATTGTATTGAAGTAAATTGTCTCTAAAACTCATTACACAGATTTAATTTATTAATAATAAGCACACTGTGAAAATCTACATTTGTACTAGATTTCAAGTTTACAGAGGAGCTTTTCACCATGGTGTTAGGATTTTCCATAACTACCCTTTGAATTCTATGGACAGTGAAGTAGGGAGTCTGGCTCATATGACTCTCTATTCATAGCTTCCCTTTAGCCCACAGGAATGAGCTGGTAGTTCCCTAGAGTAAATCAAAACAAGATATCCCTGGGAGACTTTTTGTTAATGTACTCCTAGACACTATCCTGGGAACTGAGGGAAAACTCCTAGAGAGACAGATAAATCTTCTAACAAAATATTTACATGAAAAGTGGCCAGTTTTCTTCCTTGGAATAGCAATCTGTAAAAATAAGTGCCACCATTTAAAAAGTAGCATGCCCTAGATGAACTGATTGGTGAGAATTTGGTCGTTCTCGCCAAATAGTGGTGAAACATCAAACATTAGGTAATGGGTGGAGCTTGCGTTAGATCTGCCCTTTTACGGCGAAGTCAACTCTTTTTTAGCTTAAATTCTTTTTCAACATAAGTTATGTACTGTCTACACTTGACTTAAACCTAACAGTTCTATTATGGACTACTTTCAATGTACATGTACATATTCATGCATCAGAAGCCAATTTCCTTTAACTGTACCATTTAAAAGGTACATTTTGGGGTGCTAATGGACACTTCAACTTCAGTAATGGTATTGGTAAAGATCAAATTGCACTATTAGTCTTGTTAATACCACACTGGAACACACACTGAGTATATATGTATTATCCTAAGATAAAACTCTTTCCAGAATTTCATTACTTTTTATTATACACCAACTAGTTTATATTTTAGTTCTTTACAAAGAAAATGCTAAGAAAATTATAACCACATGTTATATGGTTTTAAAATCATAATTCCAGACTTTTTTACATATAAGATGGAATGGTCCAGCAGCTATGTCCACTGTCACAGACTTTAGTTCCATTCAATGATATGGCACATCCTGCAAAATTAACTAGTCACACACAAAAAAATGTCTCAATTACAGTAAAAATGTACACACAATAAAGGTAATTTACAATGACAAATAAGGAATGTAATTCTCTTGGCTGTGCTTCAGAAATTTAGGGTAATAGCCTTAGTCAAGGCACAAAGCAGGAAGAGGTGAGCACAGCTGTTTCTAGGAGTGGGCAAGGTATGTACAATCACTGATGAGGTATGCATGCACGCAAAGGATTTAAAACTGCTCAGTCTTGCTAAGAAAACTGAACTGAATTAAAAGGAAATGCTGTGGCTTCCCCTTACTATTCACCTCTGGATCAAGTCCACAATCTTACTTCATCATATAGAAAATAAAATTGGCAAGGATCTCCAAAAGTAACTCACTATCTGGGTAAATGAAACAAAATGCTTCACTTTTCCCAAATCTTGGTTGTGCCTCCTGACTAGAAGCATCTTGTAGACAAAAGAGTGTTTCACAAAACTGAAATGTCATTCAGGTGAAGGGACAAGACATTTTCCACAGACACTTAAGATTTCAAACTTTCAAACGGCCCTTACAGCTGAGAACCATTGTTATGTTACAGTAGCGAGGGTTCTGGGGATCCTTCAGCAGCAAATGCTGTTTAAAGGGCACGGGGTCTCTTCGGGTTGATTTGCTTGCTGGCCTGTTCTTCTTCTTGCAGAGCTGCACGAAAAGATTTCACTTTATCTTGGAAAAAGAAAAGAAGAAAGTAAGTTTTGCATTATATGCAACGCAGTATACAATTTTATGCATCCTATCAAGTCACCTCTTACAATATCAACTCAGGGTTTTTTCCTTTTGTTCTTTGTGGTCCAGAAACTCAGAAGTAAACATCGTGCTCAGGTATAGCAACAGATTCATAGATTCTGAGAAATGCTTGTGGGGGTCTTTTTTTGTTGTTGTTACCTTCACAACAGATTTCTGTTCTATTTGCCATATTTTACAGTGTTCAATTTTAATTTCTTTGTTCCTTTTTACAGTATAAAGAGGCTATATATGTATGTAAAATAGTTATTTCTTCTCAGAATATTAGAAAATGTCTACTTTCAATTCCTGTTTTACCTTTTTAAGCTATGAAATTTTAAGCTCACTTGAATTTTTAAGACATGTTACTTTTTCTTATCGGGGATTACAAAAGGTACGATGAAGGGAGATTACAGACTATACATTTCTTGGTCTTACAGTTCTGTCTTACTGTCTGTTCTATCATGTACTGATTAAGAGTCACGTAAGAGCAAGAAATAGGTAAGTAAAAATCAGAAGAGGCAAGTAACTGTCAGCTGTGTGAAGATGAGACATCTTTCTACAACAGTGGTTCTTGATTAGGGGTGAATTCTGCTCCCCTCCCAGGGGCACTGGCAACGTCTACAGACAGTTTTGACTGTCATCCTGGGGTGGCGCTACTGTCACCTCGTCAGTGGAGACCAGGGATGGCTGTGAGCCCTGCACAGTGCACAGGAGATGGCGCCTTCCAACAGTGTCCCAACTGAAAATGTGTTAATAGTGCAGATTATGGCTTTCAAAAAAAGAGAAAGACACAGTGTTGGAATCTCGATTTCTCTCCCTTCTTCCTAAGTACAATGATGCTGAAAAAGTTGATTTTTTCTGAAATTTAGAAAGGAATATAAGGACTTCTGGCTCTGATGCCTGCTAACATAATAGCTCTCAAATTTATATTAACATCAAAATTATATTTGGTAAATTTTTTTTTCTAAGGACTGAATTATACAATATTTAGGTAGTAATTTCTTCAAAGTTTGGATATACTTAATATTTACATGAATCCTGAGAAAAGGAAGGGCACTAAGTTGAAATCTACATCTTGCAGTGAAAAAAAAAATTAGGATACATTGTCATCTGTCTCCTGAATAAAATGCACACAGAAAGCTGCTTATGCATTATGGCAGATTAGAAAAATGATCAAAACACGTTAAATCAAGGCTTGAGTATGAAGAACATGAAAAACAGCAAATTTTAGAAACCCTACATCTGCACAAACAATTCTAAATTGGCAAAATGATCACTGCTGACTCTATAGGATATAATTGCAAATAACTAACTATACAAAGAACCTAGTTTAAAAACTTACGCAGCTTGCTTGGTGCTAAAAAATCTAGCAACTTCAGTCAAGTTTCATGTTGCACTGCATGTACACCCAAAGAAGCCTACTTGCATATAAATGAAGACAGCTGATTTGCCAAAGCCTGAGAAATCAGCACACATAATGCGTGCTTATCTGAAGTCGCACAGATAAGCTAACTAAAAAGCCCAGAAAGGAGACATGGCATGTGAGTAAGCCACATGCTTCCCTTCATAAGCAAAGCAGAAAGAGTAGCTGTTGGAACCTTCCCCTTAATTTTTTAAAATGAGAGTTCAAAGGAAAATCATGACAAAAATACGCACAGAAAGGAGATGCAGGTAGGAGGTGACAGAAAGATGACCTGGAATAGATCTAAACCAAGGAAAATAATACTGAAAAGAATTGGCCTACCAAAGCTCTGCATGGGTATATAAAACTTAAAAACTTGTTAAAATATATTTTCCCTCTTTAATCATAAGATGTCTTTATCTTCTCCAAAGACAAAAACAAAAAAGATGACTAGAGAGCACTTGAAATATTTCATGTTTCATTTTCAGGAAAAAAAAACAAACGGAACGGTGGGTTGGTCTTTATAACTCTAGAAAGATGCTAAACGTGCCCATAATTTTCACTTCAGATGTCTTTTTACAATATGAAATCCTCCCACTAATTACATACAAATATTAGGCAGATTTCAAATGATAAAATGAAAACAGAATTACCCCGCAGTTCAGTTAAAATGTCTATTTTTTGCTCAAGAATAGCTTCAAGTTGCGTGGCGTATGAATCCACATCATAGTCTACTTCTTCAGTCATCTCTAGGAGAGCCTTTTCATCTTCTAACCATCTGATAGATTCCTAAAATGACCCCCCCAAAAAAATCCAGTAAGCCTCTTTATAAGACAGAAACCAATTTATAGATTTATCTTAAATATAATCAAACATACTCAGAACAGTATTCTCTGAAATATAACCATAAAACATCTTTATTTACAGAATAAAATCAAGAAATATTTCTTTACATTCAAATACAAACATGATAGAAAGAAAAAAAAATGTCCTATTTTTACTTTGAGCGGGGTTTGGGGAAGGGAATGAATCAAACACAGACATACACACACCCATATCCCAATAAGTGGGGTTTGGGAAAGGAAATGAAGCAAACACACAAACGAGTGGGAATGAATCACACATACACACCCACCAATGACACACACACGCATGCACACCCATCAACGGGCAGAGTAAATCTCAAAACCTCAGCTATCCCTAAAACAGGTGTAATAAAACTTCTGAGCAATCTCATGAGGCCTATGGGAGACTATAACTTGTAAATTATTTGAAATTAACATCCATTTGGGCCTCACAGAGGTTGCACAAAGAGGTAATCATAAATTCGACACAGCAGCTCTTCAAAACTATTCACTGTAAGGAAACAGTGGATAGCTCCCATTTTTTTGGCTGCACTCTGTGGCTTGTACAATCTTAAGAGTTCCCTGACTGGGGACTGAACCTGGGCTCTCAGCAGTGAAAGTGCGGAGCCTAACCACTGGACCACCAACAAATTCCCAAGAAAGCCCATTTTAGAAGAGTCAAGTGAACCACTAAACAGTAACTAATTACTACTATTCATAAGCGCTTTAACGAAACCACTGTTAACTCAGTTTAGATATGTGGAATTCATGAATTTCATTTTTTCACAATGCCATGAACCATAGATTATTAACAAGGTCAGATCATTTTAAATTAAAGAGTTAGGGGATATAAATATGGACACTTTCTAACTTTTTATGGTACACACAATTTCACTTTTCCAAACACCAATGTAATTTAATTACTAATTACAACTAGACTATGTATCACCATCTATTAGAAGACTAAATATCCATTGATTAAAACACACGCACACAACCTCCCAGTTATTTTTCTTTTCCTTCAGCTATACATTTAATTTTCAGAAACAAAACCCCAGTGTGAAAAATGGCACATCACAGAAGGGAGGAACAGTGAATAGAATTGTAAGACTATCAGATTGAAAGTCAGAATACTCAGTTCTTCCAATAAACAAATTTTAGACTTCATTATAAAATGGAAAAGTGAGAAATGATGGGCTTCACATGACACTTCATTCAAGAAGGGCAGAGACAACTACATATAATGTAGTTTTAGTTGCTGAATTTATTAAATCACTTGAATATATAATATATATTAAGGGCATATACATATATATCCCCTATATATATATGTCCATTATATATGAATATATAATAAGAAGAGCATAGACAACTATATATAAATGTAGTTTTAGTTGCTGAATTTATTAAATTACTTGAAACAAATCAGGTAAGAAGACAGGCACACTTCTTAAGAAATCTGTTTTGAGTAAGGTAAGTATACTTCACTTTAATAAAGCATTCACAAGTCTACTGCTGAATTCCAAACCAATTTAACTATGCTGCACACACAACTAGTCTATAAATGTACCAATTTAATTCTGACACATCAAGCATAAATTTGAATTTGAAAGCCTCACTTAACTGAGTTTTGTTGTTTAATCACTAAGTCATGTCTGACTCTTCTGCAACCCCATGAACTGTAGCCTGCCAGCCTCCTCTGTCTATGGAATTTCTCAGGCAAGAATACTGTAGCATATTACCATTTCCTTGCAGGTATCTTCCCAACCCAGGGATCGAACCTGCATCTCCTCATTGGCAGGCAGGCTCTTTACCACTGAGCCACCAGGGGACCCTGTTTGAGTTTTATGGGTGTTCATATTATTCTAACAATTTTCTCAAAATTACAAGTGTCCTTTTTGATTTAATCTAAATACCTAGGGCTCTTAGGAGAGTCTCATAATAAGGGGTTGACTTTAACAGTTTTAATCATTGTGTATCCAACTCTACAATTATAAATAGTTCTCATATTTTTGAGCCCTTCATCCAAGTACGTGAATTGCCTAGAGTTAAGGAATGTTAATATTTGTTTACAGATAAAGATTTCTTCAATATCAGAGAAGGATATACAGGTTAATAGGACAAAGGATTTATAGTACTGTGGGAAGGGGGTGGGGTTCAGGAGCAAGCCGACCATGCAGTTTCCATAAAGATGTTCAAATAGGTATCATCCTCCAGAATATTTTCTTGTTTAATAAAGAGGGGAGGATCATACAGTAAAAGGTTTTTTAAATAGGCTGACACACAATATGATAAATACCTAAGGAGTTATGGCTATATGAAGGGATATATTCCCCCTCATTCATCTGCAACTGGTAGCTCAGTCAGTGCAGTAACTCTCCTGAAATAACCTTCCTTTTCTGCAAAGACTAAATCTTCCTCAACTGCTCTGATACCCTTTAGAAGAGTTTTCCAACTGCCTACCATGAAGAAAGAGGTAAAGGAGGGCAGAAGATCAACTCCTCTAAAAATAGACAACTAACAAAAGCAAAGAAAGTGGGAGAATAGTAGAAATCAACTACATCTTTTTACCAGAGTTGCAAAGAAAGTTTGTTTGTAGTCATCATTCATTCTATTCAAAATTTACTGTCATATGCCCTACAAATAGACATATGCATAAACACAAACAAGGGCTTTTTTAGATTAGTGTGACATGCAAAAGTCATTAGTAGTTAATTTTTCTAGAAAAACATGTGATTAAAGATTCTGCCATACTTCACCTGGAATACTGCCCTGTGATCTTCTACAACTTGTTCTTCCATTTCTACCATCTGTGAGACAGCTTCGTGGAAAGTAAACAACTGTGGGGAAACCTCTTCTTCCTTAAAATAAAAAGTTTAAAAACCATGACATAAGTTTATATTTTAAGTGTTATAATAAAAAAGTGATTTTTCTATGTCATTTACGAAAATGCAACTGAGAAAGTGAGGAAGTCTGAATGTTAAAGACTAAAAATAAAAAACAAAAGGCAAAACCAGAATTTCTTTTCATGGGTCAAAAATATTTAACATTCAATAAGACAACTCAAATGTATCAGTAAGAGATAGTTTTCACTTAGCCCAAGCTTTACTACAGAATTACTCTAAAAAAGCAGTCTCTTTCAGGTGTGCAACTTTTCAAAAGTACATTTATCACAGGCTATAAATATACTGAAATATTTCCTCAGCATTGTTTACTTTCACTAACAATTCATATATATGTCTTAAATTTCTTTTCAGTATAAGAAGCAAAATGTTGAGTTTTAAGTTCATTCAATGTTCATTTAAAGTAACATTTCAGTACAACAGAGATGTAAATATTACATCCTTCATGACTGTGACTATCAAACTCGTATTCTGAAAGTCTTAACTCTTACTAAATTTAAACTCTGAATTACACTACATAATTTACTTATTGTTTTTTTACAGAAGTTTTAATGGATAATTCATGACTCTACTTCATCCACAAAAACCTATAAATGTACACATCATATATTTTGGTCCTATAACAAGTCAAATTTCTCCAGCTTTGTTTTCTTTTTTGAGCTTCCTTCCCAACTCTAGTATCTAATGATTTATTTCCTCAAAATGCAGCCACAATGATAGAGAAGTTCACTTAAAATTGTTTTATAAAATGTCAGTGCGAAAGCAACATTTTTCGAACAAAATACACAATTCTAAATATATGGGTGTATCTTGGTTAAATTAAATATTGTAGACCTTTGACTCTTTCATCAATATGCTACCATCCCTACAAGTTTATATAATCACATTAGCTAAAGAATTTTTAATTTTCTCTTTGCGAAAAGAGCCGTCTTATCTGTTTTTAATCAGGACACGCAGGCATGGTTCTCTCACATTATGTCTTTCTGGTAAACCCACAATCAAAAACCTTTACTTATTTTATCTGCCCACCCACCTCCCTGCCAAGCCCAGAACGTCTTGTCTTTCCTTTGCGTCAAGATACTATGCAAATTCCTATCACTTCCATGCAGTCCACGCAGAGAAATTTTTTTATCTATACAACTACTTACAGAATTCTAATGCACTTGATTATCCTCTTACTCTGTCTACTACTGTATTACTTTTATCTCCAGAGTATGTCCTAGACACGAGTCCATTTTACCTACCTTGTTAAAATTTAATATAGCAGTAAGAATATGTAACACATGCATCAATACTTGAACTATCTCAAGATAGTTCCTTGGGGAAGGCAAAGTTGAAAGCAATTCACCCTCTCTCATACATGGAGAAGGTTGCAAGAACCCATAATGTCACGCTTAAAAACTGTCTAGATTAGTTCCAGTGACCTAGCCAAGTTCTCCCAATTAAGGTCCCACAGAGACCCAACAGATACAAGAATAAAACAGGAGAGATATGCTGTAGGGAGTACCTATCTCATTCTGGTTTTCTGTATCTCTGAAGGCACCATATGTAGGAGCAAGGCAGGGTTTGCTTTAAGGATTTCAAAAGCAACTACAGTCTCTTTCAAAGCTTTTGGGGGACAGAGGATAGACTAACACCAGGATTTCATTTTTAGTTATTTATCGTCTATGGTTCAAAGTTGAGAACTCTTATTTCAACCAGGTTTCTTAACTTCAGCATCACAGACATTTTGTGGGGGTTTGTGGAGGGAGAATGTCCCTGTGCATTGTATGATATTGAGCATCACCCCTCGCCCTCAACCCACTAGATCTTAGCAACACCATCCCACTTGGGATGACCAAAGATGTCTCCATACATTCTTTCCCTGGAGAGGAGCCAAGTCATTCCTGGTTGAGAACTGCTGCAGTAAGCCCAGCTTTAGTAACAGGAAGTATTTTGGAACATGATAACAAAATTAGTATGTTCATTTGTTACTCTAGAATATTTGGACTTTAAAATACCTGCTGGAAGTATTAACACATTAAACTTACACTGTTTTTAAAGAATATCTTATTGCAGCAAGCAATAAATTTAGCTGACATAAGATTCACTCAGGAATAACAAAGACCCAGACTCTTCAATCCTGCCTGGCTTCAGCACTTATTACTTAATCTTTTAGAAAATGTGAGGATTATGTCAGTTAATAAAATGCTTAGCAAATATGTGTCGTGAGGTAATAAGCAACTAATAACTAAATGCTATCTTTTATAAGAAAATGCCACTATCGGATTCTCAGTGGGAAAAGTGAAACAAAACTATACAGATTATACATTTTAAAAATAAGTTGAGTAACTATGTGAAAATATCTGTGCTTTTTGGTTATTTTTTTAATACATCTTTGTCCTTATACATTATTATTTTTGAGCAACAGGGAAATAAAAATTTTAAATAATGAAATGTCCCCAAACATTCTAAAATACAGAAAGCAGCTAGGTGTAACAAATGTCAGATTTTTTTCATTTTTGATATAGTTCATGAGTCCTTTTAGTATATATCCATGTGTCTAAAGTTAATCTTGTTTCTAAGCTTTATGTATAGGATATATTACATGTACAATTCTCAAACTTGTCTGTTTCCTGTATTACTTTAAAAATTCCCCGATTTTAGGCACTTCCCTGGTGGCTCAGTGGTAATGAATCTGCCTGCCAATGCAGGAGACACGGGTTCAATCCCTGACCCAAGAAGATTCCACATCCCGCAGAGCAACAAAGCCAGTGAGCCACAACTATCAAGCCTGTGCTCTAGAGCCCAGAAGCCAGAACTTCTGAGCCCATGTGCCCTAAAGCCTGTACACTGCAGTGAGAAGCCTGTGCAACTCAACTAGTGAGTAGCTCCTGCTCACTGAAACTAAAGTAAAGCCCGTACGGCAAGAAGGGCCCAGCACAGCTAAAAATAAATCGCCCAATTTTAATCAGTATAAAATCTGGAAAAAAGAATAGTCAGATCAGGGGTCAGCGAACTTTAGTACATATTTTGGGCTTGTGGGCTATCTGGTCAACGTCGCCTCTGTTCTTAATAAGCATGGCCATACTTCAACAAACTTTATTTGTAAAACAGATGGCAGGCCCACAAGCTTTAGTTTTTTGATTCCTGATTTAGAGGACAGTTTTCACTTATTCTGGTATGTATGAAACAACTAAGATAATTACCATTATATTATGTCACTTACATTCTGTTCACAAAGAAGTTTTAGATCATCCCTCTGAGGGGAACTGCCCACACCCCACTGTGCCTCTAAGTCATCAATCTGATTTGGGGGGTGGTGCATTATTGGACGGATGTCACCAGCAGCAGTTGGATCCACAGTCAGTTCTTTAACCCTATAAACACACAAGAGGTATATTTAATTAACAAAGACTCGTGAGGGACAAGAAATATCAACCTATTTAATATAAAAGCAATTCAATTAACATATTAATATTGATGATGTCAGCTTTCCAGATCAATCTAACTGAAATCTGTGGAAATATTAAAGGTATGCTGAGATATTAAACTTTAGGAATTTACTTAGGTACAACTTTATATAATTACTTCAAACATAATTACTGTGCATAACAAATTGAGAATCAAAGTATGCTTTTCAGAACTTCAAAATAAATAAGAGACATTTGTTACAGTTAAAAATGTTAACAACAGTACTTAGATTAATAAATGCATCATTGTAAAAAATCAGGTTTTTTTCTTTTATTTGGCTGCATTGTGTGGCAGGTAGGGTCTCAGCTCTCTGACCAGGGATCGAAACCACTCTGGAGTGGAAGCACAGTCTTAACTACTGGACCACCAGGGAAGTCCTCCAAAAATCAAAGAATTTAATATACGTTGCAGATTTTTGGTAGTTACAAGGCTCAATTAAAATTAAAATACCTACACATGAAATATTTCTAATCCATAAAGATCAGAAGCTGTAAAGTTTTATCATTAAAAAAAGTTTACCCCGTTATACTCAAATTTACACATTTGGGAGAGGGTACACTTTTTAATTTAATTTTTATTTACTTGTCACACCATGCGGCATATGGGATCTTAGTTCCAATCAGGGATTGAATCTGCACCCCTGCGCTGGAAGCATGGATTCTTAACCTCTGGGCCATTAAGGAAGCCCCCGAGTGTCCATTTTTTAAGTCAAGAGGATCCTTGTTATTTCCTTGCAGAAAGAATGTAAACTTTTCCTTTTAAGTAAGACAGTCTATCCTTCAATAATAAATATGGAAAGATGACATCATCCTTAAAAATATGAGAGGGGGAAAAGGAAGCCTGAATTCTAAATCAACATTTAAAGCAAATAAATGAATAAAGTATGTAAAAATTAAGATCATGCAGTATAACCACCACCTGTCAAACAAAATGAAAAATAAAATGGCTCAGGACAAAAGAAGTATATGCCATGAAAGTAAATACTATGAAACATTTATATATAGCACAATCCAAAAGAAACTATGGAAATAAACATCATATGTATAGAATAAAGTAGACCTGGTAATCGAAGGAGAAAAGTCGTCATACTCATAAGAAGGAGAGAGATCAGGGCGACTGCCACTACCCTGTGAGAAGGGAATGTCTGATGGACTAATTCCAAACTCCTTTACTCTGCAGCACCAAAACAGCAACAAATTAAAAGAAAATGCTCTTGTAAAGACAGGAATGCACATTTCAAGTTTTCATGTAATACTAATTTGATTAGAAAAGGATCAACTTTGTTGTGACAATACATTTACACTATCTTAAAAATAATTAAAGTTAAGAGGTTTTTGAACCCCTCTGTTCTATTGATTCCCTACTCCATAATTCTTCCTTTTCCAATGATCTTTTCTAGAAGTTTAACTAGACCATCAACTAAATTTGAAATGCCCTGTATTAAGCTACATGACCACTCGTGTCTAATTTCCTTCTGTAGTCAATAACCATGAGTATTTTATTAGCATTAATGAGTCCACAACAGTCTTGCAGTCTCTTCAAACAGGACAGAAGAGAATTAAAGTCCTAATGGCATACAATCTTTATAATGAATTAACTTCTTTCCTATGCACCTAGAATGTATTAGTTATGAAGCAACTTTGGAACAAACTGAAAAAAGTCACTCAAATAATTTTCTGTGTTTTGTGATTCAGATGATGAATCATGGCAAAGAAAATCCTTTAGCAATGGAATTTTAATTGTTTTGGAAAATATCTCTAACAGGTGTATTAACCAAATCATGGGTTTTCTACACCAACTTTTTTGAGTTCCTATATCCTCTTTGGGCCAATCCCACTTAATAATAGCAAGCAATATTTATTAATTACTTTCTATCAGCAGATAGCATGATTAGTATTTCTTAGACATTATTTAACCATTACGACAATGTTGTGATATTACCACCATTTTACTGATAAGAAATTGGTTCACAGCAATAAAGTACCTTACCCAAGTTCATTCAGTGAGAATGTGGCATAACTGAGGTTCAAACCTGGCTGAGTACAAATTTTATGTTTAAACACTTCAATATATACCAACCATATTCTCTATTTTTCTCATTATTTCTCAAATTAAACTAAATGAAATTACTGTTTATACACATCAAAATAGTCACATAGATAAAACCAGTAATATCTTACACTTAGATCTTTCTTTGACCTTTTGGTAATGTCTACTCTGAAAGGTTCAGTATCACATTCATTTGCCCTTTATCCTTTATAGTCACTTTGGAAAGCTTATTTACATACATGCTGACAAACCTAAATTTCTAATACTGACTTAATCACTTTTTTACTCCCAACCCCATTACTTATCTTATTCTCTCAGAGTATCCTCATTTAGGTACCCTTTTAGCCCCTAACTACACATTTTCCCTCTATTCAAAGCTCTCTTGCCCAAGCTGAACTATACTATATGCAGGAATTATATTCCTCAAATGAGCTATCAAAGGAGGTTGAAAATCTTTATTCCTAGAGATATGGAAATAAAAGACAGAACTGTTTGTCCCAGATGGTTGGTAATGTTGCAAATGAATCACATTACATGATAATAAATTAAAATATTTTACTTGGGTCTAAATGAACTAGAGGAACAGACAAATACAGAAGTCTGAAGACATGAGGGTTTTAATTCTACAGCTGGACTATAACACTAAGCTGTTCCTCATCTCTCCCATGAACAATTCTGAAATAAGAAGCATTTTAAATTAGTGATAAAAACCTTACAATACCAAAAATGTTCACTACAAAGAATGATTAAACGATCATAGCTAGGATTTTATAATTCAAAGTTTAAAAGGGATTAAATTTAAAAATAAAATTCTATTATATTTTTAAAGAAATTATTATTTTTCATCTTTTGGCAAAAGGTAAGTTTATACTTTCCAACAGTTTCTACTGATGATTTTTTAAAATCTCTTGAAGCGAAAGCAAAATACAAAAGAACAAAGGATGTTCTCATTTATGTGAAGTTCAAATACAGCTACCTATATTGTTCAAAGATACACTCATAGGTAGTAAAACTATTTAAAAAGAGAGAAAGAAAGAAAATTGAGCATTTATTCCAAAATCAGGATAATGGATTAATGGATTGAGATTTATGGATTTAGGCATGTTATTCAGGATATGTGATCAGAAAGGGACACATGGGGAATTTTCTAGGGGTCTGGAAATGTTCTATTTCCAGGTCTGATGACCAGAATTTATACTTTGTAAGTACTCATTATATTGTATTATGTAAAGTAGGAAGTATTCATTATATTATGTTTGGGTACTTTCCTATATGTATATATATTTAATATCTTAATGAAAGATTAATAATAAAATCTCAATAGTGACTAAAACAAAAAAAAAAACAGTACAAATACTCATGTTTAGCAAAATTAAAAGACTCGCCACACTAGAAATGGAATACAAAGAGGAATTTTATCTTTAGGTTAAAATCACAAATGCAGTATGTGATAACAGAAATTTAAAGCTATATAAATAGTCATTTAAAACAAGAGCAATGGGAACAAATTGTTTTAACCGTGTATAATGCTTTTTGTTCTCTCATTTGTAATAATCCAATTGTCTATTAAAGTTTGTAACAGTATTTTCATAAATAATAAAATGTAACCCATATAGAACACCACAAAGAACAGTGCTATCACTACTAAATCCCTAGATTCCCCATGTATAACATTTAACATTATCAGAAATAATTTTTTAGCATATAGCAAAATAATTTAAGAAATACAGACTGTGCCTGACACTCACTTACTTTTGAGTCTTAACATAATGAGAACTAATACTACAAAATATAACTTGGTTAAATGGAAAAATGTATCATGTTCTTGAGTAAGACCAATTCTACTAAAAATATAACTGTCATCTCAAGTTACTCAACACATTTCTAATTATTTTTATTTTTAGGATGTGATAAAATGATTTTAAATATCATTTCAGCAAATATTATGCAAAAATTTTTTTGAAAATGGAAAGAACAATAAGATTTACCCTGTAAGATATTAAATCAAATCATATACTGTTCTACTCCTTTCGAATTTCAAAATAACCATATCTCATACCTATTTGCATATCTTAATGTATTGAGTGTATTTTCACAAGATGCCATTCCTGGAGAGATTGTAGCAATCTATGGGGGAAAAATGCAAAGATAAACAAAATGTTACGGATGACAGTAATACTGACATGTGGTTCTTTAAGGTCTAACCTTAATACGGTCATCCAAAGAAAAGAAACTCCAAGATAACTCAGTCCCATAATCATATAGTAATTATAAACTCCAGTTAAAATTTAAACAGCTCTCACAGCACCACAAAACGATCAAACATCAGGCAGAGAATGGAGGTCAACATCTCAAAGAAGGGAGTAACACTGAGTACTGACTGCCCCTCTTTTTGATAAATTTTTTTTTTGAGGGCCTAAGGGCAAATTGTGCTGCTGTCACATTGGACAACTAAAACTTCAATAAAAACCTGGAGTTTCACTAGTTAAGAAGCTAAATAAAGCACAGTTTGGAGGTGGGCACCATAGCAGCTGGGAAGTAAAGTCTGTCCCAGAAGAGAAGTAACCACAAACTCGTGTGTGTGTGTGTGTGTGTGTGTACATACACATGAGTACTCTACCCAAATACACATATTATCCAAATCTCTGCCTGACCCCTGAACTGGAGTACACAAGGCCAACTATAAGAAACATAGCTAAGTCTAAAAGAGCTAAACAGAGATTTCAAGGTCAGTTGCTGCCCAGAGCAGGGGAGACAAGTTTGGAGTTTAGCTAAGTTAACTTTCTGCTAAAATAACAGTAACAACAACAAACTAATAATCTTCAGAAGAACATAAGAGAATCCAGAATGTCTGTAAAATATTCACTCATAATGAAAATTATATAATCCCAAATTCTAGACATATGGAGAAAGAGAAGTGTGATCAATATGTAAGGAAAACAGAAAGCAATGGAAACCAATCTCAAGAGGACTCAGATGTTGTAATTAGTAGAATGCATGAATGTATTATAAATGTAATACAATCCTATCAGACTAGCAGGGACTACATTTTTAAGTTTCACTGTATCACAGTAGAAGACTTTAAATGCCATTAATGTATTTCATAAATTTCCCATAGATGTTGTATAATTATTCATTTAGGATTAAGACAAAACAAGCAAACTTACCATGCAGGTACGAGAGTTTTCACCTATGAATGAATCTCTTAACACCTGAGTGAGTTTACTTGCTCGGAAAGGAGTATGAGGTTTATTTCTACCTAAGGCTCTGATGCACTCCTGAAAATTAAGAAAGCAAATTTCATGGATTATGCTTCTTATAAAGAGTAATCTTAACGAACATATTTAAAAGATCTTTTACAATAACTCTAACATTTAAGATCTGATCAGCTCTGAAAATTCTATCAAGAGGTTTACAGCACAGTAAAAATGTTCTCATAAATCCTTATTCAAGAAAAAGAAATTTGGGAAATAAAACCACCAGAAACAAACCCCATAAAACAATCTAACCAAAAGACTACTTTGTTAATTCCAAGAGATTCTGCCAGAGACTATGACTGGTGTTTAGAAGCGACAGGCAGTAAGATAACTGTTGTTGTTCAGTTGCTAAGTCATGTCTGACTTCTTGTGATCCCATGGGCTGCAGCACGCCAGACTTCCCTGTTCTTCACTATCTCCCAGAGGTTGCTCAGCTTCATGTCCAGTGAGTCGCTGATGCTATCTAACCATCTCATCCTCTGCCACACCACATTCTCTATTTGCCTTCAATCTTTCCCAGCCAGCATGAGTGTTTTCCAATGAGTCAGCTCTTCACATCAGGTAGCCAAAGTACTGGAGCTTCAGCTTCAGGATCAGTCCTTCCAATGAATATTCGGGGTTGATTTCATTTAGGATTGACTGGTTTGATCTCTTTGCTGTCCAAGGGATTCTCAAGAGTCTTCTCTAGCACCACAGTTCAAAAGCATCAATTTTTCGGCGCTCAGCCTTCTTTATGGTTCAACTCTCACATCCATACATGACTACTGGTTTGACTATAGTCAAACCATAGCTTTGACTTTATGGAGCTTTGTCAGCAAAGTGATGTCTCTGCTTTTTTATATGCTATCTAGATTTGTCATAGCTTTGTTAAACTTTTTCCATAAAATAAAAAACAGAATGCTTTCTTTTCTTTGTTAGTCAAGGGAGATATATAATATTGGCCTAACTTTCTGAAACCCATTCCACATTTTTCAGAGAAACTTTCTTAGCTTAGTTTTGTGGTTCCTTGCTCTCCTTCAAGAAAAAAAATTGATTAATGATTACGGCTCCCTAGAATCTCCCTAAATAGCCTGTCAACTAACAGATCTTTTAACTACCCTAAAAAGAACAAATAATATGTATAAAGAAAATTTCTGGGAGCAATAAAAATCTATAACTGCAAACATAAAAAAAAAATCTGTAACTGCAAACATAAACAACTAAATTTTGATAATCTCTCTTATTAGAAAAAACAAACAATATCATTTTGTAACTGAGTAAACAAAATTAAAGTCAAAAGTAAGAGACTTTTCACAATTAAAAGGACTTTATTTACCTTGAGTGCTAAAAGGCTTTTATTAATTTCAGCACCTTCAAGCCTAGTTTGCCTGTCTGCACTGGAAGTATCAGCTCCTCTTTCATTTCCAGCCAAATCGATGAGAGAAAATTTGCCATGTAGTTTTCCTTTCCTTCTAAGGATAATCTGAAACACTGCATGGCTCCGAGATGAATGTGCATTTGCAGATGTCTGACCGGACGTTCTACAATGTAATTAAGAACATTTTGATATGTAAAAAGTTCAATTTGTGCAAGCCACAGTATTTTCATTAAAAATAGAAACAAAAAACTATCCCATTTTTACTATTTAAATACGAAAGAGCTATTGTGAATTAACAACACAAATATAATGAGATTAATGCAATTTAACCTGGCACACTTTAAAAAGTCTGGATGAACAATGATTCTTACTTCTAAGATACATTGAATAATATCTTGCTTTGCTCTCAAGTTATAATCAAAGTATCTAAAATTGATAATCAAATTGTTCCTCTTTATTAAAACGAGTTACCTGCAACTGTTGCCTATGTCAATGAGTTTTAGTACATCTTCAACACATTTGACCTCCCGTTCCTGTAATCCCACCACTTGAACCTGCTGTTTTCCATCTTCAAGCACTCTTAATTTTGTTTTCCTATTTAGCAAGTCAAACACCTAAAAAAAAAAAAAAAAGCTTTTGGAAATAAGAACAGTTCTATAAAAATGAGTCATTCAGAGTCTAAAAAATTATTTCAGAGAATCCTGGTATTAATTGTTATTAGAATAATAATGATTGATATTGAAGTTAAAGAATTTCAAAGGGAATTAAAAAAAAATCTTACACACAAACTTTAAAGTAATATTCTAAATACATATAGCAATTACGTGGTGGCAACAACTGTCCAACAATGTGAATGTACTCAATTCTGGTGAACTTCTACACTAAAAATAGTTATTAAAATGGTAAATTTCATGTTATGTATTTTTAAACCACAAAATTATTTTAAAATTTCAACTTACCTTACCACTATAAATTTCAAAAAAGGTTGCATACACTTGAAGTTCCAACTTCTTATAGTTCGGCTTCTTCAGCATTAAAAATACATCCCGAGCTGCCAATAATTTCATATGGAGAAAATTTGTTAAGATGCAAAAAAATTGTTTTTAAAAAGAAATTCAAATTTTCTATTTTCAGAGGAATCAGTTTATGCTTACCTAGAATGATAGTATCAATAATAAAAATGAAGACTAAAGTGGATACTAACTTTTCAAAAAAATAGTAAGTTTGTCTACACTGACAGTTTAGAAGTCACTCACCTTCATATTCAAGGAAAGAATGCTACTACTTATCTTTATAAATAGCATAAGAACAGATGGTCACAATAAGGGTACTTTCATAATTACCAAATGGGAACTTTTCACAAAGCTGCTATTCAACAATACTAAGCTCCAACAATGTGTCAGATTACAACACACACAATCAAGATTTCTGCCCCCAAAGCAAAGCTCTTTCCAAACCAGTCTGATAACCTAAAACTGACCAAATACGTAGGAAGGACAGCATTAATTACCCTTAAAATTCTGCACTGTACTTCCAAATCTTTTCCCCAACCACCTGAATAATATTCAAGAAGAATGTTATAAATGATACCCAAAAGGGAGTTACCTGCTAATGCATAAATTCCTTTAGAACAATCTTGGTTCTTTCCTGAAAAGTCACCTCCCATTGTCTATATGTTAAAAAGAAAAAAGAATTTAGGTCTTACAATTAAAGTATAAGAAAAACAAACCCGCTTCCTACGAGGATGTAACTAACGAATTACTTACATGAGTCTTTCCACTTCCGGTCTGCCCATAAGCAAAGCATGTAGCCATTCCCCTCTCAAATATAGTTTCCACTAGTGGTCGAGCTGTAAACCTTAAAAATAAAATGCACCAATCAGAATGTACTGTTAATATTTAAATTAAATAAGTAATAAAACTAGTGTCTAGTGTTATTAATAAACAAATCTTACACCAAGATTTTTAACAAACCAGTAGGCTCAACTCTAAGACCACAATTGAGTCCACTGATTAAAAATTTTAAATGTCCATGTGCTAGAATTGCTTAAAGCTCTTTAACCCGTATCTTCAAGCAATAATTCCATAATAAAAAATGGCCACAAAGTTATTAACTGCCAGAGGGGGAAAAAAAACCTGATAGTAGCTGAGCTAAAGACATATATATTAATAGAAGACAATAGGAAAGTTTTAAAAAGTAACAACTAAATATGGTAATATCAGCCAGACAAGTAGGACATACATGAAAACCAAAACAAAAAACCCCAACCCAAACTCAAAAATGTATCAAAGGTTTCAACAAAAACAGAATCAAGACTGGTAATCTCAGAAAAGAAAAGCTAGAGGGGAAAAAAAGTACAAAAACATTATCTTAACAAGTATAAAAGTGGTAAAATTTTCCTGAATGTGAATAAGCAAATATAAACGATGCTTGTTAAGACAATGAATTCTGAACTGATAGTCTAGATTCAGGAAAAGGATGCCCAAATATTATAAATAAGCAAATATAAACAATCCTGATAAGACAATGAATTCTGAATTGACAGTCTTGATTCAGGAAAAGGATACCCAGTATTAGTATAATCACTGCTGGAGTCAAGATTAAAAAGGTAAGGAGGGACAAAAAAATACTTCATTGAGCAGTGCTCTAAAAAGCATGATACAAAACAAATGGGTTTTTTACACAGGCTTCAAAAGAACATATGTGAACACTTTATACAGCTCTATTGATTTTTCAAAGGCACAACTGGACAAAGTACAGAACAAAAGAAGCAGAAAAAAGTTCGAATCAAACAGAATTAGAAATGAGTCTGAAGGGTGATAGGACAGGAAAAAAGCCTAATTCCTCAATCCACAGAAGTTAAGAGTAAGAGAAAGGGGACAGAATTAATATTGGTAAAATTAAGAAGCATAAATACAGGGTGAAATAAAATGTTTACTGAATCTAGCACATACACAGAAACATACCTTTATAATGATTTCTTGAAAGTGATTATAAAATTCAGACAGATATATTTATGAGACAGTAGTGGAAGGAGACAGGGAGTGAGGGAGGAGAGGACTCAGTTCTCAGAAAGGTAAAAAATATACAATTTATAATTTTAATTCCCTTTTTAAACAAATTCTTCACAATACCTCTATCTAGCATTCACGTACTCTTTAATTTTGTCCTCTTCTTTAGAGCTGAACTCCCAGTTTACTGGCTTAAGACCAGAGGAGTTGATCTTAACAGGATCTCATTTATCATAACTTGTTAGCATTCTCACGAATTAATTTTGTTTTCCAGTCAAATTTATAAAATAAAAGGGCAATGAAGCATAGCATTCAAGTAACTGCCAAGAGCATTTAATATAGACTGAAATAACAATGCTGCTAAAATTGACCTATTAAATAATGAGAAGTAAATGTTTACAATGTATGAAAATCTAAATTTGGATAAAATGTGGGACATCAATGCATAATACACGTAAGTTTGAATTGTTTGTAGGTTAAATATGCGAACACATAAGAATTTCATGTACTAAAACTATTCCAAAGTTTAAATATGATAAACTAGGCAAATGCATGTAGATTTCAGAAGTTTTTTTCCTTAAGTGGTCAATAAATGTTTAGACAAATAAGTGTCTGATGTATAAGTTATTTTAAATTTCTTTTAAATATTGCAGATATTAAAAAGGAAAAATAACCACATCCCATCTCTAGAGGTACAGAAAATGTTGTCTAGAAATTCCTTATCCGTACAAACGGTGTGTTACATAGGGTAGAAGTTAATCAGTAATGAAAACTGGTTTGGGGAGCATTAAAGAAAACAAGTATTAGTATTTATTATTGTGTTTATTAAATATTCTTATTTGTTTAAATTCAGGGGGTAAAAGGATACTGCACCTCTGGAGAGATATGCCAAGATCAATATAAGTTTCAGGGTGGTGGTAAACACCCTGAACATAGAACAAGAACAAATTATGATTTACAACAAATTTACCTACCTGTAAACCATTTCATTAGGAGCTGAGTCATCAAAGGCATAATCAAAACGAAATGTTTGGTTTTCTAGGTACCTTGTTAAATCTACTTTTTGTTTTGGTTCATGTACCATCACAACATCTTTACTAGGGATTGTGATTACATCAAGATCTTTCATTTGAGTTTCTAAAAGAATAAATAACAAAATCAACGGCCAGTAATTTTCACATCATTTGAGTTACTGAACAAAAATTATTTTTAGTAAGAATTTAGATAAAAGTAGTATAACCCTGTAAATATAAATATCCCATAAATATGCCATTCAAATAGACTATTTCAACAACAAAGTTTAAAAAAAAACAAACTAAGATTTCCATAAAGCCAGGAAAGGCAAAGAGTCTTACAGCAATAACACATCAAGAGCCCTAACCACAGAAATCTGCCTAACGTTTATATACAAATGATTTACATTTAACTCTTCCAAATCAATTTGATTTCTGCTACTATCAAAATAAACCGCAAACAGAAAAAAAACTGACCTTTGATTAGAACTCAACAAACATACCTTTTTTATTGAGTGGTCGTTTTCTTACACAAACACATATCCTGTGTTCATCAATCTAGAAATAAGTTTTCTAGTTATTATTGGTGAATTATAAAACACTGAAAATTATGCAATATTTCTAAGGTTTTAGAAATTTATACACAGCAAAAATAGGATATATAATACACTAATTTTAAGAGTCATCAGACACAATTATTTAAAAAATTCAAAGTATAATGGAAACTTGCTGATTTTGTCATTTGGTAAACCTCTAGAAAATAACTTTGCAGACATCACTACTACTCTTGATTGCAACAGGTTCACATTAAGAAGCCACCTTATTCATGTCAAGATGGGCTGTATACAACAAAAGTAAAATTCCCTATCAGACTGAACTGGAGGGAAAGTTGTTGGCAAAGATAACTAGCTATAGACAAGAAACAGGATTATCAGAAGATTATTAGGCAAAATAACTTGGACAATTTCATAATGTGCCAATTAATTAGACATAAATATTTTTTCATAAAACTTATGATCCCAATATCTGTCTTGTAATGATATTTGATATAAAGTAGAAATTTGCAAAGTATGGCCTAAAAGCCTAACCCAAGTCACTAGTGAAGTTTTACTGAAACAGCCATACCCATTCATTTACGTATTGTCTATGGCTGCTTTTCATACTACAAAGTCAGAATTGAGAAGTTGTAACACAGAAAATATGGTTCACAAAGCCAAAAATATCAGGCCCTTTTCAGAAAAAGTTCTGCAAACACTACCGTAAAGTCTGAGCTCAGATGTCACTTAAACAATGGAGGGGCAACAAGAACTAAAATACACGAGCTCAGATGTTATGAACTACTATTAAATCATATATAATACATCTGCCTAACATAAATGTATTTTGTGTACCCAATACATTCCATGTATGCTAGGTCAGATGTATTATTTTTCACAAATACAAATTACAAAAGTATTCCCTGTCTAGTAAATTCTCATTCTTTAATAGGAAAGGAATGCATAATAAGACATTTTTTAAGCACTAGAGTTTTGGTTTACAGCATTCCTCAATAATTATTACTTACTGTAAAAGTCAAAATGACATTTATTTAAGAATAAAAAATTAATTAGCAGTAAGTTGAAATGATGGTGGGATCTACAGCCCAAGCCAAGAGGAAATAAACTTGGAACTGAGATGAAAGTGTAAGTGATGGTTGCTTAGCAAAGCCCTTCTTAGGGAAGAGCTACAGTCAAGGATGTCAGAAGACCCATGTGCTTTCTGACCATCATTTATCACAATTCCAAGTTATTTCCTCTTGGCTTAGGCTGTTGATCCCACCATCATTCCCACTTACTACTAATTAACTTTTTATTTAAACTTGAGCAAACTTCGGGATATAGTGGAGGACAGGGAAGCCAGGTGTGCTGCAGTCCATGGGGTCGCAAAGAGTCAGACACAATTTAGTGACCGAACAACCACCAAGGACTTGAAGGCTTTGCTGTGAACTGGGTATCTCTGTGAGAAGCATGTCTAATATAGCAATTATGGGAATTACGGGTAAATGTACAAAGTTTCTTCCTCTTTTTTTGGCTGCACTGAGTTGCTTGTGGGATCTTAGCTTCCTGACCAGGGACTGAACCCAGGCCTTCAGCTTGGAGTCCTAACCATTGCATCAGCAGGGAATTCTCAATGGTTTCTTGATTTTCTTCTTAAAATATGGAGAAGGAACACCCATAAAAAAAGGAAAAAGTTACACAGCTAAATCTAAGTACAATATTAATTTAGGGGTTTCAAACATATTTTTATTCACAGCATAAAAAGTTTCAGAGCAATCATTTACAAAGAATCTTACAGGATCTGCTGTTGTTAATGGTCTATAATCCAAACTGCCTCTAAAGTCTCTGATCATACACATAATTTCATAATTTGGGTTTGTAGCATCAACATCCTGTAAGACAGAGAATTCATCATTTATTATAATTACAATAAAGTAGCATTTGTTGCATTTATACATGGTTTGAAAATTAAAATTAACATAATAAATTGTGTCACTAGTAATAGCCAAGCCCAAACCCAAACCAGAGATGTGATATAGTTTCAGAGTTCAAGATCAGTAACTGCCCAGAAATTACTTTTATTTTAAAAACACAATTCTGTTAATCTACGTGCAATCTGTTAACTCCAAGCCAAATATTGCTTATTAAACCCACCCTTGTCTTATTTCAAATGTTATACACATACCTTAATTGTCCTAGAAAACTGAGCAAGAGAAACACTACTCATCCTAAACATCAAAAAAGAACTCTAGAAAAGCTGAAATTCTTAGAAAAATGCATTTAATCAGATTCTTATTTCCAATTCCTAATTCAATGTTTCAGGAAAATAGAACTCTGGATTCACTTATATTCATTTCCTATTTTTACTGAGTCTCTTGAAAAAAAACTAAGGCATGGTATAAAACAGTTCCAAATCAACAGGATATAGGATTTAAAGGAACTGGAAGCCAAGACAATTTTTAAAATCTTTAAAATTCAAATTATGAATGCTAACAGCAATTTACTTTTTTGCTTCAAAACTGAGAAAATTCAGATTAAGATACAAATAGCAATAGCTAACAGCCTTTCCTAGCCAGGCCATGAGTATAAATTATTAAATATTTTAAGTCAGTTTTTTTCCCCCATGTATTTCATTGCAGATTTGCTTTGAGTACAACTCAATTTCAAAACTGTTAATGTAACATACTTTCAATTAACGTTTTGGGAAATAACACCAACTATATCAATTGAGAAGTACAATTTTATAAAGAGCTCACAGATAAAAATATTATGAAGTACCCACAGGAGACACCAGGTGGCATCTGTGCTAAGTATCAGTAGATATCAGCATCATTTATTTCAAAACCCAACTGGTCATTCTCAGGTCACTTTCAGATATAAGCTGATTTATTCAGGTTGAATATTATATTGACTCCACAACACAACATCTTTATGATTAAGGGCACTTGAACATACTCCTAAATAAGGAAACAATCCTGATATTTCATTACAGGAAACGAGTTCTGAGAATTATAATAGTTACAATATAAGCACAATGGAGGAATTATTTGTACAACAGTAAAAAATGTGAAGACTTGTAGAGAGATAAAAGACCAGTCCTCCACGCAGTTTTCATTGTTGGTAAAATTTTGCTAACCATCTAAAGGAAACATGAGAAGAGGGGCATGACAGAGCTACACTCTCAAGATCTAGCATAAATCAACATACAACAAATTTCCACTCTCTCATTATGATATGTTCAATTTATTAACCATGGAAAAACAATAGTAACGTTTATAGTATAACCATACACTTTAACTGGTACTTTCAGAATGCATTTTTAGTCCTTTTAAAAAACCTAAAATCCTATTATTCTTGATGTTATAAATCTATTAGAATTATGCAGCACAATGGCTTACTATTCAAAATGAAAAAGCCTCAGGACTAAGACCTACCAACTAAACGAGAAATTTATGTAGTAAAAAAAAAAATCTGTTAATAACTTATTTTCTCAAGAGTTTATATTATTCCTCAATGCCAATCTAAGGAACTATATTGAAATCTTTGAAAGAGTTATTTTTTCATAAGCCAATCACCTTCACTGACACAGTAAAATCTGGTTGGTGCATAAACAAAATATGTTTTCGTTACAAACCTGGGCTCTTTTTTCTCTAAGTTCTTGCTGTTGCAGTCTCCTTTTTTCTCGTTTTTCTTGCAATTTCTCTACCTCTTTCACACAATTAGATTTTCTACGTGCTAGAAGAAAGAGATGAGCTGTAGAAGCATAGTTTTCTTTTTAGAGTACTGTACTTATAAAGAAAAAATTTATGTATCAATGTAATTTTACCACATACACCCCAAAAAAGGTACACAGTGACAAAACATGCCCAGGACGAATATGTGAACTTACTTATGAGCTGCTTTAACACAACTAGGAACAGGACAAAATACGAGTAAGAGTCATGAAAAGTGACTCTAACATACTGCCACATGTCATCTCTTGGTTTAGAATTAAAGATCTTTGAACTGATAAGGATAAAGGAGCATATTTCTTCTGTAACATCTGTCAATATCATCTGGCCAGAATTTTAAGTTTTAAAGCAACTGAAACATTGTTACAGTTTTATATTTATAAATTTTTTTCTTCTGAAATATACATTAAAAAACCCCATTAACAGACTAACAACAGCAAAAATTTTCCACAATGGTGAAAATAAAACCCGTGATTAAGCTTGCAATCTGGGGACTTAAAAAGTTGACCAAGAGAAGTTACATGTATGACTTAAATGACTGAATCCTTGATACATGATTTACATACAAGGGGGTCCAAATTCCTTTTTTGCAGCTTGAACTGGAGATATATCTGAAACACTACCATTCTGTTGTGCAGAGGAAGACTGTTCAGGAAGCTGACTAGGCCGTGCACGTGCAGAACCAACCACTGAAAGGGAAACACAATTTTTAAATATATGTAATAATCAATTCTGTTCAATACACTGACAAGCTGAAAGGTATTCAAAATAACATGTACAGACTTAGGTGTTACCAATGTAATTGTAGCCATAAAACTCAATCTGAATAATTTATATAAAAACCAAAGCCAAGCTTGATTTTAAATAATCATTTTTTAAAAAAGTGGGCAAAATATAGATTTTATATGCACTCTCATTTCGAAAAACTCAAACAATTCAGACATATAGAAAGTAACAATGTAAAAGTATTTCAACCCTCTTTGTATTTTAAATCCCACTCTGCTCCTCAAACACACAAATCTTCAACAGAGAATTTCCCACTGTGGATGTTACAAAAGTGGAAAAAACAATATTGAGTTAAATATAAACATCACATTTTACAAAGAAATGTATATTTTCACAAGACTCAAAGAATAATGCTGAGAGTGTGGGGCTTTCCCTCTATCTTGAACATCTCCCCTAATACCTATGGCTGTCCTGTCTCATCATCTGTACATACAAGGAAACATCACTATTAGAAAGGACCATTCTGAAGAGCAGAAAAGAATTAACTGTGCTTTACATCACTCAGCTGAAAACATATGAGAGTCCCTATTCAACTTGTCTTTAGTTACCCATGATACTTTTAAAAAGTCTGTTAGCCAGAAAATTATGTAAAAATGTCAATGATAAATTTACCCTTGTTAAATCAACTGACTACTTCCCCATTCCTTTCTTTCTCATAATACTCTCTTCAAATCTGAAAAATGACTGAGTAAATAAGATGAATCAAAAGTGCACATAACATGGAGTTTCACAATTATCATATACCTTTACAAATCATTTTTTAGATATCACTGACATTATTGTCTTGGGAAATCAAGAAGATACCAATCTTAAAAATTAGCCATGTAAAGTTTAAATAAATAACACCACCAGGGGTAATACTTACTTCTGATTTACCTTGGTAGGGCCATAGGCAAAATTAGTACATAAAATTTTACCTCTATTATCTCTTGGAGGAGGCTCATTCTTAATAGAAGCCACAGTCCGTCGATTCTATAATAGAGAAAACATTCATTTTACTTTCTCTCTTTATTCCTCATATATACATCTATCATAATCAGCTTCCTTTAATTAAACAAAAATATAGACATACAATAATACAAAACTAAATGGAAAAAAGGGAAAAAATAAATGGAGAAAAACTAAAATTATCTTATAATAAATTAGCAGTAATGCCATCAATATTCAAGTTTATTTAAATATCCTGCCACTGTCCCAAAACAGGCAGGAATTAAAATGAGCCAGGTACTGTTCTAAGGGCTTCCTATGTATTAATTCATTTAATCTTCACAACAACCCTATGAGGTCACTATTATTGCTATTCTGGATTCATAGATGAGGAAACTGAAGCAAAAATAGATTAAATAATTTCATTAAAGTGTGTGTTTTTTAATCATCATGCTATCCTGCCAAAATTTCACCTTTGGATGTCAGGGGTAAGTAACAAAACAATTTTTAGGCAATGTACAGCTCATTGTTAAACTGAACCATCAAAATACTATGAAATACACTGTTGGTTTTCATGAAAAGGTTTCATTAGACTTGCAAGTTTTTGGTCCTATTATTTATTTACCAAGACTTTACTTTTTTCATCTAAAATAAAGATACCAAATAATGCCGTGAGTTTCAATGCTAACTGCACATCAAATCAGATGGCTACTATTAAAAGAATATTGATGCTAGGGCTATTCTTTAGATAAAATAAAACTGAATCTCTAGGAGTGGGGTTAGGAATCAGTGTATTCTGAAAAATTTCCAGGTGATTCTAATATACAGCAAAGGTTGCTAAGGACATATCAAGAAAGATGAACTATGAAGACCCTTCAAGGCTGTGAAGCCAAATATGAAAAACAGTCCATTTACAAGGGAGTAATTCTAAGGGGGATCTCTAAGCAGTGATTCTCAATATGCTGAAATTATATGAATTGAAAATGTCTTATGTTCATAAAAGCAGAGTATTGTTGATATCAGAATTTTGCTGATATTGTTGAGTTTCTATCATATTATACGTGGGTGCCTATGAATGTCTTCCATGTAAGACAGTGAACTCCTACAGGGCTAAAATCTTATTAATCTTTGTATAAGATAAAATCAACAATGTAGTGAAAATTTTTGAACACAAAGAATTGCAGATTTAACAACTATCAGGGACTATCTGATTTTTTAAAAGTTGTATTTTGATACAAAGTTTTAGCATTGAGACATTTCAATAGAGAAGAGGAATTACTTTAAAATAATTTAAAAATCACATACATTTTTAACTGTTAGGAGGGGCATAGCATGGCTTTAAAATTTATCTTCACAGATAATACAGAAATAGTTAAACTGTCATCTCATTAAAAAAAATAAATCTAAACAGCAGAATTACTATCTGAAAAGACTACTAAAATGGGAATTTATTATGAAAAAGAAACTAATCTTTTTTTTATCAAAATCATATGTATTCACTCAACAAACACTAACAAGCAAAGATTTTGACCAATGTCTTCTAATAAACTACTAGTCTTAGGAAAAATCCTAACCAGTCATGAAATTTCTAGGATCTAGAATTGTGAATTAGATAATTTTTCAATACTTTAAAGTATATGTGTGTATATATACATGTAGATGGCAGAAAGAATTAAGGTTTTTCTAAAAGCAAACAAATACATACTCTTCACAGTCGAATTTCAAACAAGAATACACACACACACACCCTGCTCTGAAATTGTACCACTAACCTTTACAATTTTGTTTACTTTGGCTGAAGATGTTGGAGGTGGGGGTGTCTCTGGACTGGGCTCAATTTCTTCATCTGGTACAAGGTCAGGGTTAAGTGAAAAAATGCTCTCCAGGTCAATCTGTTTTTAAAAATGCAGATATTTTCAGAGTGAATTTAGACAATCTTTCATTTTCAAATAAATTTATACATAAAGGATAAATGTTAAATAATTTCAGTCTAATTAATAATATTACCTTAAAAATTAAATTACCTAGAATTACAACCAACATATATTTATTTAAAAGAATCTCTCTTAAAGTAGTACTTTGTGGTCTGATTATATGTCTAATTACATGAGATATGCAGGAGGTATCTACCTTTCTTTGAGTGCAACTTTTTAATCACTTTGAAAGTTTTTCAAAGAATGATAGCAGATACATGCACTATATTAAACTATACAGTTTTCTGTTTTGTTTCATATTTGGAATCTTGATTTTAAGACTAGAAATAAAATTTAACCTAATGAACATACCTCTTTGCCTTTTGTATCTCCATTTTCTATCCACTCAACAGTTACACTTTCGTTATCTTCATTTAAAGATGTTACCATTGCTTGATGTATTCGGCCTAAGTGGGAATAAAATATACACTTTTAAAATGCTACAAATTATGGTATCCCTAAACACTGTCAAAAATAATTTTATAATTTACAAGTTTAAAAGACTATGATACGAGGGATTTGCAAGATTCTTGGGACTGGGGAATGAACTTTGTCTATGGAACCATAAATGAATTTGCCACTTGTCAAGACCAAGAACTCAAGAAATTAGATTAGACTGAAAGTTTTATTTTCAGCATATGTGATAAATGGTTACACGTGGCATGGAATGCCTGAAATTTTATACTGTTACAACAGTTTGAATCATTAAAGTGTCCTTACTGTGAGCCAACAATGATCCTGAAGAACACATAACAAAAATTCATGAAGCAATTTTTAATTCTATATAGATACAAAATACTTTTAACTTAAATTTCACTATCATTCCCTGTACAATTGATCAAATTGTTTAGAAATTATTAGGAAAAGGATTCTGAGTCAAAAAAGTCTAGTTATTTTATATGTGGGCACATATAAAAATTAAGTGAATACATATAATCTTGTTAAAATTTCAAATATTGAAAATTTAAGTATATACTGTGAGCAATATATTGGTGCTTTTTAAAAAACTAAAATATATACTGGAATCTTTCCACAACAGCATTATGGATCAATATTAATTTTAACAACTTCATAAGCATTCTATAAAAGAAAACATCATAATTTATTCTTTTACTAAGAAGAATTTAAACTGTTTCCAATTGTTTGCCATTAAAACATGTTGCACTGAGTATAAGTAGATAGTATGAATGTTTTCATCCTAGATTTCTAAATTTCTAGAAGCAGACTGGGTTAAGGAAACTGAAATTTTGATAGTTATTTGAAAATTGGTCTCTATATTCCCACCAACAATGGGGCCTATTCTATATCCTCATCAACACTGAGCATTATCAATTTAAAATATTTTTACCAATATGATAGGTTAGACCTTTAACCTACTACTTTGTGAGCACACATACATCAAAGATTGGCTCATTTAAAATCTACACTGGTTCATTTAACATTACAAACATATCTTTGAAGTAGAGATTTCTTTCTTTAAAATGAAGATACTGAGGCTCACAGTCACACAGCTATTAGTTGGCACATATTTGAACCTCAGTAACATGCAAAAGCACTTGCTATTATCACTATGTTTCTCTACTCTCCTAAAACTAAGCTGACAAGGAAGATGACTGTGTGGCTTAAATTCCAAATACCCCTGGAAACATTTATAAACTGTAGCACAGATCCTCAACGCTCACTGTGTACCCAGAAACTCCTAGAGTTTTTTTTTTCTTTTTAAATAAAACGATGTTGGCCTGAGTTTTACCCAGATAGTATCATTTCTCACCAATTCCACTGCAATCACCTTGGTATAAGTCACCAAGGCCTTAATCTTGGATTACGGCAATTCTCTCCCAACTACTCTCTCTCTTCTACTGCCTATTCTTTCTAAACATTCCTAGTAAAAACCAAGTCAGACTATTCCTTTGCTCAAGACCTTCCAGTGGCTCCCATCTCACACAGAGTAAGAGCCAAAGTACTTCCAATGGCCTTAAATGTCCTGAAACAAAGCCCTATAGGATCTGACCCCTCCCCACCTCTGTGACCTCATTCATCCCTGACTACCGTAATTCTCCAGTTTTGCTGACTGATCTCTGTCTCACAGTTATTTTCCCTCCCCTCAAAAAGTTCTAAATGGGTCAAGAACTAAAATGTGAAGACAAAAGTAAAAGCAACTGAATAAATAGTGGTGTCATTTATTCAGATTAAGTGGACATTAGGAAAGCAAGTATTGGGAGTGGAGGGAAATGATGAACTGGAAAATACTGAGAGGATTCAAGGGAGAAGCTTTTTAGGGAAATTAGATAACACTCACTGAAATTTGATTTGGACAGAAATTAGGTAAATAACCAGTACTAATAGTATATGTCAGTTGGGTCCTCTGGGAAGCAGATGTTGAGATAGTTATGAGAACAAAAGGTTTACTGTAAAAGACAAAAGGAGAAGGAAACAGGACTGGTCATGGAAAACTTTCAGACTGTGATGCATTATCTGCAACCTATAAAAGAAAGGGGACATAAAGCAGGATTGAGCAAAGAAAGTCTCAGATCATGAGGCAGATCTGACAGTCTTGGCCAGCCCTTCAGGGAGCTCCAGAGCAAAGACTGACCATTAAAGGAGTCCCACAGAGGGCCAAAATGGAAATGCTCTAGTACTCACGCCATACCCAGTCACTAGACGGAGGTTTCCCAGGACGTAAAGGCCTCCAAACATGAAGGCCTCAGCTCAAAAGCTAAGGAGCCTTAAAGATATTAATAGTTGAGGCTATCAGCTAAATGTACTCCCTGAACCAGAAGAAGTTCCCCTAAGAGGAGCTACCACGGCTTCCATCAAGCCCCGAATTTATCACCATCTCTCTAACATGAGCAGGAGGCTGAGACCCAGCAGCCACTCTTCCCCCACCCATCACCTTTAGCAGCCTCCAACCATAATATCCACTAGTAGGGCCAAGAAGACTATTGCTATAAAGGTCATCATAACACATGGATAACAATTTCTTCAATAGGAAAGGACCCCAAAGAAGATGTATCTGAGCACTGAACTACCATAAGAAAAACATCCAGCAGGAAACGGAGAGGCTATGCTTGAGGTTGTTGAAGAGCAGTACAGATTGGGATCTCCAAGTAATTCCCAACAGAATTATCACACTAATGAGAATAGGGGAGAGCATGTGAATGCTTCAAAAGGCATCATTCTTTTTTGAGGGGTGCGGCGCTGGGTCTTGGCTGCTACATGGGCTTTTCTCTAGCTGTGGTAAGAGGAAGCTACTCTCTAGTTGTGGTCGCTTCTTGTTGAGGTGGCTTCTCTTGTTGAAGAGCATGGGCTCTAGGCATGCAGGCTCAATAGCTGCAGCTCCTGGGCTTAGCAGCCCCTTGGCATGTGGAATCTTCCTGTTCAGTTCAGCTCAGCTCAGTTGCGTCTCTTTGCAACCAAATGGACTGCAGCATGCCAGGCTTCCCTGACCATCACCAACTCCTGGAGTTTACTCAAACTCATTCATGTCCATTGAGTCGGTGATGCCATCCTACCATCTCATCCTCTGTCATCCCCTTCTCCCACCTTCAATCTTTCCCAGCATCAGGGTCATTTCTAGTGAGTCAGTTCTTCGCATCAGGTGGCCAAAGTATTGGAGTTTCAGCTTCAGCATCAGTCCTTCCAATGAATATTCAGGACATTTCCTTTAGAGTGGACTGGTTGGATCTCCTTGCAGTCCAAGGGACTCTCAAGAGTCTTCTCCAACACCACAGTTCAAAAGCATCAATTCTTCAGCACTCAGCTTCTTTTAGTCCAGTTCTCACATCCATACATGACTACTGGAAAAACTAGAGCTCTGACTAGACAGACACTTGTTAGCAAAGTAATGTCTCTGCTTTTTAATAACTTTTCTTCCAAGTAGCAAGTGTCTTTTAATTTCATGGTGCCACTCACCATCTGCAGTGATTTTGGAGCCCAAGAAAAAAAATCTCTCACTGTTTTCACTGTTTCCCCATCTATCTGCCATGAAGTGATGGGACCAGATGCCACGATTTTAGTTTTCTGAATGTTGAGCTTTAAGCCAACTTTTTCACTCCCCTTTTCATTTTCATCAAGAGGCTCTTTAAGTTCTTCTTCGCTTTCTGCCATAAGGGTGGTGTTATCTGCATATTTGAGGTAACTGATATTTCTCCTGGCAATCTTGATTCCAGCTTGTGCTTCATCCAGTCCAGCATTTCATATGATGCACTCTGCATTTAAGTTAAATAAGCAGGGTGACAATATACAGCCTTGACGTACTCCTTTCCCTATTTGGAACCAGTCTGTTGTTCCATGTCCACTTCTCACTGTTGCTTCTTGACCTGCATACAGATTTCTCAGGAGGAAGGTCAGATGGTCTGATATTCCCATCTCTTTCCCACAGTTTCTTGTGATCCACACAGTCAAAGGCTTTCACATAGTCAATAAAGCAGATATTTTTCTGGAACTCTCTTGCTTTTTCGATGATCCAACAGATATTGGCAATTTGATCTCTGGTTCCCCTGCCTTTTCTAAATCCAGCTTGAAAATATGGAAGTTCTCAGTTCCTGTACTGCTGAAGCCTGGCTTGGAGAATTTTGAGCATTATTTTACTAGTGTGTGAGATGACTGCAACTGGGTGGTAGCTTGAACATTCTTTGGCATTGTCTTTCTTTGGGATTGGAATGAAAACTGACCTGAAAACAGTCCTGCCACCAACTGCTGAGTTTTCAAAATTTGCTGGCATGTTGAGTGCAGCACTTTAACAGCATTATCTTTTAAGATTTGAAAAAGCTCAGCTGGAATTCCATCATCTCCACTAGCTTTGCTTGTAGTGATACTTTCTAAGGCCCACTTGACTTCACATTCCAGGATGTCTGGCTCTAGGTGAGTGATCACTCCATTGTGATTATCTGGCTCTGGAGTTTTTTTGTACAGTTCTTCTGTATATTCTTGCCACCTCTTCTTAATATCTTCTACTTCTGTTTAGGTCCATGCTGTTTCTGTCTTTTATTGTACTCATCTGCATGAAATGTTCCTTGGTATTTCTAATTTTCTTGAAGAGATCTCTAGTCTCTCCCATTCTATTGTTTTCCTCTATTTCTTTGCATTGATCACTTAGGAAGGCTTTCTTATCACTTTTGCTATTCTTTGGAACTCTGTATTCAAATGGGTCTATCTTTCCTTTTCTCCTTTGCCTTTAGCTTCTCTTCTTTTCTCAGCTATTTGTAAGGCCTCCTTAGACAACCATTTTGCCTTTTTGCATTTCTTTTTTGGGCGGATGGTTTTGATCATGGCCTCACAATGTTACGAACCTCCATCCACAGTTCTTCAGGCACTCTATCTATCTATCAGATCTAATCCTTGAATCTATTTGTTACTTCCACTGTATAATCGTAAGGGATTTGATTTAGGTAATAACCAAATGGTCTAGCGGTCTTCTCTACTTTCTTCAATTTAAGTCTGAATTTTGCAATGAAGTTCATGATCTGAGCCACAGTCAGTTCCTGGTCTTGTTTTTGCTGACTGTATAGAAATTCTCGAGTCAAAAGCAGCTGATCCACCAGTTAAGACTAAACTTTAGATTTTTAGTAGGGTAGAATTAAGAAAATGTTGGTTTATCTCTACCACAGTTCCGTTTACTCATCCAACAAGAAGCAATAAGAAATGAATAAAAAGACTGGATCTGAATGAACCAATGAAGTCTTGAATGTTTGCTTTTTGTCAGTGGATTAGATAACTAGATATATCTGAAGCATCTATGCAGCATGGGGGGGCTTTATTACTATTACCAAATAATATCTTTGAAAAAAAAATTTCTAAGACTGAATTCCCAAAATGCCTTTGAAGATATTTTTGTCTCTTTGATATAAGGCTCAGCTGAGATACTCAAATATTTTACTTTATTGTAGTAAAAATTTACGATTTCTTCCAAAGTTAAATGGTAATCACCTGTAAACAAAAGTGTTACATAATAAAAAGAGGGACAGATATATGAGATTTTTCAAAAGGAAAAAATCACGATTTAGTGATAAATAATGTGTAAGTATTATAGGAAAATTTGAGTCTGGATGACTGGGAAAATGATGCTACGAAGTGGTGGAACAATGATGTAATTTATCCTAAGTCTATGTTCTTAACACTCATGCACTGCTGTTAATAATAAGACAACTACAGATACAGAATCACAAGCTCACAGACAAATCAAGATTAGAAAGACCTTTTCTAGAACCTGTGACAATCTTCCCATGTGGCCCTCCATGTGATCATCCCATTTCTCTGGTTTGAAAATATTCCTATACTCTATCCTAAATTGTCATTTGACTCTAATTCCCCATCAACTTGTAACTTTTAAGCTCACACTCACACCTACACTTTAACACATAATAGAGCAACACCTGTGCATGAGCCAGGTTAAGAATCAATACCTTTGAAACCTCACATCCCCACCCCACCCCCCACCCCAGTGAAACTCCTTCTTTCTCCCCTTTTCCCCTCCAACTCAAGAAACCAAAACTCTGATATCTGAGATAATCATACTGTGGCTTTTCTTTATAGTTTTTTCACTTACAAACGTAACACACACAACCTAAAGTTGGCCTATTTTTAAACTGTACATAAATGGACACGACTTTTAAGGCTTTCTTTTGCATAACACTTTTCCCCAAGATTCACTTATGTCACTGTTCACTCAGTTCAGTTGCTCAGTTGTGTCTGACTCTCTGTGACCCCATGAACCACAGCACACCAGGCCTCCCTTTATGTCCACTCATTTTCACTATATATGAATATGCCAAAATTTATTCTGTTGATGGACGTCTGTTTTTATGGTTCTACTGTTAGGACTGGTGCTGCAGGCATTCCTACATAGGTGTACTGAGAAAAATATACAAGTATTCTGAACATACAATGAGAAGAAATACAGAGTAGAAACATTTACAGCTTTTCCAGTTAGTGTTATGTTTCTTATAGTGGCTGTACCTGTAAAGATTTGTAATCCCACTACCAATTACTTCATATTCAAAATAATACTTAAAATATTTGTCAGATTTAATATATCACACTGTGGTTCTAATTTCTCTAACTTAATGAGCTTATGCCTATTTCGAGTTCATTGGCATTCAGGCCATTCATGTGTTTAAAAAAATTTTTTTTAAACTACTTCTCTACAGAAATTCGCTATATATTTCCTGGGTGATAATCTTCTGTTACATGGGTAACAAACACTTCCTCCAATGCTGTGGCTTATCTTTTCACTTTTTTAATGTGTCTTTTGATGAACTAGATGAGTTTTAATTTCAATGTAGTCAAAAAATATATATATATATATTACTCAATTATGGCTTTTTATGTCAAAAAATTCTTCCTGAGACTCAGGTCATTAAGAAAGTTTCTTATATTTTCTTCTAATGTTTTATAGGACTCACATGGAATTCTTTTCAATACTCTGTAATGATCAATACGGGAAAAGAATCTAAAGAGAATATGTATATATATAAAACAGATACACTTTGCAATAGAGCAGAAACAAATGCAACATTGTAAATCAACTACACCCTAATAAAATTTTTTTTTTTTTAATGAAGTTTTACAAAGCCTTTTACATTCAAGGCTGTAATCCACTGTTATTTTGATTTTTGGGTACAGTAACACAATTTTCATTTTTCCCCCATGAAAAACAAATTTCTCCAGTGCTGGTTCCTGAAAAGCCCTTCCTTCTACTTATCTGCAAAACTACCCATCAAATTCCAAGCATCCACACAAGTCTATTTCTTTACTCCTGGATCAAAACTACATTGTCTTATAGCTTTGCAATAAATCTTGCTATCTGGTAAAGTAAGAGCTTATTTTACCAGATATTCTTATTGTTCTTCAAGTTTCTTTGGGTCTTCTTAAGACTTTTGCAGATCTGTATAAATTTTAGAATCAGTTTGTCAAGTTCCAAAGATAAATAAATTAGCAATAAAAACCCCACCTGTTAAGATTCTGATTAGAATTGCACTGAATATTTTGTTTTACATCATTTATCAAGCTTAATACTGGCCAGAAGTTTTGCCTTCTCATCCCAACCTTATTCTGGAATACTTTGTATAAAACAAGAATTATTTGAAACTTGAGTGTTTGGTGGATACTGGTTAAAGTCACTTTGGTTTAGGGTTTTATTTGTGAGAAGACTCAATTTCCTTAATATAAGATTGCTGTAGTTTTCTATTCTTGATTGTTTTGATAATTATATTTTTATGGTTCCACATTTGGGGCATACAGTAATGATAATCACTTTTTATTCCTACTTTTCTCAACTTTTTTCCTTGATAAATCATCTGAGATTTGTCAATTTTATCTTTCCCAAGAACAACACTTCTGTTTGCTGAGCCCCTTTATTATATGTTATTAAATACTTAATTATTGTTTTCAGTCCTTATTTATTACTTTCAACTTATTTTAGGTATTTTTTCTTAAATTCTTAAGGTGGATGTTTAGTTCATTCATCTTTATCATTTTTTTTCTTTATAGGCAAATAAAGCTACACATTTCTCTCCAAGAGCAGCTTTAGCAACATCTTAAAAATTTTCATAGGTAGTATTTTTGTTATTGTTCAAACTATTTTCTAGTTTTCTTTATGATCCTTTGACTCTCAGTAATCCTACTGTGAGATACATCACCAATCAGAACAGATAAAGCCACAAATAATTGGTCTGATTTAGCCAGTGCACAGTGGCTGAGTAGTACCCTTGTATTTCTACCTTAATTAGACTGGACTGCCTCCCTTGGAGGAAAATTTCCTTTAAATCTAGCTCTGGGGAGCAAATCACCAGGAATTTTTTTTTTTTTTTAATCAGCATCTTTAAAGAGGAGTCACAAATCTTTGTCTTCAAACAGTGAACCTGACTCTGATTCTTTTTTTTTGGTCCCCCACCATCCTTCAGAATCAAACTTTAGCTACCTACCCTTGCCTGAAATCCCACAGACAGGCTTTATGTAGTCCATGGGGTCACAAGAGCTGGATACAACTTAGCGACTAAACCACCACCACCAGCACCACCTGCTCAGCCTTACTCATCCCTTAGTATTTCTGCCATGGTGATAACTTGTTCTTGAGCTCAGCTATGTCTTTTTAAAGGTTTTCTCATATCTGCGGTATATGGATGCAAGTACATGAATTTTATTCTACTATTTTGACCAGAAGTGTCAATCCATCTTTAAGTCGTATTTCATATTCACAGAAAATGAAAGTTAGATTTGAAACCTATTAAGTTCACACTATAATATTAAAATCAATACTATTACATAAATAACTCTTACAGTTTCAAAACACTACTTTTAAAACTTGATAATCTAGAGACAGATTTTAAAGTTTTCAGCATTACTTCAACCTACCTATAAAGATAAATTACAGTTAGAAAATGTCATGTTGACAGAGAAGTAAAAAAATAGTTGCAAAGTTCTGACAAAAACAAGGAAATCCTGCAAATGTCTTTCTAATCATTTTCCCATGAAAGCACCTCTTGGTTTTTAATACCCAAACTTCAAAAAATTATTTCTCAATCTAAGATATTTTGGCCAGTGTTTAAACAGGAAAAGAATTATATCTGTACATGCCAAAACTCAATTTGCATTTTAAACAAGAATGTGCAAAGAAATGTTCTGAGTTACATTCCAAATATAACTGATAGATGGTCACAATCACAATAAAAAAGCACACCAAGTATCAAAGTGATACAAAACACAAGCATGATACTCGGTGTCAGCTACTTTCTGACACAGTGTGCTTGTCCTAAATGTATTTCCATAGCCTTTTATATTTATTTAGTCCTTGTTTGGCCCAGTGCTGAATGAGGTCCCAAACATTTAAGAAAATATTGAAAGGAAATAGTAAGGACAGGGAAACAGCAATTATAATGGAAGAAAAGATTTTATTGTGTATGTAATGGATTTGGGTCGCAAAGAGTCGGACACGACTGAGCAACTGAACTGAACTGAATGGATTTGGTACCCTTATTTATTGTTTGTTAAATGTTTATATGCAGGTGGATTTATAATGTCAGTTACTTTTTTTTTTAAATGGCACTGTGTGGCAAATGGAATCTTAGTTTCTGCAATCAGGGACAGAACCCACGTCCCCTGCATTGAAGTGCAGAGACTTAACCACTGGGCCACGAGGAAGTCCTAGTTTGAGTTGATGATTAACACTACACTTTTTTCCTATTTATAATAAAGGCAAATAGATTCCCAAGCAGCATTTTCTATACAAAACATCTGACTTTCAGAAACAGATTACTGACCTCAGGAGATAAATGTATTGTTTAAAAACAGATCTTCTTGGTTTCTACTATTGAGAACTAACAGATTTTTAAATATAATTAAACCACATAAGAACTATCATAACTATAAGAAGGAAAAAACAGTCCATATTTTTAACCCAAAAAATGACAATTTCATATGGTTAAACCTAAGAGAAATATAAATTTCACCCCAAATATAGATGTCAGAATAATTTATAAAAATAATATTTACTAAGTCAAGTAATGTAAATATAGAAAATATTTTGAATTAGCAATTTTTATTTCAAAGTTTTATGTTTAGCTCCTTTTAAGAAATATCTTTACATCATTTTAAGCCTCAACTTTCAGCTCTCAATTTTCAAAAATCTGTTAGTAAATATGAAGACAAATAATTTTTTAAAAAAGAAAAAAATCTGCAAATGAACAGAAGAACACCTGAATTCAAGCCACCTTTGACCCAGTGATGAAAAAATAACATATGAATTCTACATTTCAGGATTTTCTAATCTTTAAAATTAAGATGGTTACTTAAGGTTGCTATTAGTGTTATTTAATTTGCCATAAAACCTCATATATTTGTCAAAAACAAGTTTTACATGTTGACAATTGCCTTTTGGTCTTTGAAAACAGGATCCTATTATATGTAGTTCACAGCTGAATTCACAGCAGCTGTGAGGCTAAGAAATGCCAGCAACCAATTAGGCTGGCATAAACCTTGTCTAGCATATAAAGTATAATTTAGTTGCAAATGCAGAAGGCAAGAGCTAAAATAAAACATCCAAGAATACTAATAAAAAATCATTACAAGCATGTAAATGTCTGAATATTTAAAATGCTAACAAATACATATATATTAAATAATACAGTGGTAGAACGTAAGGAAAATTATGAAAAAGCAATAATTCAAGCCCATGCTTTAAAAATAAAAAGTTGCAGCTGTTTTTGACATACCTAGGATTAAAAACTCCATGCTTTTTTTTCTATTTCTAATTACAGAGTTTAATTACATGAGTATACATGCAACAAGTCTTTCAAGTAAACATCACTTTTATCAGTCCATTTTGAGCTGTTTATGGGAAATTTCCTTTTCATATTTCTAAAGTAGTAAGATGCAAATAAACATTTCAAAACTGAAACATGAAAGAATAACACAACTAAATGATTAGTAAAAATAAAACTTGCACGGTGATGGTTTACAATGGCAACTGACAAACCCTTAAAAGTTAATATCTATTTTTGTTTAAAGTTTGATAAATTTAAAAACATGACAAAAATCAATGCTTTATAAATATCATCAGTTAAAAATATTTTTAAAACATTTTACACAAATTTTGGATAAACTAGTAGTCACTGATCATTCGTGTGAAAATGAAAGGAAAACAAATCTAGCTTATATGCTAATAATTTTAAATAAATAGTTCTCCAGTATATCTATTCTTGGTAAAACATCTAGTAACCTCCTCAGTTTTCAATAGAACACCATTGCATAATTTGAAAGGCTCTTTTTTTTACACTGACTTTTCAAAAAATGGTAATAGAAACTATTTCTACTCTCTGCAAGCAGGGACTACAGTATAAATATCCATACCAGGAAAAACAAAAAATTAAATATTGCTCTGAATCATAAAATCACACATTCATAACAAGTGCTGGGCATAATATTGTTTCCAAATGATGAGTAAAATGCATATGCTTACTCAATTCAAAGTAGCTGGTAAATAAGTATTTGAAAGAAGCACTTTCTTCCAAGTCAGTTCCTACCAGAAGAGACTCCTGATAAATTTTCTTAAAACACATTAAATTCAAAACATTTGAAGCCTCATATCATGTGATTAAAATATGTCTTAAATAGGTTTCTTATTATTTCTAAATTTTGTACAAAATATTGATTCCAGTAAAAGAAATCACCTGTATGCTTAGCTAAAAGAATCAGTGCCAGTGTAGAATGCAAATCTGAGTGCATCTTTTCAAGTAGAATCATAGCAAAACATATTATGTTAATTAACTTTTGTTATCTAAGGAGGTTTGTTTTAAAGCTGTCTTTTAAAACATACAATTCCTTTCTTCAACTTATTAAAAGGATGCTCCTTCAGGAACATGATGATATTTCAGTGGGAAAAAACTGGGAAAAATGGAGATTTCCAAAGTGCTGCTTTAAAACAGAAAGACTAGATTTGACAATCAAAGGATGTTACTATGAGCACTATTTAGAAAAATGTTAAATGCAAATATCCATACATTATGTTTTATCTTGCCAGCTACTGCAAAGCTATTGATAAATTATTTATATTCTCTCCAACAGTACATGTCAATCTATTCCTAGATGCCACCAGCCAATAAATGAGGACAGAAAAAAAAAAACCTGGTGATTTTTCAGGGATCATTATAGCAGATCCAGTAGAAGTCAAACTCCCAAACTCTGATATGTAGGTTTCGTAAGCTAATCTAAGCAGTGATGAAAAGAATCCTTAATGAGGACTATGTAAGCATCACACCTTCTTCAACAGCTTTGGGGGAACAAGGAGCCATTAGAGAAGGGCACAAACAAAGCCTCAGCTGACGCTGCTAACAGTGCTGTTGCTGTTTAGTGAGTCCCTGGGGAATGTGACTTTGCCAAACAGAGAGACCTTTCTGTTGTGGTTTATCACATTTAAGATGTTACTGTTTATAACTAAATTCAAAAGTTCTAGCATTTATTTCCTTTTTTAGGCTTTAAACACAAAGCTGGAATTCTGACACAATTTTAAACACAAAATTGTGTTTACCCAACAAAATTTGTGTTACCCAAAGCCACTTTTTGAAAGCCACATTTTGAAATTTGTGTTTCAAAGCCACTTTGAAAAGTGGGAATGGTACAGCTAAAAATTTTCATAAAGAAAATACAACTTAAAAATGGGACAAACCTCATTTATATTGTAAACAAACTACAAAACTTGCACATCTTACCTCATCTGTCCATTGTTTTTGAAAAAGCATGTGAAAATTCAACACTGCTCAGTTTCTCTGGGCTGATGGGTAACTTCAAATCTTGTTGGGTTTTTACGGAAATGCTTGAAACACACTGCACACTAACAATTTGGGTAAAATTATCATTTAGAAGAGCCCACTGTGCAGATGTTTAGGGAATTTCCATCCATTTTTATCCATAAGGATAATAATAAAAATGTCACAAAGGGTCCATGATCCCATTAAATAGTATTAAATCACTGCTGTTTTCTAACATTATGCTGCATATTTGGGGTTGGGGGGAAGAGAGGGTTAAAAAAAGTGTCCAAAACCATTAATAAAGAAAACATAAAAACTGAACTTGGAAAACTGCATTAAATAAAGGCATAGAGTATATTAACTAATGTTGAATAACTAAATAAATCTCAATACATTTTAATTAAAGGTCATTCGCATGGGTGACAGAATATCCAAAATACATCATTCTTCATTTGTTTATAACAATAAAAGATTTGTGAAGTTTTAAAAGTGGCAGTGTTAAAATAACATGTTGCATAGTTCAAAATTTTTTAGGATATGTGCTCCCGAAGCAAGCACTAATCCAAAGCTGTGAAGAACTACTTTCACAGATTTCTGCTGCATATATTGAGCAGTGCTACCTAATTGCTCCCTGGCTTAAATTCCAATTTACTCAAAAGGGAATTCCGTGCCAATATAGCTACATCAGTCTGTGAACTTTTTGTATCTACATATACACATCATCTTCTCTCATGCTTAACTACATTCTAACAAGAGCTAGGGATTTCTGGGATGTTTTTCAACAGTTTTCAACAGCAGTAACCCAGGCAATGTAGATTTCTACATGTATTTATTAACAGATTTAAACATAACTAAGAAAGCTGCTGAAAACATTACAAAATGTTTGACCATCCCTATAGTTTTCACCTACACTCCTAGCTTTCATTAGGGAATTTAAGGTCTGAATTCAGGTGATGGAGTGCAATAAGTGCTTTGCAGATGTGCTAACGTGAACACCAACCGGACTCAAGCAGACTGGTAACTTTACAATCTTTAAAAAAACAAAACAAAAAAACACCTGTCACCCTGCCAAAAACCCCAAAGCAAAAATACCACCAAACCTCTCACAGATAAAAAGAGGCTAAACAATCTGAATATTCCACTAGGAGGCAAATCTTACATGATTCTTATAACACTTAGAAGAGAAACTCGCTACTGGCTCTAGAAACAGCAATACACGCTAACCCTAGAAGAGAACGTGGGAAATACCTATCCACGACAAATAACGGTATCTAACTTAAACATTAAAAACTGCTACAGATATAATAGAAAGCTTAATTGAAAATGCCAAGCCTTTATTAAATTACTCATCACTGAAAATGAACCAGTTTAATTTTAAAAGTCACATTCTTGACCACTATACAAAAAAGTGTTCCTTGGTGCAACCCTGTCTTGCTGTGGTTTTAAACAGTGGTCCAGACTCAGAATGTCGCCCATAGATCCTCTGCTATGGACTGAATTGTGGTCCTCATGCCCCACCTTCAAATTCACATGCTGAAGTTCTAAATCCCAGTGAGATGGTATTTGGAGATGGTGTCTTTGGAAGGTAATTAAGGTTAGATGAGGTCCGAGGGCAGGGTCCTCATATTAGGAGGACGTGTGGTTTTGCAAAGGGTTAAAGGGAGATGTTCCCTCGCCACCATATGAGGACACAGTGAAAAGACGGCCACCGGCAAGACAGAAAGAAGACGCTTACCAGGAATCCAATCGGCCAGCACCTTAATCTTGGCTGGATTTTCCAGCTTCAGGGAGTTTGAGAAATAAAAATCCAAAGAATAAAGTCCTAAAAGTCAAGTTAAGAAGGTATTTCAATGATGAGAGACTGAGTCAACTGTGTCAAATGCTGTTAACAGATCAAGTAAAATAAAAGCAATGCCTGAATGTGAAAGTGGGATTAAGAGTCACCATTTTTTCAGATGAGAAAAATAGTCCAATATGTTGATGGAAATAACTCAGTGCAAAAGAAAATAATGATGATATAGCACAAAGAACTGATGAAGTAGTAATTTTGGGCAAGTAAATGGAGATAGGATCTAGCGCACAAGCGTAGGAAAGAGTTTATCCATGGCAAAGGAAGGAAGGAAGATTTACAGGTGCAAGTCCCGGTACTTGGACAGATGGTAGGTTTGTAAAAGTTCTTTCCTGATTGCTTGAATTTCTCAGTGCTGAAATAGCAAGCGAGGTCATCTGTTCAGAGTGTGGGTAAATAAATAAACACTAACGGTTTTATGACAAATCAGCTAGGAAAGAATGAATGGACTAGAGATATGATTGCTTATTCAAAGGGAATCATGAATTTAAATTGTGACCAGTTAGCATAATTATGATTTTTTTTCCCCTCCAGTCATTTTCAAACAATCTAGAAAGGGAAGGAGGTTTCAAGCATAAATAAGGGAATGATTTGAGGTTCTGCTAATCAAAAGAGAGGACAAGGGGGTTTAAGTTACACATATAAGGGAGTGTTCGTAAGAAAGTTAAGTGAGGACATGAAGGAAAGATAGGAACAATAAAAAAAGTAGTAGGATTATACATGTTGGCAGGGTCAAAAGATTAGTTGAGTCAGGATACAAGAGGGAATATGCTGGAAAGACAGAAAGGTGACTGAAAACTGGGATGCTTGAAACTGAGATTATGGAGATGGCAGGAATGTGATGAGCTAAGGCAAAGGGCAAGATCACTAGAAGGAAGAGAGGGGAACCGAAGAGATGGGAGGGAATGGGGAAACAAGCTCAAAGAACCAAGAGGAGAGGGTACTAGAAAGATCATCTATATATGAATGATGCAATTACCAAATACTATGATAGGAAGAGCACAGGAGAGAGTGACAGGAGCAAAAATCTTCAAGGAATTAGGGAAGTTGGCAATGTCTGAAGTTTCTATCTCAGAAAACCAGGTATATGGTGCTTCCATCAACCAATTTAGTGAAGTATTAGTCACTCAGTCATGTCCAACTCTTTGTGACCCCAGACTGTAGCCCACCAGGCTCCTCTTGTCCATGGAATTCTTCAGGCAAGAATACTGGAGTGGGTTACCATTGCCTTCTCCAGGGGAATCTTCCTGACCCAGGCATTGAACCTGGGCCTCCCTCATTGCAGACAGAGTCTTTACCGTCTGAACCACCAAGGAAGCTACCAGGAATCTGGAGATAAAGGCAATGGATTCCATTTCTGACCAATTTAATTAGAAATATCAGAGAAAATCCATATGGTAATATTTGGAAGTTGGATCTGAAACTAAAGATTAGGTTTGTGGGGGCATCTTTTTATGTTTTTATTTAAAGAATTTAAATATATTATGAAAATGTTATTGTTCAGTTGCTAAATCATGTCCAACTCTTTGTGACTCCATGGACCGTAGCATGCCAGGCTCTTCTGTCCATGGAATTTTCCAGACAAGAATACTGGAGTGGGTAGCCATTTCCTTATCCAGTGGATCATGGCAGATCAGGAAGCCATCTCTCCTGCACTGGCAGGTGGATTCTTTACCACTGAGTCACCAGGGAAGCCATTATGAAAATTACATACGGACACCATTCATTCAGTTCCATTAATTCTACCAAATAGCCAATTCTATTGTCATTCCTCCCACCACCAATTTTGAAGCAAATCCCAGATATCATACCAATTTATCTGTATTTACTTCAGTATGTATGGAGATATAATTTATGGAGTTTTCACATTCTCTTTTTAAAAGGAAATTCCTTCTTATGAATTTATTTTTCTCTCTTCCTAGATGATTTAGTACAACTAGAAGGGTTTTAAATAATTCGAACTACATGCCATTGATCTGTTTAAAAACAATATTAAGGATATGACCATGAAAGAAACCAAACCAAAATAAATCACCTTTACCACAGTTCAAGTTTAAACTCGACTTCCCACATCTCTCTATGCTTGATTTTGTGCTTACTACTGCTGCTGCTGCTAAGTCGCTTCAGTCGTGTCCGACTCTGTGCGACCCCAGAGACGGCAGCCCATCAGGCTCCCCCGTCCCTGGGATTCTCCAGGCAAGAACGCTGGCATGGGCTGCCATTGCGTTCTCCAGTGCATGAAAGTGAAGTCAAAGTGAAGTTGCTCAGTTGTGTCTGACTCCTAGCAACCCCATGGACTGCAGCCTACCAGGCTCCTCCGTCCATGGGATTTGCCAGGCAAGAGTACTGGAGTGGGTTTGTGCTTACTAAGGTTCCTCTAAACCCTAGATATATTATATCACATATGCATATCTACACATATTACAGGAATCTTTCAACTCTGGTAACAAGGACAGCTGACTTCACAATTAGGATTCCAATATATCACAAAACCATCCCATATCAAAAAAACTGCAGTGTATTTGCTGATAATGCTAAATTAATCTGCTCTCTGTTAAAAGATCAAGAATGAATGTTAGGATCAAAGAAGAACATATGTAAATATTCTAGGCGATACAGGGCAAGAAAAGGACTGCAGAAGTAAAAGTACCTATAAGTGGATCACATTTTGAATTAGGCAATGGCTTCTTAGATATACCAAAAGCAGAGCAACAAAAGACAGACAGACTGGACTTCACCAAAATTCAAAACTGTTGTGCTTCAAAGGATACTAATCAAGAAAGAGAAAAGACATGCAATGGGTGAAAATATCTGCGAAGCACATATGTGGGAAGAAAACACTATCTAGAATATTTACACAACTTTTACAACTCAACAATAAAAAGATAAAAAACCTAATTTTTTAGGTGGGCAAAGAATTTGAAGAGATTTCTCCAAAGAAGATACACAAGTTTTGGCAAGGGTGTGGAGAAACTGGAACCCTCAAATATTGGTTTGAGTGTAAAATGGAAAATATGGAAAATAGCATGGCAGTTCCTCTAAAAGTTAAACATTAGTTACCCCATGATTCAGCAATTCCACTCATGGGTATAAATATATATACCCCAAAAAGCTAAAAATATTATGTCCACACAGTAAGTAAGCATTTCAAATATCAATTGATGATTGAATAAATAAAATGAATTATTATTCAGACACAGATAAGAATAAAGTGACAAAACATGCTATAACATGGATAAACTCTGAGCATGGATTATGCTAAGTGAAAGACGTCAGACATTAAAGGTTACATACTGAACGATTCCACCTTTATGTAGGCGCTTCCCTGGTGGCTCAGATGGTAAATAATCTCCCTGCAATGCAGGAGACCCAGGTTCGATCCGTGGGTCAGGAAGATACACTGGAGAAAGCAATGGCTACCCACTCCAATATTATTGCCTGGAGAATTCCATGAACAAGAGGAGCCTGGCAGGCTATGGTCCATAGGGTCACAGAGGCAGACATGACTAACAGTTTTACTTTTGGGGGCTACCCTGGGAGAGACCCAGGTTCAATCCCCTGGAAAGTGGTTCCCTAATCCAGTATTCTTGCCTGGAGAATTCCAGGGACAGAGAATACTGGTGGGCTACAGTCCATGGGGTTGCAAAGAGTTGGACACAACTAAGCGACTAACACTAACACACCTATATGTAATGTCCAGAACAGGCAAATCCATGAAGACAGAAAGCTGATTAACAGATGTTGGGGGCTGAAGTGAAGGAGAATGCAGTGACAACTAATGGACTACAAAAGGGTATAGGTTTCGTTTCTGGAGTGATGCAAATGTTCTGAAATCAGACAGTGGTTAACAGTCACACAACTTTGGAATATACTTAAAATCACTGAACTGTACACTTTTAAATGGCAAATTTTCCTCCTTCACCTGGAATTTTACTTTTTTTCCTTTTATTTACAGAGATACAATTGACATATACCATTGTATTAGTTTCAGGTATACAACATAATGATCTGTATCTACTGTGATATGATCACCACAATAAGTTGACATCCATCACCACACACAGCTACAATTTTTTTTCTGGTGATGAGAATAGTCTTAGCAATTTTCAAATACATAATAAAATTTTAACTAGTCACCATATTGCATATTATATCCTATAATTTACTTATTTACTAATTGGAAGTTTGTACCTTTTGATCCCCTTCTCCCATTTTTCTAACCCTCAAACCCCTCCACCTCCCACTTTAAACAACTATCCATCTATTTCAGGCACATGAGTTAAATTTTTGTTTTGAGATTTCACATATAGGTGAGATCATATGGTATTTGTCTTTCTCTTTCTTACTTCACTTCACAACGCCCTCAAAGACTATCCAAGCTGTTGCAAAAGTTAAGATTTCACTTCTTTTTACAACTGAATATTCCATTGCATATATGAAGACACACACACCGCCCCCCCTTGTATCTTCTTTATCCACCCATCAAGTCAAATTCATGCATTAGCTATAATAAATAATGTTGCAATGAACATGGAAAATGAAGATATTTTTCCAAGACAGAACTTTGTTTCCACTAAACACCCAGAAATAGAATTGCTGGATTATATGGTAGTTTTACTTTTAATTTTTTGAGGGACCTCCGTGATGTTTTTCATAGTGGCCACACCGATTTTGTTGTTGTTCAGTTGCTCAGTTGTGTCTGACTCCTTGTGATACCATGGATTGCGGCACGTCAGACTTCCCTGTCCTTTACCAACTCCTGGAGATTGCTGAAACTCATGTCGATCATGTCAGTGATGCCATCCAACCTCTTGTCCTCTGTCAGCCCCTTCTCCTGCCTTTAATCTTTCCCAGCATCAGGGTCTTTTCCAATGAGTCGGCTCTTCGCGTCAGGTGGCCAAAGCATTGGAGCTTCAGTTTCAGCATCCATCCTTCCAATGAATATTCAGGACTGATTTCCTGTAGGACTGGTTTGCTCTCCCTGCAGTCCAGGGGACTCTCAAGAGTCTTCTCCAACACCACAGATCAAAAGCAACAATTCTTCGGCATTCAGCCTTCTTTGTGGTTCAACTCTCACATCTATACATGAGCATGGAAAAACCATAGCTTGGACTAGATGGACCTTTGTCTGCAAAGTAATGTTTCTGCTTTTCAAGATGCTGTCTATAGATCTGTCATAGCTTTTTTTCCAAGGAGCAAGCATCTCTTAATTTCACAGCAGCAGTCACCACCTGCAGTGATTCTGAAGCCCAAGAAAATAACGTCTCTCACTGTTTCCATTGTTTCCTCATCTATTTGCCAAGAAGTGATGGGACCAGATGCCATGATCAAGTTTTTTGAATGTTGAGTTTTAAGCCAGCCTTTTCACTCTCCTCTTTCACCATCATTAAGAGGCTCTTTAGTTCCTCTTTGCTTTCTGCCATAAGAGTAGTATTATCTGCATATCTGAGGTTATTGATATTTCTCCTGGCAATCTTGATTCTAGCTCGTTTCATCCAGCTCAGCATTTTGCATGATGTACTCTGCATATACGTTAAATAAGAAGGGTGACACTATACAGCTATGATGTACTAACCAGTCCGTTGTTCCATGTCCTATTCTAACTGCTGCTTCTGGACCTGCATACAGGATTCTCAGGAGGCAGGTAAGGTGGTCTAGTATACCCATCTCTATAAGAATCTTCCAGTTTGTTGTGATCCACACAGTTAAAGGCTGTAGTATAGTCAATGAAGGAGATGTTTTACTGGAATTCTCTTGCTTTTTCTATGATACAACAGATGTTGGCAATTTGATCTCTGGTTCCTCTGCCTTTTCTAAATCCAGCTTGAACTTCTGGGAGTTCTTGGTTCACGTACTGTTGAAGACTAGCTTAGAGAATTCTGAGCCTTACTTTGCGCTAGCATGCAAAATGAGTGCAACTGTGCGATACTTTGAACACTCTTTGGCACTGCCCTTCTTTGGGATCGGAATGAAAACAGACCTTTTTCCAGTCCTGTGCCCACTGCTGAGTTTTCCAAATTTGCAGGCATACTGAATGCAGCACTTTAACAGCATCATTTTTAAGGATTTGAAATAGCAAGTCTGGGCCAGTCTCTTGTGGAGTCACTGCTCCTCTCTCCTGGGTCATGGTGCGCACAAGGTTTTGCTGTGCCCTTCAAGAGTCTATTTCCCCAGGCCTATGGAAGTTCTGTAATCAGATCCCACTGGCCTTCAAAGTCAAATTCCCTGTGGGTTCTTGGTCCCTTTGCAGGATCCCCAGGTTGGGAAATCTGTTGTGGGCCCTAGAACTTTTGCAATAATGTGAGAACTTCTTTGGTATAATTATCATCCAGTTTGTGGGTCGTCTGCTCGACGCCTTTATAGTGGAACTAATGGCGACCTCCTCCAAGAGGACTTCACGCCACAGGCCATGCCACCCAGGTCTGTTGCAGCCAGAGCCCCTGTCCCCGCAGCAGGTCCCTGCTGACTGGTGCCTCCGCAGGAGACACTCAGACACTCAAAGGCAGGTCTGGTTCAGTATCCTGTGGAGGTCACTGCTCCTTTCCCTGGGTCCTGATGAGCACAAGGTTTTGTTTGCACCCTCCAAGCGTCTCTGGTGGGTCTGAGATTTGACTTTAAACACAATTCCCAGAGTCAATTTTATAACATTTTAATTACCTCAAAAGGATACCTCAAAACAGTACCCTTTTATGCATTCCTCCAATAATCACTAATAATCATAAGCAATCACTAGTCTTTTTGTCTCTACAGAGATTAAGTTAATTGATTCTGGTCTAAAATAATCAGATAATTTACTTAAGTGAGTTAATCAAGTACAAACTGATAGAAATATAGGCAAATAATTCATTAGTATAATCTACTTAACTGTGCTCAGAGTTTGAAACATCCCAATCAATTATTTAGTAAGGCTGTTCAAGTTTATTAGGTTAAAAACAATAATGTCCATTTTTCAAAATTTTTTATTAAAAAATCACTTTCTGCTCATAATCAGACACAATACACGAAATCTTGTTTTTTTATACTGGCTTTCACAACACAAGAACTTGAGTGTTTTTCATTATATGTCCAGATCTCATAAACACTACCTGTTACCTTCTATGGGCCATTTAACTTCAGAAAAAAAATTCTCTAGGCCCAGTATGAATTCCATGATCCAAGCTAGCAAAGCTCAAAAATGTATTTTTGTATTCTGTATGGACAGGGGTATGAGGAAACTTCAGGCACTCTTGCAGAGAAGAAGGTAAATTCACAAACTCTTTATGAAAGCAAACTGGCAAGATCTATCAACTTTTAAAATGTCCAATTTTCTGACCCAGAGATCATCCATCTTTTAGGACTTTATCTTACAGATATAATCATGCATGTAAAAAATGATGTTTAAGTTCAAGGTTATTCAGTATAGTCCTAGCTGTACAATAGCTACAGAATGGGCATAGCCTTTAGTGGCATATTAAATCACTAATAAAATACAGCTATGGAAAAGAATAAGTGTTAGGTAAGTCAGAGGAAGACAAATATCATATGCTATTGCTTATAGGAATCTAAAAAAAACTGATACAAATGAACTTATTTACAAAAAAGAAACAGACTCAGACAAGGAACTTATGGTTACCATGGAGGAAAGGGGGGACAGTGCAGAATGGGAGTCTGGGATTGACATGTACACACTGCTATATTTAAAATAGATAACCAACAATGACCTACTGGATAGCACAGGGAACTCTGCTTATTTAATATTCTGTAATAATCTAATTCTGAAGGAGATCAGCCCTGGGATTTCTTTGGAAGGAAGGATGCTAAAGCTGAAACTCCAGTACTTTGGCCACCTCATGCGAAGAGTTGACTCATTGGAAAAGACTCTGATGCTGGGAGGGACTGGAAGCAGGAAGAGAAGGGGACAACAGAGGATGAGATGGCTGGATGGCATCACCGACTTGATGGATGTGAGTCTGAGTGAACTCCTGGAGTTGGTGATGGACAAGGAGGCCTGGCGTGCTGTAATTCATGGGGTCGCAAAGAGTCGGACACGACTGAGTGACTGAACTGAACTGAATAATCTAAATGGAGAAAGAATTTGAAAAAGAATAATACACTTGAAACTAACACAACTATACTCCAATATAAAATAAAAATTAAAAAAGAAAAATAATTGTTATTTACATACTCAAAGGTTATTAAATGAAAATAAAATCACGAAGCAAGGATTCCCTGGTGGTCCAATGGGTAAAGATCCACTCACCAATGCAGGGGACAAAGGTCCAATTCCTGCTCCAGGAAGATCCCACATGCTGCGAGGCAACTAAGCCCATGTGCCATAATTACTGAACCAGCGCTCTGGAGCCCAAGAGCCACAACCATCAAATCCACTGGCTGCAACTACTTAAGCCCACTTTCCCTAGAGCCTGTGCTCTGCAAGAGAAGCCACTGCAATGAGAAGCCTAAGCACTGCAACTTGCCCCAACTAGAGGAAGGCCCGTGCAGCAGTGAAGGCCCAGCACAACCAAAATTAAGTAAATAAATTTTTAAAAAAGTAATGACATCTGGGGCTTCACTAGCGGTCCAATGGATAAGACTCCAAACTCCCAATGCAGGGGACCGAGGTTTGATCCCTGCTCGGGGAACTAAGATCCCACATATCACAACTAAGCCTGTGTGCTGTTGAGTCTCTGTACTGTGTCTAGATAAGCCCTCTCACCCCACCTAGAGAAGCCTTCTGAGCAACAAAGAGGCTGTGTGCTGCAATGAAGCCCTAGAGCAGCCAAATAAATAGATAAGAAAAGAAAAGCAATGACATGTACTGAGTTAAGTCATATTCTTAATATCTGGAGGATGAACACAAATCGACTTTTACCAGAATGTCAAAATCTGAATAGACATAGTGAGAGAATAGCACAGCTAGATATTTACTCTTTTAATTAGCAAGTAGATCGTTTATGAAGTATACAGAGGTCCTGTGCTAGGCACTGAGGAGATGACAGAACCGGAGTATGATGAGACAAGAGAACCCAGGAGACCGCCCTGACTCTTCCGACAGAGCGAGCAGGTGGACTCAGAGAGCACAGAGCAGGGGGCCCCATCCTGGTCTAGGAGTCAAAGAAGGGTGAAATGTGTAACAGAGACAACAGTAGGTCGATACGTTAGGTACAAATTCTAAGAGTTCAGTGTGTCTGGAGGGCCTCAGGTCAGTGGCAAGGAATGACAGTGGAGAGGAAGGCAGACAACCTGGGCTTCATCCAAAGTGTAATCGAGATAGAGGAAGTTATTAAGAAGTTTTAAGCAGGTGATTATGTTTGAAAGGTCATCCTGAAAGAGTAACCAAACCATAGGTAGAGAGACCTTAGGGTTATGAATTTGTGGCAGATGAGACATAATGCTAGCCTGACCAAAGTATAGTAGAGGGTTGGGGAAAAAAGTGTATGGACTGAAGAAGTACTTAAGCAGTTAAATTAAGAGAACCTGATGATAGGATAGGAGGTTAAGAGAGAACAAGGAGTCAAGAAAAATATCTAGGTTTCTGACTGGGGCAACAGGGTGAATGAAAGTGACTAGAGATACTGAAGAAATAGATCTGAGGAATGGGTAATAGGTTCAGTTTTGGACATGCTGAATTTGTGCTATTTATGAGCTATCCAAATGGAAATAATCAGTAACACATTGCTTGCTTGCTAAGTCACTTCAGTCGTGTCCGACTCCTAGCGACCCCATAGATGGCAGCCCACCAGGATCCCCAGTCCCTGGGATTCTCCAGGCAAGAACAAGAGTGGGTTGCATTTCCTTCTCCAATGCATGAAAGTGAAAAGTGAAAGTGAAGTCACCCAGTCATGTCTGACTCTTAGCGACCCCATGGACTGCAGCCCATCAGGCTCCTCCATCCATGGGATTTTCCAGGCAAGAGTACTGGAGTGGGGTGCCATTGCCTTCTCTGAATCAGTAACGCCTTAGACATACAAATAGTACAGGTCTTCAGCTGGTCTGAGGTGAAGAGGAGCGTTAAGTTCACCTGGAGAAAATACCGTGCAAGTACTACAGGGTTAGGACCAAGCCCTGAAGGACACCAACATTTAGAAACTGGAGAGTGAAAGATGCATCTTCGTAGATAAACAAGGAAAGGTATGAGGGGTAGGAAGAAAATAAGTTTTATTTACTTTTAATTTAGTTAAGAAATGGCTCTTAATTAAACCCAAAAGAGCAGGGAAGGTTTTTAGTTTTACACCAAGAATTTTTCAACTGCACTATAGTTGATTTACAATACTGTGTTAGTTTGAGGTGTACAGCAAAGTGATTCAGTTATAGAACATACATATTCTTTTCCAGATTCTTTCCCATTTTTAGGTTATTACAAGACACTGAATATAGTTTCCTGTGCTATACAGCAAATCCTTGTTGTTTATCTATTTTATATACACTGGCGTGTATCTGTTAATCCCATACTCCTAATTTATCTCTCCCCTAACTTCCTCTTTGGTAACAAGTTTTTTCTATATGTCTGTGAGTCTGTTTCTGTCCTGTAAATAAGTTCATTTGTATTTTTTTTTAAGTCCACATATAATGATATAACATGTCATTCTCTGACTTACCTCGCTTAGTGTGATAATTTCCTTCTTTCTTTTTGGCCACACCTCATGGCTTGTGTGACCTTAGTTCCCTGACCAGGGAATTGAACCTGGACCATCGTACTGGAAATGCCAAGTCCTAACCACTGGATTGCCAGGAATTCCCCAGTATGGTAGTTTCCAGGTTCATCCAAGTTGCTGCAAGTGGCAATATTTCATTCTTTTTTTTTATGGCTGAGTAATATTCTTTTTGTGTGTACAGGTGCACGCACACACACATCTTTAACCATTCACCTGTTGATGGACACTTATCCACATCCTGGCTATTATAAACACTGTTGCTATGAACATTGGGGTGCATCTATCTTTTTGAATTAGTTTTCATCTTTTCTGGACATATGCACAGGAATGAGATTTTTAGTTTGTTTGTTTTTAATGAAGTATGTGCTAAGTTGCTTCAGTTGTGTCTGACTCTTCGAAACCCCATGGACTGTAGCCCATCAGGTTCCTCTGTCCATGGAATCTTCCAGGCAAGAATACTGGACTGTGTTATCATACCCTGCTCCACGGGATCTTCACAACCCAGGGATCAAACCTGCGTCTCTTATGTCTCCTGCAGTGGCAGGCAGATTCCTTAATATTAGCACCACCTGGGAAGCCATAAAGTGAAAGTGAAGTTGCTCAGTCCCTCCATGGGATTTTCCAGGCAAGAATGCTGGAGTGGGTTGCCATTTCCTTCTCCAGGAGATCTTCCCGACCCAGGGTTTGAACCTGGGTCTCCCGCGTTGTAGGCAGACACTTTACCATCTGAGCCACGAGGGACGTCCATAATGTTGTTAATTTCCACTTTTTAAGGAACTTCCATACAGTTTTCCATAGTGGCTGCACCAATGTACATTCCTACCAGTAGTGTCGGAGGGTTCCCTTTTCTCCACACTCTCTCCAGTATTTACTATTTGTAGACTTTCTGATGAGCATCACTCTTAACAAAACTACATCCCAACTTCTAGGGCCATGTTTAGTCAGCTCTCAACACTGGTTATAACTGATGGTAAGCAATGTGTAAAAATGCAACACATATTATCCCCAAATAATTTCAAACAACAGTTTCATAAGAATAAAGATGACCGAATCTTAGATAGGCCCCCAAATTAACCAAGTATACCAGTGGACTCCTAGCAAGTAGGTATGTTATATCTCCCTGACAATGTAGTTGCTCAATAAGAAGCATTCTTCCACATGCCAGCCTGTGTACTTGTCCAACTTGTGGAAGTCTGTGAGTGAGAGCCTAAACTGAGGCAATACAGACAGTCTTTTTTTTTTTTTTTTTGCCATGGAATGTGGGATCTTGGCTCCTTGACCAGGGACAGAACCTACATCTTCTGCATTGAAAGGACAGCATCCTAACCACTGGACCACCGGGGAAACCCCTAGAACTTCTTTTTCAGAAGAATTTATAGCCAGAGTACTTTCACTGGGTACAATAGCTATTTAATATTCTGTTATAACTAACAAAGCAGTCTTTTCTAGGGGGAAATCCTTTATTTCCTCAAAGGGATCAGATGAAGGGACTCATAAGTCATGTTGCAAATGCTAGCTGGATTAATAAAAACACCTGAAGGCAATCTCTGCTATAGAAAGAAAAGTAAAAGCATTATTCAATTAATGATCTGACTTCCAATGCCTGCAACATTCATAGTACACAAAGAACTCTGAAGGAATTAAGAGAGTAGAGGAATTACAGGCAGATCATCTATGTTCCAATCTCATGTGTGTTAGTCGCTCAGTCGTATCCGACTCTTTGCAACCCCATGGGGTGTTGCCCGCAAGGCTCCGTCCATATGATTTTCCAGGCAAGAATACTGGAGTGGGTTGCCATTTCTGCTACTTTAGGTACGACCTTGGACAAGTCAATTTCCTCACTATAGAAAAATAAGCAAGTTTTGACCAACAGGAGTATTTCATTAGAGAGCTGTCTGTGCTTAAATTTTAAGACTTACCTCATTAATCAGGGTTCCAAATTTGTTCCAATTTCCTAAGAACCACTTAGCTAAATAACTATATCCATTTCTCTTTAGGCTGTCCATAGTAAACTTCAGGCTTAAAAATATCATGTTCCTCACCTTCCAAAATGTAATGCTATTTACACGCCCAACTAAGTTTTCATAGCATGACACACAGTTAGATTTCATATGCATATCTTAAGAGCACGAATTACCTAAAGTTTAACTAGAACAGGTAAACTCTTATTTAAATTAAACCTTGGCTAATTTCAAGGAAGAAGCTTCTAGTACACTACTTGGACATTTGTTATAGTATTTGAATTACAACTTGAAATGTCTGTAGGCCAAAGTAAAGAGATGGAGCTAAAGCTGGTAAGCATTATCTGAATCCTCTCACTGCACTACAGCTCACTTAAAAATTCGGTCAGCAAACCCCAAGTCTCTCATATTGGCCAACAGACTAAACCTAACAAAAGTGAAGAGCAAAAATTAACCCAACTGCAACCCTATTGGGTTCTTTTTCTTAAAATGTATAAATCCTTGTCATTAATGGGTCAATTATTTCAAGAGTAGCTCTGACTTAACCCCTGAAGCTTGCACCCACCTCCCTCCTTTAAAAGTAGTTTTAAGAGCCGTAGTTTTCGGAACTGTGCAGAGGGTACAGAAATCTTCCATATATCCCCTGTCCCCACATATGCACAGCCTCCCATAATGTCAACATCCCACACTGGGAACACCTGCTACAATCAATGAACGTATACTGGCACATCATTACTATTCAAAGTACATATTTTACATTACAGTTCACTCTTCGTATTGTATCTTCTTTTGAGTTTTGACAAATTTACAATATATAACCACCATTTCAGAATCATAAGGAATAATTTCACTGCCCCAAAAATCCACTGGGTTCTGTCTACTCATCCTTTGCTTTGTTGTTGTTCAGTTGCTGAGTTGTGTCCAACTCTCTGCCACCCCATGTACTGCAGCACACCAGGATTCCCTGTCCATCACTGTCTCCATTAAGTCAGTGATACCATCCAACCATCTCATCCTCTGTCGTCCCTTTCTCCTTATGCCCTCAATCTTTCCCAGCATCAGGGTCTTTTCCAATGAGTCAGCTCTTTGCATCAGGTGGCCAAAGTATCAGAGCTTCAGCTTCAGCATCAGTCCTTCCAATGAATATTCAGGGCTGGTTTCCTTTAGGATTGACTGGTTTGATTTTGCTGTCCAAGGAACTCTCAAGAGTCTTCTCCAGTATCACAATTCGAAAGCATCAATTCTTTGGCACTCATCCTTCTTTACGGTCCAACTTTGACATCCGTACATGACTACTGGAAAAACCAATTTTTAACTCCTAAACTGCAAATAGTAGCTAAGAGATTCTAAATGCTGAAATGACATTCAGAATCTTGAGGATGAAAAGGGAAGGTAAAAAAAGTCAGGGCAGAAAAAATAGGCCAAAAATAAGAGCAAAGGAAAAGTAAAGGAGAGCAGCTGCATTTTAAGCATCAAAATACTCCACCCCTTAAAGAGCCAAAGCCAGATCCTTTAAGTACGGTTTTTCCTTTCCATTCCCTTCTAGGAGTTCTAAGAGGGTCTTGGCTAATACACTATAACTGAGTCTTCTTAAGCAGGCAAAGCAGTTATAGTTTAAGTAAATTCCTAATCTCCATATAAACATTTACTGGAAGTGACTCATACCTTAGACTCACTCACTTTCAAGATACTAGTGGCAAAACTATGAACACTCTTGAGCTGGATGCTCTTTGACAGCACACTGGACACCGGCTCTACAGTTCTCTATGCTGTATTCATGAATAGGATTAGCTTGATTAAACAGACTGAAGAGATTTTATAACCCACACTCAGACTTTTCAAATGCTAAGTCCATTCTTTTCAACACATCTGCCCTTTATTCGGCACAAGTGATATATGCATACAGCATCAATTCTTTTTACAGTATTCTGTATCTCATCTGTTTCTTAATCATTGCTTACCCTCCTCGACTGATGCAATCTTAGCCTTGCTAGTTCTCATTTTCAGTACTTCTCCCCCTCTAATCTATCACTAATCACTAGCTAACTCCTATTACTGCTCTTAGGAGATTAAGTCCTACAGTAGTTCCCAAGTGTCCTAGAAGTTAATTCCGAGATGCATTACCTTACCTTTGTTGCCAAGTCTTTAATAAGGTGCCCCAGATTACTCGTCCTTTCTTCCTTTCCTCATCTATCTCCTCGTTGTTCAGCAGTTCAGTTGCTAAGTCATGCCCAACTCTTTGTGACCCCAATGGACTGTAGCTTGCCAGGCTCCTCTGTCCATTGTGATTCCCAGGCAAGTACACTGGAGTGGGCTGCCATTTCCTTCTCCAGGGGATCTTCCCGGACCAGGGATCAAACCCATGTCTCCTGCATTGGCAGGCAGATTCTTTACCACTGAGCCACCAGGGAACCCCTACTATGCCAGGTTTAAATGCCCCTTTCCTGACAGTCCTCCTTTCCAGCTCACATGTGGTGACATATGCCTGGAATCCCTCATTCCCCCCAAAACAATCTACTGTTCATCTTCCGTCATTTTAACTTCACTTGCCATGAGGTCTCGTCAGATCACTGTTAGAAAATGCTACTTTTTCTAACATAATGGATCATAACTCTGGGTGTATACTAGAATCATCAATGTGTATGAAGCTATTTCACCAGTGGAGTTGTCTTAAATACTGAGGCCTGGCTTCACATCAGACCAATTAAAACAGAATCTCTGGGCAAAGTACCCAGATACTGGTGGTGACAGGTGGGGAGTTGTTTATATTTGGTTGTTTTTTCCAAAGCCCTACATGTGATTTTAATAAGCTATCAGGGCCATGAACCACTATATTAATAACATTTATGTTATCCCGTAACATTTATGTTCCCTAAACATATTCTACATCCCTAAAATACACTTACTACATAGCCTTGACCAACACATATAACGTGAATATCTAAAATAATCCGTCATTAGGCTTAAACACTTTACAGTAGTTTATACACTCAAGTGTAGGGTTTCGCTTTTGTAAAATGGGGAAGATACTGTGTACATTATAGGGATGTCACAAAAGTCAAATAAGATACTGGATATTATACACTTAGCAAAACAACTGAATTATAAAAGGCATAAAAGTTAAACCCCTTCAGGTATCAAGAATAACATGCGGATGTACTTTTTAAGAAACAAAACTTAAGTGGCAGTATGGAAGACATAGCTATCTGGATGAGGCTGAGTAGGTAGCTCCTGGCCAAGAGCTCTAATCAAAGGGTTCATTCATAGAATACACAGTGGACACATTTTTACCTCAAGAATGTCCCATCCTGATGCAAACTTTCCTTTAAAAAATCCTATTTAGGTGAAATCTGGTTAAAATTAATGCCAAAAACCAATTTAAAAAAAACCTGGAGACAAAGTCTTCGAAAGTAAGTAAAACACAGCCCACGGACATGCCTGATTCTTACAGTCCCTTGGTCACACCGTGTGAGGAGGCTGTTTTCAAATTACACAGAAGCGCAGGCAGCTGGCTCTATCTGCTTCCTCGGTCCCTATGTTTACAAGCATCCCAACATAGGACATCCAGCGAGGAACCTGCTGCCAGGGACTGGCCTGCCAGAAATTTCAAATGGAAAAAACTTTACTCCTTTAGATATCGAAACAAAGATTAAAAGGCATAAAGTAAAAATTTCAAATGAATATTAGAGAATAGAAAATAGGCTAGGAATGACAAATAATGCCAATTTAAACTGACTGACAAGGGCTACCAGGACTGGTGGTGCTATATTTTAAGAAGAATTCTGAGAGTGAATATATTGGTTCATCAGGGAAGCATGCCATGAGAGATAATGGATACTATCAAGGGCAGAGGACATGAAAGGGGCAGCATGTATGACATATATTTTCCATCCTGAAGACTCATAAGTTAGACAGTGTAATCTAAGAATCCATATCAAAAAAGTGGTAATGATGTACACACAGAATAGCATAGTTCTATCAGTATTAATCATACTATGTAAAAATCATTCATTTCTTTCTGAGGGCAGGAACTTCAACACCTGTCAGAATGCCTTATATGCAACTACGAACAAAGGCATATTTCGGGCTTCCCTGATGGGTCAGTGGTAAAGAAACTGCCTGCCAATGCAGGAAACACAGGTTTGATCCCTGATTCTGGAAGATCCCACAAGCCACAGAACAACGAAGCTAGCGTGCCACGCTTGTTGAGCCTGCGCTCTAGAGCCCGTGAGTTGCAACTACTGAGCCCACCTGCTGCAACTACTGAAGTCTGTGTCCCTAGAGCCATGCTCCCAACAAGAGAAGTCACCACAACTAGAGTCGCTCCCAATGGCCACAACCAGAGAAAAGCCCGAGCAGCAGCGAAGACCCGGCACAGCCAAAAATAAATAAACTAAGTATTTTTAAGGCATATTTAATTAATTCTGTAATAAGGGAACAAAGAATTATGAGATCACATTATTTTGTGATATGGCATAATCACTTAAGGTCTATACACAAAAATACTCCCACACTCTAGTAAATGCCCATTTGAACAGCAAGCTGATTGCAGTAGGTACAGAGAAAAATACGCAATACCCCAAATGGGAAAGGCCCGGACTAGATTTAGAAGCTCAACTGTTAGAAGGGACACTCCTCTCCTCATTTTACTCTTGAGTGTGTGTGTGCTCAGTTGCTCAGTCGTGTCTGAGTGCCCCATGGACTGTAGCCAGCCAGGCTCCTCTGTCCACGGAATTTTCCAGACAAGAATACTGGAGTGGGTTGCCATTTCCTCCTCCACAGGATCTTCCCAACACAGGGATCAAACTCGTGTCTCTTGCATCTCCTGCATTAGCAGGCGGATTCTTTACCACTAGTGCCACTTGGGAAGCCTTTACCCTTGGGAGATAGTAGCAAAAAGTTAAATGAAAGGATAACCAACAATGAAACGATACTCCATTTCAGTTTGTGTAAGCTTTCACTAGACATATCCCATGATCAGTAATTTGTATTTAGTTCTCATACATACAGTATATGGCACAGCATCCACTATGTGTAATTAAGCACTTAAATGCTTAACATGGTGAGGTTCTAACATCTATTTTCACTTAGACACTATAATAATATTAGTACTATTTTAATTATAAGAGTTAGTGTGTGACAGAAGGGCTACCCTCCTATATTTGCTCTGGACCACAAGAGTGAAAAACTAGTTTTACCCAGGATTTAAAAACTATCTATTCTCAAGCTCAAAACTACAATCTCAAAACAAGCAAACAGCTTAAAAGATTACTTCAAGTTACAGGATACAGGTGTTAGAAGCAAAGTAGGTGTTTAATTCTAAGAATTAAGCTTTGCAAAAGACAAGTGTAATATTAATGACAAGTATACGTGTGACTAGAAAGAATGGGTCTGGATGATCTCTCAAGAAATCTTGGTCTGGATTTTCCATACTTGTGCCTTCTTCCTACAAGTATGGAAATGAGCTTAACTGGCTCTTTGCTAATTTCTCTAGATATTTAAAAAATTATCACACACAAAACAACAAATAGCCTTTCCCCACAGTTCAAAAATTTCTGTCACAAAATTCAAGTGACTAGGCAAAGAATATAGATTTCTTTCTGTGGTAGTTCTGGAAGCAACAAGTGACAGACTATTGAAAAGGGGCTTTAAAGCCTTAGATTCAAGAATCTTAACACTTATAGTTAATATAATATGACAAATCAATTTGATCTCACCTGTTGAGCAAATCTAAGCAACATTACTAACTGTAGGTTATCTAAAGCTAAAGAGGCTTTTATATCTCAAAAAAGAAAAAAAAAATCAAAGTACACAAAGTGATAAACTTCATATTATCATCAGCAAACATTTGCCAGCATCTAAAGAGAGCTGGGAGCAAAAGGACTCAGGTTTTGGTCCAAGTCAAGTCTTTTTATTAACCACATGATCTTGGCAAGTTCTCCAACCTCAGATTCTTCACCTATAAAGCAATGAATCTGCCAGCCCATTACCCTACTTACCTCACAGGGTTTCTAGGAGGATTCAGGTAGATAACCTATTTGAAAAATTATGAAGACCTAAAATATATAACCAACATCATGCTAATCACCATGTAAAAAGAAATCATTAATCCACAATTCTTCTTTATTGACTATGCCAATGCCTTTGACTGTGTGGATCACAACAAACTGTGAAAAATTCTTAAAGAGATGGGAACACCAGACCACTTGACCTGCCTCCTGAGAAATCTGTATGCAGGTCAAGAAGCAACAGTTAGAACTGGACATGGAACAACAGACTGGTCCCAAATAGGGAAAGGAGTACACCAAGCCTGTATACTGTCACACTGCTTATTTAACTTATATGCAGAGTACATCATGTGAAATGCCAGGCTGGATGAAGCAGAAGCTGGAATCAAGACTGCCGGGAAAAATAACAATCACCTCACATATGCAGATAACACCACCTTTATGGCAAAAAGCGAAGAACTAAAGAGCCTTGTGATAAAAGTGAAAGAGGAGAATGAGAAAGTTGGCTTAAAACTCAACATTCAGAAAACCAAGATCATGGCATCTGGTCCCATTACTTCATGGCAAATAGATGGGGAAACAATGGAAACAGTGAGAGACTTTATTTTGGGGGGCTCCAAAATCATTGCACATGGTGACTGCAGACATGAAATTAAAAGACGCTTGCTCCTTGGAAGGAAAGCTATGATCAATCTAGACAGCATATTAAAAAGCAGAGACATTACTTTGCCAACAAAGATCTGTCTAGTCAAAGCTATGGTTTTTTCAGTAGTCATGTGTGGATATGAGAGTTGGACTATAAGGAAAGCTGAACACCAAAGAACTGATGCTTTTGAACTGTGATGTTGAAAACTCTTGAGAGCCCCCTGGACTACAAGGAGATCCAACCTGTCCATCCTAAAGGAAATCAGTCCTGAATATTCACTGGAAGGACTGGTGCTGAAGCTGAAACTCCATTACTTTGGCCACCTGATGTGAAGAACTGACTCACTAAAAGACCCTGATGCTGGGAAAGATTGAAGGCGGGAGAAGGGGATGACAGAGGATGAGATAGTTGGATGGCATCACCGACTCGATGGACATGAGTTAGAGTAAGCTTCAGGAGTTGGTGATAGACAGGGAAGCATGGAGTACTAGAGCCCACGGGGTCGCAAAGAGTCGGACATGACTGAGCGACTGAACTGACCTGAACTGAATCCACAATTCCCTCCATTCCACTCACTCCATAATCAAAATCACATAATTGTACCAAAAGGAGCTAGGTTCATTTTAATTAACTAAATCACAGTCCATTCTCTAAAAGCCTGTCTAATGACATGGAAAAATAAACAAGCAGAAGAATAAATGTGGCAAAACAGGTAGCGAATTAGGTCACTAAAATCTTTTCTAAGATGGCCTGCCCTAAACTTCAAGATTCCTGACGGGTCCTTTGAAATCTTCTTTCCTCTGGATTTCAGATGCTTAATTAAAGCACTCTTTTCACTGTTTAATTAAGAAACAGATGTATTTTTCCTCTCACAATTTTTGAGTTTTGTGACCTAGTAAACATACCACAACACTTTTTACCGGATCATTCCAACTGGGCTCTATAACGCTCTCCAGTGGTTTTCCCATGAGTGAGAGGCAATTTCCTACTTCTTAACTGGGCTAGAGAAAGCTGTATATGGTTCCCAAATAATACAGAATTCTTCCTTTCCTGTCACAGTTGTTGATACTCTGGTTTCTATGCTACATTAAGCCAGGTTCTTGGCTTCCACTGTATGAATCTAGACAAGTCACTTACAGTAACTTGGGACTCAGTTTCCACATCTTTAAAAATGAGAACTTGATTATCTCCAAGGATCTGTCTGGTTGAAATAGTGTATGATTCTCTTCAGATCACATTTATCAATTATGTGACTAAGATACCTCGAAGAATAATTCCATCGTGCCTGCAGCTTCCAAATATGCAAAACATTTCTCATCACTCCCCCAGCCTCCAAAGGATAGTCAAAGATACTGTAGAACAAACAAGAAATAATTTAACAGTGCAGTTGTGTGCGTGTGTGTGGTCTCCTAATGAAGACTACCTAGCTACACAACAGTTAACATTGCAATTTTTAGAGTCATTAGATTTCAAAAAGAAACTGAATCAGAAAGATAATAGAAAGACACATACAAGAAAACAAACATTGAGTGTTCATTTCCAGAAAGTCCAATCTCATACCAGGTTATTTCCTGTGGGTAGGACTTATCTTAGGAGTCCACGCCTAACCTGTCACTTCTCATCTGAGAATACCAAAACAGTCAGTAAGCCTTGCTAAATCACTCAATTTCAATCAACACTGGGAATCTTGAACTAAGAGGCCTGTATGAGGCATTGGGGTAGGGGTAGGGGAGCAGAATAAGGAAGTGGCAGCACAGGATGAGCATAGATGGAACTGTTTTCCTTCCAGGTAAGATTCTGTCGTAATGATTAATCAAAACAATGTTAGAAAACTAAGTCCAATAATGAGTAATTCACTCAAAACCTATATGCAAGGAACTCATCAAGGAGCAAATGAATTCTGGGAATTTAAAATCCTGTAATGCCCAGGCTGTGGCTGAAGTGGGAGTGGGTAGTCTGCCATCCATCAATAGCATTCTCCAAACCACCCCTTCTCTGGTGCAGTCTGAAAACATAATATTAAGAAAAATGTACCCAAACATTAATACTTGAGGAAATATGCTGTCTCATGAGTCTCCTAATGACTTAGGAATTCAGTGACTGACTGGCCATCCAGTTTTAGTAATCAATGAAAACATACTGGGAGTTAGTTTTGAGCAGGATGTTGAAAGATACTAACAAGTCCACATTAATTACCTGGAAATTTTTTTTTTAATATATAAGCATCACAGATGGGAGAAGCATGCTCAGAAACAAGGACAAGGATCACCACTTAGCAAGCATGCAGAGAAACATCAAATCACCAGTGAACAGCAGTCTAGAACAGCCCTTCTTCACTCATGTGGTTTCCACTGTCTCAGGCATTACATTAGTGCTCATTCAACTGCAAAGTTTATTTCTGTTACAATGATCACTAATGTCTTATCCAAACAGATACACCATAGAAATGGGAGGAAACAAAACAGCTTCTTTAAAGTGAAAAAGGGAAGGCTTTAGGTGAGTCTCCCAGACATCAATTTCTACTGTGAAACAGCACTACCCAATGCAAATGATCATTCCCTTAAGTTCTCTGCTTATCTGTTACCTTCAACTCTACTATGCACCTGAGGAACATAAATACATACATGACTGTAAGTTAAGATGAGATACACCGTAATGATTTCAATTATTTCTCAAGGGCAAACTGCTTTGAAATGTGATTTTAGGTTACTAGCACTTATGTAAGAACACAAAGCTCTTAGATGTCTGGGTTTCTGGTATAGGCAGAAGATGAAGGCAGAAAGAGTACTAATTATAGTACTAAGTAAAGAATATCCTAGAATCCCCCCCAAACCAAAACTGTTTCCAGTCTGACACATTTAAAAAGATGTTAGCCCAGAAAACATAAAATTAACCAAACCTTTCAAGTATCATGATACTTTTTCTGATAACTTCTACAGTTAAACCTACAATCACAGTTAAAAGTCTTAGAATGTAAAGAACTCACACATTTTATTGCTTCTCCCCCAAATTTTAAACAATATATATAAATCCTACTTTTACTAGTATACAGTGAACCTGCATTTACCTAAAAATGAAATTACCGTAACAGCACAGCTTAAGGAAAGCAATTTGAAGAGAAAACACGAAGAAACCCCAACCAAAGTGAGAGAGACATCTCTTTCCCGTCAGTGTTATGGGTAACTTCTAAAGGTCTATGTGTTATAATTTATCTTTTCACATACTGCGTAATAATGTTGACACAAATTATGTCAGATATAAGGAAAGGGAAAAAAATCATTAGCTGGACAGGGTCTTCTAATATATGTTATCACAGATAAACAAGACAGTCAATCTAAGCTTCACACAACTTAGTCAAACCTGGTAGAAGCCTCTCGGTAGAGGCTGTAGATGAGACAGCGATAGTTACCATTGACTAGGCTAAACGATAATAAGCCATAACCTAAAGGCACAGGATAAGATACACCGCACGCCTCTCGGTATTACACACCTCTACTTCGCTCAATGTTTGGACTGAAACATAATTTTACCCGCCTCCATGCGTTTTCTCCTTTACAATATAAATTATTTCCAAACCTGGCTGGTTAGGGGCGTAAAACATTTACCCCAAGAGAAACCTATAGAAAGAGACACAAGCCTAGGGCTTTTTCTCTCTTTATAATTTTAATTAGGCATGTGCCTCCACCGCGTCTGACACTTTTCTCTCGGTTACCTCTCAGGAGGGTGTGAGACTATCAACATCCGGTCGTCCACCCCCACCCTCTCAGGAGTGCCTCGCACAGACAAGGATCATCCTCCCTTTTAGTCTCATCACCTTTGAGAAGCTTATCGAATACTTCTTCCCTTCGCTCCCCCACCCTTATTCATGGCTGAGCACCACAGGCTCCCCATCCTTCTTCCAAGGGACTGGCAAAAAAGAAAGAGGCATGCTCGAGAAATGAAAGACGAAGAAACCTGACAACCAAACAGTTTAAACCAATGGGGTTGGCCTTTCTCTCCCACCTTGGCCTCGGACCAGTAGTCGGTTCCCTAAATGCTGAAATCTCTGGTCTTCACGCTCTCCCCACCCCCCATCCCCTCAGATGAGGCCGGAAAATGAAAAGGCCGGGGTGAGCCGCGAGGCTGGGTCAATCCTATCGGAGCCTGCGGTCCCCGGGGCGGCGGTCCCCGGGGAGGATGGAGATCGCGGGGGAGGAGCGGGGGGCCCCCCGACAGGGGACCCTCCGACGCACACCCCCGAAGACCCCCGGGCCCTTCCCCGTAGGCCTCCCCCCGGCCCAGCCTCCCGCAGGGCCCCTCCCCGGTCCGGCACTGCAGCGGCACCCGGGGCGGACCCCAAGCTGGCCTCACTCGCACACACGCCACACACAAAAGCGCCGCGGCCGCCGCCTTCCCGCCCCCACAGCCCGGCGGAGCAATCAATGAGGCGGCCGGCGCCCGCGTCTCCGCCGCGCACAGCCGACAGCGGGGCCGGACGGCAGGGGCGGCGGCGAGGCTCACCATCGCTCCGCTTGATCTCCACGTAAATCCCGATCTGGATCTTGCCGAAGTTGGCCGTTGCCATCACCTCATCTGGAGCAGCGGCGGCGGGCCGAGGGAGGGGGACCAGAGGGCGGAAAAGGCGGGGAGGGGGCGGGGTAGGTGTGTGAGGGGGAGCGGTTGCCCGCGGCCGCGCCGGCCCGGGCGACAGCGTGAACGCGAGCCGGGGCCGCGAGGAGCAGCGGCGGACTGGCAGGCAGAGGCCCCGGGCCTGCAGGCCGGCGGGAGGACGCGCACGCCCGGGCGTCGGGGTGAAGCGAGGGCCGGGGCGGTGCGGCGGCGCGGGGGAGAGTGGGAGGGCCCGCGCCGCCCGCCCAAGAGCCGACGCTGAGGAGGCGGGGCGCCGCGCGCCTGCGCAGAGCGTGCCTCCCGCGTCTTTTCCTGGTCGGCCCGCCTTGCCCCGCTGCCTCGAGGCGGCCCCGCCCAGCTCCACGGCTGGGCGGGCGGCGGCCGAGGCTAGGCCGGCGGAGGGAGCGGAGCGCGCGCGGCAAGGCCCCCAGGGAGCCTGCGTCTAGTTTGATTTCTGCGCGCGGCCTGGAAGAGGCGGGAATCTGCGCTTCCAAGAACTTGCACTGTTGCTGGAATGGATTAAGCTCCTTGCGGTTTCTGGGCTTTCCGGCTGGAGCGCGAGGCTGGGGGATGTGCATTTAGGGGTCGGCCATTGACAGCATGGGTTCAGTGTCTCATCTGACAGTGTCACCGCCATTGCTTCTTAGAGGTGGCCTGTGCGAGGAGACGTCCCAAGGTTTCCCATCCAGTGGTAGAAGAAGAAACACCTTTGAGGTGTCACCCACACTTAGTCGGAATGAAGATCCGCTTTTCATGGCCTTGACTTACAGCTCATCGCCATTCAAAAAGAAACGGCGTGGTCGGGGAGTGGGGGATTAGATTGCTGGATTTATGATGCATCCGATGCAGATGTCTTGGCTCTGCAAATAGTTCAAGACTATTTGCCCTGGACCATAAAACCAGTAACTATGATTCAAGGACAGAGGGCCAAATAAATTTGACGAAGAAATGTGCCTTTTCTGTAGTCAGTTGGTGAGTCTGACCACACCAGCGTGTGGAGAGCAGGGTTCTTCGTCCTGGCAAAACAGGAAAACCCTGTGGACAGGGACCTTGGAAACTATATTTACAGCACTGTGTACAAACCTCCAAACGTGTGACATTTGCTTCTAGTTTTAGGACTTGATATGGAGGAAACACACTTATCGTGCCCTGCTTTCTCTAGTCAGTGTTAATCTCCCTGTAATGATAATTTAAAATATACAGTTTTAAAATTAAAAAATTGGAAACTGGATATGTGTGTGTTAAGTGTGTGTAGGAGCATATGCAAATAGCTAGTGTTTTTATGCTAATATAATCAAGTCAAGTAGACCCTAAACATTTTGTTGAGAAAGATTTGGACTCTGTAACTTAAATGTATTGAAGGCATACTTATCAAAGAACAAAGTTTCTTAGATCCAGTCTAAAGTAAAAATAATGTCTGTGAGAAAAACACTAGGCAGACAACTTTGAAAACCAGCTTTTACATGTCAGAAATGACTACTGTAAACCTCAATTTAGGATCTCTGTTTCAAAATAAGATTTGGTGGTTTTAGTGGGGTTTTTTTTTATTATTATCTTGAGTGCTTTGTCTGAACTCTTTGAGCTTCTGTCTAGTAGAACACCTCCGATGTCTCTATGACTGAGATATAAAGTATCTATGTATTTGCTTGCAAATTCTTTTAAGAATACAAAGAAATCAAGCTATACACTTATGAAATTTAAAATTGCTTCATAAAATGTGTTTTATCATGGTTGCTGACACATACCTTGCCCTCCGTGGGCTATATAATTAAGAAGCCTAAACCTTTAATCCATAGTTAAAAGTATTTAAAATATATATACATTATCCTGCTCTATAAAAAAAAATGTATGAGATGTGCTACTTGTCAAACATAAAAACCTTTCTTTTATAGGTCATACCCAAAAGGCGTATGTTTTTCTGTATGCCCCACCCAGCATTTATATTTCCCAAGACTTTCATCTTGGGCTTTGTGCCAGTGGCCTTCTGAAGAGCACCGGTAAATAAATGCAGTGCGGCTACGTTTCCATCAACATCCTATATCAAGAATTCTGACTCTGGCTCCAGCGTTAGCAAACTATATAACCCTGACTAGAACAGTGACTGGCGTATAGTAGGCACTCAGACATTTGTTCAAGGAATTAACTTGTTAAGCTGCTCCAAATCTTGGTTACTTTCTTAAACAGCCTGGAAAAATAACTTCTATTTTCTCAATTGCAGAAAATTTTCATGAGGATCAAATGAAATAATAAAATGTGACAGTATTTTGTATTTATAAGTATAGTCAAGTTAAAAAAAGACAGTAAACCACCCTATAAAACATAGCCTAATACCTTACTGTAATCTTCAAATCATTACGTGAAATTTTATATCCAATGATATAAAATTAAAGACACTTTGCAATTTGGCTCTGACCCTCAACACCTCATATCTGAGAGGATAGCAAGAGTTTAACAGACCTGTCTATATTCTTTTACCCACTTGAGTCCTTCCTACCTTACTTTACAGAATAATTTTGCTCAAGGATAATTTCCATCAAGTCATATCCTATTCATAGTAGCTGCTGTTGTCCTACCCTATCCTGAATTGATAAACCATTTCAAAAAAAAATCATAGTTTCTGTAATAAAGCCAAGCCAATCTCATTATAAAGCCTAGATTAAATTTTTTTTTTGTCTGCTTTGGAGTCATTAGTACATAAACTTTAAGAGATTATTCCAAGAAAGAGGCTGTTAAGTCAGTGAGCAAGATTTGAAGCAGAGGGCAGCACTCGCCAGAACCAGTTACCTGCTCCTCTGGCAAAGAGCAGAGGAAGAGCTTCAGTTCTAGCTCAAATCATATGTACTTGTCTACATCTTATTTGAAATTTTCCATTCAATGTTTGCATCTAAGTTACTTCCACAAAGTTTGTGAATTTAGGATTGAATGGAAGGATAATAGACTTGATAGAAACTTTCTTTGACTCTATGGTCTACTTTCTGTCCTCAGCTGTTTGGGAAACTCTGGTTGTCAGTGATTCCCATTCCCCTTAATTTACTCAAATTTTAATTCTAATCAAACGTGTAATTTTACTGTAATATATTTTAGTCCTTAAAGGAATACATTAAAAACACTTGGGAGATATGAATCTCAGTTGTACCCACTCTATAATATCTGCTTTTTTCTTCTCTTTTGGATTTCTCTTTCTGCCTGCAAACATTTTCAGACTCCTTTGTCTTGGAAAAATATTTTCTTGATCCTTCTCTTCCTATTCAAATTCCATTCTATTTTTTTCTTTCCCTCCCCTGCAAAATTCTCAAATGACTGCTTTAAATACTCACTACCTTGATTCCACATCACCCATTCATTTCCTAACCCCTAGACCTGGATTCAGTCCTCTACTGTATTATATTTTTTAAAGTCAACAATTACCTTGTAATTACCTCATTCAGTATACACTACCATCTTTATTTACCTTGAATTCACTGGAAAATGGCCCACCTGCTGTCTCCCAAACAATACCGTGCCCATTCCCACCTCAGTTTATGCTCATAGAGTAAATAATTTACTCTCCTCTTTTTCAGTCTGTGCTGCATGGCTTGTGGGATCTTATTTCCCCAACCATGGATTGAACCTATGACCCCCGGAGTGGAAGCACAGAGTCCTAACCACTGGACCGCCAGGGAAGTCCCATATTCTTCTCTGCTTAAAACTTTTCCATGTGGCAAAGCACAGCTGTAGGTATGCGGGCTTTCTTTATGGTATTTTGTCCGCTCAATCTAATCTATAATGACTGCTCTGTCTGAGTGATTCTCCCCCAGCCATGACATCAGACACACTTAAGAAATATTTTAATAAAAATGCATAAGCACAAATTTTACTCCAGGCCTAACAGTTTAAAATTTCTAGTGGGGAGCTTTACGTGGTCTGTTTTTCAAAAACTCATCAGGAAGATTCTAAAATATATGTATAACTGGTTGAAAACTATTGATTATGCCTGAATTTCCATATGGTTTTTTCTAAACACTGGCCACTTAGGAACTAGGTACTGAATAAACATTGATTGGTTATTTATCTAGTCCATCTTCTTTGTTATAATTCTTTCATGTATACTTTTCAATAACCTAATTATCAAACATATTTTGATAGTATACTTTCATCTATACCTTTTGATAGTGTCTTGGATTATATTAACTTTTGGTAGAAAGCTAATTTTAAGGCCTTTTAAGGTCCATATTGGACTTAGATCTGTACAGAAATATCAATAATGTGGTATCATATTCAATTATTGTCTGCACTGAAGTATGCCTAATCCTTATACTGGTTCATGAAGTGTTTGCCTTTTCATTTACACGACTGATTCCTCTCAAAAATAGGAAGTATAGATTATACCAGATTTTCAGTAATTTGATGAATATAACTCATAAATAACAAGAAGTGGTCTTTTCACCATTTGGAGTAATATATCCAAAGTGAAAATCATTTCTATATCCTTAAAAGAGTTATTTTGTATATTATTACAATAGTTATTGAAGCTGAAATTCCAATACTTTGGCCACCTGATGCAAATAACTGACTCATTTGAAAAGACCCTGATGATGGGAAAGATTGAAGGCGGGAAAAGAAGGGGACAACAGAGGATGAGATGGCTGGATGGCATCATCGACTCAATGGACATGAGTTTGAGTGAACTCCAGGAGTTGGTGATGGACAGGGAGGCCTGGTGTGCTGCAGTCCATGGGGTCACAAAGAGTCAGACATGACTGAGCGACTGAACTGAACTGACAATAATATATTCAGTCTAAATCAAGTTTAACTAGAGAGAATAGGGTTCCCTGAAATATTTCTTGTTGTTAAAGGATAGCATCTGATTTTTTGGTTGCTGTTATGATATAATCATAAAAAACTTTACAGAAAGCCAATTTTCCAATAAATATTAAGACCCCAAACATACCTTATTTCCCTAATCTTTGTTAATATACATACTTACTTTTACGACTGTTTGAATTCCTTCTTTAAATCAAACATACATGTTATGTACCATGATCAGAACCTCGCTAGGACAAAGTAAACACATAACAGTGGAAACAAAGACATTCTTTTCATTGTAGATTTAATCTCTTAAAATATTTGTTTTGCTTGACTTCATTTCGTATGACTATTTCAGTGTGTTTTTATAGTCCCTATACTTATAATTTTGATTTTTGGTTTTTGTTTTACTGCCCTGGGTCTTCGTTGCTACGCACAGGCTTCCTCTAGTTGTGGAGAGTAGGGCTAGTTGCATGGACTTATTGTGATGACTTCTCTTATTGAGGCATGCAGGCTTTAAGCGTGGTCTCAGTAGTTGTGCACGGGCTTACTTGCTCTGTGGTGTGTGGAATCTTCTGGACTAGGGATTGAACTCCTGTCCTCTGCATTGGCAGGTGGATTCTTATCTACTGTGCCATCAGGGAAGTCCCATATATTTATAATTTTTAATAGCCATATCTATTCCATATATTTCTTCTTCTTTTTTAGGGGGGGGGCACACCCTGGGGCTTATGGGATCTTAGTTCTCGATCAGGGATCCAACCCATGACCCCTACTGCAGAAAAGCAGAGTCCAGTTCTCCTGGGTTCCCTTACCCTACTGCTCTCCACCCAGGTGCCCTTTTCCAATAAAATCTCTTGCTTTGTCAGCAGATGTATCTCCTCGGACAATTCATTTCCAAGTGTTAGACAAGAGCCCAGTTTCGGGCCCTGGAAGAGGCCGCCTTCCTGCAACAAATGGCGACTCTGGCAGGGACTCTTCTTCGCTGAGACTGACATCCTGACCACTGGGGGTACTCAGGGGCCAGCTTGCCTGCCAATGGACCAGACCCAGCGGCCGCAGCTGGGACCCTTTTGTCTCTGGTCTCCTCCTGACGCGGACAACTGGCCAAAGTGCCTGAACTGGTAAGGAACAAGAGACTTTATTGACCTCTCTCCCCTTCCCTCTCTCTTTCCTCTCCTTAACCCTTGCTATCCTTCCCTGTTTTTCTAGTCCCCCTGTCCTGGACGCAGGAATCTGGTTGAAGGGCCCTCAGCCTGAGCTGAGGATTGGAGACTGATCACCTCCTCTTGGCAGAGAACTCGAATTCTGGTTCTGGTCTGGTCTGATTTCTGGTAGGGCCGAATTCCAGTCCTTCCTTCTCTGGAGGCCCAGGGAAAAGTCCCATAACGCCTGGGCATCTGTAGGTGGCAGGAGACGTCTGTAAGGCCACTCCTTTCGCCCCCCCTCTCCCGCCTCCTCCCCCTTCTTCTTTCAACCTGGCTTCCTTTCCTCCCTTGAAATCTTTTATGTTAGTACTTAGATTCTTGTATTTAAGGGCTTCCCTGGTAGTGCAGAGGTTAAAGCGTCTGCCTGCAATGTGGAAGACCTGGGTCGGATCCCTGGGTGCGATCCCTGGGTCGGCAAGATCCCCTGGAGAACGAAATGGCAACCCACTCCAGTATTCTTGCCTAGAGAATCCCATGGACAGAGAAGCTTGGTGGGCCACAGTCCACGGGTCGCAAAGAGTCGTACACGACTGAGCGACTTCACTTTCACTTTAACCACTGGACTGCCAGGGAATTCCCTTGCTATTCCATGTATTTCTAAGTCATTTTTTTGCTTACACATTCACTGTATTGTTGGGTTATCTTCAATGTAAAATTCTAATTAGGAACATCTTTGAAAAAATTTTTGTGGGAAAATTCCTGTAAATGAAAATATCACATCAAAAGATATGAAAGTTATCACTTAAATTGCAAAGGAGATAACATCACTTCCTTCTTAGAACCAATCACCAGCTTCCTAGAATAAAATCTAAATTCTTTACAAAACAACACATGATCTAGCTTTTGTGATCTCTCCACCCCAGTCTGGTACGACATACTCCTGCTCATTCTTCTCTAGCCTCACGGAGTTATTTACTTTCCCTTAAATATTTCAAGCTCTTCCCTAGATCAAGATAGTGGCTCTTGCTCAACTTGTCATATGACTGTTTCTGTTATCTTTCAGATATGAGTAAAAAAATACCCAAATTTATACTTGCTGATGTATAGCTAAATGGATAGACTCTTAAATGAGCTAAACTGGTAATGTATTTTCTTATTTACAAGACCTAGAAAATCCATATTTAATGTTTTTGTCTTTTAAACCTCACAAATCTCTAGTAGATACAGATAATTACTAAGTAATGAATTCTCATAAAGAATTTTTAAGTGCGAAAGAATATAAAGTAAAATGAAAGGAAAAGCTTTCAGCCCTCCACCCCACCCCCCTCGACCTCTCACATCCTCGCTCACCCTTGCTTGCCCTCCAAGTTCCTTGGCTTGGGTGGAACCCCTGTTAATACTGTATCAATCCAGTAATCCTTAAACGGTACTGGGCACAAGATTCATGTGGGTTCATTGTTATGCAGAGTCTAGGGTTCAGTCACCAGAGACTATGATTCAGTAGGTCTAGTATGTAGTTCAGTAGAAGATCTTCTATGGTCTAATAGATCAGGAGATCTTATATGAAGTCTAAGAATATGTATTTTAACATGTACTCTAGGTACTTTAGGTGATTTTCATACAAATAGATGATGATGCTTTCAAAAACTTTAAAAACTCATTTAACATATGAGTAATGCCTATAATTTATATTTTAAAGAAATCATGCTTTATATATTGTTCTGAAAGTTTCATTTAAAATACATTTTGGACCCCTTTCCATGACAATGTTCACAGATCTATCTCTGTTTTAATAGCTGGTTATTATTCCACTGTATGTTTGAATAGTAGAGTGTAGGCAGATAAGCATGTAGATAATTATTTGGGTTGTTTCCATTTTATCTCTTTCTCTTATCAACAGTGTTGAATACATTCATTTAGTCCTGTTGTATGAATCATTCTATAGGATAACATCCTAGAATTAGAATTGCTGAGCCAAAAAGATAGTCACATTTTCAATTTTGGGTAAAATTGACAATTTTTGTGTTGTTTTGATATTTTTGATGTTATACATCAATTATGTTTCACACATTATTTTAATTAAGCGTAATATATCATCATTTTCATTGTTAATCTATGCCTTCTCCCATTCCTGTAGATTTCCAGATATCTAACCAAATTCTTGGCCTTGACATACTGCCTTGTTCTGACTTCAAGCTTGTGTACAAAGCCTGCTTCAGGAGTTGATTCAGACCCCTGCTCTAAATTTATGGCCCAATTTTCTGTAATTTCTCAGGGCTAGCTGTTTCCACACCTCCCTTGCACTCATTGCTATGTCATGATTCTTTAAGTCCACACCCTAGCCCAGGACTCCATAAAACAGTTCTACCCACACCCTTCTCACCTACTCCTACATATATGGAACAATAACAAACTATATAAATAATTTATAGTTACATGCTGATTGTGTAGTGTAGGCTCTAAATAGAGAATAAAGTCCATTTGAACTAGAGAAGGCAGGAAAGAAATTTTAAAATACTCTTTGTGTTTTATATTTTGTTTATGACCATTGAAGAAGTTCAGTTTTAAAAAGGGAGTAGGGATCAAGAGGTATGATTTCAGCTAGGCCCTGAAAGATGACTGAGATCCATATAGACAGAGATCTAAATCGCAGAGAAGAAAGCAAACAAGGCAAAAACAACAACAAAAAACAACCACCACAAACAGAAGTAAGATATTTCTGATACAACCACTTGATGAAGCCGTTTTGACAAGAGGTAGGACAGCCCAATTAAAATGTGAAAGTCATGATTTCTGCCTTAAAAAAATGTGGATGTGTACAACCAGACATCTGTATTCTGTCTCTAATGGTTCCAAATAGGAAAAGGAGTACATCAAGGCTATATATTGTCACCCTGCTTATTTAACTTCTATGCAGAGTACATCATGAGAAACGCTGGGCTGGAAGAAGCACAAGCTGGAATCAAGATTGCCAGAAGAAATATCAATCACCTCAGATATGCAGATGATACCACCCTTATGGCAGAAAGCGAAGAAAAACTAAAGAGCCTCTTGATGAAAGTGAAAGAGGAGAGTGAAAAAGTTGGCTTAAAACTCAAGATTCAGAAAACTAAGATCATGGCATCTGGTCCCATCACTTCATGACAAATAGATGGGGAAGCAATGGAAACAGTGTCAGACTTTATTTTGGGGGGCTCCAAAATCACTGCAGATGGTGATTGCAGCCATGAAATTAAAAGACACTTACTCCTTGGAAGGAAAGTTATGACCAATCTAGATAATATATCGAAAAGCAGAGATATTACTTTGCCAACAAAGGTCCATCTAGTCAAGGCTATGGTTTTTCCAGTGGTCATGTATGGATGTGAGAGTTGGACTGTGAAGAAGGCTGAGCGCCAAAGAATTGATGCTTTTGAACTGTGGTGTTGGAGAAGACTCTTGCGAGTCCCTTGGACTGCAAGGAGATCCAACCAGTCCATTCTAAAGGAGATCAGTCCTGTGCGTTCATTGGAGGGACTGATGCTAAAACTGAAACTCCAATACTTTGGCCACCTCATGCGAAGAGTTGACTCATTGGAAAAGACTCTGATGCTGGGAGGGATTAGGGGCAGGAGGAGAAGGGGATGACAGAGGATGAGATGGCTGGATGGCATCACCGACTCGACAGACATGAGTTTGAGTGAACTCTGGGAGTTGGTGATGGACAGGGAGGCCTGCTGTGCTGTGATTCATGGGGTCGCAAAGAGTCGGACACGACTGAGCGACTGAACTGAACTGAACTGAACTGAATGCTCACTCCAAATATGGTGGACTTCTGTGTTCTACTTTAGTCACTTCTGTATTGCTTGAACTTTAAGTTAGCATGTATGGTTTTTATAATCAGACTTTTTTTCACAAAAGTATAGGATCACCAGTTCTTACAAGAGGGAGATAGAAGAGACATAGCTGATAAGAAACGTACACCTTGAAGGTGGGTATTATTGTGATGGGCTTTGAACATTGTGCAGAGATGTTCACCCTTGGCATGGACATCAGTGGGGAATTCCTTTGAGGACAGGTATGATAAAGCAAAAATGCAATTTATTTAAAGCTATAATTTACTTTGTATTTTATTTTGATAGAATGCCCAAGTCAGTCAATTTAGATTTGGTATTATAGTGAACATGTGTTGCTTCCTTCTCAATAATCTCTTCTTTCTTCCTAGTAATACCTTGAATTTCTCAATTATCCAGTTTGAATGGGACTGACCCTTCCTCCAACAGCTCCAAGGGTAGACCCTGATTAGTATAAGCCAGCCAGTAGATTTCATCCCCCGACCCAATGATTGTTTCATAGATGAAAATATTCCAGTAAGGTGCAAAGAGTCTCCATTCTCAGAACTGACTTGAGTAATTAGGTAAACAAACTCCCACTTTTCTGCTAGAAAATGAACCTGAAGAAGGAAGCTTCAGAGTTGTTCGCAACCATCTTTGTGACTACAAAGTGAGGGCCTGGTGAAAAAAAAAGGACTCAACCTTGACAAAGCAGAGCCAAAATTTTGAGGGAGAAAAACTGGGTGCTTGTCCTGGTTCTTGACCTGCTGGGCTGAATGAAAGCGTCCCTGAAGTCATATCTATTTTTGAGTTTTCCTGCAACATAATCCATAAATTCACTTCAATGTTTCAGCTAGATGAAGCTGAATTTTCTCCTTTCTGCAGCCAAAAATCCCAATAAATCCAAGGGGCATAGCGCTTGTGGATGTTAGTACTGTCTTGAACTCTGTAGGACGTTGTCATGTGCAGAAAATGGATCAAACGTTAGGGTTTGAATTTGTGCTTTGACAGAGTTTATAGCAGAAGCTAAAGTCCCTAAGGTTCAAATTCCCACAGGGATATAGAATTTAAAATAGTCTCACTAGTAGATTTATTATCAATTGGCTTCTAGAAATTATTTTTAGCAATCTCCTATCAAGCTTCATTTTACCTTTAATCAAGTACTGGAAGAAATGGGGCTAAAGATGTAAAGTAACTTGGGTCAGTCATTTTCGTTTATTTTCTAACCTCTTGGTGAGAAGTATTTGTACTACATTAGAAGCTGTAAAAAAAAAATTAGAAATTTAAGATTTTATTTTGAAATCAATTCACTTGGTTTTACATAAGACCCCAAATACAATCTGAAGATATAAGATGCTATTTGAAACAAGTCATTGAGTAAACATATACCCTTATTATTGAACTTAAAGATTTAATCCTTTTTTAAAAAGTGATTTTTCTCAGACTGTAGAAGCAGTTTCCTACAAATCATGTTAGACCTGGAAAGACTGTAGCAGGAGTGGCCCCAAGACTTGCATTTGTAAGAGTTGCTGTTGAAGGGCTAGCCAGAGCCATGTTTAAAAGAGTGATAACTAAGGAAATGGATGAACACTATCTGAAGAAGGAAAAGAAAATATAAGTAAAATATCAGTTGATGTTAGAGAATCCAGGCAGGTTTAGTTTATAGTCTTTAAATAGACATGGCTCTGATTTTGACAAAGGCCTTCAGAGCAGTTCAAAAAGAAGGAATAAGTGGATCCTGCGGAAGTTCTGGGAAGACTTTGCTGAACTCTGACACAACCATCAGTACCTGTCCAGGAATTAAAAGAACTTCAGAAAAAGACTTTTGAGGAACAGTCAGAATGTGTACACATACTGAATATTGTATATATTAAAGAATCATCTTTAATTTTATTGGGTGTGAAAGTGATATATATATCATTGTTCTGTTTTTTAAAAAATATTCCTATTTAAAAATATCCCTTATTTGTTAAAGATACACACACACGCGCGTCTGCACACATGCACATCCACACCATACAGAGACTTTTATCAAAGGGGAGACACCGTGAATCTTTTAAACTCTTTAATAAAGATGACATTTTCAGTCCTTACAAGTTGAAGATTGATACAAGAATGTCACATGTCATGGAAAATGGAAGATATGAAAATCACAAGAATTCTATAAATGAGTAGCAGAAACTGCTGATCCTCAGCCTCCCTGTCTTAGAGCAGCCATATGATAGAGTTCTGGCCAATGGAAGGTTAGTAGAATTGATGTGCACTCTTTCAAGCCATCAAACCTTCCTGTGGTGTTCTCATTTTTTCTCTCACCTTTCAGTTGAAGGACAGAACTCCTAGAAATGCTGCTGCTGCTGCTAAGTCGCTTCAGTCGTGTCTGACTCTGTGCGACCCCATAGACAACAGCCCACCAGGCTCCTCCGTCCCTGGGATTCTCCAGGCAAGAACACTGGAGTGGGTTGCCATTTCCTTCTCCAATGCATGAAAGTGAAAAGTGAAAGTGAAGTCGCTCAGTCGTATCCGACTCTTAGAGACCCCAGGGACTGCAGCCTACCAGGCTCCTCCGCCCATGGGATTTTCCAGGCAAGAGTACTGGAGTGGGTTGCCATTGCCTTCTCCATCCTAGAAATGAGTGAGGCCCAAAACCAGAAGGAGTCTGGATCCTGAATGACTGTCCCTCTCCCCTCTGAACTACAGTGCACTATACAGTGTTGGTTAAGAAGCAAATTTTTATTGGATTACATCCCTAACAGTTTGGTATTGTTTATTAGAGAAGTTAGTCTGTTATGATTAATACACAAGTCACCGTCAACATTTTAGACTATTAAATGATAACTAAAAGTGGTGGTTTGATTATGACCAAAGAATATTCACCGGACACAGGTTTCCTAGGAAACCAACCCTGAAATAGAGATTACTTTTCACTTTCATGCATTGGAGAAGGCAATGGCAACCCACTCCAGTGTTCTTGCCTGGAGAATCCCAGGGATGGGGGAGCCTGGTGGGCTGTCTATGGGGTCGCACAGAATCGGACATGACTGAAGCGGCTTAGCAGCAGCAGCAGGACATTTACTAGGAAGTGGCTTAAGGATCAGCACCTTCGGGAGAGCATAAGAAGTGGAACTGGACAGAAGGAGAAGTTGTATTGCGATGCATTGGCAACAAAGGCTGCTGTAATTGCATGGAGAGCTTTAGAGCTAGGATATTCTTTCAAAGATTCTCAAGTTGAAATGAGAGAGCAGTTGTACCCCTGTATGTGGGCCAGTTTTTGCATTTGAGTTTTCCTAGGGGAGTGCTGCGATTCATGGGGTCGCAAAGAGTCAGACATGACTGAGCGACTGAACTGAACTGAACTGAACTGAGGGGAGGGGAGACGATGTTGGATGAGGCAGCTTCCTTTGGCAGTGGGCAGCGCCTGAAGAGGAATTCAGCTGGGAGTCCTCAGTAGCCAACACTCCTGTAACGGGAAATTAATGCCTTAAAGATGGGTCTGGGCAGTGCAATACATATCCACTTCAAAAATATTCCAGAAGCTGGGTTGTGAGTGACAATATGCTTTTAATGAGTAAGCCAAGGAGCTATGTATTGTTTACTAAGGAGACTGGCTACTAAGGCCAAGGGATTAGTAAAGTCTGTATTGAATGCCAAGGAGTTTGAGAAAATAATATTAAGACAGCAGAAGACGGGTAGATGGGGGAGGTAGGGGAATCTTCCTGGAGGTTTTAACCAAAAGACCTGGTTAAAGATAACTGCTTAAAATAAACCCACTCCAGTGTTCTTGCCTTGAGAATCCCAGGGACCGGGGAGCCTAGTGTGCTGGCGTCCATGGGTCGCACAGAGTCGGACATGACTGAAGTGACTTAGCAGCAGCAGCAACAGCTTGGAGTAAAGCACAGCTTCTAATTGTTACCCTCCACTGACTTTCTGATTACCCATTTGATGATAATATTTCATTGAAAACCAGTTGGAGACTATTAAAATGATCAAAACAATGGTTCAGTGAGGGCTTTAAAACTTGATTCTTAATACATTTTTAAAGAAGGCAATCTTTCTCTTAAAGAATCTTTAGTATTTGCTGCAGAACAATGTCTTGAAAGGGTAGAAAAGTTGCCCAAAGATAAACTACATTTGGAGCATAGCCTAATGTTTTAAAATTACATCCCAAACTCTGATTGCTTCATAGAGTCTGAATGACTGAGGTGGTAAATTGAGGGCAATAATATTCCAGGGGTAACAAAAGAACGGCAGTGATGGAGTATCTACCTTCCTTCTTCAAAGATATTAACATTCCCCTCCCCCCAAAAAAGAATATAATTAACATTTGTATACTCACCAGTACTTTTTTATTGTTATATAATCTTTCTCTTTCTTTTTTATTGATGTATAATTGATTTTTAATATTATGTTAATTTCAAATGTACAGCATAATAATTTGATATGGTTACATATTGCAAAATGATCACCACTATAAATCTAGTCATCAACTGTCACCATACAAAATTATAACAATGTTAATGCCTACATTCTTATGCTGTACATTACATATCAAGACTTATTATTTTATAACTGGAAATTTATATTTTTTAATCTCTCTCATCTATTGCGTTCATCCCCCTCCTCTGGCAACCACCAACTTGTTCTCTGTACCTATGAGTCTATTTCTGTTTTCTTATGTTTATTTATTTGTTTTTTTCTAGATTTCACAAATAAGTGAAATTATATAGTATTTGTCTTCCTATGATATTTCACTTAGTGTAATACCCTCTAGGTCCATTCATGTTGTTGTGAATGGCAAGGTTCATCTTTTTTGTAACTGAGTACTATTTCCATTGCTTCTATAAGTTTGCATATATGTATACAACATTTTTTAATCCATTAATCTTTTGATAGACTCTTGGGTTGATTCCATATCTTGGCACCAGTACTTTTAATAGCTAATAATTTGTTACTAAATAATAATTATTTTATTCATAAAGATCTTTTATACTTGTAAATATTTTAAAATTATTTATTTTTTTATAAAAATGACTGGTTTGAATTATATTCTTTCATAACTCTATGACTTTCTACTTCACCCAATGACATTTGGATAACCTTTACTAACTCTTAAGACAAATGGAAAAAGTGGGAACTTGCCCAGGAGAGGAAATCCCCCTAAGAGTTCAGAGTTACAGAAATAAATCCTCAGGCTGACTCCAAGGGTGCTCAGTTGATCTAGTTCATGTTTCTACTGGAGTGCTGACTTCAAAGGAAACTTCCTGAAACCTCACAAATACTGACCTCTTTCAGAAGCTGGTAATATGAAGCAAAACAAAGTTTCCAAACTCATTTGCAATGAATTGTACTTGGAAACAGACAGTTCCTGTTAGAAGTAACTGTACCCTATCATGTAGTCCAGCAAACTGTCCTGGATTACCACACTTGAGAAATTCAGGTTTGTTTTTTCTAAGTTTCCTGTTCTAGGGAGAATCAATCTTTTTGATGGTTATCTCATTGGAACAGAAGTCATAGGCCTTACCTATGAAATAAAGCCTCATAATACTTACGTGTATGTGTGTGTATGTGTGAGTCAGTGTATGAAATGCTAATAAATGTAAACTATAAAAGGAATGATTTAGGGTACTCCATAAAAATACATGACCAATTTTGTCTTATTAGATAGTGTAGAATATATTATATTTGTGAATCTGCTGCCAAGGAATCCTTCCTAAACTGTTTCTGAGATGGGGATCCTGAAAAGTGAATTTTGCCAAATTCTCCTTGAAAATTATTCACTTGTTCACTCATTCAGCAAATATCTACTGAATACCTGCTATGTGCCAGGCATTATTGTAGGTGCATGGGACACATCAGTGTACAAAACCAAGATCCTTGTCTGCAAGTTATTGGACATTCTATTGTAAAGAAAGTAAGTAAAAATGTAATAAATAAGTGACTAAGTGATATAGTATATTAGAGGGTGATAGGTATACAGGAAAAAAAAGTAGATAAAGTAGATAAAAAGGATGAGAAGTGTTGGTGGGGCAGATAGTCTGCAGGATTAAGGAGGAGAATCTGGGCAAGACTTATTGAAATAGTGGGTTGTGAACACAGACCAGAGGGATCTGAAGGAATTTAACTCTGTGACTACATGACTACATGGGCAAAGAGCACCACAGTCTGAGGAAGCAGTCACACAAAGCCCTGTCTGGTTGGTTTGAGAAAGAGCAGGAGTGAACAGAGGTGATGATGCAAGCTGTGATGCAGCCATGGCCAATCCCTCAGAGTCGTCTTGAGTTAGGTCCAAATGGTCAGGTCTTTATACTCCCACAGTGATCTGTCATTGGATGTGGGCCACCGTGGAATGGCTGTAACCTTGAGCAAGATGGCTCTCTGCAGCTGAGGGGACTAAGAGCTCTAGGCTATCTACTGCCATCACTCCTAGCAGCGTTCATTGAAGAAATGCTGGGAGGTACATCTCAGTATCAGTTCCTCTGGCCTCTTCATTCCCAAAGTCACCTGTGGTTCATGATGGCTGCTGTAACTCCAGTATTCAACCAGCTGGAAGAACGGAGAGAATGAAAAGGAAATATCCCAGAAGTTGCATGTGCTACTTCTGCTCAATTTATTAGTAGAATCTAATCACATTGCCACATCTAGCTTCAAGGAAATCTGGATTATGTAGCCTTTATTTTTGGTGGCCTAGGACAGCAAACAAACAGAAAGGACATCAAATACAATCAGCCATCTCTGTTACTATCATGCTCCCCATTTTTGTAGGGAAGAGAATGTGGTTTCACAGCACAGAAGAATAAACGAAGTGCAGTCCTTTTAGCTTATTCAGGATTTCATGATTTTGGATACTGCAGAATTGACAGGCAGCAAAGAGACAATATTACCTTGAAGAGCTCACAGAAGAGAAGATTTTATGGGGGAAGGCTGTTACCACTTATATAGATAAGCGGTCAGGCCTGTGAAGTCCAGGAATGAACGCAAGGAGATTTGCATCCATAGACTGGTGGGACTTGGGGCCAGTCAGGTGGCATTAATGCAACATAAATGACCACAGAACAACTTCCTTCCTGACCCCTGTACTTGGCTGGCTTCTTCTGACTTTCCAGTCTTCTTTACTGGCTCTTCTTCCCATCCTTGACTCTTTAAGGTTGGGATACTTCCTAGGTTCTGCCCTTAGTCCTCTTCTCTTCTCACAATGAATCATTGTGCATTCCTTTCCTTTATTGGTTCATATAACTCTTTGAGAATATGATGACCTTCAACCCCAGAAAACTGTCCATATAAACATCACCAATTTATTGAGTAGAATAACTTAATAGAATACCAACATTAAAGATTTTACTTTTCTCCCATCTTTGTCTTTAACAATGTCATATCAACTCTTCCTTAAAATAGGTCCTTCATGACGTGTCAGGAACAGCCCATAGCTTTCTAGACTAAAAACAGCAGTGGACTCCACTTTAAACTTTAACCACATTTCCACTTTTCCACTGACTGAGACTTGATCGGTGGTCTAAGGACCTTCAAAGTCAGCTCTTTGGCTCTTCCCCCACCCCTCTCTTCTCATTCACTGGGTAAGAATTCTCTAGGAGGAGATGTAGGATTGCCTTGTGTAACTGATCTTCCTCTGACTCTGTCCAGACCTGTTCTCAGTAGCTGGACTCTGCCAGGTGATGGCTTCTACCTTGTAGATGGTGAGTGAGACTTTCTCTGGGTACTTCTCAGAGTCATCTTGGCTGTCTCTGATGCTAAGAATCTCTTTCATCCTTTACTCCCATTATGGGTTAATAAGTTTATGTACCCCTCCCCCCCAATTTATATGTTGAAATCCTAACCTCCAGCGTGGTGGCTTTAGGAGCTTGGGGTTTTGAAAAGTGATTAGCTCCTGAAGGGGCCCTCATGAGTGGACTTGATGCCCTTATAAAGCACAATCCAGAGAGCTCCCTCACCCCTTCCACCATGTGAGGATGTAATGTGAAGGTGGCTAGCTATGGACCAGGAGGCAAGTCTTCACCAGACAATGAATTTGCCAGTGCCTTGATCTTGGACTTCCTAAGATCTCCCAGCCTCCAGAACTGTGGGAAATAAAGTTTAACAAATAAGCCAGCCAGTCCATAGTATTCTGTTGCAGCACTCTGAGTAGACTAGAATGACTCCAAAGACTTTCTCTGAAAGAACATCACCTCTCTCAGCTGGTGGTTGCCTGGACAGCCTTACAACGTCTGTCCTCAAGTCCCCTTCATTAATACATTTTCTATATGTAATTGCACATACATAAAATATTTGCATTCTACAGGTGGGCAAATCTCAGAGGAAGAGGAAAGAATGGGTTGAATTAAACATGCCCTAATTTCTGCCTCCAAATTCATCAATCAGATACCTCTCTGCTCTGTGGAGGTCAGTGAGTGATGAGGAAAAAGGAGGACTGAAGTGTTACTCTACCGGAAGTACCATGACATGGTAACATCAGGTGGGGGGAGAAATGTTCCTGACTAATAGTTTACGTGTAACTGTCTAGTATACAACTACATTAAGATATGTCACATAGGTATATTGAACTTAAAGTCTATCATACTGAGCTCATTATTTTCAGATACATTCCAATCTTGTAATCTGTATTTTCAACTGTATTTTTATCTAATTGCCCACATACTTATTCATGGAAAAAAATCTAGAAAATCATCTAGGATTCTCCTTAGCTTCCCCATCATCCCAGTCAATCAACAGACTTTATATTTTATATCTCTCTAGAATCTCGTCCCTATTTCTCTTGCTTTAGTTGAGGCTATGACTACTTCCAATTTGAATTATTGCAACAACCTTCTAATCAATTTCTTTACATCCAGATTTACCTAAAATTTTCCCAGACTGCATCTAGTGCAGTCCTTCTAAAATTCAGATCTCATGAAGTGATGCTCCTGTCTGAAACCCTCCAGCAGGTCACTACTGTACTACGTTTGTTTGTTAGTTGCTCAGTTGTGTCCCCACGGACTGTAGCCTGCCACACTCCTCCGTCCATGTGATTTCTCAGGCAAGAATACTGGAGCGGCTAGCCCTTTCCTTCTCCAGGGCATCTTCCCTATCCAAGGATCAAACCCCGGTCTCCTGCATTGCAGGCAGGCTCTTTACAGTCTGAGCCACCAGGGAAGCCTGTACTATGTTGTTTATCAAAATGTGGTCCTTAGAACACCTTTGGCTAGAATCACTTGGATGGGATATTACAAATACAAATTCCTAGGCCCGATGGAACACTTAGAATCTCTGGGGACATAATCCTGAAGTTTGCATTTTTGACTTGTATATTTAGAAAGTGGTTTTTATACCCAAATTTTGGTGTGAATGCTAATCTGTAAAATAAATCTAAACTCCTTTTCAGAGTGTATAAAGCTCTTTAGCATTTGACTTCTATCACCTTTTTAATTTTTTGTGCTACCACTACCATCTTTGTTTTGGGAAACATGTTTCCTAATAAGCCGTCTCATATTTCTTTGTCTTTGAATATGCTAGTTCCTTGGTTTGGAACATTTTTCTCCTTCAACTCTCTTTAAGCTCATGAAAACCATTTTAGCCTTCAAAATCTTATTACTTTCACTCTCTCTCTTTAATGTAGATACACACACACACACACACACACACGAATCCTATCTATCATCTCTATTTGGCCTTATGCAACTGTTGGAGCTAGTTGAGCACTCTCCATGTAGGACTGCTGTCTCTATCTCTGCTAATACTGGGAAGGAAGAAGGATATGAAGTGGGAAAGATGACTAAGGGCAGGCAGGAATCCAATAAGTCTGAGGTGCAATCCCACAAGGACAAACAGTAACCTATATTTTTATTCTTGTTGCCTCTGATGATGATACCTGATGATGATAAGCATATATTGCAGGAGCTAGGGCTCTTCAGTACTGAGACAAAAAATACACACTTGGACCAGGAGCTGGAGGAACTAAAGGATGATCCAGGGGAAGATAGAGCAGTTGCTGTTTCCCTAATATCCTCTAAATCTTTCAAGAATCGTCCTTGTGGTCCACTGTAACTGGACGCATAAAAGAAAGTGAATTCTAGGAAATGTTGCACTCAGCCAAGCTGATAAATTAAGAAATACAGCACACACTGGATAATCTAGTTTGGGCAGGGTAGTCTCATTGGTGAGATGACATTTTCACAGCTACTAAAGTGAGAGATTGGGCCAACGGAATAAAATGGCCAAGATATGCAAAGGTCTTAAAGCAATAATAGCAAATAGCTAAGCCAAAGGAAAGGCAAGTTTCAGCTGAGTGTCAGGAATAGTTTGGAACTAACATCTTAAACCACCATGACTTTCTTCCTGCTATTCTGTTTATCTGTGTCAACTTCATCCTTTTCCACTTAAAACTGCTTTCCTTCACCTGGTAGAAATGTGGTCACTTAAATTATTAAATTGTCTTTGTACTTTCTGTGATAGTCCATCAAAAAAAATCTGGGGGAAATTACTTATTGTTTTTACTTGGGTTAGTTGTCCATCCTTGGATAAATTATGTAGTATCAAAGGATGGAGTATGATATTAATTATCTGTTCTTGTATAATAAACTACTTCAAAATTTAGAAGCTTTAGAAAGCAATGGCTATCTGTTCTGGCTATCTCACAGTTTCTGTTCAACAGGAATTTAGGAGCAGCTTCGTTAGGTTTATGTCTTGGGCAGAAGTAAAGTCATCTCTGATGAAATTGCAGTCAAGATGTCAGTTGGAGTTGCAATGATGTGAAGGCTTGACTAGGCTGAAGGATTCACTTCCAAGGGGACCCATTTACACACCTGCTAAATTAATGCTAGAGGCTCAGTTCCATGCCATGTAGAAATCTTCATAGCTGCTTGAATGGCTTGAACGTTCTTATGACATGACATCTGGCTCCCCCCCAGAGTAAGTGATCTAAAGGAGCAAGAAAGATGCTGTGATATTTTCTTTTTTAATTTGTTTTTTATTAAAATTTACTTTTATTTTTTATTGAGATATAACACATATAATAATATATTATGAAGACATAGAAGTCATACTCTGTTATTCCTTAATATCCTAATAGTTATATAGGTCAGGCTCATTCAGTGTGGGAGGAGACTACATGCGTGTGTGAATGCCAAGAGGTGAGATTCACTGGGGGTAATTTGAGGGGATGGATCACAAGGTGTTTGTAATTTGCACAGCTTGCATTAGGTTCTTAGTCTATGTGGAAAGACTGAGGATAAAATATGATATCACAGGAGAACATTCAACTCCCTTAAGTGAAGAGAAGAGACACTATATGGACAGAGTAGATAAAGAAGAAATATCTGGACAAATTGGGGGAAGGATGCTGGGGAAAAGATAAATGTCGATTACTAGTCACATTGTTATAAACACTCATATTCATGCCTTGAATGAATCTCTGTGGTACCTTTTGGCAGTCTATATCCCAGTCATCAATTTACAAATGTCTCTCTTCTGCTAGATTATGAGACCCCTTTTTTCATCTTTGAATCTACATCACCAAGTACGTTATCTGGCACAAAGCAGACAACCAAATATACATGAACTGAATGGAACTAAACAGACGAGGACATGAGCAGAGTTCTTAAATAATACAAGGTATGGTTAGTATATAGAATCAACATCCAATCTCAGATTAGAAGGCATTTCTTGACACTTGAAAGACATGTTCTTTAGATGAAATAAGTTAGAAGTTTATGAAATGTGTATCTTCAAAAGTTAGAATAGGCTAGATTATGAATAATTTACATTCAACACTAAATAAATAATATTTATTGAATAAATGAAAATTTGATAAGACTTTTATTTGTTGGTGTCAGGAACAGAAGCCCAGCTCAAACTAAGCTTAACAATAAAAAGAGAGTAAACTGGAGTAATTAATGGAATCCAAGAGGCTCCAGGTCCTCAAGACTAGAACCACTAAGTGTAGCACAAAAGGAAACCTAGAAATTCTTTTCCTCATGACCCTTATCTCTGGTCTCTTCCCACATCTGCTTCACTTTCTTAGTGTTGACCAACTTTCTTGTTTTCAAACCACATATCAGGAGTAATGGTTCTCAAGTTAGTATTTATAGGAGACTAGATTAGGAGAGATGATCTGTTCCTCTCAGTTCCAGTTGTAAAATTCTTGGGAAATGACCGATAGACTCCTTTAAGGTCAAGTCTCCCTTCTCAAAACAAACTGATCATACTTGGGGGGCAGTGTCACATTGTAAAAATATTGCAAAAGCTGCTGCAACCCTAGAGATTGGACCATGGCGGGGAGGCAACTCCTGAAAAATAGCTGCTGGGTAGACAAAATAATAGGCATCTCTTCCATGAAGATTTAGATAAGTTAAAGGATGACATATTCATTATAAAACACAAAGTTTGTTCAAGGTCCAACACAGTCTCTGGAGCTTGATGTGAAGTCCCAAGATAGTCTCCATGTCACTGTAAGAAATGATTGGTTGGAATCTTGGTCTGAGGCAGGGTAACATTTGTCATGTTCTTGTCATAATTACAACATCACCCTGGCTGGGTTGAAAGCACTGTCTGTATTGCTCCATGTAATGAAAAGTGTTTAATTAAGATTTTAATTTCCTTTGCTGATGTGTTGAGGAAGTTGTCAGAAGAGATTAACTATAGATTACAGCATTAACTACATCATTTAGCTGTAAAGGAGGATCCAGATGACTTTTATAACACCTACCTCCTTCTAAAATTTTGGTGACAACTGTGGTAGATTTGCTAATAACTGACTTCAGCATCTGGGAGTTTAATGCCTATGTTTAAACTCAAATGTTTTTTGATGCTACCTACTCTTTTTTGTTTCATGTACTTTGGCAAAAAAGAAAGTGTCTCTAAAAGGTCTTAAGACCTCCATTACGAATGTTATTACAGTAAAAATAGAAAATGTAAGATTATTGAATGTGAAAGTATAGAAGAATATGTTCTTGATCTAGTTTTTAAAGGAAGAGAAATTATGATCATGTTAAAGTTACTTCCCTACAACATTCCTTTCTTAGTCTGTTTTGGACTGCTATAACAAAATACTGGTAGCTTATAAACAACAGATATTTATTTCTCACAGTTCTGAAGGCTGGGAAGTCCAAGGTCAAGGCACTAGCAGATTCAGCATCTGGTGGGAGCTGGCGTCTTTGACGGCTCTCTTTTTGTCATAACTTTGCATGGCAGAACAGGCAAGGAAACTTTCGGAGTCTCTTTTAAAATAATTTTATTAATTAATTTCTTTTATCTGTGCTGGATCTCCATTGCTTCCCTGGCTTTTCTCTAGTTGAGGTGAGTGGGGGCTCCTCTCTAGCTGCGGCGTACAGGCGCTGCTGTGGCTTCTCTTCTTGCGGCGCGCAGGCTCCAGGGCGCACAAGCTTCAGCAGCTGAGGCACGTGGACTTAGTAGCTGTGGTTCCCGGGCTCTCGAGCACAGGCTCAGTAGCTGGGACACACAGGCTTAGTTGCTCTGCGGCATGTGGAAGCTTCCAGGATCAAGTATCGAACCTCATCCCCTGCATTGGCAGGAGATTCTTTATCACTGAAGCATCAGGCAAGTCCCAGGGTCTCTTTTAAAAAGGCATTAATTCCGTGGGTGGAATTCCATGGGCTTTGCTTTCATGACATAATTACTTCCTGAAGACTCTGCCTCGGAATACCTTGGAGGTTAGGATTTCAACCTACAAATTTTGGGGAACAAAAGTATTTAAGCCCCAGTAGTTTACTATCAAGTAAATGGCTTCAAATCAGCAAGGATAACATAGTATATGTGTGTGTGTGTGTGTGTCTTTTGAGGGGAGGAACTAGGAAGAATGAAGCCTATTAGATCCTTTCTTCAATGCCCCCCATTGTTTATCATAGACTACACTCCCCATGCTTTTAGTAGTACCACTGAAGTCAGCATTAGAACCAGGGAAACGATTGCCACACCACCAGTGTTCTCTGCTCATTTCCGCCTTTGTGTGGGCTGAAAGAGGAGGAAGCATATACCGGCCTCCTCCACTGCCTGTTAAGTTACTGTGCTCATTTTTCCCTGGCCTTCCATGTTTCTGACTTTAGGCTTTTTCACATTTCTGGGACTATGTTTAATGCCACTAGCTTTTCCATTAAGATCTAGCCTTCATCTAGAGTCTTTTCATTCACTGACTTTTTAAAAATCTACTTTGAGGTCCAAATTTTGATGTAATGTTCTTCTCAGGCTCATCAAGGCCAACATGTACTGCTCATTATTATTATAATTCTGTTTCCTTTAAATAATCAATGGTCAACTCCTTAAAGTGAATTCTATGAATTTTGGCAGATTTACACTTTTTTCTGTCTTCCATTTATTTTCAAGTATTTTATTATCAAAATGTTTCACATTTTGGAAAATCTGTATATTCTCTCCACTTCTGAATATAATTTTTTTAAATGAATAATAAAGTAAATGTGTTCTAAGCTTCTGGGTAATTAATCCATCCTGTGTCTGTGGTCTAGATAAGAAAAATTATAAAACTTTTGTCAGCCCTACAGAGACAGACAACTCAAAGAGGGGTAGGGCCATTACATTCTGTAAGGCTCTGCACAGAGATGGGGAGACAGAGTCCCAAACAAAGCCAGAATTCACTTGTTTGGACCTGCCCAGTATTAGTCATCTGTCAGCCTGATTATATAGTAATCAGAAGCTTAGCAGTAACAAATTACACAGTGCTAAGAAATCCTTCAAATGGATTTGTCTCTAAATTCATGGCTTTCATTGTGTCATTAATTTTGTAGCATTTATGTTGTGGTTTAAATTAATACTTTACTATCTTCTATGTTTTCTTTTTAAACTCCTTCTCCCAAATTCCTCCCAAACACTTTTGACTTAGGAATTCATGCATGAAACAAAGTAAGTTCCAATAAATATTTGTTAAATGAATAAATATAAATAGGGACAGAATAATAGATTATTTTAGTCTGGCTTCTTAACTTTCTGTATCTGGATTTCTTTGGCTGTCTAATGAAGCCTATGGACCCATTTCAGAATAATGCTTTTAATACATAAAATAAAACATGCAAGATTACAAAGGAAGTCAAATATATTGAAGAAATAAAGTATTTCTGAAAATTGATATAAAATAATATATGGATTTCTTTATCAATCCATTAAATCAAGTGATTGTGTCCAATAACTACAATAATTCTGAAGTACATAGTGATGAATACAGGCTTCTCTGGTGGCTGAAATGGTGAAGAATCTGCCAGCAAAGCAGGAGACTTGGATCTGATCCCTGGGTTGGGAAGATCCCTTGGAGAAGGGAATGGCTACCAGCTCCAGTTTTCTTGCCTGGAGAATTCCATGGACAGAGGAGCCTAACAGGCTACAGTCCTGATTATAATGATTTTTTGAGATATCTGCAACAACTGTAATGAGGTATAAAAATATCTGAAATGTCTATTGGTGACAGTGTCTTGTACTAAGGCTGCCGTCTCCTGATGTTGTTGGCGTCTGCTTCATGACTCTTGGTCATGGAGTTCTTTTCATCTCGGGATCCAAAGTAACCTTACTTGTGCCCAGAGTTTCTGAAAGTCTCTCTTGAAAGCTGACCCTTCAGACTTTTGCTCTTTCCCTCTCATCCCCTGCAGGCAACCCTCAGAAGTTCCCCGATTCCCACTCCCTCCAGAGGAATAAATGATATTGCAGATAGGTGAAGGAACATTTATTTACCACGCCCTCCCTGCCCTCCAATCAACAAAATCTTAAAGACATAGTTCTGATTTTGTTTTTCACCCTGCGTGGCTTTAATTCTTTGGGTGGCAGCATCACCTTGTTTATTTTGGGTCTGTTTCCAGTCATTCTGGTTGCAGAATTTTGGAACTGATATTGACTGTGTCTCCCTGTGCCTGCTGACATCATAGCCCAGAAGTTGTGCTGACACCCAGCTGGCTAGAATGATGATTCCAGCTGCTTCTAGACTTACTGGGCAGCCACCTACATCTTAATGCGAAAGGTAGAGAGGTCAGTGGATTGCAACTATATTTTAAGGTAAAACTCTAAGCAAACCCTTTTATCTAAGACCTGACCCCACTTTAAATATGATAGATATTCTCTTTCTATTGGTGACAGTGTCTTGTACTAAGGTTGCCATAGATAAGGGTTCAGTCCTTAGCACTCTTTACTCTTCTTCATAATCTGCAACAATTCCCAGGCTTGGCTTCTCTGGGCCCTTCACTCCACTCCCTGACCTTCTTCTCTGGAGAGCTGGAGCCTGCATTTTGTGCTCTCTGTCTCTTGGTTGTAGTCCTGCCATGAACAGGCAGAGTGATGGTTAACTTTACGTGTTAACTTGGCTAGGCTATGTCACCCAGTTGTTCGGTCAAATATCAGGCCAGGTGTTGTTGTGAAGGTATTTTTAAGGTGTGATTAACATTTACATCAGCACACTTTGAATTCAGTTCAGTTCAGTAGCTCAGTCATGTCTGACTCTTTGCGACCCCATGAATCACAGCACACCAGGCCTCCCTGTCCATCACCAACTCCCGGAGTTCACCCAAACTCTTGTCCATAGAGTCGGTGATGCCATCCAGCCATCTCATCCTCTGTCGTCCCCCTCTCCTGCCCCCAATCCCTCCCAGCATCAGACTCTTTTCCAATGAGTCAACTCTTCGCATGAGGTGGCCAAAGTACTGGAGTTTCAGCTTTAGCATCATTCCTTCCAAAGAACACCCAGGGCTGATCTCCTTTAGGACGGACTGGTTGGATCTCCTTGCAGTCCAAGGGACTCTCAAGAGTCTTCTCCAACACCACAGTTCAAAAGCATCAATTCTTCGGCTCTCAGCTTTCTTCACAGTCCAACTCTCACATCCATACATGACCACAGGAAAAACCATAGCCTTGATTAGATGGACCTTTGTTGGCAAAGTAATGTCTTACATACTTTGAGTAGATTACCTTAAATTACGTGTGGGTGGGCCTCATCCAACTGATTGAAGTCCTTAAGAGAAAAGAAAAGACTGAGGAAGAAGGAGCTCTGGCTCTAGTCTGCCTTTGGGTCCCTAGGCTGCTGCCCTCCTGCCCATTCCATACTTGCCAGCCTCCTCAGGTAAGTGAGTATCTTCCTTAAAATCTCTCTCTTTTTCCATCCTGATGGTTCTATTTCTCTGGAGAGCCTACTACTAATAATGATTCATTGTTCTGAACCTTGATGACTTTACCCCTTGACGGTGAGATTTGTTCTCTGTTGGTTCTTCTCCCACTGTCTTGTTATTTGTATCTGTTCTCACCAATGCTATTACCTGCCTGTCCCAAACATGATTTTTTCCATTTCTTAGAGTACTGGATATTTTATTTTCCAGTGGCCTTTAGCGGGCTTCCCTGCTGGCTCAGATGGTAAAGAGTCTGCCTGCAATGTGGGAGAACCAGGTTTGATCCCTGGGTTGGGAAGATCCCCTGGAGAAGGGAATGGCTACCCACTCCAGGATTCTTGCCTGGAGAATTCTATGGACAGAGGAGCCTGGCAGGCTACAGTCCATGGGGTTGCCAAGAGTCAGACACGACTGAGCAACCAACACTTTCACTTTTGCCAACACCATTTCTACAGCAGGATCAGTTTTCTCCGAACCTCTCCCTTTGTCCCTAGGTCTTGTCTGTCTTCTCCCCAGACTAAGCTAGTGAGGTCCCAGAAATGTAGTGCTCGAGTCTGAGGAATCTTGTTCTTTCTAAGCATAGAACATGTTCTAAGTATATCATTAGCTCCAGTTATGAAAGCGTGGATGTTTTCCTTAGTAAATGAAGAGATTCATAATCTGGTTTTTATTTCATTTCTTGTGAATTTGATTAGTGTGATGTAGTCATCTAGAATCAGTGCATGTATGACTGGACTAAGGAAACTGAATTTTCAGGACCAGCCAAGTCAAGTTGATGAATTGAGTAAAGGTACTTGTGTTAGCTTCCTAGGTTTTCTGTAACAAATTGCCTCAGATTTTGTGGCTTATTCTCCTCCAGTTTTAGAGGCCAGAAGCTCAAAACTCGAGGACTTTTCTCTAGAGGCTTTAAGGACAATTTCTTCTTTGCTTCTTCCCGGTTCTTGTGACTCTCAGCATTCCTCAGTTTCCTTGGCCTGTGGTCGCATCACTCCAGTCTTTGCCTCCATCTTTATATCATCTTCTCCTCTATGTATCTGTGTTAAACTTCCCTCTGTTTTTTTCTTATAAAGAAACTTATGTTGGCGTTAAGGCCACCCAGAGAATCCAGGGCAATCTCACCTAAAGATGACATTCACAGGTTCTGGAAATTAGGATATGGGAAGATCTTAAGGGAGCCTTTTTTTTTTAACCCACCACAGTATCCTTTTGCAACAGCCAGATCCCTCTTTGACTTCTCTTAATTTCAAGCGTGCATGTGAAAGTGTTAGTTGCTCCGTTGTGTCTGACTCTTTGTGACCCTATGGATCACAGCCCACCAGGCTCCTCTGTTCGTGGGATTCTCTAGGCATGAATACTAGAGTGGGTTTACATGTCCTCCTCTAGGGGATCTTCCTGACCCGGGGATCAAACCCAGGTCTCTTTTGTCTCCTGCACGGGCAGGCAGATTCTTTACCACTAGGGCCACTTTGAAATGGGTCAACATAATGTGCAAATTCGGAGAAGGCAATGGCACCCCACTCCAGTAATCTTGCCTGGAAAATCCCATGGGCAGAGGAGCCTGGTAGGCTGCCGTCTATGGGGTCGTACAGAGTCGGACACGACTTAAGCGACTTAGCAGCAGCAACAGCAGCAATGTGCAAATTGCAGTCTACAGAATGGGGTTGGGAGAGGTCATTTCAAGAATGTCATATCCACATTTTTAGCAAATTTCTTTGTAGAGTCAATGATATGAGGCAGTCTAAGAAATTGACCTTGGTAGGGCTGGCCATGCAAAATGCATCAAAACAAGGCCAGGAGCAAAGAGTGTCCATTGTTTGAATTCTGGTGACCCTAATTACTCATAAAATAATGAAACCCAAATGTATAATTTCAGATTCAGGATAAGATAGTTGTTCTAGTAAAATGGATGTTTGTGGCTCAGCTGGTAAAGAATCCACTGCAATGTGGGAGACCTGGGTTCAATCCCTAGGTTGGGAAGATCCCAGAAGAGAAAAGCTACCCACTCCAGTTTTCTGGCTTGGAGAATTCCAGACACTGTATAGTCCATGGTGTCGCAAAGAGTTGGGCACAACTGAGCGACTTTCACTTCACTTCACTTCAACACTATTAATACATTGGCTAGAAGTGCAAGAAATCAGTCAGATCCAGTTGTGATGTATGAATAACTGGTAAAGAGACTTTCTATAACATTTTTTCTTAATCATATCTTAATAATCAGTGATTTTTTTTAATACTTTTTTTGGTCACACCATATGGCATGCAGGATCTGTTCCCCGACCAGGGATCAAACCTGTGTCCCTTGCGATGATAGCTTGGAGTCTTATCCATGGGACCATCAGAGAAGTCCCAATAATTCATTCAATGAAGAATTGCTAGATGAATGAATGGATTTCATGGCATTGTGATGTTGCTAGAGTCTGTGGTGTGGCATTCTGTGCTTTTCCTTGCTGTTAAGGATGGTTAGCTGGAGAAGGCAATGGCACTCCGCTCCAGTACTCTCGCCTGGAAAATCCCATGGACGGAGGAGCCTGAAAGGCTGCAGTCCATGGTGTCGCTGAGTGAGACACGACTGAGTGACTTCACTTTCCCTTTTCACTTTCATGCATTGGAGAAGGAAATGGCAACCCAGTCCAGTGTTCTTGCCTGGAGAATCCCAGGGACGCGGGAGCCAGGTGGGCTGCTGTCTATAGGGTCGCACAGAGTCGGACACGACTGAAGCGACTTAGCAGCAGCAGCAGCAAGGCTGGTTAGCAAAAGTGTTTTAAGAAGGAACTTTGCCATACCTCTAGGAATCTATGTTAGGAAATCTACATAGATTTGTAAATATGTACACCATGTGTAGATAGTTTTGCTTTTCTGAGGTATTTTTCCCTGGATGGCTCATCTGCAAGGGAGAATCAGTGTCATTCTTTTTGCATCCAATCCTTCCATCAGTATCCTTAAAACTGAGAAATAAATTTTTTGTTCAGTGTATTGTTGATGAATTTGAATACTAACATGTCACTCTTAACCAATGATATTTACTTATTGAAAAGCACCAATTGTATCCATATGTATGATTTTATTCAATGAAGGGTATGGCTTTGCCATAAAACATTTTGAATTTGGAAAATCTGATGACTATATCCCATTTGTGTTGATTGATGCCTGTACTACTGAGTTCTCAATACTTTTGGTGGTGTGCATTATCTCCCACTTCAATTTTGGTGAGAAAGCTATTTTTCTGTACACATCCTTTCCCTAGACGATAGCTTTGGAGATCAGAGGGTGGTGGTCTAAACACTGAACAAGCACGTCAAACTTTCTTTCTGAGGGTAAAAGCAGGGGCACTTCAAGAGATGTTACTAGTGAGTAACTGCTCTGACTAAGCTTTGACAGATGATTGCTTTCATTGGCTGCTATTCTGGGTTCACACTATCAGCAGGAACCAGAAATGTGATTCTCTTCTGACCCTCAATTTTAGCAGAGAATGCACACTGAAGAAGCTTATGGAGGGGAAAATAGGATTGGGAAATACCATAGTGGTAGTAGCAACATAATCAACACTCTCGACTAAAGATATTTTCCTATTTTAAAATATCCCTGAATGTTGTTTTTTTTTAAACACCACAATAAAAGTGCACTCTCAAACATATTTTGGTTTCGAGAAGATACAAACAGTAGTCTGTGTTGCAAGGCATTCTCACATTCTCAGGACTCAACATAAAACACTGTGTAGGAGAAATTATATTCTTTTCACATTAGGCCAAGTGGCTTACCTACCAGTCAGGTTTTTAAAGAATGAGATGAACTATATGTTTTGCTTTTTTGTATTGAAGCAAATTAAACTTTGTTCTTAAACAGGACAGTGATTTTTTTAAACATCGAGCACACATTTAAAAAATATTTTCTTTTTATTTCATCTGAATTTGTATTTAAGGAAAGAATATTTTCTTACAGTGTAACTTGTTTTTATAACTTTCAGAACATCAAAAGTCTTTGAAATGATAAAAGCAAGTACCTTTTTTAGTTTTTATTTTTAATTTCTGATGCATCAAAAGTTCTTTGAATTTGTTTCCTTTTTCTTAAATTTATCTAAAAGTAATATGTACCCTCAGACAGGAAGAGTTATAAACATGTCTGCATTAATGGTTCCCATCAAAAAAGAGAAAGTTCTGGAAAAGTTGCAGTATTCTAAATTTTTTTACCAAGAAGAAGAATTTTATGTATTCCAAATTCATGTTAATTACCTATTATTAAAGCCTTAGATGCCAAATATCTTGTGAATTCAGTATGTATTTCCATCTATACCTATATCTATGCCTCTATAACATTTGGTATATTGACAGACTCTTTATATCTATTACATCAGCAATTCAAATTTCTGCTTATTTTAAAGCTGCCCAGAGCACCATCTAAATGGCTAGTATTATCATTTCAGTTTGCTGTGCAAGGTGGAGTGAAGGGGTTCGACTTAGGGATAGCAGAGTTTCAGGGTACCCAGCATGCTCAGATAATTATTTCCTTAAAAATAGATTCTTGGTAGCTATCACATGAGGTTGAAATGATATGTTTACAAGAGCATATACCAGAATTGTTGTTGTGAATTCTTCCTAAATCTCTGTCCAGTATAAAAATATATCCAGGATGGTCCAGTGTTTAAGAATCCACCTTGCAGTGCAGTGGACTTGGGTTCGATCCCTGGTTGGGGAACTACGATCCCAGATGCTGCTAGGCAGCTAAGCCCAGGTGCCACAGCTACTGAAGCCTGCGTGCAACGACTTCCGAGCCCACGCACCACAGCTAGAGTTCATGTACTGCAACGGAAAGATCCAGTGTGATACAAGAAAGACCCCACGTGCCTCAGTTAAGGCTTGACACAGTGAAATGAATATTTAAAAAATATACCCAGGAATCAGGAGATTAAATAGTAAGTACTGTGCAGAGAGTATGGACTTTGGAGTCAGACAGACATGGATTTGGATCCCAGATCTGTCCCCTGGTAAGTTAGTGTTTGTGAGCCTCTGTTCTGCCATCTTTAAAATAGAGATAATATCATCTTTATAAATTAAATTAGAAAATGTATATAAAATGCTTATTAGAGTATCTGGTAGATCAAATCTGCTATAAATATTAATATTTCCTACCTTTTAGAAACCTGAATTAAATTAAAATAAGTTTGCTGCTGCTGCTAAGTCACTTCAGTCGTGTCTGACTCTGTGCAACCCCATAGATGGCAGCCCACCAGGCTCCCCTGTCCCTGGGATTCTCTAGGCAAGAACACTGGAGTGGGCTGCCATTTCCTTCTCCAATTCATGAAAGTGAAAAGTGAAAGGAAAGTCACTCAGTCGTGTCCGACTCTTTGTGATCCCATGGACCGCAGCCCACCAGGCTCCTCTGTCCATGGGATTTTCCAGGCAAGAGTACTGGAGTGGGGTGCCATCGCCTTCTCCGAAATAAGTTTAGTATACTGTAATAAAGCAAAGTCCCTTATATACATTATTACAATCATTAAAATAGATTCCTAAAAAAATTATGATTGAGTCTATTAGCAATTGAGTTGGGAACTCTAAGTAACTTGAACTTTCTCCTTTAATAATAGTATGTGTGTTCAATCACTAAGTCGTGACCGACCCTATGTGACCCTATGGACCATAGCCTGCCAGGCTCCTCTGTCCAAAGGATTCTCTAGGCAAGAATACTAGAGTGGTTTCCCATTTCCTCTTCCAGAGGATCTTCCTGACCCAGGGATCGAACCCTGGTCTCCTGCATTGCAGGCAGATTCTTTACCGCCTGAGCCACCAGGGAAGCCCTAATAAAGGCCTGTCTAGTGAGGCTATGGTTTTTCCAGTGGTCATGTATGGATGTGAGAGCTGGACTGTGAAGAAGACTGAGCTCCGAAGAGTTGATACTTTTGAACTGTGGTGTTGGAGAAGACTCTTGAGAGTCCCTTGGACTGCAAGGAGATCCAACCAGTCCATTCTGAAGGAGATCAGCCCTGGGATTTCTTTGGAGGGAATGATGCTAAAGCTGAAACTCTAATACTTTGGCCACCTCATGCAAAGAGTTGACTCATTGGAAAAGACCCTGATGCTGGGAGGGATTGGGGGCAGGAGGAGAAGGGGACGACCGAGGATGAGATGACTGGATGGCATCACTGACTTGATGGAAGCGAGTCTGAGTGAACTCCGGGAGTTGGTGATGGACAGGGAGGCCTGGCATGCTGCGATTCATGGGGTCGCAAAGAGTCAGACACAACTGAGCAACTGAACTGAACTGAAATAAAACCAGTAGAGGTATAGCCATAATAATAGATATTTATTGGGTATTATGGGTCATGTGTTTTGCTACATGAAGTACTGTTCAATTTTTATAACAATTTCGTGAGGCAAATACTACTATTATCCCTATTTTGGGAAGGTTCAGTAACTTGCTCAAGGTCACACAATTAGTAAGTGGCAAGACTGGGACTTGAATTTAGGTCTCTATGACTTCAAGTTGTGTGCCTAAATGAAGGTATGGCAGTGAACATAGAGTATTAAGAGTTGAAAAGAATTGGAATTCCTGAGTGTTTGCATGGTGGCCTAAAGGAGAGAGTGGAGTCAAATTAGTGCCTCACTCATGGTGCCTTTCTGGGTAGAACAGTTGCAAGTAACAAAAACCCTTACGAGTTAACTTAAGCTCCTCCAAAGAATTTACTGTCCAGTTCCAGTGATGACCCACAGGACACAAAGCCAGGAATGCAGCTGCTGTAGGAATGCAGGGAGTATTCCTTTCTCTTCTCTGAACATCTGGTTCACTTATGTCTATGCAGATACGCTTCCTTGGTGCCCAGCCTGCATGGGACAATTCATCACTGGTCTTCAGCTCCCAAATTTGCCTGCTTCAGGTTCAGCTACATAGAGAAACATTCTCTTTTTCTCTCCTAATTCAAAGGAAATCAAGCTGACCCAGTTGGAGTCAGGTGCCCCCACACCAAGAAACTGTTGCCAGGGCTGCAGAGTTATATAACACAGGCTTGACCTCTAGGAAACAAGCCAGCGCTAGGAGCAGTCCCCAGAGAAGAGGTCTAGGTGACAACTTCATGTGTGGCCACCACCGTGGCACTCAGGAAGAGGAATGTCCAGGGTCCTAGGCAGTGGCAAGGAGGCAGTAGCTGTTGTCTTCATTCCAGGAACGTTTATCCTAAGGATTGTGAAACATCTGCATTAATGGTTAGCTGCAAATAGCTTTATGTTTTAAGACTTTCTGTCTTAGAGACATCATTTGGTACAGAGCCCAATATCTCTCCCTGGGTATCAAATGTATCAACTCTGTATATCATCAAAGATAAGATAATATCCATTCTACATTGTCCCCTCTTAAATCTAGATTGACTCCAGAAAGTTTGAAGTTCAGGTAATAGGGTGCTGTGGTAGCTGGGGTGCTCAAAACATTAATTCTGGGGGAAAACTTCATGGGTGTGGCAGCATTTTTTTAAAACTTGCCATTTCATAGTTGTAAGCATTTTTTATTTTCTAAGCTTGAGACTTAAACTTAGACAGTTTCTTTATTTTGGGAAAAGCTATACTGAAAAGTAAATTAAGTTCTTTCCCATTGTTCTTGGGGAAAAAATGTAATGCAAAGGAGTTATTCGGGAACAGATGCATCCAACAGAGCAGCTTTGTTTAGTAAAATACACTGGGTATACTTTTCAGGAAACTCATGTCTCTACCACTGATATTTTCCCTAGAAATGGGCTGTAGGCCTCCATTCTAACCACGTTTGGGCCTATCACTCTGCATAGGGTGAGGAGTCCACAGGGCCGGTGGGACACGCCCTCTTGGAAGCTGTTCTCCTATGTCTTGACCACATTCTGGGTATCAAGGAACCCCTTAATTTCCTGCTCAGACATGCCTGACCCTGTTTCCTGGGCCTCTTTACTGAATATGACTTCTTGAGAAGGCTTTTAGGCCTGAGGCTATATGGACAGAGCTTAAAGGAGCGCTGTGGGGAATTCCCTAGTGGTCCACTGGTTAAGACTCCATGCTTCCAGTATGGGGGCTGTGGGTTTGATCCCTGGTTGGGAAACTAAAATCCCACATGCTGTATGCCATGGTCAAAAAAATGGACATGACTGAGCGACTTTCACTCACTTGAATGTTTCTTGGTATTCTTATGTTCTGACCATACTCTGATGGGAAAAATACTTTATGCTGGTTTCATGTGGAACTCTGAACAGGACAATTCAGTTCTGTACTTCCTGGAGGCACAGCCCAACACTGCAGTAAGACTTCCACAGTGAAAAAGAAGTGTTCCAACAGCGTGCTTTGCTGTTGAAGATAGTAATGGTTAGAAACTCATTCCCAGAGATAGAGATGCTACAGAAAGCACAGGAAGGTTTTTTAGGGTATTTAGAAGAGGGGAAATATTGCCATAAAATAGTGGTTGATAAGAAAGATGAAAGCAAAAGGGGGGAAATTGAAGTCTGAGTAGCAGGTTCAAATATGCATTATTAACCAGGCCTTGAAACAGTTAATCAAGAGGAAATTAAAAACCGAGGGCCTGGAAAGCCTCCAGTATTTTAAGGGATGAGGGATTGTAAATATAGCTATTCAAGCTGGAAGGACAGGTTTAGGAATCCCAGAAGATATGGAGATAAAATCCAACCACAAACTGAGGCGCTCCCCAGTATTTACTGGCTTAGTCTTGGAAGAGGTGCTCATACTCGGTGCCCCTAAAACAACTAGTTTTGGAGGGGTAACAGTTCTCTTTGTTTGGGTAAATAAATTTGTAACTTCAGGAAGAAATAATGAACTGCTAAATCAGAAGCTTATAGTTTAATATTTTTATATTAAATCTAAGAACATATTTAATAACTAGGTTTGTAATCAAGCCACTTCTATATATTCTGTTTGTGTCTTAGGCTTAAGAGGATTTGAGCTCCTAAATGTAAAGATCTGTGTTTATTAAATATATAAAATTGCCTATGAGAAAGATTTTTCTAGTTTTTTATACTAACTTGTCAGGTGAGTTTTTTGTCATTCTAATTTAGAATGTTTGAGAGAATCTGATTAATTAAATGTGTAAATTACTGAATATTTATGAGTTGTCAAATATAAACAATAAATGAGGGTCAATCAAAGAAGAAGTATAAATGATTGTTCTTATTTTGGTATAGAATTCATAACAAAAATGGATTTTAAAAGGTATATTTTATTAAGCTGAATATTAATCAAAATATAAGCAATTACAAACATGCTTTTCTGGATGCAAAAGCCCTTTTGGATAATAAAAGCTTACTTGAACCTCAAGTGGCTCATCATGGCTCTACTACTCCCTTGCCTGTGACTTTGAGCAGGTTTCTTTTTCCTGTCTTTAATACGGAGATAATAATAGGAGTATTTCGCAGGGTTGTTAAGAGACTCAAATGAGGTACATAAGAAAGCCCTTAGAACAATGTTTGGCATATACTGCTGCTGCTGCTGCTAAGTCGCTTCAGTTGTGTCCAACTCTGTGTGACCCCAGAGATGGCAGCCCACCAGGCTCCTCCATCCCTGGGATTCTCCAGGCAAGAACACTGGAGTGGGTTGCCATTTCCTTCTCCAATGCATGAAAGTGAAAAGGGAAAGTGAAGTCGCTCAGTCGTGCCCGACTCTTAGTGACCCCATGGACTGCAGCCTACCAGGCTCCTCTGTCCATGGGATTCTCCAGGCAAGAATACTGGAGTGGGGTGCCATTGCCTTCTCCTGGCATATACTAGGTGCTCAATAATTGAATATTATTCTATTACTGTGAATGTTAGAATTAAAAAATCTCAGTGTATAATAAATAAATATAGCTCCACATCTCTGCTCTGATTCTTCTCAGGTGCTTGGCTTTTGAGACTCAGTTATTATAACATTCTTTTACTTGAATAGTTTAAAATCATTTGTATTGTAGTAACAACAATGGCAACCCACTCCAGTACTCTTGCCCGGAAAATCCCATGGACGGAGGAGCCTGGTAGGCTGAAGTCCATGGGGTTGCTAAGAGTCGGGCACGAATGAGCGAGTTCACTTTCACTTTTCACTTTCATGCATTGAAGAAGGACATGGCAACCCACTTCAGTGTTTTTGCCTGGAGAATCCCAGGGACAGAGGAGCTTGGTGGGCTGCCGTCTATGGGGTCACACAGAGTCAGACACGACTGAAGCGACTTAGCAGTAGCAGCAACAAAGTCCTTAAAAGGAAAACACAGATACATGTCTCTGTAGGGGCATTTGTACATGATGGTGGTAGGGTCACCATAGCAAACTTGTAAAACAGCAGTCCCTAACATTTTGGCATCAGGGACCAGTTTAGTGGAAGACAACTTCTCCACGGATGGCGGTAGTTGTTCAGGCAGTAATGCAAGCAATGGGGAGTGGCAGATGGAGCTTAGCTCAAGCACCCAGGGCTCATCTCCTGCTGTGCAGCCCAGTTCCTAACAGGAGTTGGAGACCTCTGCTGTACAAATGATATAAATATTTGATTTCACAGGTAAAGTTAAGGATTGCTGCTATGTTCACTGGATGCCAACAATTTGGTTAAAGCATGTGATTACTATTGTAAATTGTATGGAGAACTGAGGTGTGGGAACTTATGTCAAAGCTGAATTCCATTTTGATTTAGCAAGAGGCAATCGCACCACCCCTATAGTTTTGCTTTTCCTGAATATCGTATATTTAGAATCATGTAGTGTGTAGCCTTTTCTCCAGACTGGCTTCCTTGGTTTATCAGTAAGCTTTTAAGATTCATCCATGTTTTTTCATAGCATGACAGCTCATTTCTTTTTATTGCTGAGTAATATTCCGCCGCCCCCCCCCCTGGTGAATGTACTGCAGTTTATTCATTCACCTAAGGCTCAACATTCTGAAAACTAAGATCATGGCATCTGGTCCCATCACTTCATGGGAAATAGATGGGGAAACAGTGTCAGACTTTATTTTCTTGGGCTCCAAAATCACTGCAGTTGGTGATTGCAGCCATGAAATTAAAAGACGCTTACTCCTTGCAAGAAAAGTTATGACCAACCTCGATAGCATATTCAAAAGCAGAGATATTACTTTGCCAACAAAGGTCCATCTAGTCAAGGCTATGGTTTTTGCAGTGGTCATGTATGGATGTGAGAGTTGGACTGTGAAGAAGGCTGAGAGCCGAAGAATTGATGCTTTTGAACTGTGGTGTTGGAGAAGACTCTTGAGAGTCCCTTAGACTGCAAGGAGATCCAACCAGTCCATTCTAAAGAAGATCAGTCCTGGGTGTTCATTGGAAGGACCGATAAGGCTGAAACTCCAATACTTTGGCTACCTCATGGGAAGAGTTGACTCATTGAAAAAGACTTTGATGCTGGGAGGGATTGGGGGCAGGAGGAGAAGGGGACAACAGAGGATGAGATGGCTGGATGGCATCACCAACTTGATGCACATGAGTTTGGGTGAACTTTGGAAGTTGGTGATGGACAGGGAGGCCTGGGGTGCTGCTATTCATGGGGTTGGAAAGAGTCAGACACGACTGAGTGACTAAACTGAACTGAAGGAAAGCTTGGTTGCTTCCAGTTTTGATAATGATTAAAGCTACTGTAAGGGCTTCCCTGGTGGATCAGTGGTAAAGAATCTGCCTGCAATGGAGGGGTGAAACAGCTAGTCACTCAGTCATGTCGGACTCTATGCTATCCTATAGACCTGGAGCCCACCAGGCTCCTCTGTCCATGGAATTCTCCAGGCAAGAATTCCCTTCTCCAAGGAATCTTCCTGACCCAGTGACTGAACCTGGGTCTCCTGCATTGGAGGCAGATTCTTTACTGTCTGAGCCTCTAGGGAAGTCTGCAATGGAGGACACACGGGTTCAATCCCTGGATAGGCAAGATCCCTGGAGAAGGGAATGGCTACTCACCCCAGTATTTTTGCTTGGATAATTTCATGGACAGAGGAGCCTGGTGGGCTCTAGTCCATGGGGCCACAAGGAGTCAGACATGACTTAGCAACTAAACGACAACAGACAAGCTGTGTTCTTGGTTCACCCTTTCCTATAGAAGAAGGGTAGAGAGAGTTAACAGGGAACTTGAATAATAAAGAGCCACATCCTACATTCTACCCACATCAGAAAATCTTTGTTCTACTAGAAATTAGAACGACATGGGAGGAGGGAGATAGGTTGCTATCAGATATCAAAGAGCAAATTAAACTTGCTATTTGTGTAATGGTTAATACTACACTGTAACTCAGGTAGACATTTTATTAAGTCTGAAGAAGATAGAGAATGTAGTTAGCATAAATCTGTGGTTAAAAGACTCATGGAATATGGGAATCATGAACTCTGTCACTGGATGGTTGCTTATCTTGAATTAGCAGTCCATTTGTTACTACCAAATCATAGAATCAGCTGACATTTCACCTGTTTCAAGTTACCCACATCCTTCTAATACAGCTTCTCAACAAGACTCATTTGATTTTGCTTTTCATAAGACTCCCAGGGAAGAGATTTTATGACTTCCCTTGTTAGTGCTTTCATAGCTGTCAGCCCACATCACCAGTAAATCTTTCCTGGTGTCTCTTAGGAAATCCCCTGAAAATTAATGAGTAACTAAATCTTGCTCCTGAGTGGGAGGGAAAGACAATGGAATATGAGTCTGCTGAACCAAAAGTGAATGGAGCCTCAGTTTGTTATTTGATGTCTGAGCTTCCAGAAGTAGTGAAGCAACTTCTGTAGGTGAATCAAAGACTAGGAGGAGATGTGGTTGGCCCTGAACCACCCCTTTGTTTCAGGGAGAGTCAAATGGAACTGTGCCAGGGAGTATTAATGTAAACAGAACCTCAGCTCACTCTGGAACCCTTTAGAAAATTGGAGACAGCCATGGACATTGTATTCCTCGTTAAAAAATGTCATTGTAGAGAGATCTGAAGGAATACTCCCTCATTTTCAAATGTATATTTTAATGACTACTTTGAAATTATAACATATAGTTCAGAATAGAATGGCTTATTAAAAAGTCAGGTTGTTGAGTCAGGGTTGGGGCAGATGGGACTGTTTTAGAAATGGCTGCGGTGGTGACATTGTAAGTCATGGCCATTAAGATAAGGAAAATAAGGAAATACTCCAATGTATCTTCAAATGGAAGCTACTCACGGGGGAGAAAAAGATCAGATATGGATAGAGATTGAAAATCAAGCTAAATCACTCCAATTTTCTTGCCTGGAAAATTCCATGGGCAAAGGAGCCTGGCAGCCTGCAGTCCATGGGGCTGCAAAGAGTCAGACATGACTGAGTGACTGAGCACAAATTCAGATTATGTGACTCTCGGTAACTTAGTTAGTGGTGGAGAAGTGTTAAACAGCTATTTAAACACTTGAGAAATTTTCCAAGAGAATTATTGCAGTTTCTAACCTGGGGCTCAAGGAATAATGGATTGGGCTAGGCAAGAAAAATTAGAGGGCAGAAGTTTAGTCTAGTAAAGAACTCTAGAATAAGGCCAAGGGACAGGGGATTTAAGCAGCCTTAATCCAAGCAGGGTTTCGGGTGGAGTGAGAAAAACAGACAGGCAAGATCTAAGTGTCAAGAGCTTAGCTCCAGGGACTTCCCTGGTGGTCTAGTGGTTAAGATTCCATGTTCCCAGGAGCAGCAGCTAGGGACCCAGGTTTGATCCCTGGTAAGGAAACTGGAAGGAATGATGCTAAAGTTGAAACTCCAGTACTTTGGCCACCTCATGCAAAGAGTCGACTCATTGGAAAAGACTCTGATGCTGGGAGGGATTGGGGGCAGGAGGAAAAAGGGTCGACAGAGGATGAGATGGCTGGATGAATCACCGACTCAATGGACGTGAGTTTGAGTGAACTCCAGGAGTTGGTGATGGACAGGGAGGCCTGATGTGCTGCGATTCATGGGGTCGCAAAGAGTAGGACACAACTGAGCGACTGGACTGAACTGAACTGAAGGAAACTGGATCCTGCGTGCAGCAACTAAGACCTGGTTCAGCCAAAAAAAAAAAAAAAAGACAGTTATTTTTTTAAATTATTTTTTTAATTGGACTATAATTGCTTTACAATGTTGTGTTAGTTTCTGCAGTACATCATGAATCAGCTATAAGTATACATACATCACTCTCTCTTGAGTCTCCCTTCTACTTCCCCATTCCATCCCTCTCAGTTCAGTTGTTCAATTGTGTCTGATTCTTTGTGACCCCATGGACTGCAGCACACCAAGCGTTCCTGTCCATCACCAACTCATAGAGCTTGCTCAAACTCAAGTCCATCGAGTCAGTGATGCCATCCAACCATCTAATCCCCTGTTGTCCCTGTTTCCTCCTGCTTTCAATTTTGCAGCATCAGGGTCTTTTCCAATGAGTCAGTACTTTGAATCAGGTGGTCAAAGTATTGCAGTTTCAGCTTTAGCAACAGTCCTCCCAGTGAATATTCAGGACTGATTTCCTTTAGGATTGACGGGCTGGATCTCCTTGCAGTCCAAAGGACTCTCAAGAGTCTTCTCCATCCCCACAGTTTTCAAAAGCATCAATTCTTTGGTGCTCAGCTTTCTTTATAGCCCAACTCTCACATCCATACATGACTACTGGAAAAACCATAGCTTTAACTAGATGGACCATTGTTGGCAAAGAAATGTCTCTACGTTTTAATATGCAGTCTAGATTGGTCATCACTTTTCTTCCAAGGAGCAAGTGTCTCTTAATTTCATGGCTGTAGTCACCATCTGCAGTGATTTTGGAGCCCAAGAAAATAAAGTCTGTCACTGTTTCCATTGTTTCCCCACCTATTTGCCATGCAGTAATGGGACTGGATGCCATGATCTTCGTTTTCTGAATGTTGAGCTTTAAGCCAACTTTTCCACTCTCCTCTTTCACTTTCATCACGAGGCTCTTAGTTCTTCTTTGCTTTCTGCCATAGCAGTGCTGTTATCTGCGTATCTAAGTTTACTGATACTTCTCCTAGCAATCTTGATTGCAGCTTGTGCTTCCTCCAGCCCAGCAGTTCACATGCTGTACTGTGTATATAAGTTAAATAATCAGGGTGACCCATCCCTCTAGATCATCACAGAACACTGAGCTGAGCTCCCTCTGTTATACAGCAGGTTCCCATTAGCTGTTTTACACATGGTAGTTTATATATATATTCCTGGTGGCACAGTGGTAAAGAATCTGCTTGCCAACGCAGGAGACACAAGAGACACGTGTTCGATCCCCATGTCGGGAAGATTTCCTGGAGTAGGAAATGGCAACCCACTCCAGTATTCTTGCCTAGAAAATTCCATGGACAGAGAAGCCTGGAGGCCTACACTTCATGGGGTTGCAGAGTCGGACATGACTGAGCACTGCAAGCTTGCCGTATGAAAAGCATAGCTCCAATTCAAGCCCCAGGTTCAGGTTTCAGTCTTAGTAAAGGCAGTGAGGACAACAGCCCAAAGTTCCAAGTGGCAGAGAATGAGCACAGAAGCAGACAAGCAGGAGAGAGCCACCTCGGGGCATGAGTGCCAAGACACTCCAGTTGTGTCCAGCTCTTTGCGACCCTATGGACTGCGGGCCTCCAGGCTCCTCTGGTCTTCAGGTGCTTTGGTGCAAATTAGTGAAAGTCACTCCTTCTCCCAGGAGGTGTTGCTCAATATCAAGTCTCAAGGGCTGGTTCGAGTGAATTGTAGGCTGATGTCAGCTCCCAACTACCAGGGCCCTCATGTGGGATCTGCTACACAAATGTGCACAGTGGCTGTCTGAAAGCAGTCACATCAATGTACCACTGCAACACTGGTTTCCATTCTGGGCCCCTATTGCAGACTCACTGGTTCAGAGTTTCTGGGGTAGGGTCCTGGAACCTGTATTTTATTCCTTACAGTAAAAAAGTTTTATATATGTATATATATATATAAATTATGTATATAATTATATATAAATATATACATATATTATATGTGTGTGTATATATATATATAGAGAGAGAGAGAGTGTATTTTTTTGTTCAAAAGTAGTACCTGCCTATTGAAGTCAAAATGAAAGTATTCATGAAGACAAAACTGAAGCCTACCTTCTTTCTTCCCCTTTCTACCCCACTCCCAACTCCCTAGGCTTAGCCACTCCTTATAGATTTGGTTTGTGCATAGAGAAATGTATTCATGTTATCTGTGTTAATGTCTCATATGGGATTTAAAAAGTTGTGAAATAGTATTCACAGAGTTGGAGGAAGGCCTGGCAACCCACTCCAGTATTCTTGTTGGCAGGATCCCCACAGACAGAGAAGCCTGGCAGGGTGCAGTCCACAGGGTCGCACAGAGTTGGACACTGAAATGACTTAGCCCTCATTCATCAAGTTTCTCTATGAATTTTCCACTGCTCTCATCATGAAGAGAAGAAGTTTTGCCTTCTTGGAAGTCAGGTTTTTGGTTGTGGTAGTGAAGAAAATGAGCTAAAAGAAACAGAACTGGAAGGAGCCTGAGATGATTGTATCAGTCAGAATCCTGGTGGGAAACAGATGGCACACTCAGGCTGGGGCATTGAAAAAAGCTTCATTGAAGGATTGTTTACAGAGGGGTGGGCAGGGTTTAAAGGAGCTACCCAGAGGTGCGGAAGTACCCCAGGGCTATTAACACCTGTGAGCGGCTACCTCCTCCAGCCTCCTGCGGCAAGGAGTGGGGGCGGCCGCTGCTGCTGCTGCCTGGAACCCAGGCTGACAGCACAGCAGGGAGGGACCCCAGGGGGAAAAGAACTTGACCTCACTCTCCTCTCTTCCTTCTGCTTCCTGCCAAGGCTCCCCACTGGCCCCGCTCAGTTGGAAGCCAGAAGACAAAGGGGCCCGGTGATATCATCCATTTAGGTCAAACTCAGAACAGGCCACAAAGCAGGATAGCGGAGGAGGCTGGAGAGGCGATTGGGGGATGTCCAGCACAACATGTTTCTGAAAATATAGATCTTAGCACGCAGGAAGAGGAGTGGGAAACACTGCCAGAGCCCTGAAGACAAAGGAAAAGAGGGGTTGGGGTATTTAGAGAAAGCAGAAGATCCTTCAGTGATAGATCACTAACTATGCTGCTGCTGCAGCTGCTGGTGTGTGTGTGTGTGTGTGTGAGAGAGAGAGAGAGAGAGAGAGAAAGTGAGAATCACTCAGTCGTGTCACTCTTTGCGACCCCATGGACTATACAGTCCACGGAATTCTCCAGGCCAGAACACTGGAGTGGGTAGCCTTTACCTTCTCTGGGGGATCTTCCCAACCCAGGGATTGAACCCAGATCTCCACAATGCTAGCAGATTCTTTACCAGCTGAGCCATCAGGGAAGTCCAAGAGAGGTAAAAGAGATATTTAAAGAAACTTGCTGCAGATAATAAATTGAATGCTCTTATGTGGTTACACGACACTTCCCTAAAGAGTGTTTCTTTTTCAAATCTTTTGGATTTGTTGGAATACTAGTTTATTTTCCTCCATTTTCCTTTTCTCCTTGTTTAGAAATGTACAGACTTTTTTATACAAGGAGGTTCATAATGGCATATTCTTAGGTGCAGACAGAAAAGACTAGAAAGAGACATTATACAAAAATGTTCACTGATTTAATTTAATAGCTGATTTTTATTTCTAATTCTGTGAATTTTAGCATTTTCCAAACTTTTGGCCATGAACATGCATTATTTTGCAGTAGCTTAGACTTGGATCTAGGTCCTTTTCGTTTTCTTTATCTGTACTCTCCCTAGGTGATCTTATCCATTCTCATGGGCTTAAATATCATCTATATGCTGAAAAGTCCCATATTTAAATTTCTAGCCCTGGCTTCTCTCCTGAGAGACTTATATGCCAGCTGCTCCCTGACATCACCCCTGGGTTGTCTAATAGACAATCTCAAAGTCAACCTGTCTGCAACAGAGGACTTGACTTACCCCTTCTCCCTCTAATTGCCTGACCTCTACTTCCTCAGGCCTGGAGGTTTAAAAATTATATTTCACATAGTCAATCCACATGGTACAAAATGTAAAAGGTACAAAAGGTTAATTGTTATAAAAAGATGTGCCTGTCTTGGCCCAGGTTTTCTTTCTCTGTTCCTTATCTATCCAGTTTTTCCACCCTTAAAACATTGTCTGAGGTTTTCATCTTCTTTATGCATGCAAATATATGTGAATAAACATTTAAACATTTTATATAATAGCTAGCATTTTTTATCCACTGCTCAACATCTTGCATTTTCTCTTAACAACCCCTCTTGGAGATATTTCTTTACCAGTATAGATACAGCTGTTCATTCTTTTTAATATCTACATAGATAGCATCATGGGCTTCCCAGGTGGCGCCAGGAGTAAAGAACCCACTTGCCAATGCAGGAGGCCTGAGAGACATGGATTCCATCCCTAACTCAGGAAGATCCCCTGGAGAAGGGCACAGCAACCCACCCCAGTATTCCTGCCTGGAGAATCCCATGGACAGAGGAGTCTGGCAGGCTACAGTCCGTAGGGTTGAACGTGACTGAAGCTACTTAGTAGGCAGGCAGGTTTCCATTATGTGAATAGGGTTAAGTTGTTTTGAACAAGACTTTATCTTGAGGCTAGACAATTTGCATTCCAGTTAACATTATGTGCAATAAAAATTATACCATATCAGGCTTACTATTATACAACTGTTTTTTGTTCACCCACCAATATATTGTGGGCATTCACCTATATTGGGGCACACAGAACTACCACCTTCTTTTTAACCACAGCCTTCACATTTTATAATATTGATGCGCCATAATCCACCCAACTGCACCTTTGTTTATGAGCACTCAGTTTTCTCCAGCCTTTTGCTTTCATAAGCAATGGTGTGATGGACATCTTCCTCTAATTCCCTGGGGCAGTGTTCACCACATCTTATATCTTTTTCTCTAGAGAACACAGCCAGCCTGCACTTCACAGGTTCCCCTCTATCATCACAGTACAGACACAAGAGTAAATCAGGAGCAAAGAGCCCTCACTGCACTAAGAATTGTAGGACTGAGCAAATAGAGAAACAATCCCAACATCACAGCTCACTAGTAGCAGACATTTTGAGGAAATGTCTTGGTAAAAAGCAAAGTTATTTTAGAAATCCATTGATGAAGACTTTGTCTGAATTTGTTCAAAATTTAGAACAAATTTTGGGTAGCAAAACAAATTTTGCTTTTGGGTAAAAAGCAAAGCAGGAATTGATTAATTATTTTCTACAGTTGCAGAAGACTTTGTCTGAATTTGTTCAAAATTTAGAACAAATTTTGGGTAGCAAAACAAATTTTGCTTTTGGGTAAAAAGCAAAGCAGGAATTGATTAATTATTTTCTACAGTTGCACTGGTGTTGGCCAGTACAATTCAAGAAGGTAATCATTTCAAAGAAGAAATAATCAGCAGAAACTCATCTAATGCAGAAAAAAAAGAGAACTAGACCAGAGCAGATTCCACTCCCCACTCAACATCTGCTGAAAGGATTTACTAAATCCTAGTGAGAAAAAAATGGAAGTTAAAGTTGAATCCTAAATACACACACACACACACACACACACTTATATATTTTTTCCCCTAAAACTGACTATATTGCAAATTGTATATGGGTCTTATTTTCTGGATTCTCAATTAATCCTATAAGTTATCTTTAATATAATCCCAAGTTAATTCTCATAGATAATCTTATGAGAGTGGGAACACCAGCAATTCTAACTGACAAATGGAGGTCTGGGCATTTTAGATCAACCACATGCCTTTGGAAGTGGTGTCTTTATAAGACATGTTGCTTTCTGTCAATGGCAGGCATTTTCCATAGGCTGTCAGCTTTGAAAAGGCCTGGTAGTGGTGTTAACTCCCAGTATAGGCAGACTAGAATTCAAAGACATAAAATCAATTTGTTAGTGGGAGGGTTCTGGGATGCCCAGAGGGCTATGGTGTAGAGGAAAATGCTAGGGCATTGAGACAGTTGAAAAATAATTGGAAAGGCTGATTTGACTTTAATGTACCTATTTGGGGTACCTTACTTTGCCCAGGTTAATAACAGTATTGGACCCAGAGGTTGAGGGAGGAGGACATTAAATAGCTCTAATTTTAAATGTTGGAGTACTTCAGGTATAAGAGCCCTGCTGGAATATACTTAGTGGCTTATTTTATTTTACGGTGTAGTACTTTCTGGAAGACTGTGAGAAAAGCAAGATTTTGATTTTCAGCCTTGAAATAACTATACACAGTTATACATCATACAGATACTGTAGAAGATAAACACATATTCCACCACCTTCCTCTCTTATTATAAAACCCCAAATTTCTGTAGATAATTAATCTTTTCCCACTCCACCTTGTGCTTCATGAATTACGGTGACTACCGTAATTCTGTTTCTGTTGCTACTGATTGGTTTAGGAATATCTATGTGATTCGGTTCTGAGCTGTGAGATCTGAGGAGACACTGGCTGGGACATTTCTGAGTCAGGTTTCTTTCTTCTTAAAAAGAGACACAGGAAGAGCAGATGTATTGTTGCATATGGCAGCCATCTTGCAGCCATGTGGCAGCCCACCTGAAGACAAAGTTGACCTGAGGGAACAGCAGAGTGCAGAGCTAGGAAATAGCTACATCCCTGATGGGACACTGAGCAGCTGAATGGAGTAGCCCTGGAGCTGTCTGTCTGTTGATTTCTTATTCTGTGAGATAATAAATGTTCATCATTTAAGGCAGTCCAGTCAAGCTTTCTGTTACCTGCAGTTAAAGGCCAACGATCTGATATACTTTCCTGAAGAGTCCCTACAAATCACTTCATGGCAGTGTCTCGACAGGAAGTGAAATGAAGGAAATGAAAGGTCTTCTTTGGGCCCTGCTACAAAATTGCAAACGTGAGTGAAAAGGACTTCCATTATTTGCTAGGGAAAGCTTCAAGACGTTTCCATAAATTTTAGAATTCTGAAGACAACTGTATGTGCGTGTTATGTATTCATGATTTTAAATCTAATGAGAGCTCTCTTCCTACTTTTGTTTTATCAGTATAAGTGAATATTTCAAAGCCGCTGAAGTTATTATTTCTTGAAAGGGCGCTAGATGAAGGAAGGAAGATAGCTAATGTCAGTGAGTGCTCACTAAGCCCTGGGCATATGCTAAGTACTTTATGTAAGTTACCTTCATTGTTCTTCAAAACAAAACTATGAAGTAGGTTCTGTTATCATTCTCATTTTTTCCAGGAAAGACATTACGGCTAAGAGACCTTATATAGGTTGCCTAAATTCACAATTAAGTAGTAAAAACTGAGGTCTGAACCTGGAGTCTCTCTGACTCCAAACCCCAGACACTGAAGTCTTACATGGGGCACAAGGACATGTTGGCCACTTTCCAGAATCTTCCTTTGGCTGTTTTCCTTCACAGACCCAGAAGCAATGTCTGGAGGTTCCCTTGTTAGTTATGCAAACAGTCAATCTGGTTACACAATAAAGGAGAGAGGCCAGTTCTGGCACTAATTTTAGGGCAAACCACAGATGTCTTTGATGTTTTCATTGTACATGAGAACAGAGCCAGTGATCTGACAGCTGCTGGCAGCTCTGATCAAATATGTAGAATATTAAGGCAGCTTTATCTCAGCGCCTAATTACAGCTGGCACAGAGGAAATTTATTTTGCAAACGGGAGATGTCAAATGGTATAAATGCAATATATAACCAAATATGATTGCCTCATTCTATTTTCTCAGGGCTGTCCAATTACAGAGCACTTTTTGGGAAAGTGTTTATTAAATGATGTTCCTCTCAACTTGCATAACCCAACTTTGTGTTAAATATTATCGTAACAGCTCAACTGCCTTATTGTCTTATACTTCAATTTATTTTCTTCAAATATAAAACACATCCAGCACTTAATTTCAAAAGCAAATGTAATTATGACATTCTTGTCTAGCCCAGATTTTTACACCCAAGTCACCAATGTAATAGTAATAGGGCCATAATTTAATGTCTTTTACTATCAAAATTTTTTTTCATATTTTGTAATGACAGAGAAACAGCTTTATAATACCAATAAGGGACAAAGAGCTAATAGTTGGCTAACAAATACCCATAATCATAGCTGTAAGAGGCTCACAAACGTGCTTCATATGTTTGGCCAAAGATGCTGCAAGCTGTGTGAGGCTGGAACAAATGTGCCCAGATTTCCTTCATGGAGGGGCTTGCAGGCCAGCTGTGGGAGAGCCCTTGAGCCATTTGCTCCTTCAGGGTCCATCTCAGCAGTAGAGACCTCCAGGTTGATGCTGTGCCGTTTCAGGGACTGAGTGAAGCAGCAGTACAGAGGCTGGGCACTCAGCCTGGGATGGGAACTCAGAGGGGCAAGTCTCTCAACCTTCCTCCTTCCCTTTCATTTCAGTATTGCTCTCTCATAAACATCTTCATCCTAGATTCCATCTCCACATTTCTCAGCATCTGTTTTTTGATAACCCAGCCTGTGACATGGTGTAAAGTGTATCACTTTAAAACAGTTCTTTTGGCTGGAGGGGGTGATCTTTCAGCCACTGTTAGAGAGTAGACTACATGCTGTGTTGACATCCATCGATGACTTTCATTATTAAATTGCCACATTAAAATTTATCAATCAGTTATACATCAGAATTTAATTTTTTTCAATACACTGAAATGCATTGCTAAAACAGTATTTCTTTTTCTTTTTTAAAAACTCTTTCTTGACTTCCATGGAGCATCTGACACTCTAAGCTTCTCTCTCCTTAAACCTTTTCCCTTTCATTTAAAAGAAGAAATATGCTTCAGACTGCTCCATTATAATCTGTACTTGCTGCCTGCCTTACAATGCTGTACCCCAAGTTTCTGTTCTTGACCTTTGCTCTTCTCCCTGCACTCACTTCTCCCAGAACACATGGCTTCAACATCTGCTTAAGATAATGGTTGTATCCATTTTCAAGTTTATGATTCAGGCCTTGTTGCTGAGCTCCAGAGCCATATAGCTTCCCCAAACAAAAATTCACCCAAATGGAATGTTTTGTCTCCACATCCTTCTTTCCCAAACACCCCAAAACATAAATAACCAACAATGGTTACATATTCATCCTCCAAAAGTCCAGTATCCAGGAATAGTACCACTACTCACTCACCCTTGATGTTAGCTTGATTATGGGAAACAGCCTAGGCTTCCTCCCACAAACTCTCAATCCAAGCAGTCCTGAGATGTTGGATTCTCCTTTCTAATCGGCTTGAGTCATTTCACCTCCTTCTTTCCACTGTCTTTCATCCCCTCTTTCATGGGTGGCTTAAAGTCTCCAAGACTGTCCTATAATCACTTTTCCTTAAACTCATCCTTTCTTTCTCTACCATCTGATCAAGCTATGTCACTGCTGAAAATCTCAGGTGGCCAGCTTAACACACACGGTTCTTAATCAAAAGTGAAAGTCGTCCAGTCATGTCCAGCTCTTTGAGACCCCATGGACTAAACAGTCCATGGAATTCTCTAGGCCAGAATACTGGAGTGAGTAGACTTTCCCTTCTCCAGGGGTTCTTCCCAACCAGGGATCAAACCCAGGTCTCCCTCACTGCAGATGGATTATTTACCAGCTGAGCCACCAGGGAAGCCCAAGTATACTGGAGTAGCCTATCCCTTCTCCAGAAGATCTTCCCGACCCAGGAATTGAACTGGGGTCTATTGCATTGCGGGCAGATTCTTTACCAACTGAGCTATCAGGGAAGCCCTTCTTAATGAAAAGGGCCTTATTTATCTAGTCTAGTTGTCAATCATTCTTCTGGGTCTACCCTGAGACCTGGGCATAAATGCATCAGATGGTGTCACATTCTGGTGCCTTAACAAGATATGGTTTCCCCTGCCTTCTGTTCCCCCTCATCTTGTCTTCAACTAGCTTTTCCCCTTAAAAACTCAGCTTCTGCTGAGACCGCCTTTGGAAACATCTTCCCAGACCCTTCACCCCTCACACCTGAGCACATATCTATCAAGGCATTTATCATACTGTGAAGGTACTTGTCCATTCAAACTGGTCCACAAAACTCTTCGAGAACACGGGTTATACCTTATTGGAGTTTAGTGAAAGCCAAAGGCTTTCAGTCATGTCCAATTCCTTGTGACCCCATGGACTACACAGTCCATGGGAATTCTCCAGGTCAGAATACTGGAGTGGGTAGCCATTCCCCTCTCCAGGGGATCTTCCCAACCCAGGGATCGAACCCAGGTCTTCCTCATTGCAGGTGGATTCTTTACCAGCTGTCTTTATATCAAGATATATAGCATAGCGCCTGTCACATAGTGAGCTTCATAGTGTGTTTGCGAGATGCATGGAAATGAATTGTATAAAAATGTAGTTACTTTTCAATGAACCATTTAAACGGAAAATTTGTAAAATGCACACACATATTTGGACATTTTGCCATAGCATATTATAGAAAAAGTTTTTATCAATATTATATATTATACACACACACACACACACTGATTAGCAACATTTACTTTGGTTTTCACTTTAAAAATTATTTGTAACAAAATTATTGATATATACAAATAATATATAATATAAAATTATTTTCATATAATTTTATCATATGCTTATTAGATGCATATACTATATAATATAAATTATTTCTAAATATTATGATATCTATATATAATACAGTATACCTTATATACCTTATTTATTATACATTTTAATATAAATTTCTACAGGTATATAATATGCTATAAAATTATATGGATAATTTTTAAAGTATTTATATATGTAATTATTTTATATGTAATAAAAATTATTTTAGTATAGTTCTGAAAAGAATCTACATTAGCATCTCTGCTGGCTAATGATCTACATTGGCTACTAATCTACATGTTGCTAATGAGGACTTTTGAGTAGGTGTGGTGTGTTTTGTGGAGTAGCTGACAGAGTTTCCACCTCTTCAAACTGATTGTCAACATATGGGTAAATAACAATCTGCTGACTTTGAAAAATTAGTTATAATCCATTTCACATAATGCATGCAAAGCATGGCAAGCAATGGCCCATAATCGAAGGATTAGTTTGGGGCCTTAGGGTGGTTTTTAAAATTCACAGGCTGATAGAATGTTCCATCCCATATGGACCCAGAATATTCTCATCAGGGAGTTTCCAGCACTCGCTTTCCTCCTACAGAATATGACATGTACTGGATACCAGGGGAGAGAGAAGCGCTCCATCCATCAGCCCAGCAGCTGGAGATCTTCCCTGATGATAAGGGGAGTGGGAGGCTGAAAGTGCCTTAGAAGAATCTGATGGGGCCTGAAATGGAACGAATCTGTAAAGCCACTTAGGTCAGTTCTAATTTTTCTGCTATCACAGGCACACTGGAGCGTCCTCTTGTCTCCCGCCTGAGCCTTGCGTCCTGCTGAAATCGCTCTACGTGCCCTGCTCCCTTCCGGTCTTAATGGCTTGCCGGGGTGGAATAAGAGGCTGCTGTGTGACTGTTCCCGCTCTTGTATCGCTCTCACTGACTTTCTCTCTTTACTCCCACCTGTCTGCATCCGTCTATACCATTTCCTTTCAGCTCCTGTGCCTGCTCTTTTCTCCAGTTTCTGCTTTCTTCTCCCCTTTGTCTTGGTCTGATAGAACCTTAATGGATCTCCCAAGAGGGATCATTCCAAGCCCCGCATTCACTGGTCTAATTCCAACCAGGCTGTGCTGGTTAAGAAGTCGGAGAAAAGAAAGTCTTGCTACTAATCCACATGGCCTGGGTAGGGGTGTGTTTTTATGAAATATTCTCATTATTATGAAATGCCTAACAAAGCAGTGATTTGGCAAGCCTGAAGTCACACACTGGGGCTCATAGCAACTTGCTTCTACTAGCAACACGAGGATTAGAAACACTTCCTTGCCAAGTGGCTTTGAATCAGCTAGAAGGTAGGGAACGATGCCCTTTGTTGAGGATGACAAGGCTTTAAAGCATTTGTTAATTGTCCAAACCTTTGTTTATAGAGGCAACATGTACACACATACATTAAAAATATTCCTTGGTTACTTATTAGGCTTTATGTTATTTTTAAAAAGAATGCTTGGTTTTGAGAGTAAAGCTTATAAGCCACCCTTCAGATATGGTTTCAAAATGAAGCTAAAAGATGATTTTTAAAGAATTGAAATAGCATATTTCTACAGTGATTTATAGCTGAATAAGGAATGTGTTTGATGTTTTTTCTGGAAAGGAATAATTGACTAAAATTTAAATTATCTCCTTTCTCTAAATACCCAGAGCTATGCAACAGAAAGAAATGGTGAGAGTTATGCTGGGTATGTGTGGGGGGTGGAGGTGGGGCCTAAACTGGGAATGAAGATTCTTGGAGAAAATCTACAAAATGGGCCAAGCACACATGGATTGCATGATATCATTTAGTTGGAGAAGGAGTGCTAAGCATCACGCTGAACTCAGATGTCTTCCCCTAGGAGAAATGATCTCTCTTTTCCTGGAACGTCTGTAGCACCGAGAGTCTATTCCACCCTTTGGCACTTATCCTATGCTCTCCTGTAATATTATCTCTTTTAGAAAAATTTTAGCTCTTCGTTATGACAGTTCTCTTTTTACATGGCTGATTTACTGAACATCTCCATTCATTCCAGGTTGCCTGAGGCAGCTCTGATTTATACCTGTTGCCATGGTGTAATTAATTATTAATAGTGCCCCTTTCAGTCTCAAAAATATTCTTGGTTTGGATGATAACCTATGAAGTTACCGTAGTCTTTTCCTACCTATACCAGAGTCTCCTGTGCAGGAAATAGCACACTCTATTAGGATTCTGAAGAGATTATTCACTGAAGTGTGGTCAGGGTTAAGGGAATCAAGTAAGGATGTTAACCCAAAACAAAGGGAGCAAATGATGTTATGGGAGCCCAGGTGAGAGGTAGAGCCTTAGAAGAGGGGCGGCACTAGAGAAGCTCAAGTTTTGGAAGGACTCAAACGCTGCAGAACTGGTCAAGAAAGAAAAGCAATTCCCTACCATTCTGTCTTCCAGTCATTGGTCTCCTGACTGTGTGTTCTATTCAATCAATTCAATTCAGTCAATCAGTCGTGTCTGACTCTTTGCGACCCCATTAACCTCAGCATGCCAGGCCTCCCTGTCTATCACCAACTCCTGGAGTTTACTCAGACTTGTGTCCATTGAGTCGGTGATGCCATCTGATCATCTCATCCTCTGTCGTCCTCTTCTCCTCCTGCCCTCAATCTTCCCCAGCATCAGGGTCTTTTCAAATGAGTCAGCTCTTCGCATCAGGTGGCCAAAGTATTGGAGTTTCAGCTTCAACATCAGTCCTTCCAAAAAACACCCAGGACTGGTCTCCTTTAGAATGGACTGGTTGGATCTCCTTGCTGTCCAAGGGACTCGCAAGAGTCTTCTCCAACACCACAGTTCAAAAGCATCAATTCTTTGGTGCTCAGCTTTCTTCACAGTCCGACTCTCACATCCATACATGACCACTGGAAAAACCATAGCCTTGACTAGATGGACCTTTGCTGACAAAGTAATGTCTCTGCTTTTTCATACGCTGTCTAGGTTGTTCATAACTTTTCTTGCAAGGAGTAAGCGTCTTTTAATTTCATGGCTGCAGTCACCATCTGCAGTGATTTTGAAGCCCAGAAAAATAAAGTCAGCCACTACTGTTTCCCCACCTATCTGCCATGAAGTGATGGGACCAGATGCCATAATCTTAGTTTTCTGAATGTTGAATTTTAAGCCAACTTTTTCACTCTCCTCTTTCACTTTCATCAAGAGGCTTTTTAGTTCCTCTTCACTTTCTGCCATAAGGGTGGTGTCATCTGTATATCTGAGGTTATTAATATTTCTCCTGGCAATCTTGATTCCAGCTTGTGCTTCTTCCAGCCCAGCATTTCTCATGATGTCCTCTGCATATAAATTAAATAAGCAGGGTGACAATATGCAGCCTTGACGTACTCCTTTTCCTATTTGGAACCAGTCTGTTGTTCCATGTCCAGTTCTAATCGTTGTTTCCTGGCCTACATACAGGATTCTCAAGAGGCAGGTCAGGTCTTTCAGAAATTTCCCCAGTTTATTGTGATCCACACAGTCAAAGGCTTTGGCATAGTCAATAAAGCAGAAATAGATGTTTTTCTGGATCTCTCTTGCTTTCTCGATGATCCAGCGGATGTTGGCAATTTGATCTCTGGTTCCTCTGCCTTTTCTAAAACCAGATTGAACACCTGGAAGTTCATGGTTCACGTATTGCTGAAGCCTGGCTTGGAGAATTTTGAGCATTACTTTACTAGTGTGTGAGATGAGTGCAATTGTGCAGTAGTTTGAGCATTCTTTGGCATTGCCTTTCTTTGGGACTGGAATTTAAACAGACCTTTTCCAGTCCTGTAGCTACTGCTGAATTTTCCAAATTTGCTGGCATATTGAGTGTATCACTTTCACAGCATCATCTTTCAGGCTTTGAAATAGCTCAGCTGGGATTCCATCACCTCCACTAGCTTTGTTCATAGTGATGCTTCCTAAGGCCCACTTGACTTCACATTCCAGGATGTCTGGCTCTAGGTGGGTGATCACACCACTGTGATTATCTTGATCATGAAGATCTTTTTTGTACAGTTCTTCTGTGTATTCTTGCCACCTCTTCTTAATATCTTCTGCTTCTGTTAGGTCCATACCACTTCTGTCCTTTATTGAGCCCATCTTTGCATGAAATGTTCCCTTGGTATCTCTAATTTTCTTGACGAGATCTTTAGTCTTTCCCATTCTATTGTTTTCCTCTGTTTCTTTGGATTGATTGCTGAGGAAGGCTTTCTTATCTCTCCTTGCTAGTCTTTGGAACTCTGCATTCAAATGGGAATATTTTTCCTTTTCTCCTTTGCTCTTCGCTTCCCTTCTTTCCACAGCTATCTGTAAGGCCTCCTCAGGCAGCCATTTTGCTTTTTTGCATTTCTTTTTCTTGAGGATGGTCTTGATTCCTGTCTCCTGTACAATGACATGAACCTCCATCCATAGTTCATCAGGCACTCTGTCTATCAGATCTAGACCCTTAAATCTATTTCTCACTTCCACTGTATAATCATAAGGGATTTGATTTAGGTCATATCTGAATGGTCTAGTGGTTTTCTCCACTTTCTTCAATTTCAGTCTGAATTTGGCAATAAGGAGTTCATGATCTGAGCCACAGTCAGCTGCTGTTCTTTGTTTTGTTGATTGTATAGAGCTTCTCCATCTTTGGGTGCAAAGAATATAATCAGTCTGATTTTGGTGTCGACCATCTAGTGATGTCCATGTGTAGTCTTCTCTTGTGTTGTTGGAAGAGGGTGTTTGCTATGACCAGTGCGTTCTCTTGGCAGAACTCTATTAGCCTTTGCCCTGCTTCATTCTGTACTCCAAGGCCAAATTTGCCTGTTACTAGGTGTTTCTTGACTTCCTACTTTTGCATTCCAATCCCCTATAATGAAAAGGACATCTTTTTTGGGTGTTAGTTCTAAAAGGTCTTGTAGGTCTTCATAGAACTGTTCAACTTCAGCTTCTTCAGCGTTACTGGTTGGGGCATAGACTTGGATTACTGTGATACTGAATGGTTTGCCTTGGAAATGAACAGAGATAATTCTGTCGTTTTTGAGATTGCTTCCAAGTACTGCATTTTGGACTCTTTTGTTGACTGTGATGTCTACTCCATTTCTTCTAAGGGATTCTTGCCCACAGTAGTAGATATAATGGTCATCTGAGTTAAATTCACCCATTTCAGTCCATCTTAGTTCGCTGATTCCTAGAATGTCAGTGTTCACTCTTGCCATCTGTTTGACCACTTCCAATTTGCCTTGATTCGTGGACCTGACATTCCAGGTTCCTATGCAATATTGCTCTTTACAACATTGAATTGGCTGAAACCAAATGGAAGTCAAAAGGCAAAGGAGCCCTGGTGAGAAAGATGGAAGGTGTTGTTATCTGCCCTCAGAGAAAGGACAAAAAAGGCAAAAAGGCAGAGGATGGATTGAGGGAGTCAAGGGGTTGGGGATCAGTGAGAACTGGTAAACAGAGACTGTAGCTCCTTAAACAGAGTCTCTTTGTCTTCAAGTCGATTAAAAAACATCTGTGGGCACACACATGCAAAGCACTGCAGGAAAGGCCACGATGAGCGAGACTTGGCGGCTACTACAAGGAATACACTCTCTGTGTTGGGAGAAAAAGAAATAAACTTAAGAAAGTTAAACTACAGCCTGAAGGAAAGTAGCAGTTGAGTATAACAATATAAAAGAGGTGCTTAGCAGTACATGGTGATTGTTGGATTAATAATTATAGACCCTATATGTTAAGGGAATTCAAAGGATGAATTCATTGTTTACTACTGGAAGAATTTAAAAAAGGGTTTATGGACGAGGAAATTTTCAGTGGTACTGAAATCAAAGCCACCCTGACATTGGCAAGAAGGAGAGGCAGGCCTTCTTTGGGCAAATGGCATGAAAACAGCACAGGTGTCAACTTGAAATACCTCTTCTCCTGCTAGGAGAGCTGGAGACCCTTCAGAGATTTTTAAAAGTTTCAAAACTATCCCAGGAAATTACCTATGAAAGAGCCTAAAGGGAATTAATTGCGTTGTAAGAAGTGGGAGTTGTGAATGGCCATTTCTTCACTTCTTCAACAAACAGTTGTTGAGGGCTTGGAATGTGTCAGACACTGCTTTGGATCTTCTGGTGCCAAGTAAAGTAAGACGTCTTTGTCCTTAAGGAAAGAGGATGGAAAAGTTAGCCAAGGGAGCAAGTCATGTGCCCTGTAATTATAGAGTTGTGCAGAGATGATATGTGAGCAAGTGGGAGATCATCTAAATGAGACTCAGGCATGGAGAGTGGAGGTGGTTAAGGAAGACTTCCTGAAGGAGGTAACACAATTCTGAGTTTTGAAAGGTGAGCAGGAGTTTCCAGTTGCGTATTCATTTGTTTATACCCACCCTGCCACTTTCTAATAAAAGGAAGTAAGATGATTCATAAGTAAGAAATGCACACAGCAGGGACTTCACTGGTGATCCAGTGGTTAAGATTCTGAGCTTCCTGGTTGGGAAGATCTTGCATGCCGAGTAGCACAGCAAAACAGGCAAACAAAAATAAAAACACACAGCAGAATATAAAGAAAATTAGATAAGACATAGGATGAGTTAATTTCACCTTTATATACACTGTCACATTTGATCTGAGAACAGCCTTGTGTGCCTGCTTGCTGAGTCACTTCAGGCCTGTCTGACTCTTTCTGATCCTATGGACTGTAGCCCACCAGGCTCCTCTGTCCATGGAATTCTCCAGGCAAGAATACTGGAGTGGGTTGCCATGCCTTCCTCCAGGGGATCTTCCTGACTCAGGGATTGAACTCATGTCTCCTGAAGCTCCTGCATTACAGGTGGATTCTTTATTGCCGAGCCACCAGGGAAGCCCTTACAAGCTTATAATTTTATCCTTATTTATTGGTGAGGAATTTAAGCCTTAATATTTAAAATACCTTGCCCAAAGCACAGTCTTGACAGACAGTGGCAGAACAGAACCACGCTAGTTTCACCCTAGAGTCTGTGATTTCCAGTACAAGAGATGAACTTGTGGCTTAGCTCCCCTGCATGGAGCCTGTGGCTGGAAGGCGCTTCACAGGGCAGTGAAGAATAGATGTGCATTTTGAAGGGTGAAGAGTAAGCCAGAGAAGGGACTGGGAAGGGTGGCCCAAGCAGAGGATTTCACGTGTTCGAAGGAAGAGAGGTGTGAGAGAGCATCACTTGTTGGAAGGACAGTAATAGCTCATGATGGTAGGAAGAGTCTTAATAGAAGAGCCGTGAGAGATGGGGCTGGAGGGATAAGTAAGCACCAAATCTGAAGGGTTTTGTTTTCCCTTTACCTGAAAGTGGTGGAAATTGCGGAAGGAGTATAAGCAGGGAGTAATATGACCAGCCCAGGTCATGTTACCTCACTAGGACAGCAACGTAGGCAAGTCTGGGTCAGGACAGGACTGGTGAAGGGAAAGGAGTTAGGAGGCTTGCTGCAGTCATAGGGCAGGGTGTCAGGGGCAGGAGGGGACTCAAATTGGGAACTAATATGGAGAGACTGCTAGACAGAAGTGGGCACCTGGATTTGGGGGTAAAGGAAACAAAGTCTCATTGATCAGCTAGTTGGATGATACCATTTATGAGAAAGGGATCCTACGGAAGAGTTTGGAATTTCGGGGTGATGAAGTTGGATAATGATGGCCAAGAGTAACTGTTAAAGAAAATGAGCTTAACTTTTTTACCTTCCTATTCCGTCAAATTGCTTAGTTTCCTGTTGCCTTATAAAAAATGTGAGACCCCCAGAAAAAATATTGGTAGTCAATAAAAGTTGTTGTTATTCAGTTGCTTAGTCATGTCTGAATCTTTGTGACCCTATGGACTGCAGCATGCCAGGTTTCTCTGTCCTTCACTATCTCCTAGATATAATATATATAATCTATATGTGTTATATATAATATATAGTAAAAGTTAAATGTATTTATTTATTTTGAAAAGGCTTTTTTTATTGCAGAAGTGATATATATGCAGAAAATGTAGAAAGTACAGGCAGACACACAAAAACTTGTTGCTGTTACCCAAATACAATCTAACAATGACTTGTAGCATTTTGATGTATATAATTTCAGTTTTTTATAAATACATATCTATTTTTTTTCTAAAAACTTGAGTAGTGTTTTCATGATTTAAATATATCATGCACATCTTTCAATAACATTAATAATTCCATAAGATTATTTAAGAGGCTGCATGGTATTCCATTTATGAATGTGCTGGATTCCTGTTGTGGACATTAAAGTTTTTTCCAACTTTTTGCTATTATAAACAACAGCTGCAAAGTAATTAGAATTTAAATTTCCTAATTGACCATTGGCTTTTTCAAATTACAGTTTAGATTATGAAATTAAGTTTGGGCATGCTTTGCTTTTATAAAATAGTTGTACAAAGAAGAGTTGTTTTTAAAGTGCTCTGAAAGAAATATATAATGTTCTTTTTAATTTTCAAGGGAATTAAATGTAGCAAAGGAAAATAAACTGATGTAAATATGTATCAGAGGAAAATAATTATAAAGGAAATTGGTATGGCCATCAAAAAGAAAGTGTGGAAACTGTTTTTAGTGAGGACAGAGACTATGTTTCCCAGTGAGATTCCTTTGCTTTAATAACTTTTTCAATATTTTCCCCAAGGCACATAAAAATGTGATCAGCTCTTCAAAATGATCTAGGAGTTGATCAATCTTGTAAATAATTGCAACCATAGTTAAGTTCAACTTGCTTTTGATTGTGTAAATTTTTTACATGTATCTATTAAAGCTTTTGCTTAATTTAGAAGCAATCTTTGGAGCCAGGCAACATATTGTAGACTCTCTTTTTCTGGCTAATCATTACCCTTTTCCTCAGAATTCTTACTAACTACACTCTGTGCTAGGTGCCATTGTCAGACTCTCGTGGGCAAGTATTTGATATTCCTCTTCCCCAGTGAAGATGTCGCAGACTACTGAAAGAACTATTTCTGGTCTGTCTGAACAAGGCTAGAGTCTCGATCCAGCACAAAAGGAATGTAGGAGGCCAACGATAAAGGGGTGGTCTTGTTCAGGCAGCAGATTCCTCCTAAGTGTTTAGAAAATTACTCATAACTCTGATCACCAAGACATCTGGGCCAGATGTAGATACGTTTCACCAGTCTCAGCTCCCATTTTCCATTGCAAATATCTTTTATTCTAAAATGAAATAATAGATAATATAACCTAGTCCCATACATAATTTTACAAGATAACCTTTTAAGTATAACAAAGAAAAGTGAAAGCTTTAGTCACTCAGTCATGTCTGACTCTTTGTAACCCCAGGGACTGTAGCCCACCAAGCTCTTCTGTTCATGGAGATTCTCCAGGCAAGAATACTGGAGTGGGTAGCCATGCCCTCCTCCCGGGGATCTTCCCAACCCATGGGTTGAACCCAGGTCTCTTGCATTGCAGGCGAATTCTTTACCGTCTGAAGAACGAGGGAAGCCCTAAGTATACCATAAAGGAGAAATTAAAAGACAGCAATTTATAATAAATATGTGCTGTAGTCAGATGGCGACACAGAATCACTGTGACTGCGACAGCTACAAGTGCAGACTGAGACTAAGATGATGTATTAATGGCTCAGATACACACGTGGCATTGTCAGTGAGGAAGTGATTTTCCAAACAATAAACAGTTCTGAGTGAAGTCACGACAGAGAAAATATCCACTCTTCCTTACATTTATGTGGTAGCTGCATTCCTAGAAAATTCAGTGCATTTAAAACAATAAAAAAATACTCTGTTTTACATGTAAAATGAAGCTAAGTTTTAGGCTCAGATCATTGTAAACAGTTTTTTCACCTACGAATGACATTCAAAGCTATCTCTGACATGGACAGTTCTTTGTCTGCATAACTGACACAGATTGTTGGATTTCCCTAATCCCAGAACCCTGACCAGTTATACCCTTTTTATTGTGTCAGTCAGAAACACCCACAAAATTACAGTGTCTCCTTCAGTTCAGTTCAGTTCAGTTCAGTTGCTCAGTCGTGTCTGACTCTTTGTGACCCCATGAATCACAGCACACCAGGCCTCCCTGTCCATCACCAACTCCCGGAGTTCACTCAAACTCACGTCCATCGAGTCCGTGATGCTATCAATCCATCTCATCCTCTGTCGTCCCCTTCTCCTCCTGCCCCCAATCCCTCCCAGCATCAGAGTTTTTTCCAATGAGTCAACTCTTCGCATGAGGTGGCCAAAGTATTGGAGTTTCAGCTTTAGCATCATTCCTTCCAAAGAACACCCAAGACTGATCTCCTTTAGAATGGACTGGTTGGATCTCCTTGCAGTCCAAGGGACTCTCAAGAGTCTTCTCCAACACCACAGTTCAAAAGCATCAATTCTTTGGTGCTCAGCTTTCTTCACAGTCCAACTCTCACATCCATACATGACCACTGGAAAAACCATAGCCTTGATTAGATGGACCTTTGTTGGCAAAGTAATGTCTCTGCTTTTTAATATGCTGTCTAGGTTGCTCATAACCTTTCTTCCAAGGAAGTTGTATTTCCCCTATTTCGTCCCAACCACTGCTTTAACAGATTCTCTCTTTTTGACCCAGAAGGACTTCCCTATGAGGTAGAGAGAAATAGGTTAACCTGAGTTATGTCATGATTTTTCAAAACCTGTGGTAAAAATACATATGATACAATGCGCAATTTTAACTCTTTTTAGTGTACAGTTAAGTGATATCGAGTACATTTACATTGTTGTACAGCCATCACCAGTGTCCATCTTTATAATTTTTCACATTTCCTCCTGATTTTTTAAAAGGAATCATGTAGCGTTTTCTTCGGAGAAGGCAATGGCACCCCACTCCAGTACTCTTGCCTGGAAAATCCCATGGACGGAGGAGCCTGGTAGGCTGCAGTCCATGGGGTTGCTGAGGGTCGGACACGACTGAGCGACTTCACTTCCACTTTTCACTTTCATGCATTGGAGAAAGAAATGGCAACCCACTCCAGTGTTCTTGCCTGGAGAATCCCAGGGACGGGGGAGCCTGGTGGGCTGCCGTCTGTGGGGGCGCACAGAGTTGGACACGACTGAAGTGACTTAGCAGTGTTTTCTTTCTTTGTTTTTTTTTTTTTTTTTTTCAGGTCTTCCTAATAGCGCCTACCTTGGGCATTGGTCTGTTTCTTGGTTCTGATTAGGCCAGATCTGTGACTCAGGTTTTTGTCAAGTTGGCCGTGTGTTGACCTCTGCCTGCACTGACCACACTCCTACCCCCACTCTGTGGCAACAACACATCTCCCCCGCTCCCGCAGGCCGTGGTCTCCAGGGCTCTGCTGCTGTGTCTAAGGCTGAGTAACTCTATTATTCTTCATTAATCTCCACCCTAGGAAATTCACTTCTCCCTTGTTGTTGCTCGGTCACTAAGCTGTGTCTGACTCTTTGTGACCCAGCATGCCAGGCTTCCCTGTCCTTCACTGTCTCCTGGAGTTTGCTCAAACACATGTCCATTGAGTTGATGATGCCATTCAACCATCTCATTCTCTCTCACCCCCTTTATCTCCTGCCCTCAATCTTTCCCAGCATCAAGGTCTTTTCCAATGAGTTGGCTTTTTGCACCAGCTGGCCAAAGTAATGGAACTTCAGCTTCAGCATCAGTCTTTCCAATGAATATTCAGAGTTGATTTCCTTAAGGACTGACTGGTTTGATCTTCTTGTAGTCCAAGGGACTCTCAAGAGTCTTCTCCAGTGCCACACTTTGAAAGCATCAATTCTTTGGTGCGCGGCCTTCTTTATTGTCTAAGACTCACATACATACATGACTGAGAAAACCATAGCTTTCACTATACAGACTTTTGTCGGCAAAGTGATGTCTCTATTTTTTAATATTTCAATTGGTTTTATCATTTTAGACCTCTTTATATGCAACCTTACATCCCTGGTTTGTTGTTTATACCTGCATATCTTAAATCCCATCTTGTTAGGCTGCATTAGCTGTTAGATTACGGCAACTTGGGCATGATGGGAAGAACACCAGCCGTGGAGTCAGAAGATGTGAGTATTAACTCCAGTTCTGTCATGTACTAGCTGGCAGAGAGGGCAAGAGCCTTCAATGCTCTGAGACTATTCCCTCATCTGAAAACAATAGAGCTGGTCACCAGATACTCCACAGTTTCAAAATTACAAGTTTCTAAATTAATTTCTTTTTTAATTTTTAATTGGAGGATAATTGCTTTACAATGTTGTGTTGGTTTCTGCTGTACAAAAATGTCTAATTTCTGTGAAAATAGTATCTGCTTTCCTTGCTTCACAGGACTGTTGGGTCAAATGTAAATGAAAATCATAAACATGTAGGTATCATAAGACAGCCCAGAGTGTAATAAAAGATGCTTAAACGTGCTTTTTAAATGACAAAATACAATGAAACAAACTACTAATTAAGATTCTAAAAACATAAGGCTGGATAATGCAACCTGCAAACTGGGGTATGGTTTGTTTTATTTAGTAGGGATCTGGTGCTCAATGAGTGTTTGTTAAAAGAATGTAGGTGCTCTAGAAAAGTTATGTGAAATCTCAATTTTAAGGTTTTTAGGAGACTAGGACTCAGATATTTAGCATAAGAATAAGTTGGAAGTCCACGGAGAAGTGAGTCCTGGAGTGTGAGCAGATGTGTGAGGTTGACTTATGCTGGCTGTTGTGAGAACACAGCTTGTCTTTATTGGCCTTGAAGGAGTATTATCCTAAAAGTGGGCCTGACAGGGATATTTTTCTATGAAAAGAGAGGCCACTACCTGAAGGAGCTGAGATAGGGGAGCTGAGGAGTAACATGTCATGGAATGTTCTACTCTCATTTACAGAGCCCTTGCAACGTTTGATGCTGGATGTTTAAGTCATAGACCTGGCTGGTGCTGTGCTGAGCCATATGAGAGCCCGAGGCAAAAGGAAGAATATGTACTATATACCGTCTATAACTACTTACATGGTTGTAAGTAGTTTTTCAAACTGGTTAATGGCTTTAGTGAAAATGTTATCAATGAGTTTGCTTCCATTAAAGCCCACAAAGTAAAATGTAAATGAATTCTAGCTTTGGTATAAATAAAATATTTAAACTTAAAATAATGTGTTGTAAGTAGTTGCAGCTACTTTTCAATTTTTAAAAATTTCTTAACTACTTTAAGGGCTTCCCTGGTGGCTAAGATGGTAAAGAATCTGCCTACAATGCTGGAGACCTGGATTCCATTCCTGGGTTGGGAAGATCCTCTGGAGAAGGGAATGGCTACCCACTCCAGTATTCTTGCCTGGAGAATTCCATGGACAGGGGAGCCTGGTGGGCTACTTTTAATGTTCTGGAAAAAAATTACATGTATAGAAGGTATTATTATGTAACCCTGATGGCAAGTGAACAGAAAAACAGATATAAAAGCATGTATATTGGGGTACACAATTTTCCCTTTTGTCTTAGCGTTCCAGTGTAGCTTGGCGTAGTCTTCTCAGATTTTGTTTTTATTTAAAACCTTGTTATTTTGTTCACCATGTATTTTTTGGCATCATGTTAGATACTTTAAAATATTTGCATTAAAATAACGTTAATCTTAATTACTGAGTTTTGGTTTCCCCGTAAATTCTGTGCTTTAGGTGAGCATTTTGCTGCTATACCCTAGGACTGGCCTTGGTCCCAACCCTCAGTCCCAAGTAGCGATAATACAGATCTGCCGTGGGAGCCATCATCTTGCTCTCTGTGCTGGAGGAGACATCCAAATCCTGCTAATTTCCTTTAGTCCAAGTGAATCCAGGAAGTCACATGTCACAGGCAGATAAAGCATGAGCTATGGGGTTAAACAGACTTGGAATCATACCCTGCCTTGCTTCTTTACCAGCAGAGCTGTTAACCAATCTGAGCCTGTTTTCTCATATCTAAAAGGGGTAAATAATTTTTCAGTGACAGAGATAATTAAATGAGATAACTTGTGGACTTGACAAATGTTAGCTTGTCCCCTTTTCTATTTTTTTTTAAAGTATTCATTTATTTGGCTGTACCATGTCTCTATTTATTTGTTTGGTTCCGGCATTTAGGATCTTTAGTTGCAGCATGTGAGATCCAGTTCCCTGACCAGGGTTCGAATTCGGGCCCCTTGCTTTGGGAACGCAGAGTCTTAGCCACTGGGCCATCAGGAAAGTCCCTCTATTTTAGAGATAAGTGAATTGACTTACAAATGTGTAGCTGCTCAAAGATGTGATCCCAGAAGTGCCAGTGTCCAGATTTGCACCCAGGTGCACTGAGTGTCAATCCTGTGCTGGTTTCACAAACAGCACTTGGTGATTCTAGCTGCAGCTGGGCTGTGTCTTTCTAGGGATATATGGAATTCCTAGCTAAACTGCCTGAGAGAACTTGGATTAGCAGCTCTAGAACAGAGGCGTGATGAACTTGCCCAATTTTATTTGAGAGAAAATAAATTTCACAATTAGAACAATCCCAATATATGTTTGGGGGCTTCCCAGGTGGCTCATTGGTAAAGAATCTGCCTGCCAACGCTGGAGTGCATGTTGCTAAGTTGCTTCAGTCGTATCTGATTCTTTACAACCTTATGGACTGTTGCCCCCCAGGCTCCTCTGTCCATGGGATTTCCCAGGCAAGAATGCTGGAGTGGGTTGCCAGGCCCTCCTCCAGGGGATCTTCCCAACCCAGGGATTGAACCCGCATCGTTTACATCTGCATTGGCAGGAGAATTCTCTACCACTAGTGCCACCTGGGACACAAACGCAGAAGGTGCAGATTCAATCTCTGGGTCAGGAAGATCCTCTGGGGGAGGACAAGGCTACCCACTCCAGCATTCTTGCCTGGGAAATCCCATGGACAGAGGAGTCTGGCGGACTACAGTCCATGGGGTTGCAGAGAATCAGATGTGACTGAAGTGACTTAACATGGCAGTAATGTTAAAAAGATCGATATTTCTGATACCACAAAGTTACCACAGTTTTTACTAATTTGTTCTTATATATTTTTACCTCAAGAATATAAAAGAGGTTAAGAGCAAAATGCTGTTTGTAAGGAGAAAAACTAGTTGATTACACACTTAGAAAAAGAGGAATAACACATTTTCCATTTGCAACAGCAATAAATAGAACAAAAGCTTTGGTTTGTTTCCCTGCTAGGATATTAAAGACAATATTTGATATATAATGGCATATACTTCTTTCTTGATCTCCTTCCTAACACCTCTTCCTCAAAAATTAATGTTTTCCAGTCATTCTGCTGAGATGATAGTATTTCTTTATTCTTTTATATTGATCTGTCTCCTATAACTAGAAGAGAAGTAGACATGGGTATAATTGTTCCAGCTCTTTCCAGGAAGTGGCTTTCCCCATCTATATGGCTACTACAGAAAAGGCCATGATCTTATATAGCTGCTGCCTTATCTCAGTTAATTGATCTGGGGGTGGGATCTCCACATGAGCTGAGTCAAAGTCTTCTGAACTTTTTCCTGATGGAGAAAACTTCAGATGCAATAACTGGAAACTGTTGGTGGTTGTTATGCAAAAAGATATGGTGAGGTCCTTACCCCCATTACCTCAGAAAGTGACCTTATTTGGAAATAGGGTCTTTACAGAGATAATCAACTTAAAATAAGATCCTTAGGGTGAGCCCTAATCAATATGATTGGTGTCCCTTTAAAACAGGGACATTTGGACACAGAGAAAGACATGAACAGAAGGAAGACGAAGTGAAGACATGCAAGGAGAAGATGGCCTTATGACTAGAGGGATGCGTCTCCAAGCCGAGGAACACCACGGACTGCCAGCAAACACCAGACTAGAGGGGGCAAGGAAGGATTGTCTCCTGGAGCCGTCAGATCCAGCATGACCCTGCCAGCACCTTGATTTTGAGCTTTAAACTCCAGGATTGTGAGAACATACCTTTCTACTGTTTTTAGTCATCTGGTTTGGGGCATATTGTTATGGAAGCTCTAGGAACTAACACAGTGGTGTTTTCCATCATGTGGAGAGACCAAGTGAGAGAGCATGCTGTATTTTGCAGAAAGAGCTGTAAGAGTCAGAGTCTCGATTGTTGGTTTTGAGTCCTTTCTAAGGCTTAACTGCATGGCTGACTTTCCTGTGTGTTAGTCATATTCAGTCTTTCCTTGGATTCCATGAATTAATTATCTCCTCCCTCTCCCACTTTGGCTTATGTTAACTGAGTTGGGTTTCTGGCCCTTGCGATGAGAGAGTAACTGATGAAGAAGAATCCTGAGTATTCAAGGAGCCCAGGAATGTGATGTGTTTTGATGTGGATGATATCAAACTTCTTCAAGTGTTCCTTTTAACACTATAAAACACTTGTATATTTGATTCCCTCACATAAGATAGGAAAAAATTTACTGGCAGAAAATATGACCTTATTATATGGCTTCAATCCCTGCATTTGGAAGATCCCCTGGAGGAAGGCATGGCAACCCACTCCAGTATTCCTGCCTAGAGAATCCCATGGATGGAGGAGCTTGACAGAGGGGTCCATAGCATTACATGGAGTTGGACATGACTGAAGAGACTTAGCATGCATGCAGGCAGGTCTCATACATCTGCTTTTTGTATTTGCTTTTTGTTCCTTCTTGTTGTCTTTGCTTTGTCACGTGGCTTGCAGGATCTCAGTTCCCTGACCAGGGATTGAACCCAGGTCATGGCAGTGGAAGTGCCGAATCCTAAATACTAGGCCACCAGGGAACTCCGCTTCATGTTGTCTTTAAACTATCAATTATAGCTGCCAAAACCTAAGCAAAAATATGGGAGAAATAAAATTTTATTCAATGATCAAATACCTGTATCACGTATTGAGGTAGGTGCTAGGTTACAGTTGTGAATGAGGCTAAATTGTTATTTTCAAGGGCTTTATAATCTAATGAGGGGGTAGAGGAGGAAACAGGCAATTGAAACACAGTAAGTGCTTTGATTTGAGTGCCACCTAAAACTGTGGGTCATCTAGCCAGTGTGGAGGGAAGAGAGGTTTTCCCTGAAGAGGAGCCATCCACACTGTGGCCTGAATGTGCATAGATTTAGCTAAATTCAGGAACATGGATATAGAGTGGAGGGAGCAGGCATTCTAGACTGAGACAAAAAAACTGTCAGAAAACTGTGGAGCCAAGAGAGAACCTAGAAATTCAAGTAACTCACAATGGCCAGATTATATAGAGTATAAGAAATAACTTGGACTGTATCAAGAAATGCTTTTTAAGCCACACAAGAATTTGGCTACAGACTGAGGGCAATGGGGAGCAGATTTTGAGCAGATGGTAAGAAAAAAAGATTTGCGTTTTTAAAAATGCTTAGAAGTCCAGTTAGGTAGCTTGTGACGTAATGCAGATTTGAACTGATGGTGGCTTCCATGATTTAATTGGTGGCAATAGAGATGGAAAGGAATGGACTAGATCAAGAGAAGCTGAAGGTAGAATTGATGGGTTTGGGTCATGCCTTGGATATGAGGGAGAGAAAGTCCAAGATGATATTCAGCTGTCTGGGTTAGGTGCTTTGCTGGCTGGAGGTGCTGTCCACTGGGAGATGAGGAGGTTGTCGCTGAGCAAGAGGGGCCTGTAGCATGAGCAGTGAAGAGGTCCATCAGGGGGTTGGATAGATGGCATTGGCGCTCAGTGGGGACATCTGATAATTTAATGAATATGCTTAATAATTGACACTGTGGATAAGATTACAGAGGGAGAATGGATCACCAAAGGAGAATGTATTATGTAAGAAAACCATGGAAGAGAAGACAAATCTCCAGGAGACCTCAGCATTTAAACGATACCATTTTTGGCAGCTGTTCCAAGTAAACAGCCTGGTCTCTGGAACTCCACGTTAAGACGCAGGTCCCGTGAAGGGTAGGCTTGTCCTCCCATTTGGATTGTCACACACCCTGTGAATGAAGCATGTATTACGACAGTAACAGAATTTACAAATGAGAAAGAAAAATAATTTGTTAGCATCTTGCCACCGTACCCACTCATTTTTCTTGTGTTCATCTGGGCTTCTCCACAGAACTCAGAATCGATGCTGAGCTACCCCTCAGGATTCACCTTCGGCTTTTGTTTTGGTCAAAAGATGAGAGTTCATGTCATGCTTGAGGCAAACATGTGCTGAGACTTAAGGGGCCTCCTGAATTTTGTGTTGAGAGAGAGCCTTAGAGAGACCCCTGATCAAGGGCTCAAAGGGTATGAGATCAATCGTAGAACAGAACTTCCCTGCTAGCTGCCTGAGAAGAAGGTTTCTTATTTCAGGCCCCATCAGACTGCTATTTCCTGGGCTTGTTTTTAAAAGCAAAGCCCAAACTTATTTTTGAGAAAGGACAGAATTAAAATTCAGCAGATAGTTATTCATGTTGAATAAATAAATTCCTCCTCAGAAAGTGAAGTAATCCTTTCCCTCGGGGATTACAGAACTGCTTACAATCACGTTATCTTCTGATGGAGAGCTCAGCCTTTCTGACATTTTACTCTTTTGAAAGAGGAAGTCAGGTACCTATTATCTAAATGTATGTGATATACGTTGATTTTTGCTACTAAGTCTGAATATTTTGAGATATACAAGTAAATGTTTCTTGATCTGTGATCTCCCTAAAGTAAATGTAAAAATGCCATGATCCTGAATTGAAGAATAGATCGTATGGTTAAACTAGCAAAGATAGCAAATCATGTGTGTGTGCTCAGCTGGGTTGGACTCTTTGCCACTCCATGGACTTGTAGCCCACCAGGTTGCTCTATCCATGGAATTTCCTAGGCAGGAATACCAGAGTGGGTTGCCATTTCCTCCTCCAGGGGAACTTTCCACCCCAGGGATTGAACCCACGTCTCCTGTGTCTCCTGCATGGGCAGGTAGATTCTTTAGCACTGTGCCACCTGGGAAGTCAACAGTCCTCTTTTAATCTTTACCACGTGAGGTTTCTCGTTATTCTGTGCCTTTCTCACCCCATTTCTTACTGTGCTGCTGTGCTGTGCTCTGCTAAGTCGCTTCAGTCAAGTCCAATTCTTTGCAACTCTATGGGGTGCACCCTGCCAGGCTCTTCTGTCCATGAGATTCTCCAAGCAAGCATACTGGAGTGGGTTGCCATGCCCTCCTCCAGGGGATCTTCCTGACCCAGGGATCGAACCCGCATCTCTTACATCACCTGCACTGGCAGGCGGGTTCTGATAACACGTTATCGTGTTAGTGGGATAATTTCTCAGGAATAGTTCCTTTTCCCACACAGTTTTCCTCTGAACAAAAAGCAGCCCCCTAGTTTGTCTTGATCTATAATCTGACACTACTCTCTACAGATACATAAGCAAACACTCTCTTTCTTTGGCCTTAGGAACCTGCTCATATATCAGAGTTTGGTGGGATGTTTTCAACACAAAGCTGATGTAATGCAGTTAATTTCAGCCCTCCTGAACATGTGGGAACATCATCACTGAGGCCAACGGGCTTCTGGCCATCACACACTCTTGGAAGTGAAATAATAACATACCCAGTGACAGTGTTTATCCTCAAGTGAATAACGGAATAAGAACAGATTGCATTCCTTGGATACAGATATTTGGCTAAATATTGCAAAATATTTTTAAATAACGTACATGAGAACATAAATTTCTAAACCAAGAAAAATAGTAAGATTGTTCTCTACCTTCTATAAAATGGGCCTATTGTGTTGTGCCCTTGTTCACACCAAAGACCCTAATGATGTAAAAAATGTACTAATAAAACATGAAAATGTAACTTCAATATGGTGTAAATTTACTCAAAACTAATATACTGGTGATAATAAACATCTAACTAAGAAAAAATTTGAAAAAGAAGGAAAAATTTCCTTCTTTCTCAGAATAGAAAAGATTTTTGGTAGCATTCTGGAAGGCTCAGATTTCTTTAAAATATCTGTCTAGGGAAATTTGAACTAATTTCTCTTTTACTTTTTGCTCATTAAAATTACTGTTAGCAAACAAATATATTCAAAACCATCCCACTGATCTTATAACTGTCTTTTGTGAAAATATCCTCAAGCTTTTCCTTTTTGTCATGTAGCCTGCAAATACTGGAGTGGGCTGTCTGAATGGCTGATAGGGACTAAGGGAACTGGGAAATTAGGATTAGCCAACCTGTGGGGTTCTTTGGTGGGTCAGTGGTAAAGAATCCGCCTGCCAATGTAAGGAGACACAGGTTCAATCCCTGGGTTGGGAAAATCCCCTGGAGGAGGAAATGGCAACCCACTCCAGTATTCTTGCCTGGAAAATCCCATGGACAAAGGAGCCTGGGGGGCTACAATCCACAGGGTCACAAAGAGTTGGATGTGCCTGAGCGACTGAGCACATTCACACGCGAGCTTGGAGTGGGACTGCTAGTCTGGGCTTCTAGCAGCATGGTAGGCGTGTGGAGGGAGAGGCGTGGCTTCACTCTTTCTATTTTCTGACCTTGTTTCCAAGGAACAAGGTCATGTCAAAAGTGAAGCCTTCTGGAGCTTATCTAAAACTATTATAGAAATTAAAGAATGAAATTAAAATGCTCATTTCATGATAAAACCACAGCTTGGCACTCTTTCCAAAATCTAAGCAGTTCCCGCAAAGCAAACCACCTATCCCACTCAGACACACCCCATCCTTCCCTTTCCCCTATAGGCTTCTGGTCATATCAGTTCAATGTAATGCTTGCTGAGGCCATAAACACAAATATGGGCAGGGGTCCTGCTCAATTTGCCTGATGGAACCCTGCTGAGATTGTCTTTTTTTTTTTTTTTTTTCTCCCCCAGCACATTTAGTTAAGTCATAGGAGAGCTTCATTTTCTCTCTTGCGTCATCTCTTCTCTTATCTCCTTATCTATTACCCTCAAATTTCCTAGCCCTTTCCTGGAGAGAACCATGACCTTTAAAATGGGTACAATATATTGAGCACTTACTCTGTGTCAGGCACAATGCTAAGTGTATTATATGTATTATTCCATTTAATGCTCATGTGAGTTAGGGATTTTTAATTTCACTTTACAGTAAGAAAACTAAGGCTCAGCAAAGTTCATTAACTTGCCTAAGATCACACAGCTAGTCAGTGGTGAGGCTGAGATTTAACCCAAGTCTAGCTCGCTCATAGGCCCTGCGCAACATGAACTTCCTGCACGACCCCCGTCCTCATCTCAGCTTCTAATCCTACCATGAGGCACCTCTGGCTTCTGAGATGTCTCTTTTTCCTGTGACAACTCATGCTCGGGAGCTTGTTGAATATTCTTCACTGCATTCAAACTTAACGCTCAGTCATTCGACCAATTTTTTCGCGTGCCTCTTTGTGCAAAACAGGCCGCTTTGAAACTAGAGCTGTCCCGAGGGAAACCAAAGGCTCCTTAGAAACAGTGTTCTAACCTGGATTGCTATGGAAGTAACTCAAACAGCTCTTGTCCCCTCCGCTTCTATTCTTGGATGGATTTTGGTCTCTCCTTGGGTTAGAAATTCTTCATCTTCTTTTAGACTCTCTGAGGGAGAGGCTCATTCCTGTGCAGCCCCGCCTCATTCTGCCCATAGCAGGCTTCCCTCCTGGCTCCCCTCCCCACAAGCTTGCACCAAGAGTGGACAGCTGTGGGGCCCATGCTGTGTTGGGGCATGCATGCATGTCCCCAGACAGGACATGTTCTCATCCTCTGAAAACCTAATGACTGCTTTCTTGCTTTAGTCACATTCTTTAGCTAAACCTTTTGGGATGACTAAGACCTCCTGTGCCCAGAAATTGGGAGTGGTTTTGAAAAGTGACCTCAACAATAAGGTTCCAAAGATCCAAGCTTCCACCCCCACGTAGCAAAGTCTTTCCTTTTGTCTTCTTTTCCTCCCCTTTGTGCAAACGTGATGCATCCTATTTGTATTCAGTGTGGCTCAGATTTCCAGCACCACTCATTAGGAATGTTGTGCCCTAAATACATAGGTGCTCTGTCTCCATATTCAGATGGTGAGGGGGCGGGAGGCAAGAGATGTTGAATACACAGCTTGTTTTCCTCTGTCCTTCTCACCAGACTCTGGTTTATTCTCTCTTCAGACACATTCTTTCTCCTTATTTTCCAGTTGACAATAGTAAATATTACTTCAGAATCTAGAGCACACCTCTAAGTAAGAACTCCTTGGCTGAGAACGCTTTCAATTCCTAGAGACAATAGCAGGACTTATATCAAGTTATAGGGGGACCGTGGCTACAGGACACGGTCACTACATGGAGGGTACCCCACCCTCACCTGTGGATAAGAGGGAAAGCCACTGACATGAAATTCTGTTGCCAAAATGGCTCTTTCACAGTCGTGTTAGGGTACCTGTAACTTCCATCATTAGTTACTTTTTTTAAAAAAGCCAGTTTCCTCCAAGCTGGTGTTTGAGAAAATAAGTGCTCGGTGCTGGAATACGTTTGGGAAACGGGGTTAAACAAGCTCAGTATTTTTCTTAGCTGCAGGCTGCCAGAGCCCTTACCCTGTGAATATGCATTATCACTGTCCACAAAGGGGTTTGTCATGTGTAGTCTTTTCCAGTTATTCAACCGTGGAGCCTCTTTTTTCATAGCAACCCTATTAATAGCTCCTAGAACAAAATTCCAACAATCATAGCCTGGTGAACACTGAATGTCTTTGTTAAAGCTTTGAAGGTTTATGTCAAAACTGCATGCATTATCCAGGAGAAGTAAATGGAGTTGACCACTCTTATCCAAGAATAAGTTGGCTGAAATTAGCTAGCAAGCAATTTGGCATGGCTTCCTTTGCCATGATTTTGAATCCCTGTTCCATCATTGCCAGGTGACTGAGGGCGGGTGCTCCTTCCTCCTCTATGATTATTTTTTAGTAACTTTTGTTTATTTATTTTTTGCTGCACTAGGTCTTCATTGCTGCGTGGGCTTTCTTAGCTACGGTGACTAGGGGCTACTCTAGTTGTGATGCGCAGGCTTCTCGTTGTGGGGGCTTCCCTTTTGTGGAGCACAGGCTCTAGGTGTGTGGGTTTCAGTAGTTGTGGCTCACAGCCTTAGCTGCCGCACAGCACACGGAACCTTCCCCAACTAGGAATCGAACCTGTGTCTCTTGCATTGGCAGATAGATCCTTAGCCTCTGGACTACCAGGGAAGTCCTCTATGAGTTACAATTCTCCCCTTACAAGGTTTGGGTAGGCATCAGAGACAATGTTTGTAAGACCCCAGCAACAACTACCCTCCACCCTCCAAGTCCCCACAGCAAAACACTATAAGAAGCTTTGTATAGCTTAGATGTTCTTTGGCCTAAAAGGAGGAAAGATTTTCCTTCCTAACCTAGTTGAACTTAATCCCTACCTGCATCTTCTCAGAGCTTTTCACCTCTGAAAAATGTGGCCCTAATCAAACATGACTGCTAAATATTGGGCGGAGTGAGAGTGGGCTGGCAGAGAATTAAAAGGAAAAGTGCCGAAGGATATTTCATATTAAAATTTCCTGGTCAATTTAAAAGAGGTGTTTGATGCAGAGAACTCTCACAGGAGTAGCCACATGAAGGCAAAATCAACGGAGCATGACTTGGATTTTGTAGAAATCTTTCCAGTGGGCAGTGAAGGCAAGCTGCTTGTAGGTGTTCCACTCTCCACTGCATCTTGACCAACTCTGTAGGCCTGGAGACAGGTGATTAAGAAGCAGTTTGGGGCTCTGCCCTGTGATGCTGAACAGCCTCTCGGCAGGCCTCCCCTGAACGCACTTTGAAAATTATCAATAAATTCCTGAAGATCGCTTGAGTGTTATGCCTTATTAGTTAATATAGCTCTTTAGAATTTATAAAGGGCTTACTTTTAAATGTCTTTTCTCAGCTGATTAAAAAAAGACTATTTTATTCAAACATTAAACATTTTAATTATTTATTTTATTGACATATAATTGACATATAACATTATGGTAGTTTCAGATGATGCTGTTGTTCAGTCCCTCAGTCATGTCTGACTCTTTGTGACCCCGTGGGCTGTAGCACATTGGGCTTCCCTGTCCTTCACTATCTCCCAGAGTTTGCTCAAACTCTTGTCCATTGAGTCGATGATGCCATCCAACCATCTCATCCTCTGTCACTCACTCCCTCTGTCACACTTTCCCAGCATCAGGGTCTTTTCCAAAGAGTCAGCTCTTCGTATCAGGTGGCCAGAGTACTGGGGCTTCAGCTTCAACATCAGTCCTTCCAATGAATATTCAGGATTGATTTCCTTTAGGATGGACTGGTTTGATCTCCTTGCTGTCCCAGGGACTCTCAAAAATGTACAACATAATGATTTGATACTTGTATATTTTGCAGCATGAGCACCACAATAAGTCTATTAATATCCATCACCATACGTAGTTGCACTTTTTTTTCTTGTGATGAGAATGTTTAAGATTCAAATATACAATATAGTATTATTAACTATAGTCACCACACTGCATATTATATCTCTGTGACTCATTTACTTTTCTTGTTTAATTTTTATAATGCTGTGTTGGTTTCTGCCATACAACAGGTGAATCAGCTATTATTATTCATATATCCCCCGCCTTGAGAGCCTCCCTCCCCTCTCCCATCCCATGCTTCCATGTCATCACAGAGCACCAGACTGGTTGTAACTGGAAGTTTGTACCTTTTGACCACCTTAATCCATTTGGCCCACCCCCAACTCCCTGCCTTTGGCAACCACCAATCTGTTCTCTGTAACTATGAGCTTGAGTTTTTTTCTGGCTTCCACATATACATGTGATCATATGGTAAGACTTCATTTTTTTAGAGCAGTTTTCAGTTTACAGGAAAATTTCCCAGAAAGTGCAGAGGGTTACCATATACCCATTCCCTCTCTCCTTCATAGTTTCTTCCATTATTAATGTCTCACATTAGTGTGGTCTATCTCTTATAATTGATGAACCAATATCGGAGCAGTATTATTAAACCAAGTCCATAGTTTATGCTGGTTCATTCTTTGCATTGTGCAGTTCTATGGGCTCTTGACAGATATATGAGGTCGTATGTCCCCATTACAACATTGTACACAGCATAGTCTCATTGCCCTATACCTGTTCTCCACCTATTTATCCCTCACCTCCTGGCAATCACTGATCTTTTTCTTATCCCTATGGTTTGCCTTTGCCACACTGTCGTAGAGTTGGAAAAATTGATTTTAATCTTCCTGACAACCCTGTACTTGGACAGCTTTTATTACCTTCGTCATAGAGGACATAAATTCACGGAGGCAAAATGACATACTTGAGTTCCCACAAATTGAGAGTGGCAAAGCCAGGACTAGAACCAGACAAGAGCATGAACAGCTGTGGATCTCAGAAAGGGGTTCACTGCTGAGGACATAGACGGTTAGTTTGCAGGAGGTCTCTCAGCCCAGGCACTTTCATTTTTAACGGGAGCTAGAAGGAGGACAATTGTACATCTTCAAAGGAAACTGGATGTCTGATATTGGTTAGATGGGACTGAGAGGTGGCCCCAGGGACAATGGATCTTGTGCCCCATAATTAAGAAGGAAGGCCAGTCCCTGCCAGGCTGACTCAGAAGGCTTACTGAGTCATCCTATTTGTCCTCTCTGCTGCTATTTATGGGCTTCCCAGTTGCTGATATTTGTTGGTTAAATGCTCACACAATCAGTCTTGCCTAAAGCAGTATTGCTATGGGGTGTTGAGAATAAATAGGGTGACAGGTGTTGTGGGAGAGGCATTTAAAAAAAATCTTTTAGTAGCTGATTCCTTTTTAAAGCTCTCTATGTTTAAAATATAAATATTCTGAAAGAAAATAAAAGCCAGGACCCTTTTTTGAATAGAGTTGCTGAATGCTGAGACTTTCTGGAGTGTTGGGATTGGCAGGGGCACAGGTCAATATTACTAATGTTATTGATAAGAACAGCTCAGGAAATGAGACAGTGAAAGAGAGAAGAAGACTGAAATGTGATCGCTTGAGCATCTTAGGTGTGCTGCTGCTGCTGCTGCTAAGTCACTTCGGTTGTGTTCGACTCTGTGCGACCCCATAGGTGGCAGCTCCCCAGGCTCCCCCATCCCTGGGATTCTCCAGGCAAGAACACTGGACTGGGTTGCCATTTCCTTCTCCAATGCATGAAAGTGAAAAGTGAAAGTGAAGTCACTCAGTCGTGTCTGACTCTTCGCAATCCCCTGGACTGTAGCCTAGCAGGCTCCTCCGTCCATGGGATTTTCCAGGCAAGAGTACTGGAGTGGGGTGCCATTATCTTAGGTGTGCTAAGGTCTCACTAAAATGAGACAGCAACAACAACAAAACCCTCCTAGACCATTAGTCTGAGTCTGATGGTAGACAGATTGCTCATGCAAATGGAGTGACTGAGGAAAGATTAATGAAGGGCCTCTACATAGGTGTGGGCGGGAGTAAGGGAAACATCCTGGAGCTCCATTACCACCCAGGCCCGAAGATACAAAGGGGTGGGGTGGCGGGCAGCTGCTAGAACCCAGAAAGAACTATAGTTCACAGAAGGCTGCCCGACCCTTCTGAGCCCTTTGGTCCAGGAAGATGTGGGATCCAGGGAATAAATAATAAGCCCCTCCACGTCTCTTTTTTCTCATTCTCTTCTCTGCTGCTGATGCCTCCCATTGGACAAACCCCATATAAGTCAGAGACCAAAAAAACTCGTAAGATGCAATCCATGAAGGCCAGCAAAGGCCCATCTAGTCAAAGCTATGGTTTTTCCAGTAGTCATGTATGGATGTGAGAGTTGGACTATAAAGAAAGCTGAGCACCAAAGAATTGATGCTTTTGAACTGTGGTTTTGGAGAAGACTCTTGAGAGTCCCTTGGACTGCAAGAAGATCCAACCAGTCAATCCTAAAGGAAATCAGTCCTGAATATTCATTGGAAAGACTGATGCTGAAGCTGAAACTCCAATACTTTGGCCACCTGATGTGAAGAACTGACTCACTGGAAAAGATCCTAATGCTGGGAAAGATTGAAGGTGGGAGGAGAAGGGGATGACAGAGGATGAGATGGTTGGATGGCATCCCTGATTCAGTGGACATGAGTTTGAGTGAACTCCGGGTGTTGGTGATGAACAGGGAGGCTTGGCGTGCTGCGGTCCATGTGGTCACAAAGAGTCAGATACGACTGAGCAACTGAACAACTAGTATAAGTTCCCTGAACTTACTGATGGTGGTCAGTAGAGGTGGTGAAGAATGGTTGGTATGGATACACTTTATATGGCTATTCATACTCTCCTTTCTAATCAAGGATGAATTAGCCTTCTAAACTAAGATTTTCTTTTGTGGAAGGAGTTCACAGAACTTATACTAGTTGTTCAGTTGTGAACAACTCGTGAGCATGAACAACTCGTGAGCATGAACAACACGCTCAGTCATGTCTGACTCTTTGCAACCCCTTGGACTGCAGCACACCAGGCTTCCCTCTCCTTCATTGTCTCTTGCAGTTTGCTCAAACTCATGTCCATTGAATCAGGGATGCCATCCAACCATCTCAGTCTCCGTTGCCCCCTTTTCCTCTTGCCCTCAATCTTTCCCAGCATCAGGGTCTTTTCCAATGAGTTGGCTCTTCACATCTTGTGGCCAAAGTATTGGAACTTGGAGCTTCAGCTTCAGCATCAGTCCTTCCAATGAATATTCAGGGTTGATTTCCTTTAGGACTGACTAATTTGATCTTTCAGTCCAAGGGACTCTCGAGAGTCTTCTCCAGCACCACACTTCAAAAGCATCAATTCTTCGGTGCTCAGCCTTCCTTATGGTCCAAGTCTCACATCCATACATGACTACTGGAAAAGTCATAGCTTTGACTAGATGGACCTTTGTCAGCAAAGTGATGTCTCTGCTCTTTAAGATGCTGTCTAGGTTGGTCATAGCTTTTCTTCCAAGGAGTAAGCGTCTTTTAATTTCCTGGCTGCAGTCACTGTCTGCAGTGAAGCCTATGAAGCCCAGCTAAAGTGAAAGTTGCTCGGTTATGTCTGACTCTTTGCGAACCCATGGACTGTAGCCTACCAGGCTCCTCTGTCCATGGAATTCTCCAGGCAAGAATACTGGAGTGGGTCGCTGTTCCCTTCTCCAGGGGATCTTCCCAACCCAGGCATTGAATCCAGGTCTCCCACACTGCAGGTAGATTCTTTACCTAACTGCAGTTGGGTAACCTATCCCTTCTCCAGGGGATCTTCCTGACCCAGGGATCAGTTGGAGTCTCCTGAACCGCAGGTGGATTCTTTACCAGCTGAGGTACTAGGGAAACTCTATGAAAGCCTAGAAATCTGCATTTTGTGACTCAGACTCTGAGAATTAGGTCACGCGGTTAGCATTACTCCCTAGTGGTGGATAGCTGAAATTGCAAATGTAGCAAACGTACACACAATGCTTTGAATTCTTCATGTATATGTTATGGTCTTCCCTGGTGGCTCAGACGGTAAAGAATCCACCTGCAGTTTGGGAGACCTGGGTTCGATCCCTGGGTTGGGAAGATCCTTTGGAGAAGCGAATGGCAACCCACTCCAGTATTCTTGCCTGGAGAATCCCATGGGACATATATGAATCCTTCATATGCATTTGTTATAATCAAAGTAACAATCTTATACATTTAAAATAGAGCTGGTTTTATGGGAATAACCAAGTGGGGTGGAAACTTCTTTTCCAGTGATTATCTAGACAGAACTTTCAGAAGTATTAGGATAAAAAATAATTGAAACTTTCAAGGTAGTCATTAATCTGCTATTACAGTATCAGAGAGCAGTAATAGCGCTAAATCCCCAGTCCAGCTGCTTATTAGCATGCTATAAGATTAAAGTAATTGCAACTGTGGAGATAAAATAGAAAGATAGTGGAATTTTCTAAAAATCATAGAAAGCCAGCATTTACTTAGACAGCAGACTTATACCAGCCTTGGATGAGTAGCAGTACCATCTCCAGGGGTGTGTATTTCTTTTACCCATTGTTCTATCTTGACATGAGTGAGTTCTTAATAAGAATTTTGTTAGCTTGTCATGCAAATTTCTCCTTTAAAGCCCCAACCAAGACTGGCCCACCATGTCCTGTTATAGCTTTGCTTGAGTGCTCAAATAACTGACTCCCCTGGACCTTCTGGAATGGAACAGAGGGCAGCTCAGTATTTGAGAGCTCCGGCTACATGCGGGGGCCAGATTCCAAAGGGAAGTCTGCGTGGGAGTACTGTTTCTATATTCTGGTTGGCTGGAAGGCGCCTCCAGCTTCACTATTGGTTAGTTTATTAGCTTGTTTCTGTTGAGTGATTATTCTCAGAATCCTCCATAAACATTCATCCTGCATTTTTGCTCACACACACATCCCCACTCTCTCTTTTTCAATGTAGGCTCATATTTGAGTTGGAAATCATGCAGTATACGTTTCTTACATTCTAGACAAGGCCGCTGAGGTGTGACTAGGGTAACTGCTCTGAGTTTACATAAAGGGGTAGCTGTCCAGCTGGGGCTAGAGTGCAGGACTGTTCATGGTGGCCCATGACAGGACAGGGTGCTTTCTGGGGCCAAGCAGCCCCTCAGCATGTGCTTGTCTTGTCCTTCCTTCATCCCTGTAAATGCACCCCCTCTCCTCATCTGTGCGACACACACAGCTGTGTGTCTTTGGCTTCTCTTGGTTTTCTTCTTTCTGCAAATTCCCTTCCCCTTTCCCATCCTGCCAAGCTGACACAATATGAAGAATCAAGTAAATCAAACCTTACAAAATCCTTTGTTTTAAACATAAACACAGATGAAACCTCAGCTTCCCAACCATCACCAAGTAAATTATGCAGTGTTTACTTGTGTTACCTCGTCTTGATTTATTTTTGTAGGTTCAACCTCTGAAAAAAAGTAAATGAGAAGTTTATTTGTAGAACTGAAAGAAGAACTAGAACAGGAAAGGTGAGCTGAAAGATCGCATAACTAATTAAGAGAACACGAAATGTAAATCTGGACATGCCCACATGTACTTTTCCATTTAAAAACAAGCCTAAGAAGCCAGTGGTGTGTTCATTTAATTTTTTCTTCAAGACTCTCGTCCCGGCTCAGCTTTATATCTGGATTAAGCATTAGCTTGCCCTCTAGTGGTGTTGCAGACACATATGCGTACATGCGTCCGAGGCGGAGCTTAGGTTGTCCAGGGACACAGCTTGAAAGACTCACTCTTAGAAGGAACGCTTTCGTCGCTTTCCGGTAAATACAGTAGGTGGAGACACACACTGGAAAACTGGAACACAGTCCACCTTGTTTTCATTTGGCTCTCAGAAGATTGCTAGGCATCCACAGTTATTGAAACTAAGCCTGACCATAATTTATCTGTGATGCTTCATATTTCCTGCTTGTTTTTAAGTCTTGAAAAATATTAAAATATGGAGAGTTAAAGCAATGCGGTTTCTAAATCTGTTGCTCCCCTCCTACACTCATCTATATTAAACATCTACTGTGCACAGAGATTTGGGATGAGATGGAGATGCAAAGATTAGTGAGAAACAGATCCGGTCCTTAAAACTCATCCTATGATTGAGTGAGCAGACATATTTGGACATAATTACAACACACAGCAGTGGTATATAAATATGTATAATTTTATAGTATAATATTATTATATATTGAATACATAAATAAAAGTATAGATTTAAAATATTTTATATCAGTTCAGTGCAGTCGCTGAGTCGTGTCCAACTATTTGTGACCCCATGGACTGCAGCATGCCAGGTTTCCCTGTCCGTCACCAACTCCTGGAGTTTACTCAAACTGATGTCCATCATGTCGGTGATGCCAGCCAACCATCTCATTTTCTGTTGTCCCCTCCTCCCGCCTTCAATCTTTCCCAGGATCAGGGTCTTTTCAAATGAGTTGGTTCTTTGCATCAGGTGGCCAAAGAATTGGAGCTTCAGCTTCAGCATCAGTCCTTCCAATGAATATTTAGGACTGATTTCCTTTAGGATTGACTGGTCAGAACTACTTGTAGTCCAAAGGACTCTCAAGAGTCTTCTCCAACACCACAGTTCAAAAGCATCAATTCTTCGGTGCTCAGCTTTCTTTATAGTCCAACTCTCACATCCATACATGACCACTGGAAAAACCATAACCTCAATTAGATGGACTTTTGTTGGTAAAGTGATATCTCTGCTTTTTAATATGCTGTCTAGGTTGGTCATAGCTTTTCTTCCAAGGAGTAGGCATCTTTTAATTTCATGGCTGCAGTCACCATCTGCAGTAATTTTGGAGCCCCCCAAAATAAAGTCTGTCTCTGTCTCCCTTGTTTCCCCATCGATTTCCCATCAAGTGATGGCACTGGCTGCCATGCTGTCTGTTTTCTGAATGTTGAGCTTTAAGCCAACATTTTTTAAAAAATTAATTAATTTATTTTAATTGGAGGCTAATTACTTTCCAATATTGTGGTGGTTTGGCCATACATTGACATGAATCAGCCATGGGTGTACATGTGTTCCCCATCCTGAATCCCCCTCCCACCTCCTTCCCCATCCCATCCCTCTGGGTCATCCCAGTGCACCAGCCCTGAGCACCCTGTGTCATGCATCAAACCTGGACTGGCGATCTGTTTCACATATGATAATATACACGTTTCAATGCTATTCTCACAAATCATCCCACCCTCGCCTTCTCCCACAGAGTCCAAGAGTCTCTTCTTTACATCTGTGTCTCTTTTGCTGTCTCGCATACAGTGTCATCGTTACCATCTTTCTAAATTCCATATATATGCATTAGTGTACTGTATTGGTGTTTTTCTCTCTGACTTACTTCACTCTGTAGAATAGGCTCCTGTTTCATCCACCTCATTAGAACCGATTCACATGCATTATTTTTAGTGGCTGAGTAATATTCCATTGTGTATATGTACTACAGCTTTCTCATCCATTCATCTGCTGATGGACATCTAGGTTGCTTCCATGTCCTGGCTATTATAAACAGTGCTGTGATGAACATTGGGATACACGTGTCTCTTTCAGTTCTGGTTTCCTTGGTGTAAGCCAACCTTTTCACTCTCCTCTTTCACTTTCATCAATAGGCTCTTTAGTTCTTCACTTTCTGCCATAAGGGTGGTGTCCTCTGAGTATCTGAAGTTATTGATATTTCTCCTGGCAATCTTGATTTCAGTTTGTGCTTCATCCAGTGTGGCATTTCATATGATGTATTGTGCATATAAGTTAAATAAGCAGGGTGACAATATACAGCCTTGATGTACTCCCTTCCCGATTTGGAGCCAGTCTGTTGTTAAGAAGCAACAGTTAGAACTGGATATTTTTATATTATCAATTATATATTAATTTAAACTAATTATATCTATATATAAATACATATTCAGGGCTTCCCTGGTGGCTCAGCAGTAGAGAGTCTGCCTGCAATGCAGGAGACACAGGAAATGCAGTTTTGATACGTGGGTGGGGAAGATCTCCTGGAGAAGGAAGTGACGACCCAATCCAGTATTCTTGCCTGGGAAATCCCATGGATTGCCCTGGTGGGCTATAGTCCATGGGGTCGCAAAGGGTTGGACATGACTGAGCAGCAGGCATGGCATGACATGAATATATACACACACACATGGAGCAGCCGTGGGCCAGCTCCTGTGCTAGGTATGTCCACTTTTCACTTAATATTTATCACAGCTGTATCTTTCAACACAACAGGAAAGGGAAATTCAGAAAGATGAATTTGTATTAGTTTGCACAGCTATGAAACAGCAAAATTGAAATTTGAATTCAGATTTTCTGATTCCATCTCGATTTCAATTAACTTCAATAGACTTTTGTTGAAAGTCTACCACGTGGCAGGTATTGTGCTATGAGCAAGAGGTACAAAGATAGGAGGAGCTGCTGCTGGCCTCAGGGTTATAGTTTCGTAGGGGACTGGGCATATGGAGAAAAAATTAGGCTATAAGGCTACGGTTTTTCCAGTAGTCATGTATGGATGTGAGAGTTGGACTGTGAAAAAAGCTGAGCACCAAAGAATTGATGCTTTTGAACTGTGGTGTTGGAGAAGACTCTTGAGAGTCCCTTGGACTGCAAGGAGATCCAACCAGTCCATTCTGAAGGAGATCAGCCCTGCGTGTTCTTTGGAAGGAATGATGCTAAAGCTGAAACTCCAGTACTTTGGCCACCTCATGCGAAGAGTTAACTCATTGGAAAAGACCCTGATGCTGGGAGGGATTGGGGGCAGGAGGAGAAAGGGACGACAGAGGGTGAGATGGGTGAATAGCATCACCGACTCGATGGACGTGGGTTTGGGTGAACTCCGGCAGTTGGTGATGGACCAGGAGGCCTGGCGTGCTGCAATTCACGGGGTCGCAAAGAGTCGGACACGACTGAGCTACTGGACTGAACTTAACTGATGACAGATGTAATAATGGGAGTGTGTATAAATTGCTTTCTGAGAAAAGTAGCAAAGGCAGTTCATTGTTCATATGTGGTCATGCTTTCCATCGGGCAACATGGTTACCAGGCCATGACTGAAGTGACCAGAAATCTGTAACTTGGCCTAAGGCAATCATCTTCGATTTTGCTTTTAAGCTCTGAATGTGAAAGTCACTCAGTCATGTCCAACTCTTTGAGACCCCATGGACTCTGCAGTCCATGGAATTCTCCAGGCCAGAATACTGGAGTGGGTAGCCTTTTCCTTCTCCAGGGGATCTTCCCAACCCAGGGATCGAACCCAGGTCTCCTGCACTGCAGGCAGATTCTTAACAGCTGAGCCACAAAGGAAGCCCTTTAAGCTCTGAGGAGGCCTAATATCACAGTTGTGGCCAACAGGGGTGACGACTCACTGACCCAACAAACTGATGGCCTCTCATTGGCAGTTTCCAGTGTGAGAACCCAGAAGCTGGAGAAACCAGACTAGAATTAGGAGTCAAAGGGGAGGTAAGATGGAACTTCTTCCCTGGTGGCTCAGCAGTAAAGAATCCGCCTGCAACGCAGGAGGCACGGGAGATGCAGGTTGGATCCCTGGATTGGGAAGATCCCCTGGAGGAGGGCATGGCGAACCACTCCAACATTCTTGCCTGGGAAATCCCATGGACAGAGGAGCCTGGAGGGCTACAGTCCATGGGGTCACAAAGAGTCAGACACGACTGAACAGGCACACATGCCACAAAAACTGAACTACTAAGAAGCAAAAGCAGAGAGTTAGAGAAAGAGAGAAGCTCAACTGGGAGTGAGGAGAAGCGCCCTCTTCTCTGGGGAGTCTGTACTGTGACTTCCTGAATGGCATTCCAGGGCTCCATGGAGCTGGGGTGTGCAACTGTTGGTATGGATGCTTGTGCTTCCTTAGAGTCTGAAGTGTCTTTACAATCACCCACATCATCTGAGGTCAGCCAAGCCTGATCCTGGCAACAGAAAAAAGCCTAAGTCCTTCAGCACCAAAGCAGTCCAAGAGAGGCAGTGAGGAAGTGTGGTTGGATGGCTGGACCCAGTAAACAGTTCACCTGAAAGTGATGTTCATACTGAGTTGTGAGGTACAACTAGGAGCTTTCCAGGCAGGCAAAAGTGTGGAGGGTACCCCAGTAGCTCAGTGTTTGTTCCAGTACTGAAAAGGACCAGTAGCAAAAATTTAATTTCCTGGCTCTCTTTCCAGCATAATGCTTCCAGAAATTCTTTCTCCAGTCATCCTGGCTTTGAGAGAAGAGAGTGGGAAAGGGGAATTTTCTCTTTCATGGAAGCACTAAGTTCTGAAGCCTGGTGGCTCTGACTGTATGGTATGACTTCAAATACTGGCATATTCTTCTCAACTAGGACATCCCAGGTAGCTCAAATGGTAAAGAATCTGCCTGCAGTGTGGGAGACCTGGGTTCGATCCCTGGCTTGGGAAGATGCCCTGGAGAAAGGCATGGCAACCCACTCTAGTATTCTTGCTTGGAGACTTCCATGGACAGAGGAGCCTGGTGGGCTACAGAGGAGCCTGGTGGGCTACAGAGGAGCCTGGTGGGCTACAGAGGAGTCTGTGGGTTCGCCAAGAGTCGGACACAACTGAGCAACTAACACACGTACACACAGGATATCTATGGGGCTTCCTAGGTGGTACTAGTGGAAAAGAACCCGCCTGCCAATGCAGGAGACTTCAGAGATGCTAGTTTGATCCCTGGGTTGGGAAGATCCCCTGGAGGAGGGGATGGCAACCCACTCTAGTATTTTTGCCTGGAATCCCATGGACAGTGGAGGCTGGTGGGCTACAGTCCATTGAGTCATAGAGTCAGACACGCCTGAAGCAACTTAGTACGCATGCACAGGGTATCTGTGCCTTCAGGCGTGTGTGGTTTGGGGCCAGGGGATACTGTAACACTCCAGGGTGTGTATGATGAGTCTTCTTGGGGTGCTATTATTACAGATGATTTGGGAGGAGAAAAGTTTTATACTTTTACAATCTTTAAGTTTCTGTAATATACAAATCAGTATAAACCTGCTTTTCCATGTTGGTTTAATTTTCTCTATTGTTGCATGAACTTGAATAAAAGCCAGAACTCCTATGATCCCAGCTTGGAATTGCACTCACAGAAACTTGAACTTGTCTTCTCAATGGTATATTTCTGTATAAAAATAACCTTGATCTAATGTGAAGTGGTAGGCATATTTTGCATGTATTTTACAGATTTTTAGAGACACATTACAAGGTTTTAGAGAAGTTTCTGCTCCAGACTGTGGCCTTCAGACCAACTGGACTTACCTTTCTTCACCCTGAGGAGAATGTCAGGAAATGTTACAGAAGCACTTAAAAATATATATATATTTTTAATTGGAGTGTAGTTGATTTACAATGTTGTGTTACTTTCAGGTGTACAACAAGGTGAATCAGTTATCCGTATACATATATCTACCTTTTTTTTAAAGGTTCTTTTCCATATAGGCCGTCATAGAGTACTGAGTAGAGTGGACAAGCACTTTCGTAGGCTGTTGCACCAACTTCCTTACACTGTCTAAATTCTACCTGTTAAGGAGCCACATAGATTAATTTCCTGTTTTAGTTTTTAATTGTGGTGAAAAACACAGAACCCAAAATTTACCATGGTAACCATTTTAAAATGTACAGCGTAGTATTCTTTTGTTTTAGTTGCTAAGTTGTGTCCAACTCTTTTTTTGAGACCTCCTGGACTGTAGCCCACCAGGCTCCTCCATGGGATTTCCCAGGCAAGAACACTGGAGTGGGTTGCCATTTCCTCCTCCAGGGGATCTTCCTGACCCAGGGATTGAACCAGGTGTCTCCTGCGTAGGCAGGCGGATTCTTTACCACCGAGCCACGAGGGAAGCCCCCAGGGTAGTATTCTTCAGTAGGTTCACATTGCTGTGCAGCAGAGCTTTTCCTTCTTGCAAAACTGAAACTCCATAGTCATTAACCAGCAACTTCCTTTCCTTCATACTCTAACAATCAACACTCTGCATCCTATTTCTATGACTGTGACTATTAAAAAAATTTTTTTTAATTGGAGGATAATTGCTTTACAATGCTGTGATGGTTTCTGGCGCACAACAATGTGAATCAGCCGTAAGTGTACATACATCCCCTCCTTCTTGGACCTCCCTCCCACCCCGCCACCCCACCCCACCCCACTTCTATAGGTTGTCACGAAGCACTGGGTTGGGCTTCCTGTGTTATACAGCAACTTCCCACTAGCTATCTATTTTACATATGGTAATATATGTATGTTTCAATGCTACTCCTTCAATTGAGTTTGGCTATTTTAAATACCTGATACAAATGGAATCATACAGTGTTTGTTCTTTGAGCATCAGGTCCTCCAGGTTCATCTATGATGTAGCCGTGGCAGGACTTCCTTCCCTTTTAGTGCCGAATCATATTCCATTGTAGGTATGTGTACAGCTTGCTTATTTACTCATCCACCCATGGGCACTTGGGTTGCCCCTACCTCTTGGTTACCATGAACAATGCTTCTATGAACATGAGTGTATAAATATCTCTTCAAGACCCTGCTTTCAAGTCTTTTGAATGCACACCTAGAGTCAGGATTTCCTAATCAAACTATTTCTATTTTTAATATTCTGAGTAAACACCGTACTGCTTTCATAGTGGTTGCACAGTGGTCAAGGGTTTCTGTTTCTCCATATCACTGCCAACATTTGTTATTTTCTCTCTCTTTAAAAAAAAACCAAACATCTTAATGAATGTGAGGTGACATGTAGGTTGACTTTAAAGTGAAAATTCCCCTTGGGATGGGGGTTATTTGGAACTTTCATAACTTCTGGTAAACTTTGATTTTAGCAACCAGCTGAGATGACTCGCTAAGTATTAATACATGTCATTTTGATGTGAGGAAAAATGCTGGGACTCTAGAAGGAGATTCTGAATTTCCCCAAAGACTATAACGTTCTCAAGCTGGAGTTCCCAGGAGCAGAGGCTGTCTGAGAAATCCCACACAGATATTTCTCAGCTGTTTTGACCCTGAGGACATTTTTATTGAATGAATACAAACATTTTCATCAGAATTATTCCTACATTGCTGAAAATATCATCAAGAAATTATTTTCTGGAGACAGCCCTTTTAAATTAATTCAGTTCTTTGATAAAATTTTGTACTGTTCAGCTAAATAATTTTTTACTGCAATAATTTTAATTTGATTCAATTATCACATTTTTGTGTCCATATTAAAATTTCCAAACTTTAGCTTTGGCAATTTTGAATTTTCTTTTGTGATAATTTTCTACCAAGTCTAATTTTCCTGGGTCAGGTTTTACAGGTATAATATTTTGACAAGAAGATTTGATTCTATAGTCAACATTTAAAGTCAATAACAAATTTTGCTGTGTGTTGTCTTTGTCAATTTTATTTTGTGTTATTTCTACAAAGTGTAATTTTAACTGAGTCAATTCTTGTACTTTTGAGAACCACCAATATAATGAGATTTCTTTAGTATTTTTTGTCATGATCAAATTTAACATAGTTTTAGATATTCTGTGTTTGATTCTGCATGGATTATTTCTACTGTGTCTAATTTTTTTCCTGGGTGACAAGTTCAAAATGCACTTGAAGTCAGATATCAGGGTCATAGCATCTTGTTTTCATCCCTGATTAAAAAGTGTAGTATCAACCTGTCGGAGGCATGGGTTTCATGGGTGAATTACTGGTTTAGAAGTGAGAAGTTCTGATTGTCTGTCCTTGCTGTTTGCTTACCACTCTGGGTCTATAGGCTAATAGTGTTCATCTAAAATAAAGTGATTTAAAAAAATTATTGGTTTATTTTTGGGTGTGCTGGATCTTCGTCGCCGTGTGGGCTTTCTCTAGTTGCGGCAAGTGGGGACTGCTCCAGAACCGCGGTGAACAGGCTTCTCACTGTGGTGGCTTCTCTTGCTGGGGAGCACAGGCTCTAGGGCGCTCAGGCTTCAGTGGCCGTGGTGCCCAGGCTTACTTGCTCCACGGCATGTGGGATGTTCCTGGACCAGGGCTCGAACCCACGTTCCCTGCATTGGCAGGCAGATTCTTAACTGCTCTACCACCAGGGAAGTTCTAAAAGAACGTGATTTAAATATATGATTTCTAAACCCCCTTGCAACTCTGGTTGTCTATGATTTGAATTCCTATCTGTAGGGGTTGTCCTATTCGACCATTACTTTGCTTCTTATTTAATCCCCCTGCCCCACCCTTCTCATCTCCTATCAACCCAGTGCCTCCAGACAACCACCCAGCCTGTGCTCCCTCGGACCTCTTCAAGGACCTGTGACCTTCCTCACACTCTTCTCAACATTGTTCCTATCCAGTCTTGGCTCTTGACTTGCCCCTGAGATGCACCATTAGATATTCTGAGCCCAGTCTACGGTGCTGCTGATTGAGCACCTGCTGACCTGGTTCAGAGCAGCCTCCTCAAATCTGAGGTCATGTTCCTAGAAGCTGCAGGGTCATCAGTGGCCAGGCTGAGCCCCAGTCCCTGGTCAGTCTTATTCCTACCACTTCTCTCTTTCTGTTGGACATGGAGGTGAATCTTGGGGTTATGTGAGCGTAGTTTGGGGTAAACTGTCCTTGGGGTGGGGAAGGTAGGATCAGGTTCAAGGCCATTCTAGGCAAGAAGAAGAGATAGGAGGGACCACATCACTTAGGATCCCAGCAGAAAACAGACAGACAGCTTACATTGACCAATGTGACTATTTGCAAAGGTGTGGGCAGTGTATAAGGAATCCGTTATGAGCAGCATGGGCTTCCCAGGTGGCTCATCTGCCTGCAATGCAGGAGACATGGGTTTGATACCTGGGTTGGGAAGATTCCCTGGAGAAGTGAATGGCAACCCTTTCCAGTATTCTTGCCTGGAGAATTCCATGGACAGAGGGGCCAGGTGGGCTACAGTCCATGGGTGGTGAAGTTGGACACGACTGAATGACCAACACACACAAGGGACAGTGCAGTACCACTGGATTCAAAAGTTCCTGAGCTCTCCCTCTCCCGCCTCCTCCCCCTTCTTCTTTCAACCTGGCTTCCTTTCTTCCCTTGAAATATTTGATGTTAATACTTGTATCTGAAGTTCTGTGTCTCTATAGGAGGTTTTCTGAGAGACTGTATTCTTGTATTTAAGGGCTTCCCTGGTGGTGCACAGGTTAAAGCATCTGCCTACAATGTGGGAGACCTGGGTTCGATCCCTGGGTCGGGAAGGTCCCCTGGAGAAGGAAATGGCCTGGAGAATCCCATGGACAGAGGAGCCTGGTGGGCTACAGTCCACGGGCTGCAAAGAGTCGGACATGACTGAGTGACTTCACTTTCACTTTCACTTCCAGAGCTCCAGAAGGGACCAGTGACTGGACTCTGGAAGGACAGAATCACACAGAGGTGACTGCAGGCCTCCCTGCAGAAAGGAGCCAGAGGCATGAATTCCCCAGCTCCTTATCTACCTCCCTCCATCTCATCTCCTGGCAGGGACCCCTAACTGGCAGAACTGGGCTGGACTAGAATATTTTCAAACTAAAAGTTTTGTTGAAATAAAATTCAGTAGAAATTAAAAAAACAAAAACAAAAACGGTAAAGGAGTCCACAGATAGAACTCACATGGCCAGTGTCTTCAGGCAGAGACTAGGGTGAGAAGGATGGCAAGTAAGTGACTCAGGCATGGTCTGCTCTCACTACCAGTAAAGACTTACAGGGTCAGCATACCTGCTTCATCTTGGATGAAGAATGAGTTGAAGGCACGTGACCTTTGTTAAGTGAGAAATAGATTTAAGGGCCTAGATCTGATAGATAGAGTGCCTGATGAACTGTGGACGGAGGTTCATGACACTGTACAGGAGACAGGGATCAAGACCATCCCCATGGAAAAGAAATGCAAAATGGCAAAATGGCTGTCCAAGGAGGCCTTGCAAATAGCTGTGAAAAGAAGAGACGCGAAAAGCAAAAAAGAAAAGGAAAGATACAAGCATCTGAATGCAGAGTTCCAAAGAATAGCAAGAAGAGATAAGAAAGCCTTCTTCGGCGATCAATGCAAAGAAATAGAGGCAAACAACAGAATGGGAAAGACTAGAGATCTCTTCAAGAAAATTAGAGATACCAAGGGAACATTTCATGCAAAGATGGGCTCTCTAAAGGACAGAAGTGGTATGGACCTAACAGAAGCAGAAGATATTAAGAAGAGGTGGCAAGAATACACAGAAGAACTATACAAAAAGATCTTCATGACCAAGATAGTCACAATGGTGTGATCACTCACCTAGAGCCAGACATCCTGGAATGTGAAGTCAAGGGGCCCTTAGAAAGCATCACTATGAACAAAGCTAGTGGAGATGATGGAATTCCAGTTGGGCTGTTTCAAAGCCTGAAAGATGATGCTGTGAAAGTGCTGCACTCAATATGCCAGCAAATTTGGAAAACTCAGCAGTGGCCACAGGACTGGAGAAGGTCAGTTTTCATTCCAATCCCAAAGAAAGGCAATGTCAAAGAATGCTCAAACTACCACGCAATTGCACTCATCTCACATGCTAGTAAAGTAATGCTCAAAATTCTCCAAGCCAGGCTTCAGCAATACGCAAACCGTGAACTTCCAGATGTTCAAACTGGTTTTAGCAAAGGCAGAGGAACCAGAGATCAAATTGCCAACATCCACTGGATCATGGAAAAAGCAAGAGAGTTCCAGAAAAACATCTATTTCTGCTTTATTGACTATGCCAAAGCCTTTGACTGTGTGGATCACAATAAACTGTGGAAAATTCTGAAAGAGATGGGAATACCAGACCACCTGACCTGCCTCTTAAGAAACCTATGTGCAGGTCAGGAAGCAACAGTTAGAACTGGACATGGAACAACAGACTGGTTCCAAATAGGAAAAGGAGTACATCAAGTCTATATATTGTCACCCTGCTTATTTAACTTATATGCAGAGTACATCATGAGAAACGCTGGACTGGAAGAAGCACAAGCTGGAATCAAGATTGCCGGGAGAATTATCAATAACTTCAGATATGCAGATGACACCACCCTAATGGCAGAAAGTGAAGAGGATCTAAAAGGCCTCTTGGTGAGAGTGAAAGAGGAGAGTGAAAAAGTTGGCTTAAAGCTCAACATTCAGAAAATGAAGATCATGGCATCTGGTCCCATCACTTCATGGGAAATAGATGGGGAAACAGTAGAAACAGTGTCAGACTTTATTTTGGGGGGCTCCAAAATCACTGCAGATGGTGACTGCAGCCATGAAATATAAAAGACTCTTACTCCTTGGAAGAAAAGTTATGACCAACCTAGATAGCATATTCAAAAGCAGAGACATTACTTTGCCAACAAAGATCCATCTAGTCAAGGCTATGGTTTTTGCAGTGGTCATGTATGGATGTGAGTTGGACTGTGAAGAAGGCTGAGCGCTGAAGAACTGATGCTTTTGAACTGTGGTGTTGGAGAAGACTCTTGAGAGTCCCTTGGACTGCAAGGAGATCCAACCAGTCCATTCTGAAGGAGATCAGCCCTGGGATTTCTTTGACAGGAATGATGCTAAAGCTGAAACTCCAGTACTTTGGCCACCTCATGTGAAGAGTTGACTCATTGGAAAAGACTCTGATGCTGGGAGGGATTGAGGGCAGGAGAAGGGGAAGACCGAGGATGAGATGGCTGGATGGCATCACGGACTCGATGGACACGACTTTGAGTGTACTCCGGGTGTTGGTGATGGACAGGAAGGCCTGGCGTGCTGCGATTCATGGGGTCACAAAGAGTCAGACACAACTGAGCGACTGAACTGAACTGAACTGAACTGACCTTTGTTAATTCCAGTTGATATCATTATTTCCATCACGTCTTTCCCTGCCACCTGCTTTCTGAGCCATGACCATGGTCCTGTAGTGGACCTGCCACAGCAGAAGCCTGGATTAGATTGATTAACTCACTTTGCTGGTCCCTAGGAAGGCAATGGCGACCCACTCCAGTACTCTTGCCTGGAAAATCCCATGGATGGAGGAGCCTGGCAGGCTGCAGTCCATGGGGTTGCAAAGAGTTGACACGACTGAGCAGCTTCACTTTCACTTTTCACTTTCATGCATTGGAGAAGGAAATGGCAACCCACTCCAGTGTTCTTGCCTGGAGAATTCCAGGGATGGGGGAGCCTGGTGGGCTGCCGTCTATGGGGTCGCACAGAGTTGGACACTACTGAAGCCACTTAGCAGTAGCAGTAGCAGCCGGAAGGCTCTGAGGAGTCAGCCACAGTGGGAGGTTAGGGGAGGGCAGGATGGAAACCCTTGGATATTTAGGTGGGGTAGAGGGAGTTCTAAGAATAGAGGAAAAAGGAGAGGAGAGAGAGTTGAAAGTGTACCAGTGGTACACCTGGCCAGGGGAAGACCTGGGCTTACATAAGAAGGCATTACACTGAGATGATCATTTACAGAGCATTCTGGTATGCTTCATATGGAATGATGCCACCTCCACTGCCTGAAATGCAGAGTACTGAAATGCCTGGGCTTCCCAGGTGGCGCTAGTGATAAAGAACCCGCCTGCCAATGCAGGAGACTTAAGAGACTTTGGTTTGATCCCTGGGTCAGGAAGAGCCCCAGGAGGAGGACATGGCAACCCACTCCAGTATCCTTGCCTGGAGAATCCCGTGGACAGAGGAGCCTGGCGGGCTACAGTCCACAGGGTGGTAGAGTCGGACACGACTGCATCTCTCACACAGAGATGCTGCTGGGACTGTGGTGGGGATGGGAGGACATAGGGACACACTCCCCCATTCAGGTCTGTAGCACAGGGTTCTGCCTCCAAACACCACGTTTCTGCTGTAAACACTATGGCAAATGGTCAGTTTGAAACTGAGCTCAACTAGTAGAGAGGGAGAGAGGAGGCTGATTCTCCAGCCCACTTGTTTATGGACGAGTTGGTTCTGGTGCTCACCTCTGATGTCATCAATGATTCTTATTTGTGGGTAGGTGATGGGGAGGGGGTATTGGGGAGGGGTGCCCACACACAGCTGGAACAGAGTAGGCTATGGACTGAGCAAGATCTTAGAGACACATCTGTTACAATGAAGCTTTCCTTCTTGTCAGTGACTCAATATGTGATTAACATACTCTCTTGGGAATATTAAAACTCAATATAATACATGCCTGTGGCAAGTAATCTTTCTTTCATTATATGCCCTGGGCAGTGCCTGCAAAGAAAGGCACGGTTTGGTCAGTAGAGAGATCAGAAAGCCGCGTGAAGGCAGTGACCACAGGTCTCTCATTTCAGGATGTAGCATCCACCTTGATCAGCATCACCAGTTCCAAAACTTCATCAGAAGGAAGAAGGAGGGAGGTAAAAGGAAAAGAGAGAATGGAGAGGGAGAGTTTTATTGTCAAGTAATCCCCTGAGGGAGTGAATGACATCTCCTAAGAGTCTGAAGCACACTCTCCCCTTTCCTTCTGCGATTTTTTATCCCCTATGAAGAAATCTGTTAATTTTGTACAAAAAACCAAAATGTTACTTCTTCCTGAGTACTCTATAGCTGTATAGGAATGTGTATCATTTCCTCTCCATAATTTTGAGCATAGTTTTGAAGACTGACATATTCTGATTCTTTAAGAACAAAACAATTCAATTTGAAACTCACTGAGTGACAGCAATCAAAGTTCTGAAGTGATGCAATTCACTTCGGAGCTTGTTCGAAATGTCATTAGAAAACCAACATATAGCGGGTTGTTATGGCAACTGGAATACTGGAGTTTATAACATCACTGTAATTAATGTTATCCAAACGTTATTAATCTTTCAACATCACTCACATTCTCTGAAGGAACAGCAGCTCTGGCTCTCCCAGGATTTTTCAATAGTGTAATCTGTTGCAGCTTTCTTCACATTTTATTTTTTTCAAGTAGATCTTACCCTGACTCCGCGTTAGTGAAATTAGCTATTGTTTCTACTCTTTTGCTCATTCTATTTTGTTTGCTCTTTTTTGATAAAACTTGAAATAAAATGGAAAAAACGGATTACAGCTAAAAAATAGAATAAAGCCCAAAGATAAAAGGCTTATATATTTAAATGTGAAGAACTTGAGAAAAATATTAAAATATTTTGCATACAGATTTGTAGTATTAACTCATATTTGCATAGCACTTTTTAGTTCTTAAACCAGTTTTACATATATTATTTAATATAACAGCCTTGAGAACAAGTAATATTTTGGGGGAGTTTACTATGTGATGGTTAATGTATATGCATACATAAATTTTTTAGACCTCATAATAACTTGCAAGATAGGTGTGGTTTAAAAATATGCCTCTACAACACAACAACAAGAACAGAAAACTTGATTAAAAAATGGACAGAGAGATTAAACAGTTACTTGGTCATTCAGTATTGGTTGTAAATTAAACATAGTCACACCTCTGCAAACTGCAAAACTGATGGCTTATCTTGGTTTCTCTCTGGGTCTGGTAGGAACCAAGTCTTTCCTGTCATCCTCAGACATGCCTACTCACCCCTGTGCTCTTGCTCCAAAAAATTCTCCTCCTCTTCCAATCATAACTCTTTCCTTTACTCTGAAAATTAGGGAATCTTGAGTTTCTTCTTCTTTTTTTTTTTTTTTTGAGAAAGTGTAGTTATTTCCAGTTGATGAAGGAAAGCTCCTTTTTTTTTTTTTTACAGAAGAATGCCAGCTAAAAATTATAGCAGGAAAGATCAAATTAGAATAATCTCCATTTTACAAATTCTTAGTGACAAATTGGACACTGAAACCAAGAAGTGAAAAGTAATTGGGGAAGAGGACATTCTCAAAAATATAAAACTAACTCCCCACAGATTTTGTGCTGGTTGCAAAGGGAAAACCATGCTTTTAGAGTGGATATCTGGCCATCATTACCTTAACTAAGTGATCTAATTTCATGTTCTTATAGTGGGAAACCAATGGTATATGTCCCTGAAAAAATGCAATATAAGAACCACAGCCATTCATGAATTATGCTTGTCAGATGTGTTTCATCTGAACCTAATCAAACCTATAGAGCTAACTTACAGTTTATGATAAATTTTGGGGACAGAAACAAACAACACCAGGAAGAGACAATCAGACAAATCTAGACTATGACCCAATGTGTAAAACAATTGGTTTGATTTTTTATGAAGCTCAATGTCTTTAAAATAAAAAGAGTGTAAGGGAGTGCTCTAAATCAGAAGAGACTGAAAGGACATAACAGTCAAATATAACCTTGATTAGATCCCCATTAAAAAGAAAAAAGTACAATATATCTTTGGGATGATTGGAGAAATTCAAATATGGTCTGAGATTGGACAATATCAGAGAAATGTTAATTTTATTGTATGTGTATATATGCAAATTATCAATTTATTACTTCTGACCAAACTCACCCTTCAGTAGCTGCTCTGCAATACCAGGCTGGACTCTTCAAGCATTTGTCCTTTACAATAAGTAGAGAGCACAGGAGGAAGACTACAGGAGAAAGGGGCTTCTCTTCCTGGTTTCTGAATGCTGTGTTTTGTTTTGACTCCAGTTATCCAATCGGTCAGATGGCTAGATGACTTCTTCATCATCTGTTCACTTCAACCATACCTTCTCCAGGGAGGTCTGAACCACTTTTCCAAGTGTGTCCCCTCTTGGGTATTCACTTTCAGCTCCAGAGTAGTCCGTAGAGTTCTTTTACATCTTCACAGTTACTTTCCTATTGTAGCTTTACAGCTCTTGATTTTAAACTTCCCCTTTTGAATTACCATCTGGTTGCTGTCTCCTAATTGGACCAGACAGATATAGTATAATACTGTTATTGTGGTCATTTAGGAGAAGATTCTTATTTTCAGAAGGTGCATGCTGAAATAGTCAGGAGTGAATGGTCATGTTGTTTGCAGCTTAATTCAAATGGTCCAGCAATATATATGTACGTGTGTTGATCTATCTACATAATGCATGCATGGATATTTGTAAATAAAGCAAATAGGGCAAAATGCCAAGTGTTAGCAATTATTGAATCTGTAAGGAGAGTGTGTATGCCTTTAGAGTATCAATTTTTTAAGTGTTGAGGGAAATCCTCTCCTTCCTTCAGAGTCATTGTTTAGTAGGAAAAGGGAGATATTCTTTTATTATTTTATTGGTAGGAGTGGTTGGAAGACTAGCCCAATTCCTTAACCCTGGCTATGCACCAGTATATTCTAGGAAGCTTTGAAAATTATGGATGCTCAGGACCCGTAGTGAAAGTTGCTCAGTCATGTCTGACTTTTTGTGACCCTATGGACTATACAGTTGATGGAATTCTCTAGGCCAGAATACTGGAGTGGGTAGCCGTTCCCTTCTCCAGGGGATCTTCCTGACCCAGGGATTGAACCCAGGTCCCCCGCATTGCAGGCAGATTCTTTACCAGCTGAGCCACCAGGGAAGCCCCCAATGAAAGTCACTCAGTCGACTTCCCTCATAGCTCTGTTGGTAAAGAAACTTTCTGCAATGCAGGAGATCCTGATTCTATTCCTGGGGAAGATCCCCTGGAGAAGGGATAGGCTACCCACTCCAGTATTCTGGCCTGGAGAATTCCATGGACTGCAGAGTCCATGGGGTCTCAAAGAGTCAGACATGACCGAGTGACTTTCACTTTCAAAAACTGTAAAATTTTGTGAATCAGAATATCTAGGATCTGGTTATTCCAGGGGATTAGAATTCTAAAGAAGAAGCTTGTCAGCCCTGATGGTGAGTGTAGGGTGCATAGCTAAAGTCTTCAAGGGGTTTTTGTAAATTATATGTGTTTGTTCTAAAATATTCTGATATGCTTTCTTAAGGGGGCATGCTAGAATTTGAAGAAAGCTCTGTATTTCTATATATTGTTCTTCTTTCAAATAAAAAGCTTCTCCTTATAAAGCTGAGTGTTCCCTGAAAGCCTCTCGTCCAAATTGGTCTCTCATTGACAGTGCATGTGGCTGAAAATTTGAGCAGTACTGCGCATGGCTATATTCTTCTGGTTGTTCCATCCTTTTCTGTCCTGTGTGGAGCTGCAGTAGAAATATCCAGTGGTTCAGTATCAGGAAGTTCCAACCTCCTTTTGTAGCAAAGACGCAGGGGGTAGCTAAGCCCAGTATAGTCACACTGATCAAGAAGGTACAGATTGGCACCTGTTATCAAACTGATACTTTCACATCCACCTTTCAATAGTCCAACATTTTCCACTGTCAAAATCACAAATATTTGAACATATTATTTCTACTTTCACTCATTCATCTTTCCTTTTATTCATTTATTCACTCATTCATGCATTCTTTCATTCATTATTATAATGGATACTGTTGACTCCCTGTCCAGATGCCCTTGAATTTCTTTCACGCTTTCCAGAGCTTTGTTGCTAGTGGCTAATATTTGTTTTCTTCTTCAGAGGATTTCTCTTGAGCTACAAGAGCTGAAAGGCAAGAGTGCCTGACAGTTTACAACCCCTGGGTGGCCCATGACTGACTGATTAGAGAGAACAAAGCTCAGCTCTCTTGCCTCTGAGACCGTCACTCTGAGCTGGAACTGTGCAATCGAGAGCTCCCCATTGGGTTAGGCTGAGGCTGGGAACTTCCCTGCTTCGCTCACTCCTGTGTCACTTCTACAGTGAATAATTTGCACACTTATCCTTGCTTTGGGATCTGCTTAAAGAACCTGACCTAAGACAAATATTTACTTACCTTTATTACAAATATTTACAGAGTATCTGCTAAGTGTCCAGCATCATTCTAGGTGCTGAGGATACAGCAGGAAACAAAATAAATCCCCTGTTTTTAAAGAGTTTTCATTCCAGGAGGGATAGACAGACACATGCCACATGCATGGGTCTGGTGATAATGCATGATACCGTGAAATATATACTAGGATAGAGTCCTGGCGAGTTGAGAGTTGGACCATAAGGAAGGCTGAGCACCAAAGCACTGATGCTTTCAAATCGTGGTGCTGGAGAAGATTCTGGAGAGTCCCTTGGACTGCAAGGAGATCAAACCAGGCAATCCTTAAGGAAATCCATCCTGAATATTCATTGGAAGGACTGATGCTGAAGCTGAAGCTCCAATACTTTGGCCACCTGATGCGAGGACTCATTGGAAAAGACCCTGATGCTGGGAAAGATTGAAGGCAGGAGGAGAAAGGGGTGACAGAGAATGAGATGGTTGGATGGCATCATTTACTCAATGGACATGAGTTTGAGCAACTCCGGGAGACAGCGAAGGACAGGGAAGCCTGGCATGATGCATTCCATGGGGTCTAAATGAGTTGGACATGACTTAGTGAGCGAATAACAATGATGGCAGTGATGGTAAGGTGCTATTTGAAACAGGGTGATCAGACAAGGTCTTTGTTAGAGTGGCGCCTAAACAGACATTCTGAATGGAGAGAGCAACTGAGGCATTTGGGTATCTGAGGCAGGAACATTCCTGGCAGAGGACATGGGTAGTGTAAAAGTCCTGGGGCATGCATGTGTTTAGCATGTTTGAGGAATATCATGGAAGTCAGCATGCTAGTGCAGATGACAGAGGCAGAGTCTGATGGGACATGTGGCCCGGGAGACAGAGCAGGAGCTGGTGGAAGATCCTGTGGGGTTATATATTTCACTGAGATGACTCTGGCTTTTACTCTAAACAGGATGGGGACCCACTGGAGGGTTTAAGAAGAGGATTAGTGTAATTTGATTTTCACTTTAAAATTTCTGTGTTTAGAATAGCCTGAGAGGCAGGAAGGAAGTGGAGAGATAACCTGGAAGGCTGATGGGCAAAACTCCAGTGAGAAGTAACTGGGCTTCTCAGTGGCTGAGTGAGAGAGGTAGTTAGGTTCTGGAAAGGTGTTTCAGAGGTAGACCTGATGGCTAGAGGTGTGAGGTGAAAGAAAAAGATGTGTTTTTTGACCCCACTGTTTTTGTCCTGAGCAATTGGAAGAATGGGTCATCTATTGATGTAGGGAAGGTCGAGGGACAGGTTGTTTCCTTATATCAGTGATTCAAATTTTATTTGAAAAAGCTAGCCTTCAAAACGTGATGCACAAATCTAAAAATAAACAATATAAATAAGATTTACTTGATTACATAAACATCTCAAACTTCTATATTGTGAGAAAACTTGCAAGATAAATTAAAACTTAAAAAAGTATTTTAAATCTACTTGGCAAAGGATTTATGTCCTTATTACTTAAAGAAGTCTTACATATTAATGAAAAGTTTATCTTCAAAAAGAAAGGGGAAATATATAAATACATAATATTGTTGTTGTTCAGTCGCTTAGTCATGTCTGGCTCTGCAATCCCATGGACTTAGTACAGCAGGCTCTCCTGTCCTTTGCTATCTCCTGGAGTTTTCTCAAACTCATGTCCTTTGAGTTGGTGATGCTATCTTACCATTTAATCTCCTGCCGTACCCTTCTCCTTTTGCCTTCAATCTTTCCCAGCATCTGGGTCTTTTCTAGTGAATTGGCTCTTCCCATCAGGTGGCCAAAGTATTGGAGCTTCAGCTTCAGCATCAGTCCTGCCAATGAATATTCAGGGTTGATTTCCTTTGGGATTGATTGGTTTGATCTCCTTGCAGTCCAAGGCACTCTCAATAGTCTTTTCTAGTACCAAAATTTGAAAGCAACAGTTCTTTGGTGCTCAGCCTTCTTCATGGTCCAAGTCTCACATCCATACATGACTACTGGAAAAACCATAGCTTTGATTATACAGACCTCTGTCAACAACGTGATGTCTCTGCTTTTTAAACGTGTTTTCTAGGTCTGTCATAGCTTCCCTTCCTAGGAGCAAGCATCTTCTAATATATAATATGAATAAATATAAATGTGTAAAAAGATGGAAAATCTCATTTATAATAAAAAATTCAAAATAAAAATGGGATAACTTTTTACTTATAAATTTTAAAAAATGGATTATACATAGTATTGGTGAAGGTTCAGAGAAATGAAATATTCAACATTTCATGACTGGAAATGCATATTATTTTTGCAACAATAAGGCAATATGTGTCAATATTCATATTTTTCTAACCCATTTATTTCACTTCTAGGAGTTTAAGGTAAAAAAATCTGTGTATGCCAAAAAGTGATGATGTATCCAAAGGATTGAATTTTAATAATCTTAAGAATCATAATTTAAGAGATATTTGTGAAAAAACAAAGTAAGAATCTTATGTAGAGTATAATCTACATATTCATAGAAAAAGATACAAAAAGTAGTGAAAATACTCAGTAATATGAACCTGGAGGATCATTTTTTAAATGCTGCTTTGAATTTTTCTGTTTTTAGCACTTTTACTTATAGTGAACATTTATTTTCTTTAATCAGGAAAATTAATCCTCTAATAATGTTCTTAGAAAAATTTCTTTCCCTGTTACCTCTCTGCCTATCTCCAGCTCAATCCCTCAGCTCTCCTAGGTCAGAGGGCCTGATTCTCTTTCACTCAAGGCTATGGAACTCCTTTGTACATGTAAACCAATTGTCTGATGTATTCAACACTTCCACACACTCTCTTGGATCCTTGGCATGGATTATGTTTCTTAACTTTTTGGCCAGCTTCCACTAGAGAAGCTAAAAAGCCTGAATGGAACCTTTCCAACCAACTGTGAGTCCACGGTATGGGCATATGTTCCAGGTTCTTACTAGCTGCACCTGCGCTAATCTTGGCATCGAAACCTAGAGATGCGCAGAAGTGAGACCACAAGGAATCCATTTCCCCGGAACCAGTGTTGGTAGTGGTGAATCCAGTGTCCAGAGATGGAGGCAGTGGTTCTAAAGGTGGGGTTGTACCCTCGACCGTTGTCTCTGGTGGTGTCCAGTAATGGTGCCCCATGTATTTGATGTTGTCATTGTAAACCAAGGAAAGTGTCTAGCTGCTGAGACCCTTCTAAATAAATCTACCAAGAGTTGGTTAATGTGTATTGCAATTTAAAACTCCCATGTATACACATGTTTCCTGAATTTTTTAGGTCATCTCCCTCAAAACCTCATCGTTTGAGGTCATTCCCTTTCATATTCTACCAGTGATGGAGACGGGTTTATTTCTCTGCCACACTGTGACCACCACCTCTGTCCCTTCACCTTGATTTCATAGCAACATCATCCACTTATACTCACCACTGCTGTCCACTGACTTCCAGAATCACTTTTGTGTTCAGCCTCTTGTTTTTATTCTCCAAAACCTCTTCATTCTCTTTGGTGATTCACCGTCCTTTTCTCAGCTTCAATGATCTTTGTTAGAAGGTGGTTTTGAGTGAATCAAGAAGACACTGAGGTGGGAGAGAGCAGGCTCTGAAATGTAATGTGTCTACCTACAAGTTAATACTTCTCACTAGTGTTAGTACTAAAGCTGAAACCAAGGGAACTAAAACTAGAGATGGAGCGATAGAAGGATGAGTCGACATCTAGCGGCTGAGCTCATACTCAAGGTGTAAGAGGGATGTGCTAAGTCCAAAACCATCACCGTAGAGGTGGAATAGGCTCTTACCATTGATATAACAATAAAGATCACTAGCATTTGTTATTTTGTTACCCTCTGAAATTTTTAGCAATAAAGTCCCTTGGAAATCTTCAGATGAAACTATATGCTTGTTTAGGAGCAGAGGCCAGGGAAACAAATGTCAAGAATGTAGTGTTTTGCAGCAAAGGAGAGAAATTCAGGTTAAAAAAAAAAAAGCTGATAGAAATGGAATGAACTATGAGTAAATTGGGAACAATCCTCAGGTTTGAAAGTGGCTACATCTGAAGGAGGATTTTGACATCATAATGTATTTGCCCCTCCAGCCAACCACAAGCGTGTTTCTTCCTTGGACTTTTTCATCATTCAGACCTGTTCTAGTTCTAGGGACTCCGACTCAGAGCTGCTTCTCTTCTCCTCCAAACACAATGTCCTTATCCTCCATACCTTCTATATACATCTTCCTTGTCTTCCATAGATTGACTACAATGCCTGAACCTTTTCTTTAGCTTGATAATGACTTTGAATCTGTTGGTTTCTCCTTTTTCTCCCTCTTTATTATGTTTCTCTGGCATGTACTTGTTTTCTTGTCTGGAAGGCTCATAGTCTTGGAGCTGCTTTAAATCTGCGGATTTCTGTCTGCTTGTCACCCATGCTGAACCTCATCCTGGAGTTATCCCTATTGTCTGCATCTGATGAATGTGATGGCATCAACAATAGCTGTTGGAAAGGCATGAAAACATAGTAACTGGGCCCATCTTGTCTACTTGGTTCTTCTCTTTCAGACCTTTCCCCTATATGTATGTGATGGTTTAATTGCTGTCATGTCCGACTCTTGCGACCTCTATCCATGGAATTCTCCAGGCAAGAATACTGGAGTGGGTTGCCATTTCCTTTTCCAGGGGATCTTCTCAACCCAGTAATCAAACCCGGGTCTCCTGCACTGCAGGCAGATGATTTACCGACTGAGTTATGGAGGAAGTCCCCCCCCCATATGTATACTAATGTATAAAAAAGGAGAAGGAGGCAGCAGAGGATAGATAGATAGCATCACCGATTCAGTGGACATGAATTTGAGCAAACTCTTGAGAGATAATGGAGGATATAAGAGCCTGACATGCTGCAGTCCACGGGGTCACAAAGACATGACTTAACAACCGAACAGCAACACCATACAAATGCTTGCATGTGAAATTTTAAACTTATGTTAGTTTTTTTTCCTCACAAAAATGGGATTATAAGTACTACTTTTTTTTTTTTTTCCTTGAGAATGTCTCCTGGGCACCTTTCCATATCATTACATGTATTCTACTTCATTCTTTGTTGAACAGCTGCACAGCATTTCATTGTAAGAATTGTATATATTTTATTTTCCCAATTTCATATTTAGGTTGCTTCTAATTTTATTTTGCTATTTTAGACAATGCTGCAATAAATAACCTTGTGCATATATCTTTTTGCACCTGTGTTTTTCTGTAGGATAATTTCCCAGTAGTGAAATTGCTAGTTTAAAGGATCTGTGCATTTCATAGCAAAGGAAATAATCAGCAAAATGAAAAGACAATCTACTGAATAGGAGAAAATATTTGCAAATGATATGACCAAAAAAGGATTGATATCTAACATATATAAACAACTCATATACCTCAACAACAACAACAACAAAAATCAAATAACCTAATTTTAAAAAGGGCAGAAGAACTGAATAGACTTTTTTTCCAGAGAGGAAATGCAGATGGCCAACAGGCACATGAAAAGATGGTCAACATTATTTATCGTCAGGGAGAAGCAAATCAAAACCACAAAGGTGAGATGTCACCTCACACCTGTCAGAATGGCTATCATCAGAAAGACACAAATAACAAGTGTTGGATAGGATGTGGAGAAAAGGGAACCCTTGTGCACTGTTGGTGAGAATGTAAACTGGTACAGCCACTGTGGAAAATACTATCAAGGTTTCTCAAAAAATTAAAAATAGAGCTACCAGCAATGACCCAGCAATCCCACTCCTGTGTATATATCCAAAAAACACCCCAAAACACTATTTTGAAAAGATATATGTACCACAATGTTCACAACAGGATTATTTACAATAGCCAAGATATGGAAGCAACCTAAGTGTCCATCCACAGATGAATGGATAAAAACGATGTACACACACACACACACACACACACACACAATGGAATACTACTCTGACATAAAAAAGAATGAAATTTTGCATTTGCAGCAACATGGAGGGACTTAGAGGACATTATGCTAAGTGAAATAAGTCAGAGAAAGACAAGTAGTACTGTATTATTTCACTTATATGTGTTATCTAAAAAATACAACTAATTAAAATTAAAAGCTTCTGCACAACAAAGGAAACTATAAGCAAGGTGAAAAGACAGCCTTGGGAATGGGAGAAAATAATAGCAAATGAAGCAACTGACAAACAACTAATCTCAAAAATATACAAGCAACTTATGCAGCTCAATTCCAGAAAAATAAATGACCCAATCAAAAAATGGGCCAAATAACGAAATAGACATTTCTCCAAAGAAGACATACGGATGGCTAACAAACACATGAAAAGATGCTCAACATCACTCATTATCAGAGAAATGCAAATCAAAACCACAATGAGGTACCACTTCACACCAGTCAGAATGGTTGTGATCCAAAAGTCTACAAGCAATAAATGCTGGAGAGGGTGTGGAGAAAAGGGAACCCTCTTACACTGTTGGTGGGAATGCACACTAGTACAGCCACTATGGAGAACAGTGTGGAGATTCCTTAAAAAATTGCAAATAGAACTGACTTATGACACAGCAATCCCACTGCTGGGCATACACACCGAGGAAACCAGAATTGAAAGAGACACATGTACCCCAATGTTCATCACAGCACTGTTTATAATAGCCAGGACATGGAAACAACCTAGATGTCCATCAGCAGATGAGTGGATAAGAAAGCTGTGGTACATATACACAATGGAGTATTACTCAGCCATTAAAAAGAATACATTTGAATCAGTTCCAATGAGGTGGATGAAACTGGAGCCTATTATACAGAGTGAAGTAAGCCAGAAAGAAAAACACCAATACAGTATACTAACACATATATATGGAATTTAGAAAGATGGTAATGATGACCCTGTATGCAAGGCAGCAAAAGAGACACAGAGGTATAGAATGGACTTTTGGACACTGAGGGAGAGGGAGAGGGAGAGGGAGAGGGTGGGATGATTTGGGAGAATGACATTGAAACATGTATACTATCATGTAAGAAACAAATCACCAGTCTATGTTTGATACAGGATACAGGATGCTTGGGGCTGGTGCACGGGGATGATCCAGAGAGATGATGTGGGGTGGGAGGTGGGAGGGGGGTTCAGGACTGGAAACTCATGTACACCTGTGATGGATTTATGTCAATGTATGGCAAAACCAATACAGTATTATAAAACAAAATAAAGTAAAAATAAAAATAAATAAATAAAAAATACAACAAACTACTGAATATAACCAAAAAGAAGCAGAATCACAGATGTAGAGAACAAATTAGTGGTTCCCAGTGGGGAGGGGAAAAGTAAAATAGGGGTGGGGAGTTAGAGGTATTAATACACACTAGTGGGTGTAAGACAGGCTCAAGGATGTACAATGTGGAGAATATAGCCAATATTTTGTAATAACTGTAAGTGGAACAGTTAAAAGTTAAAAAAAAAGTTTTAAAAGTAACATTTAAAATTATTTTAAAATAAAGCAATTAAAAATTAAAGATGTGCACATTTAAAATCCTGATAGATATTGTTACACTGCTCTCCAATGATACAGGATGCTTGGGGCTGGTACATTGGGATGACCCAGAGGGATGGTACGGGGAGGAGGAGGGAAGGGGGTTCAGGATGGGGAACACGTGTATACCTGTGGCGGATTCATGTTGATGTATGGCCAAACCAATACAATATTGTAAAGTAGTTCAGTTCAGTCGCTCAGTCATGTCTGACTCTTTGCGACCCCATGAATCGCAGCACACCCGGCCTCCCTGTTCATCACCATCTCCCGGAGTTCTCACAGACTCATGTCCATTGAGTCCGTGATGCCATCCAGCCATCTCATCCTTGGTCGTCCCCTTCTCCTCCTGCCCCCAATTCCTCCCAGCATCAGAGTCTTTTCCAGTTAGTCAACTCTTCTCATGAGGTGGCCAAAGTAATTAACCTCCAATTAAAATAAATAAATAAATATATATATATAAAGTTATCCCAGTTTACAGTTATCAAACATGTATGAGGTAGAGTACAGTTCTGCTCCAAATTAACGCTAGCCTTACCTGGATTCTCAAGGCATCTTGGAATTCCTATTTATTTTTCACCAATTCTCTATTTTATTGCTGTAATAGCACTGCTAGGCTGTTTCTGAGATGCCTAATCTAATCCTGCCCTTCTAATCTCAAGAACTGACCTAACTCTCCTTTGCCAACTTCAATGTCATTGCTCTTCATATCTTTCTTGTTGCCTCAAGATTTGGAACTTGTTGCTACAGCTCCACACATTATTTCTGCATTAGGAAAAATGGGGAAAGTTACCCTTTTATTAGGAGAGCAAAGCCTTCAAAGAAGTCCCTAGTTGACCACCTCTTACATCTTTTAGACGTAACTCAGTCCCCTGGTCATTTCTAGCTGTAATAGGAAATTGGGACACTTAGTACCTGACAAAGGGGACCAAGACTGCCATGAATATGTGTACCGATTTTGATGTATTGCTTAAGCCTAGGCGTGCTGCCACCCAGAATAAAACGAAGATTCTGTTTGTATGGAAGAAAGGAAGAATGGATATTGAATAGTAACCCACAATATTTCAAACTGACAGAAAGATAAGCTTCATTACGGTAGCAAGAAGACAATTTTTTTTACATAGTCATTATAGCTCATTCTGATCAGGATAGCTTTAAATTATACATGTACATTTTTTCTTTGCCAAAGGTGTCATTTAATAAGGCCTAAAGTTAAACTGAAAGCAAAAGCAGAGCGAGTTTTTTGAAGTATTTATCTTACGTTCTTGACTGAAGAGATAAATTTAGTAGTTGTTTCTCAGGTAACTAAACTTTGCTGTCAGGGTTAGTTTTTTATGTATTTAATTTGCCTTTAAACCTGGGTTCTGTGCAAAGTTCCATAACTGCTTTGAAATATGGGCTTTATTAGGGATATGAAAGCTGAGAGTGCAGTAATATTTTCTCCTTATTAACTCATCACATGATAGTAGGGGTGGGGGATGGGAACCGAGAGCACTCAGATAACCACAGTGAGAAGAGACACAGCCAAGCACCTGGGCCTTTCCATGACCCTGAAAAGAACTGAGGTTCTGCAAAGAAGTACTTGATTTTTTTACCCTCGAAATCTGTTGGTTTGGGAGTTGAATATTGAAATATTTTAAAAAAATAGCCACTTTTTTATAAGGATTTTCAGAGGTGTGTTTTGCTTTCCTACTCACTGGTTGGTTGTTGTTTTGGAGGCTGGGGGTTGTTTCTAAATTTCACTTCAAAAGCTACTCTAGGCGGAGTTGATAAATGAATGTTGCTCTGGGGTCCACTTTGAAGAGGATGTTATGGTCAGTGCTTTAGGCTGAACACATGGTTAGCACTTTATAGTTCACAAATCTGTATCTGTGACTTTATTGATAGGTCTTGGGTTAGTTAAGGTTCTCCAGAGAAACAGAATCAATAGGCTGTATTAGGACACACACACACACACACATTTTAGAAGGCTCACTCCAACCTTCCCTCCCTTCCCTGAGGTCAGAAGGCTTTTTGGTCTGCCAGCGCTCAGCCTTGCTCAGCTCCCGCTCCCTTTTCTCTCATACCAACATTTCCTCTAATATTCAGACTTGGCATCAGCTTCTCTGCAGATCCAGACAAGCACAGTAATATTTGTTTCTACTTATTCCCCAAGTAATCTATGAGAGTGAATATTTTGCTTCATCGTGATCATCATTTGATAGTTTCAAAATCTGTGCTACTTTGAAAAATTTAGAGTGTGTGAGGAAAGAGAAGCCTTGGATCCTCCTTCAGGGAGAGGAGATGGACTTCCTGCATTCCAGATGGGAAAGTGGAATATATCCATCCTTTGGAATCTTATTATAGATGTTGCCGAGGTTCTAATTTATTTGCTAGGATCCTATTTCAGGTACATTATGATTAAGTGGGATTGCCTGGACTGGTTTGAGATTCTGTGTGTGCTGGGCTTAGTCAATTCAGCGACTCTTTGCGGTCTCAGGGACTATAGCCTGCCAGGCTCCTCTGTCCACGGGGATTCTCCAGGCAAGAATACTGGAGTGGGTTGCCATGCCCTCTTCCAGGGGATCTTCCCAGCCCAGGTTTTAACTACATGGATGATACTATCAATATTTTGGGAAAAGCATTTGAAATTTCAAACATTTGGTTCATAACTACCCATGTACACACACTGGAAGCTGGAGTGGCCTGTACTGACATACAGTGGTAGCACAAATGTGGTAAAGTATAAAACATAGGGAAGTAATAACTCACTATCATAACAAACTGTAAGAAAAAAAAGGAAGTGTGACGAGATAATTCTTGCTGCATATCAAGCAGCAACTTGATATGCCGGTGAATCCCTGTCTTTTTATGTTAAGAGGCATTTTGGTCAAGCAAAACCTTACAGAGACCCTGGATGTGAAACGGATGAAAAGTGACAGTGCTCTAGCTTCATTAGGGATGGAGGCTGGAGCTGGTGTGCTCATCCCACTCTACTGCGTGGTAGCTGCAAGAGAGCTCCATGGAACCTCTGGGTCTATAGGACACAGCTTAATAACACTGTTAGAGATGACCCTCTTTCTTGGGCTGCTAAGCAAATCCAACATCATGCTAAGTTGCTTCAGTCTTATCTGAGTCTTTGCGACACTATGAACTAGAGTCTGTCAGACCCCTCTGTCCATGGGGTTCTCCAGGCAAGGATACTGGAGTGGGCTGCTGTTTCCCCCTCCAGGGGATCTTCCTGACCCAGGGATCGAACCCGCATCTCTCATGTCTCCTGCATTGGCAGGCGGGTTCTTTGCCACTAGCGCCACCTAGGAGGCTCAAGCATCTCATGGGAGTGTGGTGGACACCACCCAGAGATGGTAATATTTTAAATGTGTGATAACTCATCTGTGATCAATCAGATGTCACACATGCTGGTCCTTGCCCTCTTGGACTACAGATTGCTTTATTGGTCTTCTTCCTCTGTTTGTTACTCAGGAGGTAGACCCCTGCAGGCTATGGTTTCCCAGGTTCCTGTTGGGTTAGGCCACTGGGAGGCCAAGGCCAAAGATTGCTGGCAGAAAGTGAAGAAGACAGAGTATTTCTCTTCTCTCCTATCCCATTCTCCCACTCAGCCCCTCCCCATCTTTGGTGATGTCTCTAGAAGGGACCATGCCTCTTCTGTAGCTCCAGCTCCTCTGGAATGAACTGCCATGGGTCTAGTCTCTGACAGGGGGTACCAAAAATCTAAGAAACATGATAGAAAAATCTTAAAACTGAGAAACTTCTGTTCACTCACTTAATCATTTTTTCCCCTGATAACTGGGAGTAAGAGGGAGAAAAAACATCCTTTTTCTATTTTTAGCAGTGGAATGCCCAAGAAGCAAACTTTGAAATCATGGTATTACTGAAACAAATGTAATATTTTGACTTTATAAGCTTTTGGATTTTAAGAGAAGAGTATGTTGAGGATCATGTTAGTTGGAATTTGGGACTATTTTGAATCCCTCCCCATAACAACAGGGATCCGGAGAGGTGTCCCAGGAATAAGTGAATGTGCAGAGCTGCTTCAGCTCTCCTGCCTGCCGTCATTTCCCTACCCGGATGTACAGCACAAGTTGATTCCTTAAAGTGCTTATTTGCGTGCGCTATTGCTCAGCGGTGTCTGACTCTTTGCAACTGCATCGACTGTAGCCCACCGTGTTTTCTGTCCATAGGCTTTTCCAGACAAGAATACTGTAGGTTGCCATTTCCTCCTCCAGGGGATCTTCCCCACCTAGGGACTGAATTTGTGTCTCCTGCATTGGCAGGTGGATTCTTTACCACTGAGCCACCTAGGAAGCCCAAAGTGCTTAGAGTCTTAGGTTATTTCATCCACCTTTACATCTTTCCTGGTTTATAAATGGAATCTATATTAATTGGATCTCTTGATTCTGGGAAGGTTTGGGATCTAAATGCCAATACAGTCAGCTTAATGTCTCAAGATTCTGAGAGTTTCTAAGGAGACACTAGGGAGGGGTTGGCTTTCTGGGCAAACAAGTGCATTCGAAAGGGAAAGATCAGTTGCTAAAGAAAGAAGGATTCCACACCCCCTTCTCTTTTATACAGAATCTTTATCTTGAATGTCATTTGTGTATTGACAGGAAAGACCATGGTAGTTCTCTTGACTTCCACATGGACATCATGGCGTGGACAAAATCTTCCAAGATTCTGTGAAATGGTCTTCTCTTTGTCTTTTTATAAATTAACTCAGGACCACAAAGGCTCACAGTCACTAAGTGGGCAGTCATTGCCTTGGTAATAGAAGATTCTATAAATTTTCAGGGAACATTCTCTTGGGAGTAGAGCTCTTCTTGCCTATATTTAAGTGGTGAGAATTAGACGAAAAATTTTCTTAACTTCGGTGCCTGTGTGCTCAGTGGCATCTTTGTGATGTTATGAACTGTAGCCCGCCAGGCTCCTCTGTCCATGGGATTTTCCAGGCAAGAATACTGGAGTGGGTTGCCCTTTCCTCCTCCAGGCAATCTTCTTGACCCAGGGATCGAACCCACGTTTCCTGCATCTCCTGCATTGCAGGCAGGTTCCTTACTTCAGAGCCACCGGAGAAGCCCTTAATTTTGGTAAGAAAGACCAACTCAAAACTACTGATATCATTCTTCCCTGCCCAGTGTTGCCCTAATCTAGGTCCTAGTCTGTGGCCCAGTCCCTGAACCAAAAGAATCAAGCTTGGAGCTAAAAAGTCACCTTCTCTCCATCAGTACTGGCCCATGGAATCCGAAGTGGCCCTATAGACCTGGGCATGGGATGGCCCACTCAGCAGTAGCCTCTTTGCTTACCCCCACCATCTGTCCCAGGTCTAGCTAGGATTCTGCTCTGGTTCTTGGTAGTCACCTTAACTCTGTTGAAACCAGAGCCCTGCCCTGAGTTTAGCTTTTTGTCCAAGGCTGGCCTCCCCAAGTCTTGTCTGCCCTCTTTCCCTGGTTGGCTGAGGTCTTGCTTCAGCCAGATGGACACCTCTCCTGATCATTCCCAAAGCAAGATGCTGCTATATACCTGGAAATCCCTACATGCCAGGTTCTGATTCACAGCTCAGATTCTGTGAGTGTCAGTCCTCCCATGGACATTGTAACATGGACTGCTGTTCCCTCTTCGGGGGTGCGTGTGTGCTAAGTCACTTCAGTCATGTCCCACTCTTTGGAACCCCATGAACTGCAGCCTGCCAGGCTCCTCTGTCCATCAAATTCTCCAGGCAAGACTTCTGGAGTGGATTGTCATGCCCTCCTCCAGGGGATCTTCCTGACCCTGAGATCAAACCTGCATCTCTTGCATTGGCAGGCAGGTTCCTCTTCTGGGGACACATCCTAAAATTTGTTCAATTCCCTCTTAGCTCCAGTCTCAGTCACTGTCTCTCCCTTCTAGACTGAAATTAGGTTTCCAGGTTAAAGCTGCGACATTTCTGCCAACTGGGTCTTGACATCCAGGTAATAAGAAAGAGATATAATACCCAGTTTGATTTGCAATGGCATAAACTTATAAATGTATATGCAGTCTCTGTGTATGTGCATATTTAAGAAATGGAAACATCTTTTTTCCTGATAGAATGAAATTATTGTAAAAAACTTAAAGTTCCCCCACCATAATTACCCCTCTGAGTCATAATGTTAACAGCTTATATTGATATTTTCTTCCCAGATCTTTTATAGGGAAGTATAAATTCAAATATATATTATAATTTAATTAAGTATAAAATGTATATTTAAAACATAAATTGGATTATATTTTTCTGTATTTTGTTTTTCATTTGAACTTCATCATTTATTGTTGGACATCATCCTGTTCTCATTTTTATTTTATTTTTTTTCTTTCTAGTACTTTTCTCATTTTATGTATTTTTAAAATTCTTTTTTTTTAAATTGTTTATTTTTAATTGAAGGACAATTGCTTTACAGTATTGTGTTGGTTTCTGCCAAACATTAAGATGAATCCGCTGTAGATATACATGGCTCCTCCCTCTTGGACCTCCCCCCATCGCCCTCCCCGTTGCACCCCTTCTAGGTTGTTACAGAGCACAGGTTTGAGTTCCTTGAGTCAAACAGCAAATCCCTATTGGCTATCTATTTTACATAGGGTAATGTATGTTTCCATGTTACTCTCTCCATATACCATTTTATGTATTTTAAAGACTGTTTTATTTTATACTGGAGCATAGCTGATTAACATCCTATTCTCATTTTAAATCTGAATTCTCTTTGGCTCAGCTTCAGAGCAGTCTGTGATTTAAGTATGAAAGAATAATTCTTCTCTTTTTATAGTCTTTTTTGGGGGCGGGGTTATTTGTTAAATTATTTATAGTGATAGGTTTTACAGAAATAGATGCTTTTTATTGAGACCATCAAAACCCTCAGTGCCTAAATGATTCCGCTGATTAAGTGGAAAACATGTGAAGGCATGTCAAGCTGTCAAGTGAAAGAGAAGGCGATCTCTCTCCAATGTAAATGGATTACATAAAGACCTGACCTCCCATTGCAGCAAGTTCTGGTGTTTTATGCTCTAAAGGCCAGGTAGATATTACTCTGCAAGGTTCTTGTAGAATGTTGAACTTTTAAAACGAAGAACCAAATTTTAAAACTGTCATAAATCTGAGTCTGGCTTTCAGAAGGCAAGAATGCTATTTTTAGTGTCCGAATTGCAGTCTTTCCCTTTGGTAGTTGATGATGACTGCACAGTAAGAATGAAAAATGAAACTTCCAGAGATTGGATAGCTAAGGAGATTGAAAATAACACCCAGACAGTGAAGCCTTTGGGTCACTAATTTGAATTCAGCTCAGCTCAGTGATGACTACAAATTGTTCTGTCTGATGGCAGCGAGGCTTGCAGAAAATACATTCCTCATGGTTATCTGTGTTAATTCTCTCTCTCTGCTTGTTGGAACCAGGTTTGCTCATTTTCGATTGTAATCCCCTAGAGGGCAGGGGCTACAGCTGCATAATATGCTTTTTACACCTTCATTTAGAAGAGTCGATTAGATGATTTTGATAAGGGAAATGAAGAAATGCTTTTTCTGAGGTGAGCCGGCTGGTGTGAAATCCTGGCTACGAAGCATTCCTGTGAAATATGCGCATCATCCCTTCTGGTCTGTTCTGGGCCGCCTTGGAAATAGTTTAGTCTCATGCAATGGCAGATAGTCTCCTTTTATAGTCCTGTCAGCAAATGCTACAGCTCAAACCCTGAAATTTAAACACACATCTCTTTTTTATTTGATTTGCACACATCTGCTGGAGTCCAACTTGACACCCACCTTTATTGTCATCTTCCTTACTCACTTCAGCATGCCTTGGCCATAACACATTAATCCATTTGTCTGTTAAATATTAATTTCATCCTCTGCTGATACTGATTTTTTTTTGTCTGTGTGTGTGAATGTGTCCTATCTCCCTATGTAGAAGCAAACATTTTGAGGGTCAAGACCATTCCTTATATCTTTTTGTAACCTCCCCAGTGACTAGCACAATGTTTGCTATAGTACATGCTAGTATTGGCAGATTTTATTAATAACATTGTTGAATAATAGTCCTAGAAATTTTCATAGTGAAAGTGAAGTAGCTCAGTCGTGTCCGACTCTTTGCGATCCCATGGACTGTAGTCTACCAGGCTTCTCTGTCCATGGGATTTTCCAGGCAAGAGTACTGGAGTGGGTTGCCATTTCCTTCTCCAGAAATTTTCATAGACTTTTATAATAACTGATATTATATGAACTGTGTTTCTTTTTTGACTCATTTAATATTATATTTTCAGTGCTATGGAGGCAGTGCCCATACATTCATGTAGATTGTATACTGTACAAATCTAGAGGGGCCTCTTTACATAGACGATGCTATGGTGATTGGAAGCTCTAATTTCAGGTGATTGGAGGCTCTAATTTCAGGTAATTTCAGGCTCTAATGGTGCTGGAAAATGGAGATCAAAGAATGATGGCACCGTGCTCAAAAATAAAACCTATGTCTGTAACTGCAAAAGGCTACACAGATAAGAATAAGTCATTAGTACACTTGCTTTTGAACCAAAACTAAATAGAATAGGGATAACATTTTTCAACAAGTGGGTGTTTCCGCTCCTTCTACTCAACTTTGCCATCCCAAGTAATTAAAAAAAAAAAACTTCCTTGAAGATTCAGTTTATTCCTGTCCTTAGCCCTCTAAATAGTTTACTTTTTGTCAACCCAGGTTTGGGGCTTTTGTGATGCAGAATCAGGAGATTCTATTGAGACAGACGGGATTAGAAAGCAGAGAGGACAAGAGAAGGAAAAATAATCCAGGCTCCTGACTCCTGGGGTTGGTGGAGGGATTGAGAGAATAAGCTCAGATCAGGGTAGGCTGGGGGAGAGAGGAGTGGGCAAGGTGCTTCAGGAAGTGCTGCAGACACGTTCCAAGTGGATTCTCTTTATGCCTGCATATCAAGATAGGTTAGGTTCTGCTGTAGTTGCGGTGCGCGCAAACAACTAAATCTCTTTGGCCTCACACAGCAAAGTGTATATATGCCAATCCCAATCTCCCAATCCGTCCCACATCCCCTTTCACCGCTTGGTATCCGTGTTTGTTCTCTGAATCTGTTCTAACAAAAGCTCATTTCTTACTGAATATCTGGTTCAGGTACCACCAGACCTGTGTGTGCAGGAGTGCTCTATGTGGTGATTTGGTGGCCTCAGCTGCTTTGATCTGGACTCTGCCGTGATAAGAATGGCAGGGGAGGAGGGGACAAGGAGACCTCACAGTCTTCAAAGCTTTAGCCAGGAAGAAAGGTTTCCCTGAAGCCCCATGGCTGCCTGAGTGCAGCGGGGCTGGGAAGAAGAAACTGTATATAAATGGGCTCTGCTAACACCTACCTCTGGCTTTTCAGAAGCATCAGAAGGACTAGAATTGCTTTTGCTTTTGGTGGCTGATGGTGTCTCTTACAGGCTATACCTCTCTGAGACTGGGCCACAGAGGCCTTGGAATTTATTTGGCTTATACAGAAAAAGACAACTATAGGTTATAAAACTTTCTTAAAAGTTTCTAAAAAAATACAATAAAGTAACTGTCATCCTGCTAAGTATTTATTATAAGAGCTTTTGAAAGTTTCTGTTGCCTTGCGCTCTCTCTTTTTTTCCCTTTAGTGAGAAAATACTCATGAATGCAATTACTTCCATGACTTATTCAGAGGCAGTTTTAAATTTGGTTTTATTTCCTTTGCTTCCTTGATATTCACTTTATTAGGCATCTTAAGATGGAGAAAAGGTTATAAATTCCCTTCAGTGTCATTGAAAGGAAGTCTGTCTAGAATAACAAAAATGTGATGGTCATTCATGATTCCTTTGAGCTTTATGACTCTTCTAAGAAAATAAAAAGTCTGTACTGCAAATTCATAGGAGAAACAAAGCTGGCAGCATGTGTCTATTGCGATTTCTTAGCAAGTGTATTTTAGCAGAGGATGAAAGATTATAGAACTACATACAATCTTTTTTTTGAAAATAGTAGGATAAATTAGGAAACAATTTTAGATTTTTCTGCAATTTCCTCAACAGAAACCACTATATTTTAGGAGAGATCATCTGATTATTTGCGTCTTGACAACATTTTGACAGTTTCAACAGGTGGTCCATACCATTAACAACAACAAAAACCTAGTTGTCATAAATGAGAGCAAGAGCAGGCACGATTGAATACTTCAGTCTGCAATTACATTTTCTGCATAATTAGTCATAAATTGAGCATCCAAACATAGATGCATGTGTAATTAATTATGACTTATTTAAAAGCACTCGGGTTGTGACACTTTGTTCTTCATTTCCTGCAAATCAAATTACCGAAGTTTTCATTTCATTTAAAAATAATTTTCCCTGCTTTATTTTTTTTTAATTTCAATGGAGATATAAGGTTGATTACAGACTAAATGACTGAGGTAAGGTAAACAAGGTAAACACCGTGAAGGAAGGGAGGGACGGATAATATCTGAAAGCCTAAGATTGCAGAGGGTTAGAAGAGCTTGCTCTGAAGCTGGGGGCGGAAACTGAGGATAGGGCTGGCAGGGCTAAGTAATGAAAGATTTTCATGGTGTTTTTGATTGGGTTATCTTAGCTGAGAAAAGATAAAACATTAAGAGAAATAACGCAGATGAAGAAAGCCTAATGATCAAATGATTAAACATTTGGGGACAAAGCTAACTGCCATCTTTTGAAACACATTCATCTGAAATATTCTGTTAACCAATGAATGTTTTATTTTTAGTAGATTTAGATGTTGTTCCTTCTTTACTGATAGAGTCCATGGATTGTTTGAAGAGAGTCAAGATGTACAGCCTGGACGTGTGTTTTGGTCTTTTCTCAAATATTATGTGATGACACCTTGATGACTTTGATCACGGAAAGGGCTTTTAACTGTTGGCAAGTGCCTTTTCTGTTTCTCAGATGACTCAATGGCTGAGAGTCTGAGATGCAGGAGACTTGGGTGCATTCCCTGTGTCAGGAAGATTCTCTGGAGGAGGAAGTGGCAACTTACTCCAGTATTCTTTATTCTTTCTTTATTTATTCTTAGTTGGAGGATAATTGCTTTACAACATGGTGCTGGTTTCTGACATACATCAACATGAGTCAGCCATAGGTATAGCTATGTCTCCTCCCTCTTGAAACTTTCTCCCACCTCCCACCCCATCTCACCTGCTAGGTTGTAACAGAGCACCAGTTTGAGCTCCCTGAGTCATACAGCAAATTTCCACTGGCTTTCTGTTTTACACGTGAAAAATGTGTATGTTTCCATGCTACTCTCTCAATTTGTCCCTCCCTCTCTTCCCTCGCTGTCCACAAATCTGCTCTTAAGTCTGCATCCCCATTGTTGCCCTGCAAATAGGTTCAACAGTACCATTTTTCTAGATTCCATATATATGCATTAATATATGGTATTTATTTTTCTCTTTCTGAATTACTCTGTATAATAGGCTCTAGGTTCACCCACTTTATCAGGACCAACTCAAATGTGTTCCTTTCTATGGCTGAGTAATATTCCATTGTAATTATGTACCATGGCTTCTTTATCCATTCATCTGTGGATGAACATCTAGATTGCTTCCATGTCCTAGCTATTGTAAATAATGTTGCAATGGACATTGGGCTATATGTGCCTTTTTCAATTATGGTTTCCTCAAGGTGTGTGCCCAGTCCACTCCAGTATTATTGCCTGGATAATTCTATGGACAGGGGAGACAGGTAGGGTACAGTCCAGGGAGCTGCAAAGAATTGGACACAACTGAGAAGCTGAGCATGCACGCACTCAGGTGCCTTTTCTGGCGTGATCAGTCTTGAAAGCCAAATGATTTATACCTACTAGCCCTCTCTGTAAATAAACTCCAGACCAGTGCTTCTTAACCTTTTCTGGTAAGTATTCCTCAGAGTATGACTTTGAATTCTTATCTCTACAACTCTGGGACCATATTCTAACCATGTATCAGAAAATAGAAAAATTCCTTACTTTTTTATGTTAGAAATTCATGTGAATTTTAAAATTCTATAATACATCTATGTCTGTTTTAACATTAAAACAAACTTTTTAAAACATAAACTGTGGGAAAACAAGAAACTGTTTTCTGCCTAACTCAGTGGTTAATAAGTGAGATCTTTTCCAACAAGTCTCTCTACCGTGGAGGTGAGTGATGGAGATTATCACAGTACATCAGTTTTGGTGTCCAGGAAATCTCTCTTCTCAATATTTCAGACCCAAATTCATATATATCAGGACATAAATATCTGCAGACTTTTTAGAGTTTTATAAGCTATGTTGACACTCCAAGTGGAGGTTCAGGGCATTTTTGTGCAACAGTTGATGACATCTCACTAATTAACATCTCACTGAGAGCTGCTGTGATGTGGCTAGCTGAAATTATCTGACCCATTTTTACCACTTCATTGACCCCAGTAAGAAGATCAAGAGGCAGGTGCTTTGGGGTGAGGCATTCTTAGTAAACAAAATCTACTCTTAGATTGTGTAACAGTCTTAATATATTTCACTACTCCTACTGCTTGTCACAGATTTGATGTTAATTGTACATCTGTCCAATGTATCCAGGCTTCCGTAGTGGATCAGATGGTAAAGAATTTGCCTGCAATGCAGAAGACATGGATTCGATCCCTAAGTCAGGAAGATCCCATGGAGAAGGGAATGGCTACCCCCTTTAGTTTTCTTACCTAGAGAATCCCATGGACAGAGGAGCTTGGCAGGTTACAATCCATGGGGTCACAAAGAGTCAGACATGATTGAGCCACTAACATTATTACAAAGTGCACAATAAATGTAATGTGCTTGAATCATCCTCAAACCATTCTCTTCAACCCCTGGTCTGTGGAAAATTGTTCTTCTGCATAATTGTTCCTTGGTGCCAAAAATGTTGAGGACCACTGCTATCATATAAGTTTCCCTGGACTAAGTGTGAAAATACAGGGCACCTCTCTTTTCTGAATTAGAAGTCCCATATTGGCAAGGAGATTTTAAAACTGCTAGAGGAAAACAACAGAATGGGAAAGACTAGAGATCTCTTCAAGAAAATCAGAGATACCAAGGGAACATTTCATGCAAAGATGGGCTCGATAAAGGACAGAAATGGTATGGACCTAACAGAAGCAGAAGATATTAAGAAGAGGTGGCAAGAATACACAGAAGAACTGTACGAAAGAGATCTTCACGACCCAGATAATCATGATGATGTGATCACTAATCTAGAGCCAGACATCTTGGAATGTGAAGTCAAGTGGGCCTTAGAAAGCATCACTATGAGCAAAGCTAGTGGAGGTGATGGAATTCCAGTGGAGCTGTTTCAAATCCTGAAAGATGATGCTGTGAAAGTGCTGCACTCAATATGCCAGCAAATTTGGAAAACTCAGCAGTGGCCACAGGACTGGAAAAGGTCAGTCTTCATTCCAATTCCAAACAAAGGCAATGCCAAAGAATGCTTAAACTACCGCACAATTGCACTCATCTCACATGCTAGTAAAGTAATGCTCAAAATTCTCCAAGCCAGGCTTCAGCAATACGTGAACCGTGAACTCCCTGACGTTCAAGCTGGTTTTAGCAAAGGCAGAGGAACCAGAGATCAAATTGCCAACATCCGCTGGATCATGGAAAAAGCAAAAGAGTTCCAGAAAAACATCTATTTCTGCTTTATTGACTATACCAAAGCCGTTGACTGCATGGATCACAATAAACTGCGGAAAATTCTGAAAGAGATGGGAATACCAGACCACCTAATCTGCCTCTTGAGAAATCTGTATGCAGGTCAGGAAGCAGCAGTTAGAACTGGACGTGGAACAACAGACTGGTTCCAAATAGGAAAAGGAATACGTCAAGGCTGTATATTGTCAGCTTGCTTATTTAACTTATATGCAGAGTACATCATGAGAAACTCTGGACTGGAAGAAGCACAAGTTGGAATCAAGATTGCCGGGAGAAATCTCAATAACCTCAGATATGCAGATGACACCACCCTTATGGCAGAAAGTGAAGAAGAGCTAAAAAGCCTCTTAATGAAAGTGAAAGAGGAGAGTGAAAAAGTTGGCTTAAAGCTCAACATTCAGAAAATGAAGATCATGGCATCTGGTCCCATCACTTCATGGGAAATAGATGGGGAAACAGTGGAAACTGTCAGACTTTATTTTGGGGGGCTCCAAAATCACTGCAGATGGTGACTGCAGCCATGAAATTAAAAGACGCTTACTCCTTGGAAGAAAAGTTATGACCAACCTAGATAGCATATTGAAAAGCAGAGATATTACTTTGCCAACTAAGGTCCGTCTAGTCAAGGCTATGGTTTTTCCAGTGGTCATGTATGGATGTGAGAGTTGGACTGTGAAGAAAGCTGAGCACTGAGGAACTGATGCTTTTGAACTGTGATGCTGGAGAAGACTCTTGAGAGTCCCTTGGACTGCAAGGAGATCTAACCAGTCCATTCTGAAGGAGATCAGCCCTGGGATTTCTTTGGCAGGAATGATGCTAAAGCTGAAGCTCCAGTACTTTGGCCACCTCATGTGAAGAGTTGACTCATTGGAAAAGACTCTGATGCTGGGAGGGATTGGGGGCAGGAGGAGAAGGGGACGACAGAGGATGAGATGGCTGGATGGTATCACGGACTTGATGGACGTGAATCTGAGTGAGCTCCGGGAGATGGTGATGGACAGGGAGGCCTGGTGTGCTGCGATTCATGGGGTCACAAACAGTCAGACACGACTGAACGACTGAACTGAACTGAACTGAATGGGGATGAAAATCTCACAGGAGAGGAATGACCCAGAGAAAGGCTTCTGCCTTCCTTCTGCCAAGGAAAACTGGTCTGAGGACTGCTCTCAAGCATCCTGTGTGGATGGAGCTCAGCGGTGGGCTTCGCACTGCAAAGCTAGAATCTTGGATGTCCAGATCTGGAGATGGGTGAGATGGCATCAAGGTCTTCCTTTAATAACAAGAGCCCTTCACACCCTGTTGATTCAAATCACAGGGATCCACATCCGTTTTCACATCTCACTGATTATTTTGTATATGGTGCTACATGTTCATTTAGGCTCAGAATTGCATCCATATATTTCCAGCTTTCTATGTTCTCTTCTGCTTCATTTGCTCTTCTGAAATATTTCCAATTATTTGGGTGCCCAATTGTTCTTGAAGTGGTCTCTCAGTTTGTGCCAAGAAGGCATTTTCAGGAAAGAAAAAAAAAAAGATTTGTCATAATGATGATGATGATGTTATATGCTGATTTCAAAAAGACCTGACCATTGATGCTCACTGAGATATTAAGTGATTTCCTTACTTCCAAACTTTGAAAGAATCTTTCTTTCAAATCTTTTCGTAATTTTTCTTTTGTGGTTGATGAGGTCTTCTTAGCTGATGAGCTGCAACAGGAGAGTCTTTGTAACCGATCAGCCTGTACTCGGAGAGCTTGAATGAAGCAATTAGGCCGAACTAAACTTTTAGTTCACAGATCAAGGTGTGGTAAGTATTTTTTGGAGATAGCAGTGTCAATCAGAAATGAGGATGCCATTCTGGGACGAGGGTCTGGGTCTGAGAGACTGAGAGGTCTTTTTCAGCCTCTACTTACAGTCTTCTGACATAATGCTTTTTTTTTTTTTTTTTTACATGGTAGACAGAGCTGCCTGAAAATAGCTCATACTCTCTCATTGTCTTAAAGGAAACTGTAGTCAGATTCATCCTAGCTGTTATGTAGGATGTTGATATTTCATTATTTGTCAGGTCAGTTGATGCTGGACATAAGAGGAAGATCCCCATGATAGCACTGACTTAAAGGATCTAGCAAAGCTTAGACTCAGCAGTGGTTAGGGTCATTGCTAGTAAGGAATGCCTTTGTGCAAAGTGCAGAAAAGCTACTCCTTTGGGCAAATGAATGATCAAAAAGCACCCCTTCTTTAGGGGGGATGCAGTCCATCCCAAATAGTGGTTTAGATTTGAGCCCCCTCAGACTCTGTCCCCCAGGTACCTTTGTGCAGTGTTCTAAGGTGCACCCTGGGGGTCCCTGTTGATATTCCTGACAAGAGTGTTATAGGAGCCCCACGACACCACAAACAGAGAGGATACCAGCAGTCAGATAGGTTGAAAGGAGTGGGGGAGAGAGAAACAACAGATTTCTCCTGGTAATAGTATTAGCAGATGAGACGGTGGGAGGAGGTTGAAATTGGGAGGGTATTGTCAACCATGGGAATAGCAAAGGGTTTTTTCCCTTATTTTATAAACTTGCTTGGAATGTCAGTTTTGGAACCTGATAGGAGACATCCCTTCCTTGGTACCTATGTTGCTGGTGCCTATCTTCTCCATCTTTGTCTTCTTAACATTCCACCAGGCCTAAAGGGTCACGACTATTGAACACAATCACATTCTTTTTATATTAGACACTATTTATGCTTAAAATAATAGATTCCTGCAAATAAAGGTCAAAGTGATATTTGAGAAATTTCTTCTCTCTTCCTGTTCTCTTACCTGTAGTACTCTTGATTTTCTTCTAAGTTCTCCTTATACTTCACACCCAGCTCAGGTCTTATCCTCTGCTAAACTGCTGATCACTCCAGGTGTCTGCAGACTTCTCTGAACTTTCATTACTCTATGATCTGTACCATATACTTATTATCCTCAAGTTGTTTTATGTGTTGAGATACTTTTCTTCCACAAGGTTATCAGTTTTTGAGGGCAGGGACTACACATATTGTAGTTACATCTCCAGTGTGTCTTGCAAAAAGGAAAGTGAAAGAAAAGAAAGTGAAGTGGCTCAGTCGTGTTCGACTCTTTGCGACCCCATGGACTGTAGCCTACCAGGCTCTTCCCTCCATGGGATTCTCCAGGCAAGAGTACTGGAGTGGATTGCTATTGCCTTCTCCAGGGGATCTTCCCAACCCAGGGATCGAACCCGGGTCTCCTGCATTGCAGGCAAACGCTTTAAACTCTGAGTCACCAGGGAAGCCCTTCCAAAAAGGAAATGCTCACTAAAGCTTTAAATTTCTAAACTTTAACTCCTAACTTTAAACGCCTGTGCTTTAAAACTCTAAACTTTAAAACTACTAAACTTTAAACTCAAACTGATTTGAGAAGGGCTGGGATTGAAAACCTCAATATATGACTTTCCATTACCTGTCATAAATTGAGAAAGTGATATATTATGGAAAACTAAACCAACACACAAATGCTAAAAATCTTGCAGTCAATTGTTTCCACTTGTGAAGACCTCACTAAGGGCTTCTGACCTGCAGCTAACTAGATATGTTGGTGTTTCACAGCATTCTTCTTTGCCAGAAGTCTAACTGGAATGTTAATGAGGAGTGAAAGGATGGAAAGGAGATGGCAGGAAGGTGAAGGAGGGGACACTAGAGGCCTGGAAAATCATCAAGGGGAAAGCTACCAAGTTACAAAATGGACAAGCAAATTCTGATGAACAAATTTCAGAATTTGCATAGGAAAACTGGTGGTCTTGCAGAGCTTTAGGGAATAAATTATTCTGGGCAGTTAAGCTTTTTACATGGTTGGGGACCAGCTTTTTTTTTGAGTATGAAAACTTGTTTATTTTAATCATTTGGGATAGAAATATTTTTGACAATATGTTACAGATTTTAGTAGACATTTAAGGGTGACTATTTAACTTACTAGCAATAGCAAATTACTCCAAAATGTCAAGGCTTAAAACAACAAACATTTATTATCTCGCAGTTTCTGTGAGTCAGGAATCAAGTATGGCTTAGCTAGGTGTCTGTGGCTCAAGGTCCCTTGTGAAATTGTAAGCCCAGCTGTCAGCAGGTCTCATCTGGAGGTGTGACTACAATGGGAACGGAGATCCACTGTCAAGCTCAATCATGTGGTGTGTGGCAGATCTTGGTCCCTTGTCATGTGAGCTTTTGCACAGAGCTGGCTCATGACAAAGTATAGGGCAGACCCACAGCAAGTGATTTAAGAGATCACACGTGGGACTTCCTGGCAGTTCAATGGCTAAGACTCTGAACTTCTTGTGCTTCTACTGCAGGGGGTGTGGGTTTGTTCCCTGGTTGGGAAGCTAAGATCTCCCACGCTATGAGGCACGGCCAAAAATAAAATAAAGTAAAATAAAATAATAAAGAAACTGATAGCACCATTAAAGAAAAATATCTCATGTACCTAAATGAAAGCCAAAATCTTTTCATAATCTGCTTTTGGAAGTGATAGCTCACCACCTTTTTCTATTTCATCCTTTAGAAGTTAGTCTGTAAGTCCAGCCCACACCCCAGAGTAGGGGATCACACAAAGGTGTGAATACTTGCAGGCTGCCAACCACAGACCTTTGATAGTCATGTTAATGTTGCTTACCTATCAGCTGGTTGATTGGAACAAGTGAAAGTCACTCAGTTGTGTCCAACTCTTTGAGGCTGCAAGGACTCTGCAGTCCACGGAATTCTCCAGGCCAGAATACTGGAGTGGGTAGCCTTTCCCCTCTCCAGGGGATCTTCCCAACACCAGAATCGAACCCAGGTCTCCCGTATTGCAGGCAGATTCTTTACCAGCTGAGCCACAGGGAATTGAGAGAGGCATACTGTGATCTACTCACACTATGAAGTAGATATGCGAAAAGAAGCAGAGACGAGACATGAGCAGGGAGCATTCTCTGGATTCCCATCTGCTCTTCGGACTTGTGTTTTATGAAACATCTCCATAACCTTTCCCTTTTAAAAAAATTCATTAAAAAAATATTCATTTACTTGGCTGCACTGGGTCTTAGTTGCAGCATATGGGATCTAGTTCCCCAACGAGGGCCCCTGCATAGGGAGTATGGACTCTTAGCCCCAGGAGCATCAAGAAAGTCCCTGTAGTCCTTTAATAGAATTTACCCTGATTCCACCATGAACTTCTCAGCTAAGTCATGTTGGTTCAGATACTTGCTCAGAGAGAAACCTTCTTTGCCATCTTACATATAACATGATCAGAGAATTAAAAAAATTTTTCAGTTCAGTTCAGTTGCTCAGTCGTGTCTGACTCTTTGCGACCCCATGAATCACAGCACGCCAGGCCTCCCTGTCCATCACCATCTCCCGGAGCTCACTCAGACTCACGTCCATCGAGTCCGTGATGCCATCCAGCCATCTCATCCTATCTCGTCCCCTTCTCCTCCTGCCCCCAATCCCTCCCAGGATCAGAGTCTTTTCCAATGAGTCAACTCTTCGCATGAGGTGGCCAAAGTACTGGAGCTTCAGCTTTAGCATCATTCCTTCCAAAGAAATCCCAGGGTTGATCTCCTTCAGAATAGACTGGTTAGATCTCCTTGTAGTCCAAGGGACTCTCAAGAGTCTTCTCCAACACCACAGTTCAAAAGCATCAATTCTTCGGCACTCAGCCTTCTTCACAGTCCAACTCACATCCATACATGACCACTGGAAAAACCATAGCCTTGACTAGACGGACCTTAGTCGGCAAGGTAATGTCTCTGCTTTTGAATATACTATCTAGGTTGGTCATAATTTTTCTTCCAAGGAGTAAGCCTCTTTTAATTTCATGGCTGCAATCACCATCTGCAGTGATTTTGGAGCCCCCAAAAATAAAGTCTGACACTGTTTCTACTGTTTCCCCATCTATTTCCCATGAAGTGATGGGACCAGATGCCATGATCTTCATTTTCTGAATGTTGAGCTTTAAGCCAACTTTTTCGCTCTCCTCTTTCACTTTCAAGAGGCTTTTTAGATCCTCTTCACTTTCTACCATAAGGGTGGTGCCATCTGCATATCTGAGGTTATTGATATTTCTCCCGCCAATCTTGATTCCAGCTTGTGCTTCTTTCAGTCCAGCATTTCTCATGATGTACTCTGCATATAAGTTAAATAAGCAGGGTGACAATATACAGCCTTGATGCACTCCTTTTCCTATTTGGAACCAGTCTGTTGTTCCATGTCCAGTTCTAACTGCTACTTCCTGACCTGCATACAGATTTCTCAAGAGGCAGATTAGGTGGTCTGGTATTCCCATCTCTTTCAGAATTTTCCGCAGTTTGTTGTGATCCACACAGTCAAAGGCTTTGGCATAGTCAATAAAGCAGAAATAGATGTTTTTCTGGAACTCTCTTGCTTTTTCCATGATCCAGCGGATGTTGGCAATTTGATCTCTGGTTCCTCTGCCTTTGCTAAAACCAGCTTGAACATCAGGGCGTTCATGGTTCACGTATTGCTGAAGCCTGGTTTGGAGAATTTTGAGCATTACTTTACTAGCATGTGAGATGAGTGCAATTGTGCGGTAGTTTGAGCATTTTTGGCATTGCCTTTCTTTGGGATTGGAATGAAAACTGACCTTTTCCAGTCCTGTGGCCACTGCTGAGTTTTCCAAATTTGCTGGCATATTGAATGCAGCACTTTCACAGCATCATCTTTCAGGATTTGAAACAGCTCTGCTGGAATTCCATCACCTCCACTAGCTTTGTTCGTAGTGATACTTTCTAAGGCCCACTTGACTTCACATTCCAAGATGTCTGGCTCTAGATTAGTGATCACATCATCATGGTTATCTGGGAATTTTAAAAATCTTTCAGTTCAGTTCAGTTCAGTTCAGTTCAGTTGCTCAGTCGTGTCTGACTCTTTGCGACCCCATGAATCACAGCACGCCAGCCTCCCTGTCCATCACCATCTCCCGGAGCTCACTCAGACTCACATCCATCGAGTCAGTGATGCCATTCAGCCATCTCATCCTCTCTCGTCCCCTTCCCCTCCTGCCCCCAATCCCTCCCAGCATCACAGTCTTTTCCAATGAGTCAACTCTTTGCATGAGGTGGCAAAAGTACTGGAGCTTCAGCTTTAGCATCATTCCTTCCAAAGAAATCCTAGGGTTGATCTCCTTCAGAATGGACTGGTTGGATCTCCTTGCAGTCCAAGGGACTCTCAAGAGTCTTCTCCAACACCACAGTGTAAACTGCTACTTAGTGAATGCCTACTCCATGCAAAGCAGTATCCTAGACAATGGGAAAACTGTGGTGAACAAGATGGGAGAGACCCCTTCCTTCATGTATCTTATTGTCCAGTCCAGTCATTTTTAATGCTGATAGATTAGAAGGTTAAGATTTACTGAGATAGGTAAGGCTGTTTATATACCCCTACATCAAATACTTCCATTCTTTTGAGCTGCTTTTTAGATTTGGTTTCCATATTTCATGTTTTCCTTCTTGGCTTCTACAGTTTTTGAGGGAAAGGAGGGTGTTATTTTATTGTGGATCTAGGTGGCTCTAGTGGTAAAGAACCTGCCTGCAAATGCAGGAGACATAAGAGACATGGGTTTGATCCCTGGGTTGGGACGATCCCCTAGAGGAGGAAATGGCAACCCACTCCAGTATTCTTGCCTGTAGAATCCCATGGACAGAGGAGCCTGATGGGCTACAGTCCATGGAGTCACAAAGAGTTGGAAATGACTGAAGTGACTTAACACACACATACAGATGTTAGGCATTCAAAATTGTTAGCCTTGTGTGTAAGGTAAGAGTAACTTGTTTATAGAGTTGTTTACATACTTTCAGTTATCTGTTTTGATGCTCAGTAGCCTTTCTTGTCTACTTTCTTTTTTCCATCCATGCTCTAGATGAGTGAGATTTCTGGAGACAAAAGGAGTCACAGTGAGGTTATGTACTTATTTCAGTGATTTGTCAAAGCTCAAAACACTTTGAAGATATATAATCACTGAGAAGTTTCAACTTGATCGTGTCACACCTAATGAGCAGGAATTGAATTCCTGTTCAGCAAATATTCACTCTTTTCCCTGTCCCCCTGGGGGAGAAGTATTTGTCCGTACTTCACACAGATTTTGGGTTTGGCAAAGCAGTTTACTTTGGTCAATGAAATTGGAATGGATATAATACAAGCAGAGGCTTTAAACGTATGTGTGAGGTCTGGCTTGGTCTCTTGCATTTTTGTGATTGTGCAGAGAAGAACATGCCTTAGATAGCCACCATCTCTTCACCCTGGATCCCAGAATGAAACTGTGGAGCAGACACAAACCCAGCCTGAACCCTGGAGCCAAGCCCTTAACTCTCAGCCTGAAGCAGAGCTACTCCAGCTACTCTGCGACCCTCGACTGAGAAAGGCACATGCTTGCCGCCATAAACTATTGTTTGGGATGGTTGCTGCATAACATTATTGCAGTAATGTCTGTCTACCACAGCCAGAGGGGCAAAATAATAGAGCAATTTAGTAGACTGAATAAGGCCCCCAAAGAGGCCCATGTCCTAATCCCTCGAACCTGTGAATGTATTATCTCAGATGGCAAAAGAGACTTTGCACATGTGATTAAGTTAAGAATTCTGAGATGGGGAGGTGATGCTGGGTTATTCCAGTGAGTCCAGTGTAATCTCCAGGGCTCCTTAGAAGAGGGAGGGAGGAGATGAGAGTGAGAGGGGGGATGTGATGGCCGAAGCAGAGGTCAGAGTGACAGGCCACGAGGCAGGGGGTGGGGACAGGCTCTGCAAGCTGCACAAGGAGGCCTTTCAGAAGGAAACGTCACTGACGACACCTTGATTTCAGTTCTTTAAGATCTGTTTTGGGAAAAAAAAAAAGATCGGTCTTGGACTTTTGACTCTAGAATGGCAAGATAATAAATTTGTATTGGTTTAAACCCCTAAATTGTCATAATCTGTTACAGCATCAACAAGAAACTAATACAAATATATTAAGATTAAATAGATAATTAATATTTCTCTCCCTGTTAAAGGAAAATGCTTATGTTTAGAGTAATATACTACAGTATCATCCTACGAATGTGTTCAGAAAGTATCCTTTCCAAAGTCAATCGCAGTATATTTCTGTTTTTATTTAATGATTGAGGAATAAAGACGGTGGCATTCATTATTTTCTAAGTAGATTGTGACTCACTCAGAGGAGAATAAATATATTAATACACAATAAATACTTTAAACTTTGTGTTAACTGCATATAGGTGAGGGTAGGGTAGTTTGTCAAAATTAATAAATATTAAAGATATAAAATATTTTGTCAGAAATGCAGATTTATTACTTTCAAGTAACAGGCATAACTAAAATTATATTAATGAAGAGCCAATAGAATTTCCTAATCTTTGATGCTTTGAAAATATACCTGCTTATACCCTACCCATGGGCTGCCCTGGTGGGACTAGTGGTAAAGAACCTGACTGTCAATGCAGGAGACATAAGAGATCTCTGAGTTCCATCCCTGGGTTGGGAAGACCCCCTGGAGGAGGGCACAGCAACCCACTCCAGTACTCTTGCCTGGAGAATCCCATGGACAGGGGAGCCTGGCGGGCTACAGTCCATGGAATCACAAAGAATTGGACATGACTGAAGCAACTTAGCATGCACACATACTCTACCCATAGAGATTTTGGTACAGAAAAAGCACATGGGGTTAGGGTTTGGGAATCTGGTTTTTTTCTCTTCTATAAACAATTTATTATTTATAACTTGCAGATATATATGAAAGTACAAAGTAGTTCCTCACTTTTTGGGAGGTTACATACTCTCACCTAGACTTAACAATCACTGCTATTTTGCTTTATTTGCTTTATGTGTTTTTAAAACTTTTATCATGAAATTTCAAGCTTAAAAGTAGAGACTATAGTAACCCCTATGTGCCACTGACGAATTTCAGTAATCACCAGTTCATGCCAAGCCTGCTTCACCAGTGCCACCTCCCAACTCTCTCCACCCTCTACTGGCTTATTTAAAAGCAAATCTCAGATACATTTTTGTAAACAAATATTTTAGCCTGCACTGTAAAATGATAGAGGAGTCTTTTAAAAACATATAACCATGATGAGAGCATTCAATTCAGTTCAGTCACTCAGTAGTGTCTGACTCTTTGTGACCCCATGGACCGCAGCACACCAGGCCTCCCTGTCCATCACCAACTTCCAGAGCTTGTTCAAACTCATATCCATCGAGTCAGTGATGCATCCAACCATCTCATCCTCTGTCGTCCCCTTCTCCTCCCGCCTTTAATCTTTCCCAGCATCAGGGTCTTTTCCAATGAGTCAGTTGTTTGTATCAGGTGGCCAAAGTATTGGAGTTTCAGCTTCAGAATCAGTCGTTCCAATGAATATTCAGGACTAATTTCCTTTAGGATTAACTGATGAGAGCATTACTCCTAATAAAACTAACACTTTTAAAATATGTTCACAGAACCGGTTCAGATTATGTATAATCTCTGTTGTTAATAAACTCCATAGGGGAGTTCCTGCTCTTCCATGGCTGTGAAGCACTGCTTTGAACACTATTTTATCATGTGATCTTGTGAAAATACAAGGGAGGCTTTCAGAGGACTAAAGATGCTCAAACTCAGTTTGTTCTTTGAACTGTTTCATACATGGACATGAAATCTTGTTGATATTGAATTTTTAAATTGATCAATTATTCATTCTTATGGGAGGGTAGAGAGAAGGTGAGAGGCATGGTTTCTGAGCTACAGGAGATTACCATGTGAAGTAAAGAATGGAGAATTGAACAGAAAGTTTGAGACAAGAGGTGATCATTCTTGCCTTGGGGGGACCAGGAGGCAGAACATACACAGTTGCCAGAGGTGGGCTCAGCTGTGGGCTCAGCTTGGCATCTTGGATGGGAAAGTTAAGCCAGTAAGATATAGACACCAGGTCAGTGCCAGGCAGTGGTTTAGGAACCAGGAGACATTCCAGTGGAGAGACTGGAAACGTGGCAAAGGCTGGCCAGCAGAGTGGCTCCAGCATCATCCCGTACCAGCAGCGGTCTGAGCTCTTGGCATTGTGTAAACATTCACATTAAATGGAGATACACTGTGTATAGGGCTTCCCAGGTGGCGTAGTGGTAAAGAATCTGCCTGCCAATGCAGGAGACGGAAGAGACGGGTTTGATCCCTGAGTCGGGAAGATCCCCTGGAGAAGGAAATGGCAACCCGCTCCAGTATTCTTGCCTGGAAAATTCCCTGGACAGTGGAGCCTGGTAGGCTATAAGTCCATGCCGTCGCGAAGAGTCAGACACCACTGAGCACGCACGCACGCACGCACGGTGTGTATACGCATCTACGTTCATCAGACAAATATCTGCCAAGGCAGGAAGTGAGATCCTTGAGCAGATCCCTGACGGGAGAGGGCAATACGGCCTGAGGAAAGGTTCCTTTGTCCTGACCATTACCAGAAACAGTTGTAAGCATACCTCCCGTTCACGAGGTATTTCTGACCCATTAACTGGAATGATTCCCTTCTTTAGCGGTCATGCAGAAGGCAGCCACAGTGAAGAGAACCTGCTTTGTCTGTTCTCCTCCAGGCTCTACCCCTCATGATGCCAGGCTGCCTGTCTCAGAGAATAAAAGATGCTCATGTGACAAGTGCATCCTGAGAAAAGAAGGGGCAGGAACGGGACGCCCAAGGGCGCTGCTGCGGCACAATGTCTGGACAAGCTCCTGGAGACTGAACCAAGGTCACTGGGAGAGGCGGAATCAGAATCCAGAACCTCCAAATCTAAGACCTCACGGGACCCCGGTTCATTCATTTCTAAATATAAAATTGAGGTAATTACTGATCAAATGTGCCACTGAGAAGAATAATGAAGAGCTAATAATTGTTTTCCTTCCCTTTGAAAGAAACACACCACACTCAGACACCCATTTACAGATATTTTCAGTTAAAGTGTCACATAATATTTGTTATATCAGCAGGAGAATGGAAATCGAGTTGGCAGTGAAGTATTGCAGTGACAACTGTTACCTTGGAAACCGTAGTGAGCAATCATAATTACAATTAGCAAGACTTGCACAAAGTATACATAAATATTCGCATGCCAGAGCTGAGTGTCATGTACACCCAACAGCAGAGTAGACGGTGCGACTGCTGCTGCTTTCTCTTTGACATGTCCTTGTAGAGAGTTAGGTTCCATTAAGAGATATCACAGCTTCTTTGAATTTAGGTGAATATATTTCCTTATGTGCTGGTTTTGGGGCTTGTAACATAATGGCATTTGACACAGAGTGAATTACATGGAAGCTTCAGCTGACCCTTAGTTGAAGTATGACCTGAATGACTTTTAAACAAAGCCTGATCTCAGAAGCAAATAAGGCAATTGTAAATAATAAATGGTGTCATAGCACAATTACAGGAGTGCTCTGGGGAAAAGTGTGGCAACACAGAAGGAATTGTTAAAAGGTGTGATTTAATCATTCTCAGCAACTTGACTCTTGGTTTCTTCTTTATTGCCTTGGAAGTGTCCCTTTTGATCAGACCGCTCTGTCAAAATCACGAAGGAAGTCAGAGGAAGAGTGATAGAATTATTCTCACTCGGACACAACCAGGCGTGTCCTGTCTTCTGTGAATTCTTTCATAAACAAGGGAGAAAAGAAGTGAAGTCAGGAGTATGTGTGAGTATGTATTTCTGTACTCTTGTGGGAACAAAGCTTTGAAGGTAAACACATCTTCACAGCAAAACCATTGTTATTTTCAGGGCCACAGGGCACGCCAAAAACTTCATCCTCCAGCACACAGTAGAGTTTTCTGTTCAGCTTGTCTGAGCATGTTGGCTGCTTGGGGCTTTCTGGATAAATATGTGTTGTGAGTGGTTGCCATGATGTGAAGGGCAACAGGGGGAAGAAACGTTGGCATGCTTCCTTTGAGAGCAGAGGTCTTGACCTAAGCTTGAAAGAAGTCTGCTAAAATGCATAAAAGGAAGTGACCTTGGCTTAGACACTAAAATAATTGGAAGAACTTATATTTTAGGCAGTGGTATCTGTATGCAGAGTTGGTGGGGGCCGGGGAGGGATGGTGGAGGTGAGGCCAGTGGATGTCCAGAAAACTGCCTTCCCCCTCTAGATCACATCAAGTCCTGCCTGTGCGCTTCCCCATAGGAACCCAGTTCTCTAGGCAGCAACAGTAAGTCATATATCGTGCCCCCTTCTGACCTTGTGGTATGGACTCACGCCTGCTCTCTGGACGAATCTGCTCTTTAGGAGGGGCAGTATCTGCTGGAACAAAAGGCAGCCGTGGTGCGGTGCCTCTTCTTCTGCAGGTCCCCAACCCTTAGCAATCCAGGCTGCCTGTCTCAGAGAAAAAAAGGTGACTTGCGTCACACGGGGTCCCATCAGTCAGACCATGCTACCAACCCGATGAATGAAGTGTTGGTTTACCCACTTCGGAGCTTGATGCAAGGTAGGGAAGGCAATTCACTTGTTTCAGTTAAAAGGAGAACTCCATATACTACTTTCTGCTGTAATTAGAGTTGTAGTGCTTATTTGAATCACAACACTGAGCTAGGTTCTCTAGAAGAGCAAAAGATGAATGTCAGGGCTTCTTCCTTTAAAGGAGCTTATGATCTGGTTGGGAAGAAGGAATAAGGACACCCAGACAATTAGTAAAGCATATCATGTACATGAGCCCCTGGTAGCTCAGAGAGTAAAGAGTCTGCCTGGAATGCGGGAGACCTGGGTTCGATCTCTGTGTCAGGAAGATCCCCTGGAGAAGGAGATGGCAACCCACTCCAGTATTCTTGCCTGGAGAATCCCATGGACAGAGGAGCCTAGCAGGCTACAGTCCATGGGGTTGCAAAGAATCAGACATGACTGAGTGACTTCGCTTTCACTTTCATGGTATGTATGTGTTTGTGTGTGTGTGTTCAGTCATTCATTTGTGTCTGACTCTTTGTGAGCCCATGCACCACAGCTCGCCAATGTCCTCTGTCTATGGAATTTTCCAGGCAAGAATACTAGAGTGGGTTGCCATTTCCTTCTCCAGGGGATCTTTCCAACCCAGGGATTGAACTCATATCTCTTAGGTCTTCTGCATTGGCAGGCAGATTCTTTACCACTGTGCCACCTGGGAAGCAGCCCCACAAGCATTGGGTACCTACTGGCTATTGTCAAGTGTGACAGTATTGAGCCCCATGGAGGTCAGCAAGAAGGAGATTGGTAAGGGCTGAACTTATTGGAAAAGGCTGCAAGAAAGTGACACTTGGGAGGGGCCTTGCACATTGTAGAACAATAGCGACAGACTCTGTGTGTGTGTGTGTGTGTGTGTGTGTGTGTGTGTAGGGAGAGTGGGCAGCATGGGGAGTGCCATCAGAAGCCTGTCTGGGGAAAGAACCAAGGGAACTAGAGAGCACTCATGATCACCATCACTTTAAAAGCTTGCTGGTCTGTGTGAATGAGGCCCCAACAGGATCCCTGGGCTTAGACTGTTCCCTAAAGCTCTGCATCTTGTGGGCAATCTCCCCTCAGAAGACTCACCGGTTCCACTCAGAGTCTGACTTCAGCAATTTGACCATCTCAAAAGCCCTTCTATCTTGACTTCCCTGTGAATAATTGAGGATCTTCTATATCCCTAGTACTTGATCATTTTAAAACTTATGTTTATTAGGGAAATACATGCATGTGGTAACAAGAAAAGCCACATAGAAGAGTGTAGATAAAAAGCAGTAATATTTCAACTTTCTTTTCTCCATCCCAGTCCATTCATCAGAAGTGACCTCTTAAGTTGAGGTCTTTGAGTTCAAGTCTCCCAATGACTGCTCCGTACCTCTAAGTAGTATACTTCTATTTCTTGATCTTTTTTTTTTTTTAAAAATTAGGCAATATATGTTAAAACTTAACCATGAAAGACCAAGACTTAGTTCGCTTGTATTTTACCTCATCTCTCTATCCTTAGAGTACTTCATCTTTGTGTTATTTTTTAGTTATTTTGTTAGATAACGTTGTGATATTAGGTACTGTATTTATCTCTATTTCCCATTTTATCTTTTTATTATTTATCTCTATTCCATTCTTCCTTTGCCAGCTCCCATCTCATCTCAGCCATATCTTAATTCTTACTTTGTTAACATGGTTAACATTTAAAACTGTCTTGAAACCATAATGAACTCTTATGAGCTTTTGCTATAGATTGAAAACCAAAGAATAGAACTGGCATTATAACCATGTGAATATTGTTCATGGCAAAGCCAAAGCTGTATGTTAGGATTGCATTTTCTTCTTTACGAGCCCAATGAAATACCCTCTGGGCCACTTAAGATACAATTGTTGTAGCTTCAAGGTCAAAAAAGTTCTCTTCCCTTACAACAATTGCCTAAAGTCATAGAATGCTTCATAAGTGAACCATGAATTTGTCAAACATCTTTTGATTGTTGCTTCTATTGCCTCCCCTCGCCCCGCCCTGGAGTTTCTAGTGGATTTGTATTGCCCATTTATATTGAAAAAAAAAAAAATTTCCTCCGCTCAGAAGATTTTATGGAGGAAGGTCTTCTGCTTGGTCACTGTACAGGTCCTGGGTACATTCCCTGCAGCTTAGCACTGGGGTGAGCAGGCCAGGAGATGCTCCTCAGGTCAGAATGAAAGTGAAAGTGTTAGTCATTCAGTCATGTTGGACTCTTAGCAATCCCAAGGACTGTAGCCTCTGTTCACAGAATTCTCCAGGCAAGAAGACTGGAGTGTGTTGCCATTCCCTTCTCCAGGGTATCTTCCCAACCCAGGGATCAAACCCTGGTCTTCTGCATTGCAAGCAGATTCTTTACCATCTGAGCCACCATGAGGAGGACAAATCTCTGGGCAAGACATTCAACACAGAAATTTAGCTTCTTCCAATCAGTATTTATTCAGTTTACTTAAAGACTTTCCTTAAAAATCTCAGAATTTTTGTCAGGGATAAATGCTAGGCTGAATGTAGAAAGAATGGCGAGAAAAGGGGAGATGACATTCCCTAATACTCCCATTTTATGTTTAGACCTTCAAAGGATCTCCTTGTTAACTCAACACCTGACCATCCCCCTCTTTCTTTCTTTTTTTAAAAAAAATTTATTTATTTATTTTTTTAATTTTAAAATCTTTAATTCTTACATGCGTTCCCAAACATGAACCCCCCTTCCACCTCCCTCCCCATAACATCTCTCTGGGTCATCCCCATGCACCAGCCCCAAGCATGCTGTATCCTGCGTCAGACATAGACTGGCGATTCGATTCTTACATGATAGTATACATGTTAGAATGCCATTCTCCCAAATCATCCCACCCTCTCCCTCTCCCTCTGAGTCCAAAAGTCCATTATACACATCTGTGTCTTTTTTGCTGTCTTGCATACAGGGTCGTCATTGCCATCTTTCTAAATTCCATATATATGTGTTAGTATACTGTATTGGTGTTTTTCTTTCTGGCTTACTTCACTCTGTATAATCAGCTCCAGTTTCATCCATCTCATCAGAACTGATTCAAGTGAATTCTTTTTAACAACTGAGTAATACTCCATTGTGTATATGTACCACAGCTTTCTTATCCATTCATCTGCTAATGGACATCTAGGTTGTTTCCATGTCCTGGCTATTATAAACAGTGCTGCGATGATCATTGGGGTACATGTGTCTCTTTCAATTCTGGTTTCCTCGGTGTGTATGCCCAGCAGTGGGATTGCTGGGTCAAAAGGTAGTTCTATTTGCAATTTTTTAAGGAATCTCCACACTGTTCTCCATAGTGGCTGTACTAGTTTGCATTCCCACCAACAGTGTAGGAGGGTTCCCTTTTCTCCACACCCTCTCCAGCATTTATTGCTTGCAGATTTTTGGATCGCAGCCGTTCTGACTGCTGTGAAGTGGTACCTCATTGTGGTTTTGATTTGCATTTCTCTAATAATGAGTGATGTTGAGCATCTTTTCATGTGTTTGTTAGCCATCTGTATATCTTCTTTGGAGAAATGTCTATTTAGTTCTTTGGCCCATTTTTTGATTGGGTCGTTTATTTTTCTGGAATTGAGCTGCAGGAGTTGCTTGTATATTTTGGAGATTAGTTGTTTGTCAGTTGCTTCATTTGCTATTATTTTCTCCCATGCAGAAGGCTGTCTTTTCACCTTGCTTATATTTTCCTTTGTTGTGCAGAAGCTTTTAATTTTAATTAGATCCCATTTGTTTATTTTTGCTTTTATTTCCAGAATTCTGGGAGGTGGATCATAGAGGATCCTGCTGTGATTTATGTCTGAGAGTGTTTTGCCTATGTTCTCCTCTAGGAGTTTTATAGTTTCTGGTCTTACATTTAGATCTTTAATCCATTTTGAGTTTATTTTGAGTTTATTTTGAGTGCAGTGTTAGAAAGTGATCTAGTTTCATTCTTTTACAAGTGGTTAACCAGTTTTCCCAGCACCACTTGTTAAAGATATTGTTTTTACTCCGTTGTATATTCTTGCCTCCTTTGTCAAAGATAAGGTGTCCATATGTGTGTGGATTTATCTCTGGACTTTCTGTTTTGTTCCATTGATCTATATGTCTGTCTTTGTGCCAGTACCATACTGTTTTGATGACTGTGGCTTTGTAGTAGAGCCTGAAGTCAGGCAAGTTGATTCCTCCAGTTCCATTCTTCTTTCTCAATATTGCTTTGGCAATTCGAGGTTTTTTGTATTTCCATACAAATCTTGAAATTATTTGTTCTAGTTCTGTGAAAAATATGGCTGGTAGCTTGATAGGGATTGCATTGAATTTGTAAATTGCTTTGGGTAGTATACTCAGTTTCACTATATTGATTCTTCCGATCCATGAACATGGTATATTTCTCCATGTATTAGTGTCCTCTTTGATTTCTTTCATCAGTGTTTTATAGTTTTCTGTATATAGGTCTTTAGTTTCTTTAGGTAGATATATTCCTAAGTATTTTATTCTTTTCGTTGCAATGGTGAATGGAATTGTAAAAATATGGAACGCTTCACGAATTTGCGTGTCATCCTTGCTCAGGGGCCATGCTAATCTTCTCTGTATCGTTCCAATTTTAGTATATGTGCTGCCTAAGCGAGCACCATCCCCCTCTTTCTTAACTGCTTAACTGCCTGTTCTGAGCTTGGAGCTGAGAGAGTCATTTCCTAGGTAGGTTGATAAAAAGTCTAGGGGTCCCCAAGGAGAGAGGGGTCTGGAATTCTCAAGGAGGAAGAAAGAACAAACTTTTTTTCCCTCTACATTCCTTAGGATTATGGATTCTGCCTGAGGACAGTCTCTGGATTAAACCTCTGGCTAATCCTGTTATCTTAAAATGTAAATTATGGGAGTAGGTCTGATACATTGTGGGCTGGAAGAAGCACAAGCTGGAATCAAGATTTCTGGGAGAAATATCAATAACCTCAGATATGCAGATGACACCACCCTTATGGCAGAAAGTGAAGAGGAACTAAAAAGCCTCTTGATGAAAGTGAAAGTGGAGAGTGAAAAAGTTGGCTTAAAGCTCAACATTCAGAAAAAGAAGATCATGGCATCTGGTCCCATCACTTCATGGGAAATAGATGGGGAAACAGAGGAAACAGTGTCAGACTTTATTTTTTGGGGCTCCAAAATCACTGCAGATGGTGACTGCAGCCATGAAATTAAAAGATGCTTACTCCTTGGAAGAAAAGTTATGACCAACCTAGATAGCATATTGAAAAGCAGAGACATTACTTTTTCAACAAAGGTCCATCTAGTCAAGGCTATGGTTTTTCCAGTGGTCATGTATGGATGTGAGAGTTGAACTGTGAAGAAAGCTGAGCACTGAGGAACTGATGCTTTTGAACTGTGATGCTGGAGAAGACTCTTGAGAGTCCCTTGGACTGCAAAGAGATCCAACCAGTCCATTCTGAAGATCAGCCCTGGATTTCTTTGGAAGGAATGATGCTAAAGCTGAAACTCTAGTACTTTGGCCACCTCATGCAAAGAGCTGACTCATTGGAAAAGACCCTGATGCTGGGAGGGATTGAAGGCAGGAGGAGAAGGGGATGACAGAGGATGAGATGGCTAGATGGCATCACTGACTCCATGGATGTGAGTCTGAGTGAACTGCGGGAGTTGGTGATGGACAGGGAGGCCTGGTGTGCTGCGATTCATGGGGTCACAAAGAGTCGGACATGACTGAGCGACTGAACTGACCTGAGGTCTGGTCTTTACAAGGATTATATAACACTGTATCCTGCCTGAGGACAGTCTCTGGATTAAACCTTCTGGCTAATTCTGTTATCTTAAAATGTAAATTATGGGAGTAGGTCTGGTGAGGTCTTTATACCTCCAGACATTTTTTGGACTCATTGGAGAGTATATAACTCCATTGTTAACACTAGCAAGTGGGTACTCTTTCTACCCCCTTCTGATGTCTATGTCAGAAGCTTTCTCTATCTCCTTTATACTTTAATAAAACTTTATTACACAAAAGCTCTGAGTGATCAAGCCTCGTCTCTGGCCCCGGGTTGAATTCTTCTCCTCCAGAGGCCAAGGATCCTGGAGTCTTTGCGTGATTCAGCAGCAACCTTTCAGAGCCTTGTAGGGCATACTCTGGGCAGGTTAGGTTTCCTTCCTCTGCAGCATGCTGAGTCAGATGTTTTGGGATGTGGATCCATATCACTGTTTCATGTATCAGCATGCTCCCGTCCTCTTCCCATCTTTCAGGAATTTCTTGAAATGTCTCATGCATTAATTATTCACTTTCCCATTTTTTTCGGGGTTCAGAAAATGAGTAGGTATAAAATTCACCCACCTTCTTGAGCTAGAAAAGTCAGACCCTCCCTCATGGGACATCTTTGTCCCTTTACCTTTAAAACATTTAAAATCTTCACTTTAGTTTTCTATTTGCTGCTTCAACAAATTACCAAAAGGGAATGGCTTAAAACAACACAGATTTACTCTTTGACAGTTCTGGAGGCCAGAACTCTGAAGTGAGTCTTAGAGGGCTAAAATCAAGTTGCAAAGTCGAGGTCTGCTTCCTTCCTGAGGGTCTAGGAGAACTTGGCTTTTTGGCTCCTCCATTTTCTGTTGGCCTCAGGCCTTCCTTAGCTCATGGCTGCACGGTTCTAGTCTCTTGCCTCTGCTGTCAAATTCCTACTTCCTCTTCTCTGATCAAACCTCCTTCTGCCTTCCTCAGATAAGCATACTTGTGGTTACATTTAGAGCCTGCCTAGATAATTCAAGATAATCTCCATCTCAAGATCCTTAATTTAATCACATCTGCAAAGTCCCTAGCCATATAAGGTAATATCCACAGTGCTAGGTAAAAGAATTTGGAGCCATTTTCCTGCCTACCATAGTCTTCTTTGATTTCTCCATTTCTATTACCATATTCATCCAGTCAGTAATTAAGTCCCATGGCTGGATTCATCTACTGGCTCTCAAATCTGGATGCACATTACAATTACCTGGAGAGCTTTAAAAAGTACCACAGTTCTGGCAAGAAAGTGAGAAGTTCTGGGGAGTCAGGTCTCGATATTATTAAAAAAAATTTCTTTTTTAATTGATAAAATTTCAAACTTAGAGAAACATTGCAAGAAAAGTACAAATAATTCCCATATACTCTTGATTGTTTACATTTTGCACCATTTTCTTTAACATCCTCATTTTATTTTTTTTCTGAACCCTTTGAGAGTAAGTCCTTCACTCCAAGAGTTCTTCAGTATGTATTTCCTAAGAATAAAAACAGTCTCTCCCATAACCACAGTGCCATTACCAAATCAAGAATTTAACATACAACACATTTTACTTTTCTACCAAGAATATTTGTGATGACATCAGGATTACAACTCCTGCTTTTTTATTGTTTCCATTTTCCTGGAATATCTTTGCCCAGCTCTTTACTTTTAGCCTTTCTGAATTATTTCGTATTAAGTGTGTTTCTTTCTTTTAAAAAAGTACTTAATTGATTTATTTGACTTAACCAGGTCTTAATAGTAGCATGTAGGATCTAGTTCCCTGATCAGGGATCAAACCTGGACCCTTTGTATCAGAAGCACAGAGTCTTAGCCACTTGACTACCCAGGAAGTCCCTAAGAGTGTTTCTTAAATAGAGCATTTAGTTGGCTCTTTGTGATCCAGATAGAGAATCTTTGCAAATGTGTTATGCCTTATACATCTTTATTGATAAAATTGATATGTTTAGCCTAAACTCTGCCATGTTATTTTGTTATTATTATTTTAATGTTATATTTGCTATGCTTCTTTACATAATCTGTTTTGTTTTTAAATTACCTTGGCATTAGAATTTTATATGTATATATATACATATTCCTCATCTATATATATAGAATTATATATATATTTACATATATATGGCCATTCTGACCATATATATAGGCTTTTATTTTTAAATAAATTTATTTTTAATTGAAAGATAATTGCTTTACAATATTGTGTTGGTTTCTGCCATACAGCAACATGAATCAGCCATAGGTATACCCATGTCCCCGCCCTCTTGAAGCTCCCTCCCACCTCTCACCCATGCCACCCCTCCATGTTGTCACAGAGTACTGGTCTGAGCTTCCTGAGTCATACAGCAAATCCCCACTGGCTATCTATTTCACATATGGTAATGTATATGTTTCCATGCTACTCTCTCCATTCTTCCCACCCTTTTCTTTGTGCCCCTTCCCATGTCTCTTCTCTATGTCTGAATCTCCACTGTTGCCCTGCAAATAGGTTCATAGTACCATCTTTCTAAATTCCATATATATGCATTAATATACAGTATTTTCTTTCTCTTTCTGACTTACTTCACTCTGTAAGACTCTAGGTTCATCCACCTCATTAGAACTGACTTGAATGTGTTCCTTTTTATGGCTGATATTCCATTGTATATATGTACCACAGCTTCCTTATCAAATTCATCTGAGATGGACATCTAGGTTACTTCCACTTTCTAGGTGTTGTAAATAGTGCTGCAATGAACATCGGGTGCATGTGTTGTTTTGAATTATGGTTTCCTTGGCGTATGTGATCAGTAGTGGGATAACTGGGTCATATTGCAGATCTGTTCCTAGTTTTTAAAGGAATCTCCATACTGCTCTCCCTAATGGCTGTATCAATTTATATTCCCACCAACATTACAAGAGGGTTCTCCACACCCTCTCCAGGATTTATTGTTTATAGATTTTTTGATGATGGCCATTCTGGTCAGTATGAGGCGATATCTCATTGCGCTTTTGATTTGCATTTCTCTAATAATAAGCAATGTTGAGCATCTTTTCATGTGTTTATTAGCTATCTGTATGTGTTCTTTGGAGAAATGTCTTTAGGTCATGTGCTCTCTTTTTGATTGGGTTGTTTGTTTTTCTGGTATTGAGTTGCATGAGTTGCTTGTATATTTTGGGAATTAATTCTTTGCCAGTTGTTTCATTTGCTTTCCCATAAAATTATATATATATATATATACACACACACACAGACATTTGTTTTAGAGATTATCTTCTTACACTTTTTTAAAATGCTCTTAGTCACACCCATTAGGGTGGCTACTATTGATAAAACAGAAAATAAGAAGTGTTGGCAGTGATATGGAGAAGTTGTACTCGTGTAATGGGACTGTAAAATGGTGCAACTGCTGTGGAAAACAGTATGGTGTTTCCTCCAAAATTTAACAATTGGACTGCCATATGATCTAGCAATCCCACTTCTGGGTATATATCCAAAAGAATTGAAAGCAGTGTCTTGAGTATTTGCGTATCCATGTTCACGGCGGCACAATGCACAACAGCCAAGAGGTGGAAGCAACTCAGATGTCTGACAGAAGAATGGGCAAATAAAATGAGATATGTATCATTCACAACAGATACAATGCAGCCTTAAAAAGGAATGCAATTCTGTCACACACTGTAACATGGATGGACCATGAGGACATTGTGCTAAGTAAAACCAGCCAGCCACAAAAGAACAAAGTACTATAGGATTCTACTTACATGAGGTGTCTACAGTTCACAGATGTAGAAAATAGAGTGGTGTTTCCTAGAGTCTGGGGGTAAAGGGGAATTGTTGTTCAATGCGTACAGAATTTCAGTTTTGCAAAGATGAAAAAAGGTTCTAAAGTTATGTTTCACAAAACATATACTTACCAAGTATACTTACCATTATTGAACCATATACTTAAAAACGGTTAAGATGGTAACTTTTATGATATCTGTTTTTACAATCAAAAAAAGTGCCATTAGCTCCCTATTTCTAATTTAAGCTTCTCTATCTGGTTTCTTTTTAGTATAAACTCAAATAAATGGTATTCTTTTGTTTCCTACTGTATATATAACAGTTAATGAGTATATGCTTCCCAGGTGGCGCTAGTGGTAAAGAATCCACCTGCCAGTGTAGGAGATGTAAGAGATGCAGGTTCAATCCTTGGGTTGGGAGGATCCCTTGGAGGGGGGCATGGCAACTCACTTCAGTATTCTTGCCTGAAGAATCCCATGGACAGAGGAGCCTGCTGGGCTACAGTCCATAGAGTCACAAAGAGTCAGACACGGCTGAAGTGACTTAGTACGCATGCATGTGAATTAGTAGGGCCTCCTTGGTGGCTTAGTGGTAAAAAATCTGCCTACCAATGCAGGAGACACAGGAGACATGGGTTCCATCCCTGGACCGAGAAGATCCCCTGGAGAAGGAAAGCAGCCCACTCCAGTATTCTTGCCTGGGAAATCCCATGAACAGAAGAGCCTGGAGGGCTACATTCCACGTGGTCACAAAGAGTCAGCCAGGCCCGAGTGGCTGAGCACACACTCATGCATGTGCATTAGCAGCTCTACAAGCATCTCCAGGTGATTCTAAACATTATGTAACTAGAGCTGATAATCACCGGGCAACTCTCCCAGCCCTCCTTTCTCTTTCAATCTTACATCATCATTCTAACCCAGCTTTCATTATTCCTCACATGTTGTAAACTCCCTTCTCTGGCTTTTCTTGGATTGTCCGTTCAATCCTCTCTAAATACTATATCCAGAGAAATCTTGCAAAAGTTCCACTTTGTGTCGTGTTTGCCACACAAAGTTATGAAGGATTCTTTTCCATTGCCTCGAGGTTGGAAGAAGTGAATTGATTTGAGTTCCAGCAGGGACACTTATCTGTTATGTGACTTTTGTTAAACAATTAAAAAAATAATTTATTTAATTGGAGGATAATTACTTTACAATATTGTGATGGTTTTGTGAAATAGTTTAAGGGGCCAGTGCAGCTGCTGGATCATAAGGGATTTCAATTAACATCCTTCCATTCTTCCTTTGCTAAGCTCCAGTATCCCATTGTTCCCTCTATCCACCCACTCCCCCTCACCCACCCTCCTAACCTTCCTTGCTAACTCTCACAGCCATCTCGAGGATTTAAAACCAGGCTTACCTCTGAAAACCAAATTCAAGTACCCTCTCTTGCCAAAAACACTTCAGTCAGAAATAACCCTGCACCCCTCTCAGCATTCTTGGCACTTTCTCTAACACTTGGAACCTTTTAGTGACTTGTGTTCTGTCTTTTTACCAAAATGTAAATAAAGTTAATTAAAAGGAAACAGGAGCCAAGGGCAGGTGAAGGAGGGAGCAAACTGAGGACTCCCCATCAGAGAATTGAGGAATGACATCATTTGCTTTGAAACATGTAGCCTCCCTTGGACACTTAGGGCCCCGTGTCACCCACGCTCCCTGTGTCTTTTGGCACGTTACACGTTGTACAAAACTCTTCTATTGCAAGCTCTTTGTGGGCAAAGTCTGTGTCTTAAAGATCTCTGTCCCTGACACAACATTATAGGAAAGCAATAGGAGCTAGGCGTCTAATGATAGCTGACACTGAATGCTTATTATCTACTTGACCTTGTTCTAAGTGTTGTGGTCTGGGCACAGGTTGAGAAGGAATTTCCAGACATGAGACAGAATGAGAGGGAAATAAAGTTTATTAGAGTGGAGATGCTGTTTGGACAGTGGGCCAGCGCAAGGGAGAACTGACATTGAACAGGGGTCCTTAGTCCATTTTTATACCCAGGGTATAAGGAGTGGGATAGGGGTCTTGTGGGTCATTCGCTAATTGGATGAAGCACGTATACTGAGTGGTAGGGGGAGGGGGAGAGTAAGGCAGACATCTTCTCTCTATGGTGTAGGAGGGGAGACAGGTTATACTGCTCAGGGGGACCTGAAATCCATTACTAGTTACAATATGGGAGAGGGAAGGATGATACGGGTTTGGTTTTTCTGATCCTGCATTCCAAGACCCTCCTTGGTTTTATCTGCTCTTTCATCCTTGGGTCACCACATTACTCCCTCTCTTTATTTTTAGGGCCAATTCCTTGGCCCCTTTTGATACCCCGCTCATGTCTAACTATCTACCTATTTCCCGTCTCAGGTATTTGGGAACCCAGTCTCAGAGGAAAAGGGGTGATGACCTCCCTGGCTTCTTCAGGCTGTACCGGGGCATCCTGGGGCTCTGGGTTCCCTTTGCCTGCTCTCTGTCAGGGTGCATTTACAGCAGGAGCTGAGAGTCCATGGAATGATAAGGTGACTTGTTTCAGCATTGTCTAAGTGTTGGTCAGGGAATATTCTTGTCACACTACCACTTGGAGATTTGTATTCTAGAAGAAACAAACTTAACAAGAAAGTTAAAGGTACATGGCCCAAAGATTAATAGAAGTAGAAAGGCTGCTCAGGGTCTACCCGGAGAACCAGGGCCAGACATTTGTTCGTGACAGTAGTGTTTCTCTGGGTATGCGAAGAGGCAATTTGGGCTCATAAAATCTTTATCTGAAAGCTTCTGACTATCTGAAGGCTGGTTCTTGTGGGTTTTTCCCAGGGCACAGAGTGCCTTATTTCTGATCTCCACCCTGAACTCCTTCTAGGGGATGTTGAAGGTCAGCAGCTTGCAGTGGTCATGAAGTAACCCTTGTAGAGGCAGCTGGCAAGTGCTAACTTCAAGTCGTCAGGGTCCCTTCATAACCACATGTTAACCATGCTCTGGGGGCATTTCATGGCCATTGTGTCCCGCAGTGCTGGGAAGGCTTATTTCCAGGTTTAACAAAGATTCCATTGACAGGCCAGCGTGCTGTTACTGGACCAGGCCTTGTGAGTGGCAGAAGTCTCTAGACCATACCTGTCTTACTAGGCTCTTGGTCCAGGACAATATTCCCTCCTGTTGCTTCTTCCCATATCTAGAGTTAGATTATTACAGTCATTGATCTTATATGGAACTGCATATCAGCATTTTATCACAGGCTCAGTCATACATTTGGTAACGTAAGAAACTATCTTCTGAAACAAGCAACATAGAAAATAATACAGCTAGCAGTTGTTAGTAAGGTCATGAGTAAGGATTATAAGTCAAGAACTTTCATTAGGTAGAGCCCAGTATACCCCAGGTCATCTGGCTTCGTTTGTTAAATAACTATAGCCTGGTGTTAATCTCCTGGTTGTACATTATGGAACATCTGATCTCTATCTAAAGGCTGGTTACTGAGATAAGCTTTAGAAATAAACTTAGAGTGTCCTTTTTAATAATTTAATTAAATCTTTTAGCAATATAACATAACAACAAGGAAATATCTCAGAAGTGAGCCTTAGTAAACACTAGACCTTAATTGACAATCTTAGAATCTTAGTTTAACAATTAACAAAACTTAGTATTCAGTGAAACACGATTTTTTCATTATGAGGGCATTAACCCTGTAGCCAGGGAAAGCTTTAACCCACCAAATAAAAATGAGGTTTGTCAGGGAGCCAGGAAAAGCCAAGTGAACATCCTGTATTTCCCATAGCCCTGACTCATTGATTTACAGCTATTGTTCACCCATTTTTAATTCCTTGATTTAGGAGTAGACTGTTGCCATGTTTTAAGGACAGTTCAGTTCAGCTCGGTTCAGTCACTCAGTCGTGTCCAACTCTTTGCGACTCCATGAATCACAGCACGCCAGGCCTCCCTGTCCATTACCAATTCCTGGAGTTCACTCAGACTCACATCCATTGAGTCAGTGATGCCATTCAGCCATCTCATTCTCTGTTGTCCCCTTCTCCTCCTGCCCCCAATCGCTCCCAGCATCAGAGTCTTTTCCAATGAGTCAACTCTTCGCATGAGGTGACCAAAGTACTGGAGTTTCAGCTTTAGCATCATTCCTGCCAAAGAAATCCCAGGGCTGATTTCCTTCAGAATGGACTGGTTGGATCTCCTTGCAGTCCAAGGGACCCTCAAGAGTCTTCTCGAACACAGTTCAAACGCATCAATTCTTCGGCGCTCAGCCTTCTTCACAGTCCAACTCTCACATCCATACATGACCACTGGAAAAACCATAGCCTTGACTAGACGGACCTTAGTTGGCAAAGTAATGTCTCTGCTTTTCAATATGCTATCTAGGTTGGTCATAACTTTTCTTCCAAGGAGTAAGTGTCTTTTAATTTCATGGCTGCAATCACCATCTGCAGTGATTTTGGAGCCCCCCAAAATAAAGTCTGACACTGTTTACACTGTTTCCCCATCTATTTCCCATGAAGTGACATCAGAATAGCAAAAGTCTAACCGTGAGGGCTTACTTTTTGTAGAAGCAAGATGGACTTCGTGTACCATAATCTTAAATAATGTTTCTTTACCAAAGTAACAAAATATTTTAAAAACAAATATAAATCACTTAAAGGCAAAGAAATTCATAATCTGTTGTCGAAAGCTTCATTCTAAGAAAGCTTTGTTCTCTTAACGTAGCGAGTAGACTAAATTCCAATCTCTTACCAGTTTACCAGATAACAAACAAACAAAATTTGTTTATCACTTAATCTTAGGAAAGTCTTTTCCATAAATCTTGAAGTAGCTGTATTCTTGCAGAGGCATCAGAGTGAAACCATAGAAGGCATGTTTAAAATCTGATTAAACTGCAACTGACAAAGTAACCTGGTTATTGCTGTGACTTGTAACACTTTAACATGGTAACTAGAATTATAACTGACAACATTTTATCAGGGCATATCAGATCTATATGAATTCCACATAATTTTAGGATATCTATATTAGTAACATCAACCATACAGTATAACCTGAGAAGATTTTATCACTGCTTCCACAGTACTTCCCATGTAATTTAATGTCCAATGAACCCAGGTAGTTTAAGAGCTCTTTGGGATGCCTCAGGGGTCTTTTGAAGCACCCCAAAGTTAGCTAGAAGTCAAGTTATTTAGGAAGTTTTGTCAATAAATATCAAAAGGGTTTATCACACTCAGTCAGATAGAATCACATAGATCACTGTGAAACTATATATTCACTTAGCCAAAGTAACAAAGAAGATTTCAAAGAACATAGAACAGATTGCTTCAGAGGTAAAGAAACTTAAAGCCCATTATCAAAGGCAGTTCAATATCTCAGGAAAGCTTGTATTTATGCACAGAACGCCTTCCTTGGGGTCCACTTTCCATCAAACTTTATCACTTTCTGTACCCAATACTTTGTTCTCCTATCCTGAAACAGCCATTTGTAAGTCAGATCTACTTCCTTTTCCCTTCATAAAATGTAATTTCGTTCCTCATACCTTCTTTACTGAAAACACACTTTGTACCTTCCTTAAGCAACCAAAAACTGACCTTTTTATTAGCATTCTATAGATTGGTGAACATAAATACCAGTGAAAATTTCTTACAAAAATTCTAGAAAACATCTCAGGATGGCATCAAACATTATTCATTGGTAGTCCAAAATCTCTTTAGTTTCTTTGTAAGAAGTTAGTGTTAAGTAGCGAATGTTTCAGAATCTTATTTTATTTGGAAATGACCTAGCTATTCAATAAACTTCCATCACTTAGTTAAGCACTACCCTAGAAATTCAGGTTACCAAAATCTAGAGAGACTGTTTAGACAGACATTTCTAAAGTATAATTATTCTTAACAGAGTTTATCCAAAAGCTTGTATCTCATTGGCATTTTTTTTTGAAGTTTCTTCATTTGAGGTACTTTCCTTGCTGACAAACTTGTAACAGATAAAACAATATCTAACTTATAATAAACCTAGGCACAATGAAAATATTATGCTTAATGTTAATGAATCTTAGACATGTCTATATTAGATTGGAAACAAACATTAGTACTAGATATTTAATGTTGACTATTTCCCAGTTCACCTGAATCTGATATTCATTTAGGTTAATTTCTCTTGTGTTTAGAATTGTCTGATTTGTAAGAGCTTACTTTTCTTTCAGTTCAGTTCAGTTGCTCAGTCGTGTCTGACTCTGTGACTCCATGAATCGCAGCACGCCAGCCCTCCCTGTCCATCACCAACTCCTGGAGTTCACTCAGACTCATGTTCATCGAGTCAGTGATGCCATCCAGCCATCTCATCCTCTCTCGTTCCCTTCTCCTCCTGCCCCCAATCCCTCCCAGCATCAGAGTCTTTTCCAATGAGTCAACTCTTTGCATGAGGTGGCCAAAGTACTGGAGCTTCAGCTTAAGCATCATTCCTTCCAAAGAACACCTAGGGCTCATCTCCTTCAGAATGGACTGGTTGGATCTCCTTGCAGTCCAAGGGACTCTCAAGAGTCTTCTCCAACACCACAGTTCAAAAGAAGAAACACAGGCTTTTCCTTAGGCAGTCTTTTCAACAAGCTACTTGTTTTTAACTGCATATGCAAAAAGAATTGGTTTTGAAGCAGAGAGGAGAATTTTTAATCCTTCAGGCTTTTTAATATAGGAGAAAGACCTGGACCAAAGGGAACCTCAGAATCCTTTCCTAGAGATTATGTGGATATGAAAGGTCAACTAGGAAATCTGATGGAGAAAGACAGAGGGGGACAGGAGATAGGGAGGCAACAGAAAGACACATGCAGCATGATGAGTCCCTCAAGTCCGGATTCTGACTGAGGGCCATGAAGGACTGAACATAAGGAAATTCTGAGTCCTTTCCCTGCTTTTGGCAAAAGCTAATGTGCCATTCAGAGGCCATTTTTTGGGGTCCCCCAGTTTGTATTGTGGCCAGGCCTTTTGCAGGGTCAAAATGTTTCAGTTTCTGAGAATGTAGCCAAGGGGTGAGTCTGAGAGAGGCTCCTGAGACATACCAGAACCCATCCTTAACCTATATGCCATAGAATGGGGGTACTGAGTCACTGACAGGCAAAAAGCTGTCTCTTTTTGTTTCAGTGACGTCGTCTCCATGCAACTAATGGCACAAAGATGGCCAATCATCCAACAGTCTCGTCCTACAGGGAGAGGTGACCTCTGAGGACCGTGTGGTTCACCACACTAGGTGCTGTGCTTTAAATCCTCACAGTACCCATATAAAGTAAAATCCATTATTAACTTCATTCTTTCTAATCTTAGTCTTTGAAACTGAGGTTCAGAGAAGTGAAGAAGCTTGTCCAAATTTGGGCAGCAAGTCTCTGGCCAAGGATGAGCTGGGGTATGAGACCAAATGGTCTGTCTTCAGAATTCATACTACCCTGCCTGCTACTGCCTATCACCGATGGACTAACAAAATATGGTCATTAAATTACATGCCTGCAAATTATAATTGTTTATATTTTGTTCCCAGATGTAGACCATATTGATATTTTCTGTTTCACTGAATTTCTAAGCAAATGAAAGTCAATAATTCCCTTAGCGTTGATCAGGTAGACAGGAGTGCCTTTTGGGGTCAGCACCTCTGCATTTTAAAGTTGACCCTGCCACGTATTTTATGTGTGGCCTTGAACAAGTCACTTAACCTTTCTTGTTTCTCATCTCCAACTTCTATCAGTGGGCATTTACATGGATTTTGTTGCCATAGTAATACAAAATAATATTGACCTATCTCTCAGGAGTGAGTGTCATGGGGATTAACTAATTTACAACTGTGAAGAGCTTTCAACATATGAACTGCTAGACAACAGCTAGATCGTAAAGAGAATTTAAAACACCATGAGCCTGTGGAGCGTGCCCATTTGATGCCCATCATTATATGTTTAACTATTAGTATTACTACTCATAATAAACTTTTATGAGGTACTTTAGGTGGTTGAAGTGTTTTTATGAGAGCTAATTAGTTGTTCCAACCAGTTCTAAGCAGTAGGTCAGTATTTTTATCATCCCTGTTTTGGAAATTACATTAAATTAGTGCATGCATCATTAAAAGAATCTTAAACTTCCAGATATTTAAAAGCATTCTGTGATTGGAGACAATTCTCACACAGCCATCACTCCTAACACAAAGCTTCAGTGCAGGGCAATGGGCGTGGATTCTGCATTTGGAGCCAATATATAATGTTGGCAAGTCTTTCTAATTTTAATTGTTTTGATGCTTGCATGTTAAATGGATGGTGATTCTTGTGCTGGGTTCTTTTGTGTATCACTCAGGGTGCATTTCAAAAAGTTGAACCCATTCTAGATAGTTTAAACAAATTTACTACAAGAAATTGGTTACATGTGTTTTGGGTGAGTTATAAGAAGAAATAGAATTAGGTGCTGAAGAACATGAAAAAGAAGAGGTCATATCCAGAAACTAGTAACTTCACGAATCAGTCCAAGGGCTGGGGGAAACAAAAGGGAGGAGGTCAGGTTTGTGGAGTCCTGGAGCATCAGTTGCTGCTGGGCTAGAATCATAGAGAAAAGCCCCACTTTAGGAGCTAGACTCATAAAGGGAGATAGCCACCTCCAAAGATGCTGCCAGAGCACTGAAGAACAGCTTCTCCTCTGCTCCTACCTTCTGATCTTGCACCAGTGTTTCCTATCAGTAGAAATTAATAGGGGGAGGCTCAGGAGGGCAGGGATATATATATATAAATAAATATATATATATAATTATGACTGATTCACATTGCTGTATAGCAGAAACCAACACAAAATTGTGAAGCAATTTTTCACCAACTAAAAAATAAAAGCTAAAAAATAGGAAGTCTTGGGCAAGGGAGCCTGGGAAAAATAGTTGTAGATCTGTAATTTTAGCTTCACAGATTTAGATGGCGAAGGATGGATGCAGGGTTGAGAGAGAGGAGGTAACTAGTCTGTCTCATTAAATTCAGTAAATTTTTTCTGGTGATCAAGGAGATTCAGAAGCTTACTCTAAGACTTTTATACCAGCAAGTTGTAGACCTGACTATTCAAGCTCAGGCTTGCCAACTCAAAGTGCAATCTATACTCCCAGGGCACACTCCATCTCTTTCAGTGTGCTCACCTTCCCAATGGGGCTCCAGTGTCAGGTGGTAAGAATGTTCATCTCTACTTGTCTTTAAGGGCAGAATGAGGATTAAATTAGATTACATACCTAAAAGCCCTTGTTAGTCACCAATACAACCCACACATGAAAACCAGTATTGTTATTTGTAAATAATTTTTGCAGAAATATCTACAAACAGAAGTCCAAGATTAAAGTGAGATTAAAGATTAAAGTCCAAGATTAAAGCTCGACCTTTTCAAGCCGAGCCTCAACAAAGGTCCTCTTGCTACCCCTGCACCACCGCCCCCTCCTCCCCACCCGCTGTTGTTTGAGCCAATAGAGCAAGGCCAGGTCTGGTTCTGAAATAGAGGAAGGCTCTTTTCTTTGTGCAGAGGATGGAGAGGTGGGAGTTCCCACTGGAGCAAATGCTCTTCCCGCAGGCCTGCGGTGGGGTGGGGTCATAGCTGCTGTATAAGGATAACTTCAGAGTGTATGAGAGAGGGCAGGGTTCGCCCCAGAGCTGGTGCAGCTGTAGCTACTCAGGCTCCAGATTGCAGTGCGGGAGAAGCGTCTCTGCACACGGCCCACTGCCGCTGCCGCCATCTCGGATCTGGGCGTCTTGGTAGCTCACCAAGCTGACGAGTTCTGAAGTGCTGGGTGTGAGGCCTCTGCATGTGACCCCACTATGAGCAAGTGGAAGTAGTTGAAGCACAAAGGATAAAGAGGTTAGACTTTACTACCAGATTCTGTTTTTATTTTCCGGGAATTGCTAATGGGCTTAGGTGTTGACTGTTTCTCTTCACTTTAAAACTTTACCTTGGATCACCTTGTATCTGGACTGTGGCTGATAATTGAGTGTGTGTAGGGACCGTCTTTCAGTTGGTAGTTGCTTGTTTTGTTGGGTTCAAGTGGAGCTGAGGAATTACTTTTCCTCGAGGTTTGAAATTTGCTTGTGGCTTTTAATTTATCATGACAGGATTTAGAAAATGTTGCCAGGTTTCAGTCATACAATACTTATTTTCAAATAAGTATTGCTATTTTATTATTAATAATATCATTGCATAGAAAAGTTACTGATATATAACACATGTTCGTTAAATAGTTGCTTAGAAACAATTAACAGATATCTAGATTTCTGATTTTCACTCTGTGAGTGGGCATGGTGGTGTATCTGAAGAAATATTCTCGGCTGGGTAAACTTAGGCCAGTCATTTACCTCTCTGAACACAGTGTGAGCTTGAGGATAATTGTGACAATGTGTGTTAAAGTGTTTGGTAAAATTTAAAGTGCTGTCCCAATGTTAAGGACTACAGCCGAATTATTTTGCTGCCTCCTGGACTGTATAAAAATATGGCTTTGCAAACATTGAGAAATCCTTATGAGGAAACAAAACTCTGCAGCATCCTCTCATCTGTCATTCCCCAATGTCATGAACTGTACTTAGTGTTTATGCCTACGCTTCCCCATTGGAGACAATGAAATCACTCTTAACGGCTGTTGTTTTCCCAAGTAACAGCCTTATCATTTGTATTGCTGTATTGGACTCACTCATCCCAAACCCCTGTTTTTCATCAATCACTTTTTGGCTGCAGAACCCCATGGAGGAGACAATATCCAAATTGCTTTCAATCCAATAACTCACCCCAGACAACAATAAAAAAACAATGACAGCAAATCTAAACCCAAGTACTTGATGTTAAGTGACCCATGCACTGGAAGGTGAGCCCCCGTTTGCTGGGATCCTTGTACCATCTTAGATCTGTTTGTTTCAGATGCTAGGCAATGGACTATGGTTGTCATCTTTGAGAGTTTTTTCTTGGAAGTGATCCAACTACTTTCTCTGTGTAGGCTTGAGACTGTGATCCTCTTTTTTTTCTGAGCTGGGTTGGCAGGGACTCAAACTTTGTTATCTCTTTCTTCTCCTGTGGCCTGAGTGTTGAGGCCACTCAGCGCCAGAGGCATATTTTAAAATGAGGTCTAGGGCTAGTCTGCCTCCTTTTGGTCAGAGCCCAGATTAGTCTGGGCAAAAGAGGCCATTCTCCTGCCCAGATTCATATCCTGGTCAGCAGCTGATCATGATACATTTTCTTCTGACTAGTGGTCCTAATATCGACTGGAAGAGGGTCCCACAGAACCATGTGATTCCTGATTTTCTGGGCATCCCCTTTCATGTCAATGAACAGTGCACAGGAATGCTGTATTATGCAACAATGATTGAGTGTACGTATATATTGGTTAGAGAAAGGCGATGAACAAGAATGGCCCCATTAAATTCCACCCTCAGTAGTTGATGGATTGAGAGAGAGCTGTGGGAGAGATGGGTTTGATTTCAACTTCTCAATACCAGAGTTACTTCAGAAATAATTTGTGGGTAAATAATACAAGTCTCCAAAATTAGTGTGCTTACTAAAAGGCAACTACACCCAAAGGAAGCATTTCTGTTTGAATTTAATTGATTTAAAATTAGCGTTCTCTTTCTCTTGATGGCTCCATTCTTGTTTACTGGGAAAACATTTGTAGCAAAACACATACTGCGTGTGTACCTGAGAATTGATATTCTCACTGGCAAATACTCTCCACCATGAAGCCTGGATACATATTTGCCTCAGAGACCAGAACCACTCTGAAGGAACTGTTCAAGTCTCCCAAGGAAACACTATCTTTGCTTGACAAGAATGATGCTGATGTTTAAAATCACCTTTCAGATCACTCCTAAGGATGTTCCTTGCCCTCTCAAGCTACTGAACTTGTGGACATGGCAGAAAATATTGTTAGGAAAATGTTACTGTTAAATTGTATTGTTGGTTCTCCCCCTTCTTTTCCAGATTGTTGGGAACATGGAAACTAAAGGAAGACAGGATAATTGGTTGTCTAGTAAGGACTGTTTACTTATTTTCATAAACCCTCTGTTGCTTCTTCATCTGAAAGAGGGAGAATATTCTTTAGGGAATTCATAGCATGCAAAGAATTCTAAGAAATGGGTGATGGATGTACATGAACATTTTACATAAAGGTTGTAATTTACCTTTAGTTCTTATTCTTCTAACAGTTTAAACACAACTGTGTGTATGTGTGTGTTTCCTTTTTACAAATGTGATGCTTGTTAATTGTGGAAAATAAGAGTAAATAGAAGAAAATAAATGTCAGTCTTAACCTTACTATCCAGAGGTAATTTTTTAATGTTTCCTATACCTATAACCTGCAGTGTAATGTGTTAATAAAAAAGATCCCACATATATTCTTATTCATAATTTTATATTCTTTTATCATTTACATATCCTTATATCCTTTACATAATTTTAATTCATTTTCATTCTGTTATATTAAATATATTTCCATGTTCCATGCTTTACATTATTATATTAATAGCTTTGTAAATTTTTATCATGTGGTATGTTGTTCTTTAGAAGAAGAAATGGCAACCCCTCCAGTGTTCTTGCCTGGAAGATTCCATGGACAGAGGAATCTGGTGAGCTATAATCCATAGGGTCACAAAGAGTCAGACACAACTAACCATGCATGCATGTTGTTGTTGTTCAGTTGCTAAGTTGTGTCCAACTCTTTGTGACCCCATGGACTGTAGTTCACCAGGCTCCTCTGTGCATGGGTTTCTCCAGGCAAGAATATTGTAGTGGATTGCCATTTCCTCTCACAGGGGATCTATCTGACCCAGGGTCGAACCTGTGTCTCCTGTATTGGCAGATGAAATCTTTACCAGTGAACAACCAGGGAAACCTCATCGTATGCTATACTATTCCCCTGTTGTTAAATATTTAGAGTACTTTCCAATTTTTCCGAATTCTAATGTTTTGGTAAATATCCTGGAAGCTGAACTTTGGTGTTTCTTTACGATAAATGGCCAGAAATGGAATGTCTGAATCGATATGCAGAATTTTTAGACTTTTGCTATGTGTTGTTAAATTTCCATCCATAAGTTTGGGGCCAGTTTTATTTTATCACCAGAAGCCTAAGAGAGTGACTATTTCTTCAAATCTTTGCCAACATTAGGCATTTAAAAATATCTTTTCAACCCTATGTAAAATATTTAGACCACTCAAAACTGATGCAACAGTAAGAGGAACACTAACAGAAACATAATTGATGTCTGTTATGGACTGAATTGTGGCTACCCCCTGCCTCAGTTTCATACTCTGAAGCTCTAAACCACCATGTGACCATGTTTGGAGATAGACTTTTAAGGAGGTAATTAAGGTTAAATGAGGTCATAAGGATGGGGCTCTAGTCAGACAGCATGAGTGTTCTTTTAAGAAGGGTAAGAGACACCAGAGTGCTCTATACACACAGAGAAAAGGTCATGTAAGGACATAGTGAGAAGGTGGGCCTCTGTAAGCCAGGAAGAGAGGCCTCACCAGATACCAACTTTGTGATGCTGCAGGAAAGAGAGTGGGGTGTGAGAAGATGGACAGATCCTGGGTCACATCTGAGCCCCTGGGATGGTCGCCAGGTGTGGATTCTTGGCTTTGCCCAGGAAAGAATTCAAGAGTGAGCCACAGTAAAGTGAAAGGTTTATTCAGGGAGGAAACATACTCCATAGACAGAGTTTGGGCCGTCTCAGAAGGCAAGAGAGGCAGGAGAGGTCCCAGGGTTATGGGGTTGTCAGTTTTTATAGGGGTGGGTAATTTCATAGGCTAATGAGTGGGAGGAGTAGTCCAGTACTTTGGGGAAGGGGTGGAGATTTCCAGGAATTAGGCCACCATCCACTTTTTGACCTTTTGTGGTCATCCTTGGAACCATCATGGTACCTGGGGAGTATCATTTAGCCTGCTGATGTGTTACAGTGAGCGTATACTGAGGCCCAAGGTCAAGTGGAAGGTGAATCCATCACCTTGGATCTAGTTGGTTCTAATCAGTTTATGTCATATCCTTGGGCTATGTCATTCTTTTAAAGGTTGTGCCCTGCCCACTTCCTGTCTCAGTGAGCACCTTGATCTTTGGCTTCCAGTCTCCAGAACTGAGAAAGAATAAGTTTCTGTTTCTTAAACCACCCAGCCTGAAAATCTTGTTGCGGCAGCTTGAGTTGACTTATACAGTACCCTTGTAGATTCTTGGCAAAGCTTAGGCATTGGCATGGCCAGAGGCCATGAAGAGATACTTAAAAAGCCAGAAACAACACAGTGGAAACGCTGACTTGAGAACACTGAGATAATGTAAATGGAAGTGGAACTCTGAGCTAGTGACACTACTGTTAAGGTGATTACAGAAAGAAGTGCCTCCTGCCCCAGTCTGAAAACCATGCAGGTACCTCATTTTGACCACAGCAACTTAGAGAATATCGCAATAAAGTGAGTCACACAGCTTTTTTGATTTCCTAGTGCATGTAAAAAATATGTATACATCATACCATAGTCTGTTGTCTGTGCAATAGCATTATCTAAAAAAAATGTACATCAGTTCAGTTCAGTTGCTCAGTCCTGTCCGACTCTTTGCGACCCCATGAATCATAGCACGCCAGGCTTCCCTGTCCATTACCAACTCCCGGAGTTCACCCAAACTCTTGTCCATCGAGTCAGTGATGCCATCCAGCCATCTCATCCTCTGTCATCACCTTCTCCTCCTGCCCCCAATCCCTCTCAGCATCAGAGTCTTTTCCAATGAGTCAACTCTGCATGAGGTGGCCAAAGTACTGGAGTTTCAGCTTTGGCATCATTCCCTCCAAAGAAATCCCAGGGCTGATCTTCTTTAGGATGGGCTGGTTGGATCTCCTTGCAGTCCAAGAGACTCTCAAGAGTCTCCTCCAACACCACAGTTCAAAAGCATCAATTATTCAGTGCTCAGCCTTCTTCACAGTCCAACTCTCACATCCATACCTGACCACTGGAAAAACCATAGCCTCGACTAGACGGACCTTTGTTGGCAAAGTAATATCTCTGCTTTTTACTATGCTGTCTAGGTTGGTCATAACTTTTCTTCCAAGGAGTAAGCATCTTTTATTTTCATGGCTGCAGTGACCATCTGCAGTGATTTTGGAGCCCCAAAAAATAAAGTCTGACACTGTTTCCACTGTCCCCATCTATTTCCCATGAAGAGATGGGACCAGATGCCCTGGCCTTCGTTTTCTGAATGTTGAGCTTTAAGCCAACTTTTTCGCTCTCCTCTTTCACTTTCATCAAGAGGCTTTTTAGCTCCTCTTCCCTTTCTGCCATAAGGGTGGTGTCATCTGCATATCTGAGGTTATTGATATTTCTCCCAGCAATCTTGATTCCAACTTGTGCTTCTTCCAGCCCAGTGTTTCTCATGATGTACTCTGCATATAAGTTAAATAAGCAAGGTGACAATATACAGCCTTGACGTACTCCTTTCCCAATTTGAAACCACTCTGTTGTTCCATGTCCAGTTCTAACTGTTGCTTCCTGACCTGAATACAAATTTCTCAAGAGGCAGGTTAGGTGGTCTGGTATTCCCATCTCTTTCAGAATTTTCCAGAGTTTATTGTGATCCATACAGTCAAAGGCTTTGGCATAGTCAGTAAAGCAGAAATAGATGTTTTTCTGGAACTCTCTTGCTTTTTCAGTGATCCAGTGGATATTGGCAATTTGGTATCTGGTTCCTCTGCCTTTTCTAAAACCAGCTTGAACATCTGGAACTTCACAGTTCACGTATTGCTGAAGCCTGGCTTAGAGAATTTTGAGCATTACTTTACTAGCGTGTGAGATGAGTGCAATTGTGCAGTAGTTTGAGCATTCTGTGGCATTGCCTTTCTTTGGGATTGGAATGAAAACGGACCTTTTCCAGTCCTGTGGCCACTGCTGAGTTTTCCAAATTTGCTGGCATATTGAGTGCAGCACTTTCACAGCATCATCTTTCAGGATTTGAAATAGCTCCACTGGAATTCCATCACCTCCACTAGCTTTGTTCGTAGTGATGCTTTCTAAGGCCCACTTGACTTCACATTCCAGGATGTCTGGCTCTAGGTGAGTGATCACACCATCGTGATTATCTGGGTCATGAAGACCTTTTTTGTACAGTTCTTCTGTGTATTCTTGCTGCCTCTTCTTAATATCTTCTGCTTCTGTTAGGTCCATACCATTTCTGTCCTTTATCGAGCCCATCTTTGCATGAAATGTTCCCTTGGTATCTCTGATTTTCTTGAAGAGATCTCTAGTCTTTCCCATTCTATTGTTTTCCTCTACTTGTTTGCATTGATCGACAACCTAATATAATATCCATATTTTACTGATATAAGTCCCCTATATGTCAAACATATATAAACTAGTTGGTGTTTTAGACACATATTTCATAGAAGAACTGATTGTAACCCACTCCATGACCTCACTTTCCTCAACTGTAATTTAAGGTGGTTGGGAAATATCACTGAGTTTTAAATTTGTGCTTTGATTAGTATCTAAATGTTTCATTCTCCCCTGGGGCAATATCAGTTGGACTGTGGGGCTGTGGTTAGTTGTGGTATAAATGTAGCTGAGATCTGGTACCCTCTCCTTCCTTGCTTTAAAAGAACAGCTCTGCTGTTTATTTGTTAGGTATGATTTTATTTGGAGAAAAGATCTGTTACGGGGAGGCTTCCCTGGTGACTCAGATGGTAAAGAATGTAATGCAGGAGACTGAGGTTTGCTCCCTGGGTTGGGAAGATCCCCTGGAGAAGGGAATGGCTACCCACTCCAGTATTCTTGCATGGAGAATTTCATGGACAGGGAAGCCTGGTGAGCTACAGTCTAGAGGGTCACAAAGAGTCAGACACAACTGAACTACTAACACTTTTTTCACTTTTGTGTTATGGACTGAACATTTGTTTCTCCCTAAAATTCGTATGTCAAAATCCTCACTTCCAAAATGATGGTTTTTGGAGGTGGGGCCTTTAGGAGGTACATAGGTAATGAAGATAAAGCCCTCATGAATGAGATTATTTGTACCTTTAGAAAGGGCACCCCAGTGAGCTCTGCTGCTCTTTTCTACTATGTGAGGATACAATGAAAAGATTGGCATCTGCAACCCAGAACTTGACCATTTTGATGCCCTGATCTTGGACTTCTGGTCTCTAGAACTGTGAGAAATCAATATCTGTTGTTTACAAGTCACTCAGTCTGTGGTACTTTGTTATAACAGCTTGCAATAATTAAGTTCTTTCATCTTAAAGGACTTAAAAATCTTAGGACAGGCTGATAGTAAGTTTCCTTCCAATTGTAATTCTGTGATCTCTAAAATTTATTACTTGTGTAAGACTTTGCATAGTTTATGACACTCTTAAACATACATATTCTTATCTAGTCTATTCACTATCTATTCACTCCTTGAAGTAGTGTGGAGGCATACCATCACTCTGATTTCATATACTTGGTAACATTAAGTGACTTCTCAAGGTCTTAACAACTAGATAGAACTAGAATTTAAACTCAGATCTTCTGACTCTGAACTTCATCATTTCCCCGTAATCTATGAGTTACATTCTTAGAAGCTATAAGGAAAAGAAGGAATAGAATAATCACAATATTTAAAAGTCCAATTAAAAAGTATAGTAAGGTACCTGTGTTTTTATTTTTCAAAATATTGTTTAAGATTGTTTTTCCATTTATTCATCATTGTTTTTAACCTTAGTAAAAGTTATGTCTTTTTGGACCTAGGGTCTACAATGATCATGACTGTGAATCTAGTGAGTTTGAATAGAAGGCCATCATTTTAAGAACTGCAGATGTGGAGAGAATTCAGCACCACCAAACCAGCTCTCCAACAAATGCTAAAGGATATTCTCTAGACAGGAAACACAAAAAGGGTGTATAAACCCCAGCCCGAACAGTAAAGTAAATGGCAACGGGATCATACTTATCAATAATTACCTTAAACGTAAATGGGTTGAATGCCCCAGCCAAAAGGCAAAGACTGGCTGAATGGATACAAAAACAAGATCCCTATATATGCTGTCTACAAGAGAGCCACCTTAAAACAAGGGACACATACAGACTGAAAGTGAAGGGCTGGAAAAAGATATTCCATGCAAATAGAGACCAAAAGAAAGCAGGAGTACCAATACTCATATCTGATAAAATAGGCTTTACAACAAAGGCTGTTAAAAGAGACAAAGAAGGCCACTACATAATGATCAAAGGATCAATCCAAGAAGAAGATATAACAATGATAAATATCAATGCACCCAACATAGGAGCACCGCAATATATAAGACAAATGCTAACAAGTATGAAAGGGGAAATTAATAGTAACACAATAATAGTGGGAGACTTTAATACCCCACTCACACCTATGGACAGATCAACTAAACAGAAAATTAACAAAGAAACACAAACTTTAAATGATACAATAGACAAGTTAGACCTAATTGATATCTATAGGACATTTCACCCCAAAACAATGAATTTCACCTTTTTCTCAAGTGTGCACGGAACCTTCTCCAGGATAGATCACATCTTGGGCCATAAATCTAACCTTGATAAATTCAAAAAAATCGAAATCATTCCAAGCATCATTTCTGACCGTAATGCATTAAGATTAGATCTCAATTACAGGAGAAAAACTATTAAAAATTCCAACATATGGAGGCTGAACAACACACTTCTGAATAACCAACAAATCACAGAAGAAACAAAAAAAGAGATCAAAATATGCATAGAAATAAATGAAAATGAAAACACAACAACACAAAACCTGTGGGACACTATAAAAGCAGTGCTAAGAGGAAAGTTCATAGCAATACAGGCATACCTCAAGAACCAAGAAAAAAAAGCCAAATAAATAACCTAACTCTACACCTAAAGCAACTAGAAAAGGAAGAAATGGAGAACCCTAGAGTTGGTAGAAGGAAAGAAATCTTTAAAATTAGGGCAGAAATAAATGCAAAAGAAAAGAGACCATAGCAAAAATCAACAAAGCCAAAAGCTGGTTCTTTGAAAGGATAAATAAAATTGACAGACTATTAGCCAGACTCATCAAGAAACAAAGAGAGAAAAATCAAATTGATAAAATTAGAAATGAAAATGGCGAGATCACAACAGACAACACAGAAATACAAAGGATCATAAAAGACTACTATCAGCAATTATATGCCAATAAAATGCACAACATGGAAGAAATGGACAAATTCTTAGAAAAGTACAACTTTCCAAAACTGAACCAGGAAGAAATAGAAAATCTTAACAGACCCATCACAAGCACAGAAATTGAAACTGTAATCAGAAATCTCCCAGCAAACAAAAGCCCAGGTCCAGACAGCTTCACAGCTGAATTCTACCAAAAATTTTGAGAAGAGCTAACACCTATCCTCCTCAAACTCTTCCAGAAAATTGCAGAGGAAGGTAAACTTCCAAACTCATTCTATGAGGCCACCATCACCCTAATACCAAAACCTGACAAAGATGCCACAAAAAAAGAAAACTACAGGCCAATATCACTGATGAACATAGATGCAAAAATCCTCAACAAAATTCTAGCAATCAGAATCCAACAACACATTAAAAAGATCATACACCATGACCAAGTGGGCTTTATCCCAGGGATGCAAGGATTTTCCAATATCTGCAAATCAATCAACGTAATTCATCATATTAACAAATTGAAAAATAAAAATCATATGATTATCTCAATAGATGGAGAGAAGGCCTTTGATAAAATTCAACATCCATTTATGATAAAACCTCTCTAGAAAGCAGGAATAGAAGGAACATACCTCAACATAATAAAAGCTATATATGACAAACCCACAGCAAACATTATCCTCAATGGTGAAAAATTGAAAGCATTTCCCCTAAAGTCAGGAACAAGACAAGGGTGCCCACTTTTACCGCTACTATTCAACATAGTTCTGGAAGTTTTGGCCACAGCAATCAGAGCAGAAAAAGAAATAAAAGGAATCCAAATTGGAAAAGAAGAAGTAAAACTCTCACTGTTTGCAAATGACATGATCCTCTACATAGAAAACTCTAAAGGCTCCACCAGAAAATTACTAGAGCTAATCAATAAATATAGTAAAGTTGCAGGATATAAAATCAACACACAGAAATCTCTTGCATTCCTATATACTAATAATGAGAAAGTAGAAAAAGAAATTAAGGAAACAATTCCATTCACCATTGCAATGAAAAGAATAAAATACTTAGGAATATATCTACCTAAAGAAACTAAAGACCCATATATAGAAAACTATAGAACACTGATGAAAGATATCAAAGAGAACACTAATAGATGGAGAAATATACCATGTTCATGGATCAGAAGAATCAGTATAGTGCAAATGAGTATACAGATTCAGTGCAATCCCTATCAAGCTACCAGCGGTATTTTTCACAGATAGAACAAATGATTTCACAATTTGTATGGAAATACAGAAAACCTCGAATAGCCAAAGCAATCTTGAGAAAGAAGAATGGAACTGGAGGAATCAACTTGCCTGACTTCAGGCTCTACTATGAAGCCACAGTCATCAAGACAGTATGGTACTGGCACAAAGACAGAAATATAGATCAATGGAACAAAATAGAAAGCCCAGAGATAAATCCACACACCTACAGACACCTTATCTTCGACAAAGGAGGCAAGAATATGCAATGGAGTAAAGACAATCTCTTTAACAAGTGGTGCTGGGAAAACTGGTCAACCGCTTGTAAAAGAATGAAACTAGATCACTTTCTAACACCACACACAAAAATAAACTCAAAATGGATTAAAGATCTAAACGTAAGACCCAAAACTATAAAACTCCTAGAGGAGAACATAGGCAAAACACTCTCCGACATAAATCACAGCAGAATCCTCCTCTATGATCCACCTCCCAGAATTCTGGAAATAAAAGCAAAAATAAACAAATGGGATCTAATTAAAATTAAAAGCTTCTGCACACCAAAGGAAACTATAAGCAAGGTGAAAAGACAGCCTTCTGAATGGGAGAAAATAATAGCAAATGAAGCAACTGACAAACAACTAATCTTAAAAATATACAAGCAACGTATGCAGCTCAATGCCAGAAAAATAAACGACCCAATCAAAAAATGGGCCAAAGAACTAGGTAGACATCTCTCCAAGGAAGACATACGGATGGCTAACAAAGACATGAAAAGATGCTCAACATCACTCATTATCAGAGAAATGCAAATCAAAACCACAATGAGGTACCACTTCACAGCAGTCAGAATGGCTGCGATCCAAAAGTCTACAAGCAATAAATGCTGGAGAGGGTGTGGAGAAAAGGGAACCCTCTTACACTGTTGGTGGGAATGCACACTAGTACAGCCACTATGGAGAACAGTGTGGAGATTCCTTAAAAAATTGCGGGTAGAACAGCCTTATGACCCAGCAATCCTTGCTGGGCATACACACTGAGGAAACCAGAATTGAAAGAGACACATGTACCCCAATGTTCATTGCAACACTGTTTATAATAGCCAGGACATGGAAACAACCTAGATGTCCATCAGCAGATGAATGGATAAGAAAGCTGTGGTACACATACACAATGGAGTATTACTCAGCCATTAAAGAGAATACATTTGAATCAGTTCTAATGAGGTGGATGAAACTGGAGCCCATCATACAGAGTGAAGTAAGCCAGAAAGAAAAACACCAATACAGTATACTAACACATATATATGGAATTTAGAAAGATGGTAAGGATAACCCCGTATGCTAGACAGCAAAAGAGACACAGATGTATAAAACGGACTTTTGGACACTGAGGCAGAGGGAGAGGGTGGGATGATTTGGGAGAATGGCATTGAAACATGTATACTATCATGTAAGAAACGAATCGCCAGTCTATGTTCGATACAGGATGCAGGATGCTTGGGGCTGGTGCACGGGGATGATCCAGAGAGACGATGTGGGGTGGGAGGTGGGTGGGGGGTTCAGGATTGGGAACTCATGTACACCTGTGGCGGATTCATGTCAATGTATGGCAAAACCAATACAGTATTGTAAAGTAAAGTAAAAATAATAAAATAAAAATTTTAAAAAAAGAACTGCAGATGTGGACTTGGGCAGACATGAATTGGGAGTTTGGGGCTGATGTATGTTCTCTGCCAGATATAAAGCAGATAGTTAGTGGGGACTACTGTTTAGCACAGGGACCTTAGCTTGGTGCTCTGTGGTGACCTAGAAGGATGGGATGGGGGGTGGTGGGAGGGAGGGGATATATGAATACTTACAGCTGATTAACTTTGTTGTACAGCAGAAACTAACACAACATTGTAAAGCAACTCTATCTCCAATAAAAATGAAAAAATAAAGAATTCTATTAATCAGCAAACTAGTTACAAATAAGGATTCCAAGGGAAAAGGTTTCCTGAGTTTTGACTTCGCAAACTTACATTAGGAACTGGCAAACATTATCTCTTCCCAAAATGCTTAAGACCTCTCTTTTCCAGTCTTCATATCTTCTTCATATCCAGTAACAAATTATGCTTTCCTCCGTTCAGTTCCATCAGCTTTTATTTCATGAAATATAAATTTTGCATATTGTCAAAGGATCTACTTTATTATACTCACTGAAGCAGACTGTTTTCCAATTTCTACCTACACCCACATGAATTGACTAGAAGAGCCTTCATTGTCCTTCACCAGAGTCCTTCAATTTGGATGTCAGTCTGTTTACTGCTCGAAAACGGCTATCAATGAACTAAACCCTCAGGTTGTGTTGCTTGCTAGCTGACAGTGACTCTTATGTGCTGCTTACCTATTTTTGGAATAAGATCATTGTACTTCAGGGCCCCTCATAACACTTTGCTGCAGGAAAGACTGCTATTCTTTCATTTACTTTCTGTAGAGCCATAAGAAGGCCTGTTGAACACAGAGTAGTCCCTGTCTCTGACTGTGCCCCTTTCTGTCCTCATCTCTGTCTTTCTGTCTCTTTTGCTCTTTTTCTCACCTCTTCAACACTTGCATTCCCAATCCTGGCTGCAGGGAGCTTGAAGAAGAAACCAGAATTCAGCTCTGATTTGTCGTTTCTCTGAAACAGTTGGTAGGCAGCATGTCCCAGCATGTCCCAGAGATGTATATACATTTTCCCTCTCCTGAATTTGGAATAATCAAAGGAGGCATTCCTCCATTCAGCTGAGAGAGCAAAAGCCTGGAGCCAAATATATTTTCTGGTTTTATGGATGCACAAACCTGCAAAAGCTTAATGGAAAGGAACTTGGAAGGAGAGGAAGATGGTCAAATTGCTTTAGGCTCCCTGCTTGATTACTTTTAGGTGCTGGATACATGTGTCATTTTGTGTGAGTGATTTAATGGTTTCCCTTTATGACCCTGTTAATCATCATAATTATAGTAACTTACATCTGTGTAGTGCTTTACAGTTTTCAAAGCATTTTTATATCCATTATCTAATCAGGTCTCACAACAGACTGGGGAAGATCCACTTGCCAATAGAATGGTCTTTTTGCTGGGTAAGTCATTGTTCTTGAGCATGCATCTTCAAGACGGGATGCATGAAGTATGTTGGGGGAGAAAGGGAATACCAAGCCCTGAATCCAGAGGGGCTGGGCAGATTATCACCCTGTGCCTGGGAGTAACAAGCCTTCAATCAATATAATAAAGCATCACTTTAGTCCCATTGAATCACTTTGCTGAACAAAGGGTTACATCCTATACACTAGCCTTGGATTTGCACATTTCTGACCCAATGAGTGTCAGTGGGAGCTTCTTTGTCTCACCTGCTGATATCAGTCTTCACCTAGTTCTTGTTATTAAGTACATGATTTCCTTAGCAACTGCTTCAGCTCTAGAAGACTTTAACTCTCCCAAAACTTACATCTTAGTTCCTCCAGATGAGGCTGATGGTGATTGGAACAACTCCCATGTTTTCCTTTCTTGTAGGTAGCTGTTATGTAGTCCCAAGACTCTATGTAACCTATAGTTATAAGCAATGGAACACTGAAACTCTTCTGCTTATCCAACTGTGTAACATAGACAGGTAACTACTAGCAGTTCTTACAGATGAGAAAACTGTGTTGGAAGTTACATCATTAGTTCACATATAGTTTGGTGGAGCCAAGAGTGGTACTAAGATCATGTGGCTCCCAAGTCAGTTATTCTTCCACTGTATAGTAGGATACTATACAGTGCCCCTTCCTCCCTTTATCCTTTTCAAAAGCTTTCAGAAACAGTCAAAAATGCCAAATTTTTTTCTCCAAAAAAATTGCTTATTAGCCATTTTATAAAACCACTTCAGCTTGAAGGCCCTAAAGAGTCAAAATGAAAACATGTTTATCATTATATTTTCTTTCCAGTCCATCATCCTCTTCTCTAGAAACTGTCTTCCCAGGGTGAATCCTAATAGCCATGATTATAGTGCATGACCTTTCCCTTTTTTCGTGGCTGCTTAGGAAACAGGTGAACCTAAGCAGGGTAGAGCAAATTGTCTTTCCTTGAAATTTAGAATTGGAATGAATGATGCTAGTTATTCATTTTATAGGTCATTTGAATTGAGAACAATTAATCTCTGAGACTGTGACCCCCAGCTGTATATACAGGAAGCAGAAGTTAGAAAAGAAAGAAATAGGGAGTGAGAAGCCACCTGACCCTGGAGGAACAGAGGGAAGCAGGCAGCAGAGACTCTTTTCTTAACTGCTTTTTAGTTCCTGGCTCCAGACATACAAGCGGCCAGCCCCCATTGTAATTGCTGACTTTGGAGAGTATGAGGCACTGCAGGAGTCTTTTAATTCTTGTTTTTGCTTGAGTTATGTTGAAGAGGATTTGTAAAACTTGTCATCCAAAGAGCTTTAACTTGGGTGTTCTGAAAACTACTTTCTGGAATTTTTCACTCAAGGAATTTTTGTCACGGGTCAAGTATAGCCCCCAGCCACTGCCATGGCTTGCACACCCCAAGCCGCACACATCCCCAGGTGTACGTGTGTCCATGTATACACATCCTGTGGCCTCTGCCGAGCTGTGTGGCCAGGAGCCGGCATTCCTCAGCTCTGCTGACCTCACCTTTTCCTTCATCCTGAAGCTCCTAGTGGAGAGGGCCGCCTCCACCTGATACTTAATTTCTCCTCTCTGACCCCCTCCCATCATTCCCTTTGCCACTGCATGCCCGTATCCTTCTTCGTTTCAGACGCCCTGTGACTCATTGTTTGCTAATGACGAGTTGGCAGGCACAGAGAAGAGAAGTGGCAGCCAGCCTGGCCTTCAGACTGGAAAGAAGCATGTTTTTCTAGAGAATGAAAACATTATTTGGTAAGAAGCACTTTCCAGCATTGAATATTTCTCTTTCAAAGTCCTGCTGGAGGAGACAGTCCTTCTGTCTCCTACAGTCTGTGCTTTCCTTGTCACTTCCTCCCATCTTCTTCCCAGATGGAGATTGGCAGGGCCCCTTCGTTTGGGGTTGGGGCTCCTCAAAGGCCAGTGTGAGCTCTGGCGGAGACTCTAATATGATCTTGGGGAAGCAAACTATTAGAGTAATTATAATCATGGAAAAATAATAGACTGCTATTTGGAAACCTTTTCAGATTTTTCTAGAGAAAACCAGTAATTAGCAAGAAATACCAGCTTCTCTCTGATAGCTATTTAAAGAGAAGGCTCCTGAAGTTTTAAAATGAACTTATCCTTGTCTTGGATTCAGTATTTGTTCCAGAGAAGGATGGGTCTCTTGACACCAATTTCTCTCATTAATTTCAAATCTCCCCTGGGGAATGGTCCACCTATCTTTCTCCCTCCAGAGCTCCTAAAAGCTGGGCATCTGGGACCAGCCCTCTGAGCTGGACGTTACCTTGTCCTTAGAATAATGTTGCAAACGTCAACAATAGTGCTGAGTATTTGTTTATTATTCACCGTATACCAAGTAGTCTTTGAAAACCCGGGAAAATGCTATTCAGGTTTTCACAGTCGTCTTGCTTCTCAGCCAGAAGAGGGCACTGTGTCCCTGATTTTTTTTTTTTTTTTTCCTTTGAAACTAAGTGGAAAGCCTTAGGAGAGCAAATGATTTTTAGAGCCACACTGTTCTTTACACGTAAATAACAACACAACAACAAAAAGTTCATCTGTTGAAGACAAATTGTCAACAGAAATATTAGTAATTGTAGGCCAGGAAGATAGCATGGAAAGCTGCTCTGGGTACTGGGGTCACAGTGGCTTTCAGTGAACACCCTTCTTACGCTGCTAGCTCAGGTTAGAAATGAAGTGACAAAAAATGCAGCAAGGGCTTCTTGCTAGTGAGGAGCGGTGGGTAATATATTTGTTTGTATTATGGGATTGCAGTTCTACTAGAAGGAACACTTGACATTTTGATGAGTGCCTCCAGGGAGAAAAGGTACTAACTTCAGAACTTAGTTTTAATTATACTAAGGAGATTACATTATTCAAAAGCATCCCACTGGTAAGGTGCAACATTTCCTGAAACAGTTTAGTGGAAAATGCCACATTAATCAGTTCAATATTTCACTGAGAAGGCTTAATGATGGGAGAAGTTTAAAGTACCGTAGCAACGATAATGCAAAAGGGAAGGGAATAAAAGAATGTTCACTTAGAGGATAAGATTGAAATAGTTGCTTGTCCCTTTTGTGTCTTTCCCCATTAAAGTCTGGCTGGCTGTGCTGGAACCCCAGTGGGAATTAACATGTGGGACCCTACCATTCTGGAAACAGAAGGACCCTGAAAGGCAGTGATGTGAGAGAGGAAGGCTGTTATGTTCAAGCCATGTCCTCTGCCCAGGCCAGTCACTGCTGCTCCTCCATTACCAGTCCAGGTTGGTGATGAGTAGCTGCTTTCCCCCCACCCAGGAGGACAGAGCATCTTTGTAAATCTATAGTATTTGATGTTAAAGGGAGATGGGCAGAATGAGATTCTGGACTGTTTTGTCTTCTATTCCTATTCTTTGAAAGTGAAAGTGAAGTCGCTCAGTCGTGTCTGACTCTTTGTGACCCTTTTGTGACCCCGTGGGCTGTAGCCCACCAGGCTCCTCCTGCCGTGGGATTCTCCAGGCAAGAATACTGGAGTGGGTTGCCATTTCCTTCTCCAATTCCTATTCTTTACCCACATCATATTCTAATTAACTTTGTGCATGTGTGCTAAGTTGCTTCAGTCATGTCCAACTCTGTGCGACCTTTGGACTGTAGCCCCCCAGGCTCCTCTGTCCGTGGAGATTGTCCAGACAAGAATACTGGAGTGGGTTGCCAAGCCCTCCGCCAGGGAATCTTCCCGACCCAGGGATCGAACCCGTATCTCTTGTATCTCCTGCATTGGCTTCTCCACCCTACAAAAGTCGAATGAGAATCTGGTCTGAGAGTCAGAAAGGTATTTAACAGGTAGGCTCTCACCTGAAAGGAGACCAACACTCTCTGTTGGGATGCTGAAAGTCTGGGCAACTGTGAGGATTGGAAATTCAATCCAGATCTTGATGTTTGTAAATATACAAACGAGCCTTATGGTTAGTCAAATTAGAGGAACAGTTAAAAATCCAGATTCATTTTTCTCCTGGGGTATTAGTCCAGCAAACAAGTATGGGGCCTTTTCTGAAACCAGTGTGGGCATGGGTTAAGGAGCAAAAACAATCACTATTTGTGTTGTTTTTGTTAAAATTTTTTTGGTCCAATTCTTAGCTCAATTTCTGTTTAGCTCTCACCGCAAAGAAGCTGAAGTGTCTTGGAATAAAAACTCGAAATCAGTAGCATAGCTGAGTAGCATAGCTGAATTGTCTAGAATGAACACCAGATGAATTTCACTGTCTGTTTTCTTTTTTCTGTGTCTTCATAAATGTTCTAACAGGTTTTTAGTGTGTGCACTTGTGGGATCCCTCCTGCTCTGTGCATCAGAGTCACCTCTGTTTTTACCTTCAAAGTTCTCTGCTTCTGTTGTGAAACTTTTCTTCCTGCAAGCCACTTTGTTTCTTTCCCAGAAGCAGGTGTCTATGTAACTTTACTGTGTATATTTCTTTCCACATATATCCTCCGCTGAGGGGGTTTAACTTTGGTGCTCTCTGAAATACTAACTAGCTTTTCCTAATTCAGGAATTCCTAAGCATTTTATGACAACATTATTCTATTCTTGTTTTGCTTCCAAGACTTTGTCAAGGTGATGTATATTTATTGAAAAAAAATGTAGTGAATCTAGAATTTTGTTTCAAGATGTGCACAATCGCCCAGGAGATTTTGAAAACCTTTCAGGGAAACAATAAGTGTGATTTTACCATTAGAATTATTATTTTGATGTCATGGTAGCAAGGCTGTTACAGAACACATATCCTTGAAGGAGCTATAGGCAGGAATATTTTGTCTCTAGTGAAAGGGTCGCTATCACTATCTTGATGGTGTTGGAAAATCATACTGGATGTTTCTATTTCTGTGTTGTTTTGTTTAATATTACACAAAGTCCTTTGGTTTTGGGTGAATTCTTCAAGTTAGGTTGAATGCAGAGTCTTTGACTAGCTTGTTTTGAGTTCCTCAGTTATTTCATCTTGGAATCCCTGAAGCTTGGTCTTGACCAGCATCAGGGGTGTTTAAATCCATGAGGTTACCATCTATTTTCTTGTCCTGATCATGATTTTCTAGTTTTAGAATCCCAGGTGTTGTTCCATTCTTCAAAATGTGGTTGACTGCATCTGTGGATATTTACCAAATGGATTTTCTAAGCCTCATAACCACACCCTACTCTTTTTTTTTTTTAAATTTATTTACAGAATTTTCTTGTTTTCATTCAAACATCAACATGGATCAGCCATAGGTATACATATGTCCCCTCCCTCTTGAACCTCCCTCCCATCTCCCTCCTCATCCCACCCCTCTAGGTTGATACTGAGCCCCTGCTTAAGTTCCCTGAGACACACAGCAAATGCCCATTGGCTATCTTTTTTACATATGGTAATGTAAGTTTCTCCAAGCCAGGCTTCAACAGTATGTGAACCGCGAACTTCCAGATGTTCAAGCTGGATTTAGAAAAGGCAGAGGAACCAGATACCAAATTGCCAACATCCGTTGAATCATCAAAAAAGCAAGAGAGTTCCAGAAAAACATCTATTTCTGCTTTATTGACTATACCAAAGCCTTTGACTGTGTGGATCACAACAAACTGTGGGAAATTCTGAAAGAGATGGGAATATCAGACCACCGAACCTGGCTCCTGAGAGATCTGTATGCAGGTCAGGAAGCAACACTTAGAACTGGACATGGAACAACAGACTGGTTGCAAATAGGAAAAGGAGTATGTCAAGGCTATATATTGTCACCCCGCTTATTTAACTTATATGCAGAGTACATCATGAGAAACGCTGGGCTGGAAGAAGCACAAGCTGGAATCAAGATTGCCAGGAGAAATATCAATAACCTCAGATATGCAGATGACACCACCCTTATGGCAGAAAGCGAAGAAAAACTAAAGAGCCTCTTGATGAAAGTGAAAGAGGAGAGTGAAAAAGTTGGCTTAAAACTCAACATTCAGAAAACGAAGATCATGGCATCTGGTCCCATCACTTCATGACAAATAGATGGGGAAGCAATGGAAACAGTGACAGACTTTATTTCTTTGGGCTCCAAAATCACTGCAGCCATAAAATTAAGATGCCTGCTCCTTGGAAGAAAAGTTATGACCAACCTAGACAGCATATTAAAAAGCAGATACATTACTTTACCAACAAAGGTCTGCCTAGTCAAAGGTATGATTTTTCCAGTAATCACATGTGGATGTGAGAGTTGGACTATGAAGAAAGCTGAGTGCCAAAGAATTGATGCTTCTGAACTGTGGTGTTGGAGAAGACTCTTGAGAGTCCCTTGGACTGCAAGGAGATCAAACCAGTCCATCCTAAAGGAAAACAGTCCTGATTATTCTTTGGAAGGACTGATGCTGAAGCTGAAACTGCAATACTTTGGCTACCTCATGCAAAGAACTGACTCATTGGAAAAGACCCTGATGCTGGGAAAGATTGAAGGCGGGAGGAGAGGGGGGCGACAGAGGATGAGATGGTTGGATGGTGTCACCGATGTGATGGACATGAGTTTGAATGAACTCTGGGAGTTGGTAATGGACAGGGAGGCCTGGTGTGCTGCAGTCCATGGGGTCGCAAAGAGTCAGACCCAATGGAGCAACTGAACTGAACTAAACTGAATGTACTTTTCCGAACCACACCCTAATCTTGACAAAAGGTTGGAAAAGTGTAGAATGCTGTTTTTATAACAAAATTGGAAAATACAATTCTAAATGTTTAACCACCTAGGAATCACTGGATTTTATATATCAGGAAATAAACTGACTTGAAATGTGGAGTGCTAATTAACTGTTAGGAAAAGAAGCAATTACATTGCACCCTTTGGCATGAAATCTCCCTTGTTGGTTTAAAATAGCTGACTTTTCATTTAACACTAAGATTCTAGTGGGAGAAAAATATAGATGTCATCTTACTCATACTCTGTGCAGAGGAGGGCTTGGGTTTTAATTCTGTACCTGTCCCTTCCAAGTCGCTGTTCCACAGTCAGTTTTTATGACTTTATGAATCGTTGCTGGCTCTTGACAAAAGCTGGAGCTGGCTGCTGGCCTGACTTCCTTCTGTGCTGATAATCTCTTATTATGTCGTCTTTTCTTAGAATGCAATTGCACTACCACCCTAATAATAAACATTTGCCCAGTCTTGTTACCTGCCTCTCCCTTCGGTAGTGCCAATCTATCCCTAAAAATTGAAGCTTAGAGAGAACCTGGCCTTCCAAAGAATTTTTCCATGGCTTCTTGTCTTCAAAAACTTCTATTTGCTCACACTGTGTGTGTTAACCCTGCCTGGCTCTGTTGCCCTTCTTATTTGTCTTCAACATTCCAATTTATTCTATTGTTTGATTTCTCTAGAATCATACATCTGCCTGTCACAGATACTCTGCCCTGGGTATAGTCACAACAACTGTATATGTGTGTGTATATGTATGTGTGTACATATGTTATTGGATGAAGCACAAGCTGGAACCAAGATTTCTGGGAGAAATATCAGTTACCTCATATGTGCAGATGACACCACCCTTATGGCAGAAAACAAAGAGGAACTAAAGAGCCTCTTGAAGGTGAAAGAGGAAAGTGAAAAAGCTGGCTTAAAACTCAATGTTCAGAAAACTAAGATCATGGCATCCAGTCCCATCACTTCATGCCAAATAGATGGGGAAACAATGGAAACAGTGACTTTATTTTCTTGGGCTCCAGAATCACTGCAGATGGTGATTGCAGCCACAAAATTAAAAGACACTTGCTCCTTGGAAAAGCTATAACAAACCTTGACAGTGTATTAAAAAACAGAGACATTACTTTGTCAACAAAGGCCCGTCTAGTCAAAGCTATATTTTTTCCAGTGGTCATGTATGGATGTGAGAGTTGGACCATAAAGAAAGCTGAGTGCTGAAGAATTGATGCTTTTGAACTGTGGTATTGGAGAAGACTCTTGAGAGTCCCTTGGACTGCAAGGAGATCAAACATCAATCCTAAAGAAAATCAATCCTGAATATACATTAGAAGGACTGATGCTGAAGCTCCGACACTTTGGCCACCTGATTTGAAGAACCAGCTCATTGGAAAAGACCCTGGGAAAGATTGAAGATAGGAGGAGGAGGAGAAGGAGATGACAGAGGTCTGCTTGGTTGGATGGCATCACCAACTCAATGGACTTGAATTTGAGCAAGCTCCGGGAAATGCCGAAGGACAGGGAGGCCTGGCAAGCTACAGTCCATGGGGTTGCAAAGAGTCAGACACAACTAAGCGACTGAATAACAACATATTTATTTGGTTTATTACCAATAGGTACTGGCTTTCTGACTTCCCTGGTGGCTCAGTGATAAAGAATATGCCTGTCAATGTAAGAGACATAGGTTCCCTTCCTGGGTCAGGAAGATCTAGAGGAGGAAATGGCAACCCACTCCAGTATTCTTGCCTGGGAAATCCCATGGACAGAGGAGTCAGGCAGGCTACAGTCCTGGGGTTACAAAGAGTTGGACATGACTTAGTGACTAAACAACATTGGTTTACTGCTTTAAATAAGTTCATATGTACAACACTATGTTTCTACTTCTATGTACCTTCCCGCATACTCACCACCAAAAATTTCCAACCGTCTCCATACAGTTGCTCCCGTTTACCCTTTTTCTGGGATTTTGCCCTCTCCCCTCCTCTATTTCCCTGGTAACCACTATTCTATTCTCTTTAATTTATGTGATGTAAATAACTATTTATTTCATGACGATTAAAGAAAATAAAAAATATTTGAAGTTGCATTTCGTTTTATAAATTCAATCCATTTAAAATTTAGAGAATTTGCTATTCTTTTATTATTTAACTTTTAAAAACCATTTCAATGCCACCGAAAGATTGTTATTTTTTGCTAAACTTTCAGAAATTACCGAATTAGTGAGGACTGAAGCTATGTTCTCAATCTCACTGTGTTTCAGAATCACCTGGAAACATTTGAAAATTCAGTTGCTTAAACTACACGTCTAAAGATGCTGATTCAAGGTGATCTGGGACTTAACCACTTAGAATGACAGTGAGATCGACTGCAGGAAATATCAGGCAAGAGGTTTGAGCACATATTATTGAACAGAATACTTTAGAACTGGTTTATTTGTCTTCCTTTGATTTATCTCCTAAGTTTTTAAACTACAAACTGTGATTTGCTTCATGGTATATCTTAATATTGTATTCCTCAAACCAGGATGTTTTAAGAAAATTATTTAAATAAGAAGAACATCATGTTAAAACAAAGAAATGTTTACCAGTGTTGTTCCTTTGAAGTGTCAAATTCTTACTAGTTGCCTTTTTTTTTGATAGCAATCAATGCAGGTGTTTGCATTTTATTTAGGAAATGGTTCTTCCCAATTTTGAGCACCTATTAAAAAAAAAAACCCACATATTAGGAACCAGCAGTTGCATTTCTAGGAATCTTTCTTGCAGAAATACTTGTATACTTGTATGAAGGTTTTCTCAGGAACACTGAATATGATGGCAAAAAAAAAATCAAACTGTACAACAACAACACAAACCATAATGACTGTCATTGGGGCCAAGAGTAAATAAAATTTGAAGCTCTACACAATGGATGAATATGTAGTTGGTAAGAATGAGTTATGTGTTCTGTCTTGGAAAGGTGTATGTGATATTTTTTAAGTGACAGAAGCAAGGTGAAGAAATCTATAGACAACAGTATAGTCCTCCCATCCTTTTTATTTTTGTTTTTGGTAAAAAGAGAGCCCTGTATGGGTGTGTGCTTGCTTGCTAAGTCACTTCAGTTGTGTCTGGGTCTTTGTGACCCCGTGGACCGGGGCCCACCAGGCTCCCCTGTGCCTGGGCTTCTTCAGGCAAGAATACTGGAGTGCTTGACATTTCCTTCTCCAGGGAATCTGCCTGACCCGGGGATCTAATGTGTGTCTCTTAGGTCTCCTGCATTTGCAGGCAGGTTCTTTACCACTAGCACCACCTGGGAAGTCCACAACAACCAGGAACTCTCCGCATTGCTCTCTGGGCATTTTTTCTGGGGAGTGTGATAAGGCAGTGGGAGTAAGGAAGAGCTTTTACCCTATTGCTGTATCATTTCACAGTCCTTCTTCAGCAGGCATGTGTGACCTATGTAACTAAAAGGAAAAGAGAAGCAACCAAAAGTAGAAGCAGTCACCCTCGGGGCTCAGTCTGGAGGCCTCAGGCTGCCGGCCCCTTCCCAGAGGGGCAGAATTCACCACGGAGTGCATTGCTCTGGCAGAACTACATGCCGCTCCTCCCAGATACCTGGTCCCGGGACGGATCCCTGCCCCGGTTCTAGACCAAGCCGGTCGGCCCTCACAGTGGACTACCTGGCGGCCTGGCAGCGGCTCCACTCTGGTGGTGAGTGAGGGTTGTGGCCCCGAGCGGGGTCTGAATGAAGTGCAGGGAGGGGAGCAGGGGCCAGCTGGGCTGAGCTGGGCCCTCAGAGGTGCCGGGTGGGGATTTCAGAAATTAAACTGCAGATCACACCTCAAAGGTGGGCAGGCCCTCCTGTTGCTCTCGTTGATGTAGGCACCTTCCACAAGTTCCCCCAGAGAACTCACAGGAGAGGTGACTCTGTTTCACTTATTTAATTCTCATTATATTCCACTGTCCTGGTTCTCAGTGTCCTGGCCAGTTTTCATAAGCCAGGCACTAGAAGTACTTTGCATGTATTATTTTAATTAATTCTCACAATAGCTTATGAGGTGGGCATATTATTATCCTCACTTTATAGATCAGGAAACTGGGGCGTAGAAAGATTAAGGTTTTTGGTCAAATTCATATGAATAGTAAGTGGCCAAGCCAGGATTTGAACTCAAGTGCTCATCACTCTCGGAGAAGGCGATGGCACCCTTCCAGTACTCTTGCCTGGAAAATCCCACGGACAGAGGAGCCTGGGAGGCTGCAGTCCATGGGGTCACTAAGAGTCGGACATGACTGAGCGACTTCACTTTCACTTTTCACTTTCATGCATTGGAGAAGGAAATGGCAACCCACTCCAGTATTCTTGCCTAGAGAATCCCAGGGATGGGGGAGCCTGGTGGGCTTCCGTCTATAGCATCGCACAGAGTCAGACACGATTGAAATGACTTAGCAGCAGCTCATCACTCTGGTCCATCCTCCTGTGTATGTCAAACCCTTTATACCTTTAGCCCCTCTCTTCTTTGAAGTTCTAAAATAGAATTGAGCCACCACCATGATAAATGCATGGCTCCTTCCTTTAGGAAAAAAAATGTCTTAGTATTTAAGGTTAAGATAATGGTTTTAAAAACAAGATTTTGATGTAAGCAACCTAAAAATTAAAGCCATTTTCCTAAATTATAATTTTGCATTGTCCTTTGCTTTGATAATATTTTCTTGGTGTTCCACTGAAAATTGCCTCTCAAAATTTGTGTGTGTAATTTAGCACATGTAAGGGAAGCAGAATAGCAGAGTGGTAAAAACATGAACTTGACTCAGACTCCTTGAGTTTAAATCTTTGCTTCACCCTTCATTAGCTGTGTGACAGTAGGCAAGTTACTTAGCCTTGCTGTGCCTCAGTTTCCTTATCTGTAAATTTCTTCTTTTATAAACAGTGGTACCTGTGTCATAGCATTCTTATGACATTTGAATGAGTGATATCATTAAGCACTTAGAACAATCTCTGGCACATGGCAAATGCTATAAATGTATTTGTAATTAAAAATAAAGTACAGTACAAGAATCTAACCTACTGTTGTTTTTTTTTTTTTTTAAGGGGGAGAAAAGAATAAAGAAATCCATATTTCTTGAACCTCTCTGGTAGCTAGCAATAGCTAATATTGTACCAAATACAGCCTTAAAAATTTACGGCTAAGTAAAAATCTCCTTCCGATTCAAGCAGAAGATCGTGATTCTTAAGAAATGGATTCTGGGTCCACTAAGAAGTGTACTTAATAACAAATGGGAAACAGGCCCCTAAGACAGTGTGCTCTCAGCCAGGTGCTTGGGCTTCTGGGGCTTGGGGCCTGGGGACTTTGGGTTATGCTGCTCGATCAGAGTTGTTAATGTGGCTGTTAGCCTTGAGACTTCCCTGGTTTTCATCACACGTGTCCCGGTTTTTCTATTTTAAGCTTCTACTCATTTCCTCTAAATTTCATTCTTTAGGACCTTACCCTGTGTTTCTTTTGTGTTCACATTCTCAGAGTTGGCATTACGGTTTTAGTGTCTTTAGGGCAATAAAATCTATATTTCACTGTAACAAATAGGAGCAAATCTTAAGATTTCTAGCTGGGATTCTTTGCAGCCTTTCCCCTATTGATGTTAGCAATTTCATTTTGCTCTAATTGTCCCCAGTGGTCCAAACAGGCAGGAATTCAGCCCTCACCAATGGTTGCTCAGCTGCTAAAACCTTTTCCTGCCTAGAAAATGGATCATGGGGCAAAGATTAACCCCCTTTTAACACTGATCAGAGTTGGGAGAGATGGCAATGTCTGCATTTTGGTTTTATCTATTGATTATTGCTACCATCACTGCGTTTGCTGTTAGTAAGGGAAGAAAGAGCAATGGCTACATGAGAACAGTGAAGCCACATGCAAAGTTCACAAAGCCCTTTGGAATCTCTCCCGCTGAAAAGGATAAAATGTAAAATAACCTTATTAATAATAATACTTTTATGATCATAAACAGAAACAAGTAAAATCAAGCTTCTGGTTCTTGGAGCTTTCCACCGACTTTCCTAAACAGGAGACTGTGGTGCCTTTTCTCTCCTTTCTCTTTATTGTTTATCTTGTATTCTCTAACACTCACCTCTGCAATTGCCCTAAGCAAATCATTTAACCCATAGGAGGAATAATTCTGGGCAAGCGATGTCAGTGCAAACAGAGCTGTGGATGTAAAGACCAGTAATGCACAGACACCTGAAGAAAAGGACTTACAATTATCAAGTGATATATCACTAGCAAATGCTGCATACTAACAGTACACATGCAGAACCCAAAAAATGTAGAAGCTATATTTCAGAGCTCTAATGAACCAAACCAGGAGAAATGGAGAGCTGACGTTCTGAGCTTTGTCTCTGTGGCAGGACCACGCTCCTAATGCATTTAATCACACTCCTAATACGATTTAATCCACTGTAGGGCTTCCCAGGTGGTGCTAGTGGTAAAGAACCCACCTGTCTATGCAGGAGACATAAGAGATGAGGGTTTGATTCCTGGGTCAGGAAGATCCCCTGGAGGAGGGCATGGCAATCTCTCCAGTATTCTTGCCTGGAAAATTTCATGGACAGAGGAGCCTGGTGGGCTGCAGTCCATAGAGTCACAAAAAGTTGGACAAGAATGAAGTGACTTCACACACACACACACACACACACACACACACACACACATGATACTGTGACAAGCTCCAGTGAGGACGTTGACAAGTGATTTCTGGTCCTAGGTTTAATTGGGTGCTAAAAACAGGTTTTATCCTCACTGGATAATATTATTGAGTATATTAATTATGATGAAAGGTACAGAGAAAGTAGGCCTCTGACATAGCTGCTGCAGAGTATACAGTTTGTTCTCCCTCACCTTCAAGGTCAGTGAAGGCTTCCTTTGTGCTCTGCCCCCTAAGGCCTCAAGCTTGCAGTGTGAGGAGGTGCATGTGGCTTAGTTCAGAGCACACTGGATCTGAATTCTGGCTTCGTCATTTATTAGCTGTGTGTCTGAAAGTTAAGTGACTTCCTTGTGCCTCATTCCCTCTGTAAGATCCCAACCTCATAATTGTATATGAGAATTCAGTGACTAATGTATGTAAGAATCTAAAACAGTACCTGGCCACACTGAAGCATTCACGAAAGATTACTTACTGCTTATACACATCATAGATAATCTTTGAGATGTTTCAAAATGCCCCACATGGATGCAACCTACTTTACCAGCCTAGAGGTATGGTATAAAAGCATATCTCTTTTTTGGATTCCAGTTAAATGGCTTGAGCCATCTCACCCAACTGAGTGTCCAGCTTTGTTGGTTCTACCCTCCTGGGATAAACTTTAGGAGCCTTGGTGTCCTAAGGACTTATCTTGTTGCTAGAGCCAGAGCTGAGACATGCCCCTCTAAGAGTGAAAACATGTAATGATCACTGGGAACTTATTTCTGTTTGGGTTAATGCATTGCCAAGCTGTAGATCCTGGTAACACAACAAAAGCAGGGAAATAAAAAAATCTTTTGAGACATCATTTCTGGGACGACACTGTGGCCGTGTCTGAGGGAAGTGGCTGAAGCCTCAAACACTGTGCAGTCCCGCCCCCATGTTGGTTTTTCAGGGTTTGAGGAAAGATCATCCTTCACCCCTTATTAATGACTGGCCAGAGGAATTTCATGCCAAAGTTGAGCAGGTATTCCAATTTGACAGACATTTTTTTATTCACTCATGCCAGAGCACAATACAGATTCAGAATCGCTATTCCTTTTACTCCCTGATTTCATAGGGGGCAGGCCCCCTGACTCAGGGCCTTTTATTTCAGCAGACTCCTTGTCTTTTTCCACTGATCCTTGATCTGGGACACCCCTGATAGGTTTCAACCATTTTTGAAAAGTTGTGGGTCTCATCCCTTTAGTTTAGGAAAACCTACATTTTCATCTGAATTTGCCCATTTCTTCCCAGCTCTGAATGCCAACGGCTTTTTTTTTTTAATCAGGAAAAAGTATATTCTGCCTTACCAGACATGAAGCTGCAGTCCTATTTTAAAGTTTTTGCTTTGCTTGTTAATCGTTTTTATGGATTATCAGTAGTGAGAGAGTGTTCTGAGAGCTGTCAACAAAGTGTCAAGTAGAATGATTGAATAGCACATATCATTTCCTTGTGACCTTTATTTGACTGTGCATTTGAACAGCTCTACTTTCTCAAGAGAAAGTAAAGAGGAAAAATATTTTTCAGGAAGAGGAAACATATTCAGTTTAGTTCAGTCGCTCAGTTGTGTCCGACTCTTTGCGACCCCATGAATCACAGCACGCCAGGCCTCCCTGTCTATCACCAACTCCTGGAGTTCACTCAGACTCACGTCCATCGAGTCCGTGATGCCATCCAGCCATCTCATCCTCTCTTGTCCCCTTCTCCTCCTGCCCCCAATCCTTCCCAGCATCAGAGTCTTTTCCAATGAGTCAACTCTTCGCATGAGGTGGCCAAAGTACTGGAGTTTCAGCTTTAGCATCAGTCCTTCCAAAGAAATCCCAGGGCTGATCTCCTTCAGAATGGACTGGTTGGATCTCCTTGCAGTCCAAGGGACTCTCAAGAGTCTTCTCCAACACCACAGTTCAAAAGCATCAATTATTCGGCACTCAGCTTTCTTCACAGTCCAACTCTCACATCCATACATGACTACAGGAGAAACCATAGCCTTGACTAGATGGACCTTAGTCGGCAAAGGAATGTCTCTGCTTTTCAATATGCTATCTAGATTGGTCATAACTTTTCTTCCAAGGAGTAAGCATCTTTTAATTTCATGGCTGCAGTCACCATCTGCAGTGATTTTGGAGCCCCCAAAAATAAAGTCTGACACTGTTTCCACTGTTTCCCCATCTAGTTCCCATCAAGTGATGGGACCAGATGCCATGATCTTCGTTTTCTGAATGTTGAGCTTTAAGCCAACTTTTTCACTCTCCTCCTTCACTTTCATCAAGAGGCTTTTTAGTTCCTCTTCACTTTCTGCCATAAGGGTGGTGTCATCTGCCTATCTGAGGTTATTGATATTTCTCCCGCCAATCTTGATTCCAGCTTGTGCTTCTTCCAGCCCAGCGTTTCTCATGATGTACTCTGCATATAAGTTAAATAAGCAGGGTGACAATATACAGCCTTAACATGCTCCTTTTCCTATTTGAAACCAGTCTGTTGTTCCATGTCCGGTTCTAACTGCTGCTTCCTGACCTGCATATAGATTTCTCAAGAGGCAGGTCAGGTGGTCTGGTATTCCCATCTCTTTCAGAATTTTCCAGTTTCTTGTGATCCACACAGTCAAAGGCTTTGCATTAATCTGCTGCAAATATTTATTGAGCACTACTAAAGTATTTTCAGTCTATTTTAATATAATTGGAATATTTTAAATATTTCTTAATATAGGAAAATTCATATAGAGAAAAATGTACATTTTTCAATCTTCCTTGGACAGTTTGTTTTTTTTACAAAAGCTCAAGGCCATTTAAATTGTTTCCTAGAACTTCAGTTAGCTATTGCTGTATAATATCACCCAAAGCTTAGTGTTTTAAAACACTTGTGTTTTACCATCTGTCATGACTCTGTGGGTTGACTGGGCTCAGTTGGGAGGTTCCTCTACTCTACATGGTGTTAGCTGGGGCTGCTGTCATCTGGGGGCTCAACTGGGGTGTAATGTCCAAGATACTTCCTCTCATGACTAGCAGTTGATACTGGCAGTTGGCTGGAAGCACTGCTAGGGAAGTCTACCAGATTCCTTGGTTCTCCTGCATATGATTTCTTTGTGAGTCTTGGACTCCTCACAGAATGGTACCTGGGTTCCAAGAGGGAGAGTCTCAAGAGAACAAGTCCTATTGTGCAAGCATTTATTAAGCCTTTGCTTGTATTTTGCTTGACAAAGTCCCATTGGCCAAAGTCATTCATGTGGCCAAGCCCAGAATGTGGCTAGGGACCGCAGAAGGGGATGATTAGTAGAGATTCAAATTAAGTTTCGCAAAGATGACAGTTGACCACAGCCAGAAACTCTTCTGAATTCTAAGAGAGGAAAATGGCAGTCCTAGAATTCTGGAGCTGATAGGTACCTTAGAGATTTTATAGTTCAGCTTCTTGTTTGGATGAAGAGACAATAACCTGGAGAAAGTGATTTACTATTTCAAAGTGACAACCCAAACCTGGACAGTTCATTGTAAAAATGACTTTGATTCAGGCTGTATGCAGGTCCTACCTACCCACGTGGGCTGGTCCAGCCCCTGCCTTTACAAAGCTCTTACCCTCTAGACAGGGGTAAGTCTGCAGGTTAGATCTCCTAACATCCAATGCCACATTTAACCACAGTACTTCACTGCTTTCCCATTGTTAATTAAGTGTGTAATGACTATATTAAAGTTAGTTTCAGGTTCTAATTTATGACACAGTAGTTATGTTTTAATGTACACTTTATGGTACATTGGAGTCCCTGAATAATCAATGTGTACTCCCTCTAATCGTGCCTGGTTTATATAGTTGGAGAAAATTTTATTATTTTAAACAATTATAAGGATTTATAGTTCTTGAATCTTTGCTTTTGTGAAATATTTTTGTTCATGTCTACTATTTACATGAAGCCAAGTCCTTTGTCAGGAATACAGCCTCTAATTATAACATTGTTCCTGTGGGAAAATGTAATTTGCTTTTCAATGATCCACTTTATGACATGGTCTCTAGGAATGTGCTGTCTGCAATAAAAAGCAAGTAGAGAGTGCAGACTCCTGTAACTTCTTGCCAATTGCCTGGCATGCTAAGATCAGTGTTTATAAAGTAGCTCTAATTTTTTTGTTCGCATGTGAAATTCAAGCTGGGAAATAATGACACAATTCACTGGGATGGAGCGTGTGTGGGGAGGGATGGGCTAGGAAGCAGACAAGGAAATGAGCAGGTTCCTTGGTTTGGATTTCTCCACCGTCATCCCACCAGTAACCAAGTCCTGTGTGTTGTCTGCAGTGTCTCTCACTTTGGTCCTCTCTTCCCAGAAACAGAATGGCAGTTACAACAGTGGGCAGCAAGTGGAGCAAGAGGGGCTCACAGTGCTGTGGGATGACAAGGCAGGCTCTGGGTGCTTCCAAAGGACATCCTGTTGGAAAGGGAACACCTTCTCTCAGGGCCTAGTCCTGCCTCCTCTGAGAGGAATCCTCATTGCTTTGCTCAGGGAAAATGTACAGGGATTCCCATTTAACACATGCTTGTGGAGGACAGGTATTCACCGAAGTAGAATATTTTCAATGAAAAGAATCCTTCCTGATCATGGGCAACAGTTGTAGGGTCAGACTCCATTAGCTCCTCACAGACTTTCTAATCTTCTCGACTCTGGCTTCCCTAGGCTTTTGCTCCAGCTTCCTTTCTGGGATCCTTTACCACTTGGTCCAAAACACAGTCTAGATCATGCTTCATGATTAAAAACAAATACTCCACTAAAAAGCAAGGGATCACAGAATAAATTATAGACTGCCCCTGAACTCCGAGTATTAGATTGGAATCCTTCCGGAGTCAGAGGTCATGGCCTTCCAGGTTCCCCGTGGCTCTCCCACCTGGGTTCCTGCTCTGCAGCCTGATTACCTTGCTTCACTAAGACAGATGTTAGCTCTCTTCCCTAGCCAAAGTTTGGGTCATAGCACATGAGCCCTCAAAAGACAGGTTTGAAGAAGGTCCGTATTTCTCCTCATACCTGCTCTCCACTAGCCCCTCTCCTCTATGGTCATAATCTGTTGGGATAATTACCCAATGGAAAACAATCTTTCGCACAGTGGAGCTGGATCTTTCCTGAGGTTTAGGTCCTAAAGTCAGTGTGTAAGGAAAAATCTGTGTAAGGACTTAACTTTGGAAACCGTTTGGAGGAGAGCCACACTGCAGATGAACCCACCTTTCTCATGAAGCCTAGTAGAGCCTGGCTGGCCCTTCGAGTTTGGAATAGGTCAGCGTTTCCTCAGCAGAACACCAGGTAAATTAGCTATTTTGTGTTTTCTTTTAACTTCAGAATTCCATTTACTGCAGTGAGATATTCATCTATTTAAGACACAGGGTCTGAAAACCATGGAGAGCACAGTAAAACCTAAGTTCCTACCCACTCCTGCTTCAGTAGTGTCCATAATTTTTAACTAGCTTCTCACTCTCCTCCTTTGTCCTTTTCTCCTTCCTTCCCTTTCTCAGTGTCTATAGGTATAATCCTGTGAATTCTATGCAAGCCTGATGGGATGGCCTCAACATTATTATGCAGAACAGTTTAACATCTCAGTGTAAAGAACTTTATAATTCCAGAGAGAGTGTATGTAGATTTATCTTTGTAGGACCCAAAAAGCCTGTTAAAGTGTCTGTTTTTCTTCCCAAAATTCAAAAGCAATATACTTCCAAAGGTAAATTCAAACTATAGTCTGAATGTAGAGAAACAAGGTGTGCTGGAAGCTTTGAAATATGGCCAGCTTCTGGCTGTGGTACTGTAAGCAGAGATGCGCTCTCACCCCATTCAAGACTATCTGGTTTTAGTGTTCCTGCTTCCCAGGGTCTCCCCCTGGAAACCCTGACCCTTTTCTTCCTACTGGCCTAATGGCATCTCATACAAACCAGGCTCGGGACCTTCATGCAGGCCAGTTGACCTGTCCAGAGTGCTCCCACTGTCTAGTTCCTCATCCCCTTCACTTTGCCTCCACTGAGCCTTCCCGGCCTTTAATCCCTAGGTCAGAACTCCTGAGCCACTCTTGACCATAGTCTTTAATGCTCATTCACCCTCTCAATAATTGTACCACAAGAGGTCCTGATGCTCAGCTAACATTAAATGTATCCTGTGTATATGCCAGGTACTGTTCTGAGAATTTTTGATGTGTTAATTTATTTCCCACAAGTAGATCATAAGGTAGGTATTACGCTTTCCATTTTACAGATGAGGAAACTGAGATATAGAGAGGTTATATAAGCTCCCCAATGTCACATGGTGAGTTAATGATAGAGCCAGGATTCAGACCCAGAAGTTATGATACCAAAGCCTGTACTTTCCATCACTGTTGTACTGTCTCCCATTGGGGTGTGTGTACTCAGTTGTGTCCGACTCTTTGTGGCCCCATGGACTGTAGCCCACCAGGCTCCTCTGTCCATGGGATCTTTCAGGCAAGAATACTGCAGGTGGTTGCCATTTTCTTCTCCAGAGGATCTTCTCAATACACGGGTCAAGCCCACATCTCTTGTGTCTCCTGTATTGGCAGGCGGATTCTTTGCCACTGCACCACCTGGGGAGCTCCATTGGTGCTTATGTGCAAACTCTATTTCTTGTCTTTTTATGCGGTGTTTCTTCTCTCTCACTTTGTGTCACTTCCTTCAGAGCAGACCATCATGGTATATACATATGTTTTCATAGCACTAAGGATTGTGCCTTGCATCAACAAATTATAGAATAATAATAGTGTCAGAGAAGTTCGATAAATATTTATTGGATGATAAAAGGGCAAAAGCCAAAATATAGATTCTTATAAATTACACTAGTCTCTGGTTGTGGTTTGGGCTTACTAAAAGATTCTGCTCTTTCTCACCAACATAGTCTTAACAGTTTACAAAGCATTTGAATATGATTTGACTCTCAGAATACCCCTGTGAATGTGAGTGGAGCAGATATCATGCCTCTTCTACAAATGGGAAAACTGAGACAGACGCAGAGAAGTTGGTTTGCCTCCGTCACCCTTAGTGGTGATCTGACCCAGAACCCAAGGCTCCGGATTTCTAGTCCTGTAGCATTCAACCTCAGATTTTGCCCAGGGCTGGCTCAATCTAATGCAGACCATGGTTTGGCTCTGGGTTTGTCCGTTAATGAAATAGGATGTTCTATACAGGAGAAGGCAATGGCAACCCACTCCAGTACTCTTGCCTGGAAAATCCCATGGACGGAGGAATCTGGTAGGCTGCAGTCCATGGGGTCACACAGAGTCGGACACGACTGAAGCGACTTAGCAGCAGCAGCAGCAGGATGTTCTATTGTAAATGGATATAAATGGTAGCATTGAAAGAGTTGGAGTGTGGCGAGATAGGGAAGGATACACTGCATTCACACACCAGCCTCTGTCTAAGAGGACAGTACCCTCAGGATGGTCGTGGAAACAAGTTTAAATTAATGTCATGCTGTTCAACATTACCTTCTTCATTCATGTTGAAAATCAAGTGGCGAGAAATGTGAATATCAGAAAAATATAGAAAATAATCATAGAGAAATTAAAAATGGAGTCAGTCACGGGGAGGTTTCCATAATGCAAATCAGAGAAATTTTTATTTTGGAGGGATAAGGTAAAAAGAGGAAATTCTGTACTAACAAGTAAAAATTCAAATCAAAGCCAGAGTTTGAGCTGGCAGGCCTTGTTTGGAAACTCCTTTTGTTTATAATGTAGGTTTTCCCCCTTTATGAAGCAGATGCTTATACAAGCATTACCAATGTTGTCAATAATACTGTAACATTTGCCTTCCATCCCTTTGTTGCTCAGGGAACATGTTGGGTTTCGGCACATTTAGCTTTGCCATTTACTCCACAAATCGCAGCTGTGTAGTGCTACAACTAAGTCAATTTTACTGAGAATAAAAATTGAAAAATATCCTCCTAACAACCTTTCTAGTGATCATAGGCCTGAAATACTTTGGAGAGTCTTTTTTTTTCCTCAAACAACTTGGTTTCAGTACAATGATGCTTCAATAAGAATCTTCCTGCAAATTTAATTCAAAAGGGAAGGCTTTGTTGTTATTAAACACAATGGCAGTTTGTACATCTCCACATCATTATGTTGCTTCTCATTATGGTAATTCATTTGCTTCTGCTTTGTATGGATATCAAATAAAAATCACTCTCGCTCCTGGCAAGTGATTGCCATTATGGCAACACTCTGGGAGCCCAGCTAAGCGGTGCTTGGTGTCATAGCAAACACAATTAGCAAAATGGCATCCACAGGGGCTTTATGGAGTTGCCCTGTGGTGAGGCTCTGCATTTTCTATTTAGCAGGGCTGTAGGTTATTCGGCTTTGCCATGTGCCTCCTCTGTTTTCATCTTTGTACCATTTTCTGTTCAAGTGGAACAACATGAGGCCTTTGTATGCATTTTACTTTCTCTCTGTGTTTTTCTGATGGGCTCTCCCTCAGCACTTGCCGGGCACAGAGATCTCTGAGTTATCCTGCCTTCCTATGAGCCCTCGTTTCTCTAAAGAATGGTCAATGACAGCATCACCAAATGCCCACTCTGTTATCTTTGTATATTTATTCATTTTGTTGTTCATTTTGTTATTGTTGCTCTCTCTAACAAATTGCCACTAGTCAGCAATTTGAGAGGTAATGAATTTTTTGTGTGAAGTTAAACTTCAAAGATCATTATTAATTCCCTCTATATTTAAAGAGAAAACAATTTTCACTCTTCTGCAGTGGACAGATTTGGGTGGGGTTTCAATCATGGCTTAAGAACCTCAGTCAGTGACTAGCTCGATGAGGTTGGCAGCCCCGACTCCCTTTTCAAGATAAACGACAGATGTGGTTCTTGAACTGAGCCTTGACAAAGAAGAGTGTCTGAATTTAGATGGAGTGTGTGGAGGCACAGGGTTGGGCCTGTGTTTGTGGTTGACTCCTTCTCAGCCTTTAATATTTGTTTTAATTTTTCTTGGAAGATTTTCCTGATGCCTCCAGGCTGGAATGATGCTCTGCCATTTAGGCCACTTATATATCTTTCTCCTCAACAACCAAGTCCTTTTTTTCCCTTCTCCTTATACTTCTTATTCCTCTTCCTCCCCACTCCCCTTACTTCCCCCTCTTTCTGCTTTTCTGCTTCCTGATCAGAGAATCTGTAGCCTGTGCCCTGGGGATAATCCTATTTGGCTCGAAGAGGTGATTTATGGTTTGTTGAAGTTAATCAGAGACTCATATTTTTCTTCCAAGTGATTGGTTTATGCCAATGGATGTACAATTTTGGCCAATGAAATCAGTCCTGAATATTCATTGAAAGGACTGATGCTGAAGCTGAAACTCCAATACTTTGGCCACCTGATGCTAAGAACTGACTCATTGGAAAAGACTCTGATGCTGGGAAAGATTAAAGGCGGGAGGAGAAGGGGATGACAGAGGATGAGATGGTTGGATGGCATCACCGATATGATGGACATGAGTTTGAGTAAACTCTGGGAGTTGGTGATGGACATGAGTTTGAGTAAACTCTGGGAGTTGGTGATGGACAGGGAAGCCTGGTGTACTGGAGTCCATGGGGTCGCAGAGTCAGACACGACTGAGCAACTGAACTGACTAACTGCTGGGAGACTTCTGGAACAGTTTTCCTTTCTTATTAAAGGAAATACATGTAAGAGAAACTTTTCTTTTTCTGCTTGTGTGTGAGGATGTAATGCCTGGAACTGTGGCAGCAATTTTGTGATGATTGGAATCAAGTCATGAAGATAAGAGTCAACATGCCAAAAAAGACCAAGTGAAAAACAGGAATAATTTGGATTTTTTATGAGCCTTTGAGTCAGCGAATTAGCCTACCATGAACTTCTTTTGGATGAAAAGATGTTTCTTGTCATTTAAGACATTTTAGTCCCATTTTCTCCTATTTGTAGAACAAAACACCAAAACAAATATTCTGCTACTCTACTTTGTACCTTTAGAAATGCTCTTATTGGAAATTATTTTAATTAGTTGTTTTAGAGTCTAACTTTTTCTTTAGATGAAAGTCTCCTGAGGGTAGGTCTGATTAATTTTGCAGACCATGGCCCCTAGATTGGACCTGTTATGTACAGGTGCTCAACCAGTGTTTGTTGGCTAAACTCTATATAAGAGGCATGTTCATCACTAGCGAATCCAGACTCACTGGCTGAGCACATCTCCATATTTTAGCCAAAACCTGTCAAAAAGGGAAGAAAAGCCAAATTAAAAATCTCTTGCACTTAGATGTAGAAATCAGATATACTATCTTTTCTGCTAAATCGGATCTGTGTTTTTCTAGATGAGCTACACCCAGCAACATTTTGTTATTGTACCTTCTTCAAGGCTTCCCTGGTGGCTCAGTTGGTAAAGAATCTTCCTGCAATGTTGGAGACATGGGTTTGATCCCTGGGTGTGGAAGATCCCCTGGAGAGGGAAATGGCAACCCACTCTATTATTCTTGCCTGGAGGATTCCATGGACAGAGGAGCCTGGTGGGCTATAGTCCATGAGGTTGCAAAGAGTCAGACATGCCTGAGGGACTAACACACACACATTTCTTTAGAAAATATGTTCCTGAAAAGTTATTCATAAATGTAAATTTTGTAAATATATTTTGATTATGATTCACTCAATATCTAAAGGAATCCCATGTCACCCACCCCCTGCAAGCAAAAAAAAAAAAAAAATATATATATATATATATATATATATATGTATAAGATAAAAAAAGGAAAAGTTCTCATTAGTTAGTGTCTACTTTATCAGGACTCCTAAGATAAGAATATGTATACAGAGGAAGCCCAACTTTTTATATAGAACTCAAATAGTTGAAGTCATTGCCCTTTTGGGGTCCTGTATTTTCCTTTTATGAAATGAGAAACGTGACAAATAGACAAGCTACCATGAAATTGATTTCATTTCCAAACTTTCTAGGTTATATCATAGGATATAATATGCTTATTCAGCCCCATTTCCTAAGTTTTTATCGCTACAAACTCAGCTTTAGGTTAGTGATGCATCTTTTTAAAATCGCAAGAATGTTTAGAAGGATGGCTCCCGGGCTGATCCTTAAAGGCCTGTCCGCGCGCAGCCTGCTGCCAGTAAAGACTGTAATGGGGGCGGCTTCACCAGGCAGCGCCCGTGTTGCTGCTGTCAGCTGGCTCTGGAGGCCAACTGTGGGCTCTTTCCCGTTCTACTGCCACCTCTGGGGATGTTCTTTAAAATTAATTGTTTTTGTTATTTAAAAATTTCTTCGTATGCATTTTGATCTACCCCTGGGGATTGACTTTTCCTTGGCACAGTGGCCTGGGCTCCCCCCTTGCTTCCTGTCTCGCTCCTCGGTGGAGATGAGACCAGGTTTTGGGTGGGAGCACAAATAGGGTGAAATGAAGGTGAGCCCTGACACTCCTGCCCTGTGCTCCCCATGGCCAAGTTCCAGCTGCCTCATGCCTGCCCTCTCCCCTCCCCTCCCCTCCCCTCCCCTCCCCCTCCCCTCCCCTCCCCTCCCCTCCCCTCCCCCTTCCCCCTCCTCTCCCCTCCCCTCCCCTCCCCTCCCCCTTCCCCCTCCTCTCCCCCCTCCCCCTCCCCTCTCACATTTTCTCTAAGTTCAGTAATATTCTTTTTTTCCTCTTTTTTCTTTTTCTTTTTTTTTTTTTCAGCCATGCTTCACGGCTTGCAGAACAGGATCTCAGTTCCCCAACCAGAGACTGAAACCAGGCCATGGCAGTGAAAGCCCAGAATCCCAACCACTAGGCCAGCAGGGAACTCCCCAAGTAATCTTCTTAAAACCACCATTCTGCTGACCCATTACACTCCATCCAATTTCATTTCACCACGCCAATAATTGCAATGATGATAATAATAATATAATAATAATAATAATAGCTGGAGTTTATGAAGTGCTCACTGTGCTCACCCTCCCTCCCCTCCCCCTCCCCTCCCCCCCTCCCCTGTATCAGAGGCAGGGAGCTCTCTTAAGCTGTGAAGATGCAAGTGTCTAGTGAAGGACTCTGAACGCTAGAGAGCAGTCCTCACCAGAGACCTTGTGGTGCTGAGAGGGTGGAAGTGCCAGTTCAGAGTTAAGGCTTTTCTGGTTATTTTGAAACATTATTAGTAAATTGTAAAAATGTGTACAGATTCTTATAAAGCAGTCTCCTGAAACAAAAAACTAAGAGGAATTTAAATTTTCATGTACATGTGGATTGTACCTGTCATACCCATCTATTTCTCTCTGCACCCACTGCATCTGCAAACTCCACTAATTTTGGCTGCTACCTTATTTGTTCAGGCCATCACCAGCTCTCCCCTGAATTACTGTCACTACTGTTTTTCTCCTAAATATTTTTCTCATATGTCTTTCATAGAGATCTAAGACAAATACTGGACCATGTCAATCCTTGCTTAAAATCCTTCAAGCTGTCATGGTTGCTCTTAAGACAGGTTCCAAACTCCTTAGCTTGAAATACTTCTTAAGATCATGAGGTCAGGAAACATGTCTATCTTCTCTCCATACATCTTTGAACCCAGCACATTATGAAATAATTAAGACTTTGTAAATCTTTATTTTAACCACATCCCCAAGATAACTTTGATTCCCTAGGGTGGCTCCCTTACTGGAAGTCACTCAATCATCCCGGCCATTGATATCTGGATAACCTAGTTTCTGTGACCACTATGGCAGAGGAAAAGGGAGATAGAGGGTTGTGCAAGGATTTTTTCACTGTCTTAGTGAAAAAGACTACACTTGTAGCCTGTCGGCCAGATTAGATATGTTGTTCCAGCCTAACTGCAAAGGAGTCTGGGAAACACTGTCTTCTTGCATCCTCACAAAGAGGAAAAGGAAATGAAACTTAGGGAGTATGTAGCATTGCACCTGCCACAGTTAATCAAGAATGAGCAACACAGACTTTTTGGCAATGTGCTCTCTGTATTATGACAGCCCTGTCTGAGCCATGGAGGTTTAATTTCAACCTATGAGTTGGTGTGAATGATTTTTCTGAAAGTCTCTGCTGTTTCCACTCCGACATGCTTGTGGAAAAGGAGTGGGCCTTGAATTTTATGGAGGAAAGGACCATCTTTGCTATGTGGGCCAGAGGATCAGGAGCCCATGACTGTTGGAGAAAGCGGTCTAGAGATTTCCATTAAAGGTGGTGGGAAGAGGTGTGCAAGATGAACTGACCCTACCATTACCCTGGAGACACCTGAGAGCAAGGCAGTGAGTGAAGTTACTCAGTCGTGTCCGACTCTTTGCGACGCCGTGGACTGTAGCCCCCCAGGCTCCTCCATCCATGGAATTCTCCAGGCAAGAAGGCTCTCAGGGACTCTGAAATTGGTCTTGGAGTTTGTGAGCTCCAGCAGTGGCAACAGCAATAGTAGGCTGTTCTTAGCACTCACTACTATGCATGCCAAACTTTCACTGTTATCTTTGGCCAACCTACTGACTAGTCTTGGTTGTGCCTTTAAGGCTATCAAGAAAGGGAAAAGTGTCTGTGCTCGGATAAAATCTGTACAGAGTGAGCAGCCTGGGTGAGCACGTTCTGTGATGACACAATGAGACATGAAAGCTTGGGTATTACAGAACTTGGAGGGCAGAGTGGGCAAAGGGACAAGTAAGCACCAGGACTAATTTGTGAAACATGAACGAATGGTGCAGAGTGCAGGAAATTACTTGGGGCCTGAACAACCTATAGAAAGTTTTGTCTTCCTCTCATGGTGGGCATTTAAGAGTCTAGCATCACTATGGTTAAGACATGAAATGAAATGTGACCTTATTCTGTAACTTAGTTGGTGACGTGGGACATTTAAGTTACAAATACAGAGAATATTGGAAGAGTACTTCACAGCCTGCACTGACATGCATTAGCCCTGACTTTGATAATAGAAATTACATTAGCAAAAAAGATAAAAAAGCAGGCTGCACAAAAAGTTAACTAGTAGTATTCATCATTGGTAATGATAAATAGCAACCACAACAATGATGGCAGAAAACTTACCATGATAATAACAAACACTGCAGACGTATTTGTTCTTGATATTTCCTGGGTGCTCACATCTCTTATTTTAATCTTTGTTTTGCTTTAAAAAGTATCCAGCTCATTTTAGTGTCAACTTTAGTGGCTGCAGTCATCAACTTGGAAAGCCTGTAAGCCTTGGACAAAAGTGCCATTCGCTATGTTTGATATATTCAGCTCTGCATCAGTAATCTATTTGCAAAATTGTCCAATTTGAAAGTGACACACTTGATTCACTTGACTTTCCTTTTTCTAGCCCAGAAAATTTGAAGGAATTCAAAAGGTGCTGGGCACTAGTCACCAAGGAGAAAGGACAGTAAAGGAATGTGTGAAGTACTCAAGAGAAAATTGCTGTGTGTCATCAGTTGAACAGAATGAAGAGTCCTAAGAAGCTGAACTTCCCCAAACAAAAAGCAATGACATTTGGAGGAGAATGAAAACTTTTAAAGTTTTTATTATTTACTTGTTGATTTAGATCTAATATTTTAACATAATTTATTCCAATTATTTAACTACTATACATTGGTGGTAGAAAAATACAGAAAAATCAACAATAAAAGAAAAATAATTATCCATAATTCTCTTACCAAAGAGAACTACAATTTTTTTGGTATAATTCCTTCCATTCTTTTTGCAGTATATATATAGATTCTTCTTTTTATTATTATCTTTACAAAAAGGAGATAATTTTTACATAAGTGGAAATCCTAATGTTAAGCGTAACAGCCATTTGAAATCCCATTGTAAATTCGTGACCTAATTTTTGTTGGACTGTCACTGAATCTCTTTAAGATACCACCAGACATAAAGGATACCCAGTCCTGGTCTCAAAGAGCTTATTATAATGTGAAAAAGGAGTCAAGGCAGATAAACATTTAAATTAAATCAAGGAGTACTTACTGACTAGACTGCAATAGTACAATATTTTTTCCTTTTTATATAAGTTAATTACAGTAAGAGGAACACTTAATATGTTCAGAAACTTTTAAAAATGATCCATGAAAGAGACTCAAACCAATGTAAACTTAAGATTAGAATATGTTACTGGAAGTCTTACATGCAATGATAAATAGCATAAATGTCACGTCCTCCTACTGTCTAGCTGTCTGACCTTGGGTAAGTTAATATCTTTGAGCTACAGTTTCCTCATCTGCACCTTAGGAGAAATGATTCCCACCGTTTGGGGTTATTATAAAGATTATATGAGATATATGTAGCAACATTTTTGGCATAAAAAATGTGCTTTAAGTAATGGTAGGGACTACTGTTATAAAGTGAATGAGGTGACTTCCTCTTATTCTGCTAATGTATGACTTAAAGATTAGAACTGGCTGGAAAGTGTAGTAATTTGAATGTGCTGCAAACTTTGACAGAACAGTGTTTTAAAATCCGTGGTTTGGCCCATATAAACAAAATAATGGTATAAACTGTTAATGAGTAAACATCAGGCTCTTGAACATAAGCACCCTGAATTTGTAAACTACTGGTCAAGGAAACAATCAGTCTCAGCATTTTAAAAACTTTCAGCAAGAGAAATCCAAAATCACTGCATATGGTGACTGCAGCCATAGATTAAAAGATACTTGCTCCTTGGAAGAAAAGCTATGACAAACCTAGACAGCACGTTAAAAAGCAGAAACATTACCGACAAAGGTCCGTCTAGTCAAGGCTATGGTTTCTCTATGGTCATGTATGGATGTGAGAGTTGGACCATTATGAAGGCTGAGCACTGAAGAATTAATGCTTTTGAATTGTGGTGTTGGAGAAGACTCTTGAGAGTCCCTTGGACTGCAAGGAGATCCAACCAGCCAATCCTAAAGAAAATCAACCCTGAGTATTCATTGGAAGGACTATGCTGAAGCTGAAACTCCAATACTTTGGCCACCTCATGCGAAAAGTTGACTCATTCGAAAAGACCCTAATGCTGGGAGGGATTGGGGGCAGGAGGAGAAGGAGACGACAGAGGATGAGATGGTTGGATGGCATCACTGACTCCATGGACATGAGTTTGAGTAAACTCTGGGAGTTGGTGATGGACAGGGAGGCCTGGCGTGCTGCAATTCATGGGGTCGCAAAGAGTCGGACACGACTGAGGGACTGAACAACAACAGCAAGAGAAGGGCCTGCTTCTCACCTTCAGTACTGTAATACAAAGATATTTGAGGTTATACTCTGAAGAGAATGTAAAGCATTTGTTTCTGTTGCAGATTAAGGGAAACTAACACAGAGGTAAAGAATCCACCTACTAATGCAAGAGAGAGCTGTGGTTCTCTCAATGCAGAAGATACAGCTTCTATCCCTGGGTCGGGAAGACCCCCTGGAGTAGGAAATGGCCATCCACTCTAGTATTCTTGCCTGGAAAATTCCATGGACAGAGGAGCCTGGTGGGCTGCAGTCCATGAGGTCACAAAGAGTCAGACACAACTGAGGTACTGAGCACAAAGGATGTATCTGTTAGCTATTAGCTCAACTGATTTGGAAACTTAGAAGCTTAGTATTGCCCAGATGAAAGACAGGCCACTGATGCAGAGGTGGATTGCAGAATTTGGAATATTTTTTTTGACTCTGTGCCTTTGCATATGCTCTTCTATTTGTCTGGACACAATCTATATTATTATCACTTACTGCTCAAAAAACTGGCTAACTCCCGATTACTCTTCAGGTGGGCTACTCTGCTCCTTCAAAGCTGGGTTTAAAGGCCTCTTCTGTGTGTCTTTGCAGCATTTTATTCTTCAGTTAGTGTTACCCTTTTCACATTTATGGAGGCTAGAGAGGGGGAATGTAGCTGGATAGTACAAACTGTTTCTACATTTACACTATATTTAGTATAAAGTGCTTTTAACTAAAAGAAGGATTCTCCTCTCCCCAAAGCCCCAGGAGCCCCTAGCTTCTAGTCAAGTATAACTTCTGCAGCTCAGAAGTAGGTAAGATCAAAATGTTCGAAGGCAGTTTCATCAAGCCTTATTCCCATTCACTCAAAAGTCATCTGTTGAGTCCGCAGCACTGTACATTCCAGATGGTCTATAAAATTAAGTGAATCGTGTGCGTCATATAACAGAACCTAGAAGGTGTATTTGAAAATGTGTTTTATGGACCTTTCTCAGAAACTCTTTGGCCAGACTGAGTCTGATGACTTGGATTTCTCTTACTCTGCTGCTGCTAAGTCGCTTCAGTCGTGTCCGACTCTGTGCGACCCCATAGACGGCATCCCACCAGGCTCCCCCATCCCTGGGATTCTCCAGGCAAGAACACTGGAGTGGGTTGCCATTTCCTTCTCCAATGCTGCTGATTAAATGATACTTACCATCTACTGCAACAGGAATAGAAAGTGGGTTTCCACGGTGCTCTAGAGTAAAATTATCCCTTTGTAATCTGCCTTCCCTGTGGGTCTGTGGCTTCTATCAAGGCAAGGGCCACACCTTGCTCTCCAGTATCCTCTGAGTCTGCTACAGTTCCTACAGGCATATAGTAGGTGCCCACAAATGTTTGTCGAATGAAAGGGTGAAAGATTCATCAGTAAGGGCCTGGGTGGTCCTTGAAACCTGAGCTCTATTTATTAGAAACCAAGAGTTGGCTTCCTCTTTAAGGTTAGGAAAGGCGCAGACTTTAGGACATTATCATTGCTCAATTGCTTGTCCAGGGAGGGGAGAACACCTGCCTACATTGCCAAGAAGCCCAACTCCCTTTAATGCTCCAGAGGGAAAAACCCCCAAACTCTTCTCTCCATGTCAAAACTACAGTTTAGGTTTAAGAGCTTCTGAAATTATATGTAGAGAGTCCTTTTTTCCCCCCTAGAATAAAATTTCTTAATTTTAATAGATTTTCAAAATTGTTTATCACCCTCCAAAAGGGTAAGAGTCATTGCTCCAAACCCTTTCTTGAAATGCGTTCAGGGGATCTCTTTTGATATTGTCACCAGGTAAAAAGCACTGAATATGCCACTATTGGAGTATTTTCTTTTTCCTCACGGATTGTTGCAGGGAGGGAGACCCCTTCCGGGGCCTAAGAGTGTGCTCCTGTCTAACACTTGGAAATGAAGTGTCTGAGGAGACACATGTGCTGACAAAGCAAGAGATTTTATTGGGGAGGGGAGTCCAGGCAGAGAGCAGCAGGGTAAGGGAACCCAGAACTACTCTGCCATGTGACTTGCAGTCTTGGGGTTTATGGTATTGGGATTAGTTTCTGAGTTTTCTCTGCCTAGTCATCCTGACTCAGGGCTCATCCTGGTGGCATGTGCATTGCCCAACCAATATGGAGTCCAGTGAGGAGGATTCTGGGAGGCTGGTAAGGCACATGGACTGGCAGCCCCTCTCTCCTTTGACCTTTCCGGGATTCTTCCTGTTGGTGGTAGCTTGTTAGTTCCACAATCCTTACTGAATGATGTGCTCTAAAGTGCTATATAAAAGATCACTCCAGCTGCTATATGGAGAACGAATCATAAAGAGCTAAGAAAGGAAATCAGGAGGCTGCTGTAGAATTTCAAGCTATAGCCAGTGGTGGCTTGGATCGAGGTGGAGGTGTAGAGATGTGCAGAAGTGGTGGATGGTGGGTATGCGTGCAAGGCACTCAGGCCATGCCTGACGCACAGTGAGCACTTCATAAACTCCAGCTATTATTATTATCATCATTGCAATTATTGGCGTGGTGAAATGAAATTGGATGGAGTGTAATGGGTCAGCAGAATGGTGGTTTTAAGAAGATTACTTGGGGAGTTCCCTGCTGGCCTAGTGGTTGGGATTCTGGGCTTTCACTGCCATGGCCTGGTTTCAGTCTCTGGTTGGGGAACTGAGATCCTGTTCTGCAAGCCGTGAAGCATGGCTGAAAAAAAAAAAAAAGAAAAAAGAGGAAAAAAAGAATATTACTGAACTTAGAGAAAATAAAGATGAACCAAATATTATTTGTATGTGGAGATGTAATTAATGTTACTTTTCAGACACTGTCTTGGATGCAGTGTTTTCAATACTTTTCTCTTTGTGTTTTGAGAAGAAATCCATCATTTACTTCTTTCAGGACACACTGTTGAGTCATTTGCAGTGAAAGAATCTTGATTATCTTCAAATGACAGATGTGAAATAGTGAATTTGAAGTTGTGTGGAAGATGTAATATATTGCTTTGCTCTGAAATTTATTATAAGCAAGGAGTTGGAAAAAAAATAGGGAGTTAATATTCAGGAAGAAAGCAAAACTGAAAGATGACACAGACAGATTAATATATTTATGGATACATGCCATCCAGTTTGATGCCAGGAAAGCCAAGTGAAGAAGTAATGTTCTGAAAACAACTCACAGTTACCAAAATCTCTAAGCTCTGAGTCAGAGAAGCATGGAGACTTGCAACCTTCATATATATACAGTTACTATGGGATTATTTAAAGTTGAGAGAGAGACAGGGAGGTGGGGGGTGGGGGCGAGGGGTAGAGGGGGAAGGGAGACATGGGCTGGGGTGGGGTGGAGGGTGGAGGGTGAAGGCAGAGAAAGGGACGGGGGTGGCGGGGGGAGAGAGGTGGGAAAAGAAAGAGAGAGATAGGGAGAGATGTTCTTTTTCTTTCCCCCTTTTTCAGAAATGTGTTTTTGGCTCTACACTGTAACAAATGCAATATCTTTTCAGTCTACCCTTATCAAGCAAGCTCATATTTACAAGCCAAATTATACTGAGACACAGAAGTCTTAAATGAAAGACAGACATCACTGCAATCCTTTAAGGTCACGCTGATCTCTTCAAATGTTAGAATTCACTAGGGTAAGGTTGACTTTTCAGCTAAGTGACCCCATCACTTTAGGGTAATCCCTGTGATGAGTGTAAATGTAGTAACACATCTTAAGAAAACATTAGGTTCTAAATGATAATATTCTATGAGGCCAGAGTCTGCTTTCTAAATGTGGACACCAGTATTCTCCAAGCAGAGTGATTTCTAGATATACTGAAGTAGTTGAGAGTACCCAGAGTGGGACAACAGGTTTGGCTCCTTTCAAAATTCTTTTTTCTTTTTTTTGGTGGGGGGGGAGTAGGGGTGGAGATTAAAATGGGAATAAGTGTCTATCACTTAAGGAGACAGTTGGATCATTAGAAATACATTTTTAAAATCAGAACAGAATCATCTAAATACAAGCAAAAAACTGCGTTCCCAAAAGTGTGTTCTGTGGATCAGTAACTCTTCAAGGCATCACTTGAAAGAAACCTCAGACATATTGACTGCGGTATTCTACTCCCAGATCTGCTTGGCCCCACAACAAGCCCATTCTGCCACTATGTGGCATGCATGACCTCTTCAAGGTCATGGTCAGCCACAATCTCATTAAAATGATATAAAAAATTAGTAAAGCATGTACAGTACCTGGAGCTGCAACCGGTTCTGGGATTGTAATCGACACTTGTCATCTTTTTCTCCTCTACCACCATCCATTCTAGATCTCCCCTACCCCTGGCCATCACTTCTGCTGCTTTAGATTGCATTCCTGATAGAATAATCCAGACCTTTATCTTTGAGACTCTGTCCCCCTGGTTGCCACACCCTTGTTAGGCTGTGATCACTACATTTCCTATTCACCATTACCATCAAGAGGAAGGCACCAAGAGATATCTCAGTGAGTCTTCTGAGTTCCAGGCGTAGTCCTCTCTCCCTCCTTTATGAGCCCAGCACCTCATGATCATTAAGAAAGATTTCTCCTTTCAGTTTAATACCTCCTCCCTTTGATTGCTGGTCCATAGATATGAAGAGCCCAGAGTGACCAGGTGGCAGTTGTGGCTGCAGGCTCAGTGAAACCTTTTTCATATTCCCTGGTGGAAGGGCAGGCCTATTGGGAACAAGCAAGTCTGATTCAGCAAAACCTAAGTTGTAGGAATGGGAAGCACAGATACGAAGTGAGCTACCAGAAGTGGTGGTGAAAGGGGCCAATTTTTACTTTCATGCCTACATCCCTAGACCAATATATTTTAGCTATTAGGGTGCAGGATTATGTATCAGCTCAGTGCATCTGAGGGAGCTCCCCAACCTGGAGGGCTTCATCTCTGAACTGCTGTCTTATCTGAATCTTTAATAAGCATTCCAGTATTCTATCAGATCTACTGCTTCTGGATGAATATACTCATGGTAGGACAGACGGACTCTGAGGTCAAGTGCCCTTCCTACTGACGTACATTCTTTGCTGCCGATTGTGCCCTTTCATCAAAAGCAATGCTCTGTGGGCTTCCATGGAGGTAAACCAAATTCTAAATGTCCTCAGATGGTGGGTAGGGAAAGCAGACACACAGAAAGCAGGTTTCATTTTTGCTCTCTCCAGAAAGAAATGTCTCGAGATGTGGAGAGTGGCACTAACAGCTGTAATTCTACCTAAGGTGGGAGATTGTGTTTAATTTAAACTTTGTGCTTAATTGATTAATTTTGGTTATTGTTTCATCACTTCTGAATGCACACATTTTAAGCTTCTAAATTTTATGGGAAATCATTTACATCATATAATGTGTTTCTGTCTCTAACACTGAAGCTCCAATGAGGATCAAATCCACTAATGAAGTTTTTATTACATAAAGTCATCCTAGGACAGTGAAGATTTGATAAGCATACAACAAAGAATTTGTTTTGTTGTCTGCTGGAACTAATTAAATGCATGGACGGACAAACAAGTCTAATCAGTATGCTCTTCTAATTCATCCAAGAAATCCCAAGAGAATGAGATCTGCTTTTATTGATGTCTTAATTGCTATAAGTCATCCTGGCTCTCCCAGATCTAGGTAAATAATAACCATAATACGCACTTCCTTGGCACATGTTGTACTTAGACTGGTGACCCTCAATTATTTCTGTGTGTGTGTGTCCAGGAAGGAATTCATATTCCTATATCTAAAAATATTGAAAAACTTTAGTATTGAGAGGACCCATTCTTTGCTGGCTATATTGCCTCCCAAAGATCCCCATATGGGCAGGCACATGTACCTTCCTCTCACATGGGAAGATAAATGAGGGCTGACATAAAGGTATACAAGACCAGCTAGATAGTTCCTTCCTGTATTTATTCAAGGAACTGGTGGGTGAAAATTCTCTTAAGTCTGTAAGTTCCACTCTTCAGTGTGATTGAACTGAGCCCTTTAGAGTAGGAGAGGCTAAACTAACAGAGATGCTGGAATGGCATTTCCGCTGGCTGCTCTGCTTCAAACCAATAAATTAACCTCTTTGTGCCCTAGTTTTGTCATCTGTAAAACGCTGATGGTAATAGGAACCTTTTTCATGAAGTGATCAAAAGGACTAAAAAATTAGTACGCATGAAGTCAGTCCTAAAGGCAATCAACCCTGAATATTCCTTAGAAGGACTGATGCTGAAGCTGAAGCTCTAGTAGTTTGGGCACCTGATGCGAACAGCCGACACTTTGGAAAAGACCCTGATGCTGGGAAAGATGGAGGGCAGGAGGAGAAGGGGTGACAGAGGATGAGATGGTTGGATGGCATCACCAACTCAATGCACACGAGTTTGAACAAACTCTGGGAGATGGTGAAGGACAGGTAAGCCTGGCATGTGAGAGTCAGACACGACTGAGGGACTCAGCAGCAACAAGGACACATGAAGTAGTTAAAAAACTACCCGGTTCATCATTAGCGTTCAGTGCTATGCTGCCATCATCATCACCGTCATCATATTTATCTCATGTATATCCTCCTGGGTGAAAAAGCAAATTGAACTTCAACAAGCATGACTCCATTTGTACTCCAAGAAGCTGAACGGGTTCAGATAGCCTAAACTGATGAAGATTTCCAATAACTGACTTTTATAATTATTCACCAATTTTGCTGTATATCTTTCTCGAAACTATTTCTTTTTTTAGGATATTTATTTGGCTGCACCAAGTCTTAGTTGCAGCATGGGAAATTCTCTGTCTTCATTGTTGCTTTTTTTTTTTTTTTAGTTTAGTTTTTCTTTTTTTTTAGTTGAATCTTGTGGGATCTAGTTCCCTGACCAGGGATTAAACCTGGGCCCCTGCTTTGGGAGCACAGCCACTGGGCTATTAGGGAAGTACCTCTTGATACTATTTCTGAGAGAAGGTGTTATGGGTCAAATTGTGTCCTCAGAGAGATATGTCCAAGTCCTAACAACTTGTACCTCAGGATGTGATCTTATTTGGGAACAAGGTGACATCACTGCAGGTGTAATCAATTAAGATGATGTCCTAGAGGAGGGTGCAGCCCTAGTCCAGAGTGACCATGTCCTTGTAAGTAGAGGGACATCTGGAATAAGGATGATGCACAAAGGGAGGATAATATAAAAATGACCATGTGATGATGGAGGCAGAGAATAGAATGATGATCTCCAGTCAAAGGAATGCCAAGGTTTGCTGGCAAATAGTAGAAGTGAGAAGGGGCATGGAATGATTTTCTTCCATACATTTTAGAGCATGAACCTCCTTATATCCTGATTTTGGGCTTATAGCCTCTAGAACTGTGAAACAATAAATTTGTTTTAAGTCACCTGTTTCTTTGTTATGATAACCCTAGGAAATAATACAAAAGAGGATGGAAAAGTTACCATTGAGGAGCTGACAGCACTTAGACTTAACCAGTCAGGTCCCTGGAAGCTTAGGGTGACATTCAAATGCTGAAGTTGTTGCTTTGTTTTCTCTGATAATTTCGACAAAAGTCCTGCCAATCTGATATTTTTTTCTTATTCTAATCTGTTGCCAAGATCTGCTTTTTAGGGCAACTAGGCTATGAACATACATTCTTTCCTATCAGATGCTTGAAAAAACTTCCTCAAATTTTGTGCTATGTTCATTTGTTCATTCACTAGAACAGAGTGCTCAAGTAACAGGCAACCTTGTTTAGGCTGACCTGAGTCATAACCACTCCTGTGCCTGTGGGTTTTTACAAAAGACATATCTAGTCTTTTGTGATTTCCCCACCACAATTCTTCCCTTTCTTCCTTTACCCAGCTTCAATATGATTTGATTATTTTCAGTGCAAAAGCAGACTCTCTTTGTGTGGCAGGCATTCAGCTAGATCCCCAGGTATGTTTATACAACTTAGTTTCTGTTGTTTAGTTGCTAAGTTGCATCCAACTCTTTTGTGACCCTGTGGAGCCCACTAGGCTTCCCTACCCATGGGATTTTCCAGGCAAGGATACTGGAGTGGATTGTCATTTCCTTCTCCAAGGGATCTTCCTGACCCAGGGATTGAACGTGCATGTCCTACGTTGGCAGGCAGATTTTTTTTTTTTTTTTTAACCACTGAGCCACCATGTAAGCCCAACACAATTTTACCTAGTTCTAAAAACAGGTTTGGGGCACATATTATTTGCCAGGGCCACAGTTATCTTTCTACAGTGATCATCTCAGATCAGGGTGGCCAAGATTTGTTGTCAAATATTTTCTTGATGTGGGAAATCCTTCCGCAATTATAAGTCCTATTTTCACTTTGAACAAATGACCATACAGTTAAATTCAAGATTTCATAGATGCTTAATCTGAAAATAATAGAGGTGAAGTTTATGAAAGCATCTTTGACTCATCAGCATTAGCTAATTCTCTTATTTTTACTACCCTCGAGTTCTATAAGATGATAAGGTTTTGTCGAAATCGGCTTGCGCATTTTTCTTGTAGTAGTTTTCATGACTATTCCCCAAAACACATTGTTCAGAACATTTGGCGCAAAGCATCACATTCTCTTACCTGTAAGAATAAGTGATTGCTTGTCCTCCCGATTCTGCTGTACTGTTTTGTAATGTATATTAAATACAAAAGTAGCTCTAAAGATGCATAGGATGGAGAGAGTAACATGGAAACTTACATTACTATATGTACAATAGATAGCCAATGGGAATTTGCTGTGTGACTCAGGGAACTCAAACCAGGACCCTGTAACAATCTAGAGAGGTGGGGTGGGAGGGAGATGGGAGGAAGTTTCAAGAGGGAGGGGATATGTATATAGCTATGGGCCGATGCATATTGATGTTTGGCAAAACCAACGCAATTCTGTAAAGCAGTTATCCTTCAGTGGAAAAAAAATTTTTTTTAATAAAAAATAAAAATCATACTTACTTTTGTAACTATGAAAAAAAAGATACATAGAATGCTTTTTCAGAAGGCTCCAGCAAGGGCATGGACAAGGGCATGTGCCTATGCATCAAGAAAGATCCAGCTTTGTATATTTTTAGAGAGCTGTTGGAGTAGCTTTAGTTCCTTCTGCTCCTTGATTAAATCTTGATTAAAATCAGCATTGCAGTTGTAGGATGGGAAGCAGTCTTCTTTCTTCCCCTGCTGTAGGTAACATCACTTGATTGCTTGAGACAGTTAAAGGTGCTTTGGTAGTAAAAGGACAGTAAGATTAATAAGCAGGCATTTCCATAGTAACAGCAAAGCACTCTGGGAGACAGAACCACTTGGGGGGTGGAGCTGCATACGCCAGGATTTTAGCTCCCATGACAACAGCAGAGGGTGGGGAGGGGATGAACACACTACAAAACTTAGCAAAGGTCCATTTAGTGAAGACAATGTATAATCAGAGTTGTCAATCTATTTTAAAATTCAAAGTTAAATAAATCAAATTTGAGACCACAAGCTGATGCAAAACATTTAAAATACACTGTGCATCCACTGAAAATTTCTGAAGCATAAGCACAAATAGTTTAAGAACTATCCAATTGTGACAACTTGTTAGTTTAAAAAAATCCAATTACCAACATTTTTGTCCCAGAGTAGTTGCAGAAAATTACACAATTAGAGCAATTTTTCTCAGCTGCTCCACTATAGAAAATGAAAGTAATTATACAAAAATAGTGTAAGATAGTTTTCACAACTGCAAGTTAGATTTTTGCTTTCTTGAGAAGAAATTCCATCTCAACCAAAAGAGAGATTCAGAAGTGAAAAAGAGAAAGCAGTAGCTAAAAGAAGCAGACCAGGGCAAAAGGTGAGTGAAATGCTGAAAGACTTGGGAGAAGCTGAAAAGAATTCTGAAAGACCTAAGAACCCAGCCTTCCAATCAAAACAAGTTTAACACAAATGGCATTCCTCCCTGTGTCAGTAACATCAAAGTTTTTTGAAGTTCTCCTTTGTCCTACACAAAATTATAATGTATCGGGTGGCTTACCATCCATGTAGGAATAGGTTAGGTATTATTTTTTAACCAGACTTCTTGAGTCAAATTTACACAGCCAGTGAAACAGAATACTGGAAATTATCTGGTGAATTGGGAATAAGTTAGTTACTCATCAGGTCCATTAAGGTAAATCTGTATGTTTGTATCTGTTCTTCACTAAGAATACTTATTATCTTGACGTATTTACTGAGAGTTTTACTCAGTGTTCACTATGAACTTGGAAAATAGGTATCAGTGAAGCAACCAATTTTCTGCTCTGGCTTGTCTATGCTCTAACTGTGCCTTATGCCCAGTAGGATCTGGTTGCCAGAATATCATTTAAGTAGATGAAAGATCTGGCCCCAGTGTCTCAGAAGCATGATGCTTATTTGATAAGCATCCAACACCCATATCCTACATTTGGAAAAGAAGGTTTACTATCAGGATCATCTAATAAGATTGCTTGCCAAGTATTAGCACCCATAATCTGGGTGTTTTTGTCCTCCTCCCCTACCTTCCACACAGTTAGCAAGACTGCTGTGACCCTGATTCCCTGTCTATAGTTGATTCATCTAAGAATGGGCACCTAAGTAGAACTTGATTAGTCTCAGTCATTACCCAGGATTTGGGGATCTGGGACTTGGAGCTGAGTCTGCATCTCACCAATGACTAAAGCTATAAGATGCAAAATTCTGGAGCTGTTAGTGACCATATTTTTTGTTATATGTATAAAACCTTAAGAGGAAAGAAAAAGGCACCAGAGAAAGGCAGTAACAAGAGGTAGAGACCTCATTCAGGTGGTGGTCCACACTCCCTCAAGTCCAGTTGTTTCTGAAGTCCAGCACAATCTGTGTTCCTATGACCTGATGGTATCTGCCCAACAAATCTTCCACTATCCTTCCCACCTCCGCCTTTTGACTCAGCCTGTCTAAAGCTGGGTTTCTACCTCTTTCAAATTAGAGTCCTGCCTAATTTAACAATCTGTCCTCGAGTTGACTACAAAACCTGATAAAAAGAAAGTGGCACAACCACTTAGATAGAAAACACATTGTGGGAAACAAAATAGGGGCACACAAAAAGTGATTGTAGTTATACTTTACTTGCAATTTAGTGGTTTATGAGGAAGTCAAAGGGACTCAGAAGCCACTACAAATAGGGAATCATCAGAAGAAACAAGACCAGCTGGGAGTAAAAATGCAATAAAAATCAGAAGGTGGCATCTTTTCTGATTACCTGTAGAGGATAACAGGAATTGGAGTTGAAATCCTTACTTAGGCTTTTTGGTTTGTGCTGCTTATTATAGGATGTGGTAGAAAGGTTCTTTAAAATTTAAAGTAACACACACTCAGGAGACTAGTCCAAAATCCAGATAATGGGAATTCTTAAAATAGAGAAAAGAGAAAATGAAGGAAGCTATGACTCAAGACCATTTTCTGGACTGAAGGAGTTTCCAGCTTGAACAGGGTACTGAGAGCCCAGCACAGTAATTGAGCATAGATCTTCACCAAGACATATTACTAGGAAATTCAGAAAACTGGGGACAAAGAGAACCTTAAATATCCCCAGAGAAGAGATATACAAAGTAACAAGAGTCAGAATTTCTTCCAGAATCTCAAAAACAAACCTGTTGGAGCAGTGTCTTCATAATTTTTCCAATCTAGAATTCTATATTCAGTCCAACTACCAATTAAATAGAAGTATAGAACGAATATATCTTAGAAATGTGTTTCCTACACATAGTAAGAAAACCATCGATGAAAGTGTGCCACTAAAGGGAGACAGTAAACCAAGAGAAAAGGGTAAAAGAAGGCAAAGGAATCTGCAGGCATATGAGAGAATCACAGGATGACAGCCACGCACCGGATTCAGAGGGTCACTAAGTCCACATCAAAGCAGGTTCGGCAGCTGGTTACTCTGATTCAGTGTTCATAGCTACCCTTCCCTCTCAAGTGAAAAGGTAGGCATAGTGACAATCAGTTGAACTCTGTTAGTTACTTATTGCTGTGTACAATAACCACAAATGTAGTGCTTTGAAACAACTACACTTATCATCTTACAGTTCTTGTACATCAGGAGTCCAGTTACAGTTCTGGTTACTTTGCTGAGAGTATCACAACGTTGTAACCATGGTACTGGCTAGGGTTGACTTCTTGTCTAGAACTCAGAGTCTTAAATGGTTGTTGGCATCTCATGTGATTGCCGGCAGTTTTTGGTTCCTTGTGATTGTAGAGCTGAGGTTTGGTTTTCTTGCTGATTGTCATTTTGGGCCACTCTGTGCTCCCAGAAGCCAGCTGCAGTTTCTTACCATGTGGTTCTCTCATCACATGGCAATTTACTTCTTCAAGGCCTGCAGAAGAATCTCTCTGAAGGATATGGAGTCTTTTATAATATAATCTACCCAAGGGAGTGGCTATCCCATCACCTTTGCCATATTCTACTGATTAGAGCACACAGGTTCTGCCTACAAGTGATTATGTAAAAATAACTCATTGAGTGTTGGGCGGGGGATGACTTTAGGGTGTGTTTACCACAGGAACTATTCATGTAGCTGATAATACAAACAGTGATGATGGAACACGACTGAACTTAAGTGTATGCATGCTGTTGCTTCAGTTGTGTCCAACTCTCTGCAGCCCTGTGCACTGTAGCCTGCCAGGCTCTTCTGTCCATGGAATTCTCCAGGCAAGAATACTGGAGTAAGTAGCCATTTCCTTCTCCAGGGGATCTTCCTGACTCAGCGATTCCTGAACCGCTGTCTCCTGTATCTCCTGGACAAGAGGGCTCTTCACCACTAATGCCACCTGAGAAGCCCATGAGATTAAGAGATTAAGTAATAAGGCAATAAGTATTTTCTAACAAGAATGGTTACATTGATGTCTGATGTTCTTCTAATCAACATATTGACAAAAAACTTCAGATGGCTGCAATGTAGGAAAAAACTTCCCAAATATCAGGAATTATAAATCCATACTTCCTCTCTCTGAACACTATGTGAGAATCACTGTGGTGTTCAGTATACAGTAAGTTATTTCCTCTCACTGAACTCTATGTGAGGATCACTGTGTTGTTCAGTATACAATAAGTTATTTCCTCTCACTGAACACTGTGTGAGGATCACTGTGTTGCTCAGTATACAGTAAGTTATTTCCTCTCACTGAGCTCTATGTGAGGATCACTGTGTTGCTCAGTATACAGTAAGTCATTTCCTCTCTCTGAATACCATGTGAGAATCACTGTGTTGTCAGTATACAGTAAGTTATTTCCTCTCTCTAAACACTGTGTGAGAATCACTGTGGTGTTCAGTATACAGTAAGTTATTTCCTCTCACTGAACTCTATGTGAGGATCACTGTGTTGTTCAGTATACAGTAAGTTATTTCCTCTCACTGAACACTGTGTGAGGATCACTGTGTTGTGCAGTATACAGTAAGTTATGTCCTCTCTCTGAACACTGTGTGAGAATCACTGTGTTGTTCAGTAAACAGTTAGTTATCCTTTTATATTGCTGTATAGTACTCTATCGCATAGCTATACCAACTTATCTGTTCTACTGTCGATAGAATGCTTACCTTGTTTCTAGTTTTTGGCGCTTACAAATACTGCTGCTGGGAATGCCTGTGTGTGTTTTGGTTCTCCTAGGAATTTTTTAATCTAATAATAAAAATTTTTTAAATCTATAGTAAATGTAACAGTGAAATATCAAAAGCTTTTCTGAGATCAGGAATGAGAAAAGGATGTATAGTATCACTTGTTTTAGATATTTTGCTAGAGGTTCTAGTCAATACAAGTGCCTGGAAAAAAGGTTTCAAGGTAAACGGATGAGGGGAAAAATAAAATTATCATTATTTCAGACTATGTAATTTGTATACATAAAAGTATATATTAACTTACAATTAAAATAAGTATATTTACTAAGGTCAATATGTAAAAGCTACCTATATATAATAGAAATACTTATGCTGGCAACAGTTAATTTTAATTAAAAATTATGGGCTTCCCTGGTGGCTCAGACAGTAAAGAATCTGCCTGCAATGTGGGAGACCTGGGTTTGATTCATGGGGTGGGAGGATCCCCCCTGGAGAAGGAAATGGCTACCCACTCCAGTATTCTTGCCTGGAGAATTCCATGAAGAGAAGAGCCTGGCAGGCTACAGTCCATGGGGTTGCAGAGTTGGACACAGCTGAGTGACTAACACTACTACTTATTACTATAATAAAATTATTAAATGCTAGAAGTGGGTCAAATTAAGGATGTAAGATTCCTATACAGAAAAAAATTACTAAATATACTGAGATCAAATAAGGTCTTTATAAATTCAGACATATACCATCTTTGTGGATTTGAATACTCGGTATTATTAAGATATCAGTTCTCTATATATTGACCTATAGATGCAGTACAAGCCTTATCAAAATCCTGTGATGTTTGGTTTGAAGAACTTGACAAACTGATTCTAAAGTTTATATGAAAATCCAAAGAGTCAAGAACAGCAAAGACACACTTGACAAAACACACAGTTGGAGAACATAGACATGTTATAAAGCAGTAATTAAATGTAGTAATGGCATGAGGATGGGTACAGAGACCGATAAAAGAGATATGAACGTAGACCACATACATACGATCACTTGATTTAAAACAAAGATGCCATTGGAATTCAGGGAATGAAAAGAATGTCTTAGCGATAAGTGTTTTGAGAAACTGGATGTTCATAAGAGGAACATATGAAAATCGACCTTTTCCTCATACAGTGTGCAGAAACTTGAGGGGTTCACAGATTTTAAAACTAAAGCTCTAACAATCAAGCTTTTATAAGAAAACATACGAGAGCATAGTCTTAAGGGTAGGCACACAATTCTTAGGATACAATGCATTAATTAAGGGAAAAATAAGTACACTGGATTTCATTAAAATTAGGAACTTATGTTCATCAAAAAGCATACTGAAAACATGAAAAAGCAAGCCAAAGAATATAAGATAATTACAATACATATATACAACAAAGGATTTGCTTCTAGAATATAAAAAGAGCTCCTATAACAAATGAAGTAAAAACAGCAATCCAATAGGAAAATGAGAAAAGACCTGAATAGGCACTTCATAGAAGAGATACTTTAACAGCTACAAAAAAGATCTTAATGACCCAGGTAACCGTGATGGTGTGATCAGTCACCTAGAGCCAGACATCCTGGAGTGCAAAGTCAAGTGGGCCTTAGGAAGCATCACTATGAACAAAGCTAGTGGAGGTGATAGAATTCCAACTCAGCTATTTCAGTATGCCAGCAAATTTGGAAAACTCAGCAGTGGCCACAGGACTGGAAAAGGTCAGTTTTCATTCCAATCCCAAAGAAAGGCAATGCCAAAGAATGTTCAAACTACTGCATAATTGCCCTCAATTTGCATGCTAGCAAAGTAATGCTCAAAATTCTCCAAGCTAGGTTTCAACAGTACGTGAACCATGAACTTCCAGATGTTCAAGCTGGATTTAGAAAAGGCAGAGGAACCAAAGGTCAAGTTGTCAACATCTGTTGGATCATAGAGAAAGCAAGGGAATTCCAAGAAAACATCTACTTCTGCTACATTGACTACACTAAAGCCTTTAACTGTGCAGATCACAACAAACTGTGGAAAATTCTCAAAGAGAGATGGGAATACCAGACCACCTTACCTGTTTCCTGAGAAACCTGTATGTAGGTCAAGAAGCAACAGTTAGAACCAAACATGGAACAATGGACTGGCTCCAAATTGGGAAAGGAGTATGTTAAGACTGTATATTGTCACCTTGCTTATTTAACTTAAATGCAGAGAATATCATGGAAAGTGCTGAGCTGGATGTAGCACAAGCTGGGATCAATACTTCTGGGAGAAATATCAATAACCTCAGATATGCAGATGATGCCACCCTTATGGCAGAAAGTGAGGGGAACTAAAGAGACTCTTGATGAAAGTAAAAGAGAAGAATGAAAGCTGGCTTAAAACTCAACATTCAAAAAACTAAGATCATGGCATCTGGTCCCATCACTCCATGACAAATAGATGGGGAAACAATGGAAACAGTGTCAGACTTTATTTTCTTGGGCTCCAAAATCACTGCAGATGGTGATTGCAGCTATGAAATTAAAAGACGCTTGCTCCTTGGAAGAAAAGCTGACAAACCTAGACAGTGTTTGCAGAGACATCACTTTGCCCACAAAGGTCCATCTAGTCAAAGCTATGGTTTTTGCAGTAGTCACATGTGGATGTGAGAATTGGACCACAAAGGCTGAATGCTGAAGAATGATGCTTTTGAACTGTGGTGTTGGAGAAGACTCTTGAGAGTCCCTTGGACTGCAAGGAGATCAAACCAGTCAATCCTAAAGGAAATCAACCCTGAAAATTCATTGGAAGGACTGATGCTGAAGCTGAAACTCCAATACTTTGGCCACCTGATGTGAAGAACTGACTCAGTAGAAAAGCCCCTGATGCTGAGAAAGATTGAAGGCACGAGGAGAAGGGGACGACAGAGGATAAGATGATTGGATGACATCATCAACTCAATGGACGTGAGTTTGAGCAAGCTCTGGGATTTGGTGATGGACAGGAAAGCCTGGTGTGCTGCAGTCCATGGGGTTGCCAAGAGTTGGACACACCTGAGTGACTGAACTGACTGAACTGAATGAGATATGAAAAGGTCCTTAATATCACAAATTAAAAAGGTGTTTAACATAATGACAAAAAGCATAAAACCATTACACATTCATCAGAAGTACTAAAATAAAGGAAAACAAACTAATAAGCAGACAAAAGAACCACTGGCAAAGTATTACTGAGATATGGAGCAACTGGAACTTTTATATGCTGCTAATTGACATGTAAACTGGTACACACACTTGGAAACCTATTGAGCAGCATTCAGCAACACTGCATGTATGTATACCCAATGACCCAGAAATTTCATGCATAGAAATAAATGACAAAATCCTTACATATGCATTCTGAAGTATTTTGAATTAAGTTGATTGAGGGTTTGTTTTTACTCATTAAAATCGAGAATCCGTAGATATAGTCCACAGAACTGTCTATTGAAGGTTATACCATTGGAATGGTTCCCAGGAATACAGGAAGACGTATAGGAAGTCCTGTCCTCTCCAGTACTTCTGGAACTTCCAGGGATCTATCCCCAGTGAGGAGCTCTGGCTGTTTCATGACACAGGCTAGGAGAGCTGCACGCCATAACTTTAGGTGCTACAGTTCTGCAGAATCTTCTCCTGGGCTAGATACACCTCTACCCCATCACTTGGATGTTGCTGTTGCTGCCAGCTGGATGCCACTGGAGGTGAATCTCCTTGCCTGTGGAAATAGATTTCACTTGCTATATCACCAGGCTGGTGGTTCTGATTGCTTTATTTGCAAATTGGGAAGAAAAATGCTCCCTAAAATGTGCTATGATCAGCTGTAGGAAATCTCACATCAAGACTTCCTAAATTCTCCAAGTCATAGGGATTACTATGATAGTTCTTTGAACTTTATAATAGTGTGCGTTCAAGCCTCTAGGGTCTATGTCTAGGTGAGCTCTTGTATCCGCCATTGTACTTTCTCGGAAGTGCCACTCATGGTTGGCAATCAGGAGTTACTCCTTCCCCTGTTGTAAATTCAAACTGTTGGTAATCAGAAGTTGTTACACCTTCCCCCATGGTCAGTTCTCTCAGGAGGGTTCCTTTCTCCTGGTCTTCACTGGAGGAGCCCAAGCACATTTATACGTGTCTGATCTGCAATGGTAAGCAGAGTCGTCTTTTTTTCAATGGAGTCTCCTTAGCAACTCTGTGAATCAGGAGATGTGATTTGGTATGCCAATAACATTGTAAAATTTATATCATTCAGAGATTAAAGGTAGATAATTGTGCTACAGACCACATTATGTTTTCTATAAAATGTAACCTCTGCCTAATTGACTTCTGGCCACAAAATATACACCATTAGCAAATCCAGGTGCTGGAAAGAAAGAATCCACCTTCATTCACTCCAAGTGGATGTGTTTTGATAGTGGTGGATAAATTTACTTAATTTAATGTCCATTGCTTGCCAAAGATTATGATAAGTAAAACTGCATACCATAGATTGGGACTTGAACCATGTTGGGACTTGAACCCACAATCTGTGGGTTAGGAGGGAACTTGAATCCCCGATCTCCTAGCTGAAACTGCACACCTGGTCTCAGAACTTAATGAAGCTCGGGTTCTTTATGTCTCAGCACAGAAGGAATTCAGCAAGAGGCAAAGTGATAGGTAAGAAGTAGATTTATTGATACAGGATGCTTGTGAAGGACATAGGTGGGCAGGCAAGAAGGCTCTTCTCCAAGAACTAAGTTGGGAAGCAGATTTATTTAGAGAGATACACATTCCATAGACAGAATGTGGTCTGTCTCAAAAGCTCAGACATGGGGTTGTTTTGGAAAGTGAGAGCACCCTGAAATATGGGTTCTTTATGGGCTGGCTAATTCCATAGGCTAGCAAGTAGAAGGATTAGTACAGCTCTTTGGGGGATGGGGCAGGGATTTCCAGGAATTGGACCACTGCCCACTTTTCGGCCTTCACGGTCATTCTTAGAACTGTCATGGTGCTTGTGGGTGTGTCACTTAGCTAGTGTATTACACTGAACAGATAATGAGGCTCAAGTTCTAATGGAAGTCGGATTTTCTGCCATCTTAGGTGTCATTGGTCCTAACCAGTTTCTGTTGTATCCACAATGGGTTGTCGTTCTTTTAAAGGTTGTGCTCTGGTCCCTTCCCCATCTCTTGAGAAATGAAGAAGTAGGAGAGGTAGATCAAGAACCAAGATGTTGCCGCTATTACTGATAGAAATCAGAGGGGAGAGTGGCTTTGTTACCAAATCAGTTTCATCTTGCTCATGCCCAGCAAGTCAAAATGCTGCAGATGCTGAGATTCACAGCAAAGAGAGGGTTTCCTCACAAAATGCTGAGGTTTACAGCAAAGAGAGAGTTTACTCAGAAGACACTGAGGTCTGCAGCAAAGAGAGGGTTACTCATAAGTCAGCTAAGTGAAGAGATGGGAAAAAAAGAGTTTCAGATCCACTTCCCCAAAAGCAATAGGCTGGGGTTATTTATGGAATAAGGAGGAACTTGGGGTACTACTAGTCTTCCTTGGTGGCTGAGATGGTAAAAAGCCTGCTCACAGTGCAGGAGACCAGCATTCGATCCCTGGGTTGGGACAATCTCCTGGAGAAGGAAATGGCAACCCACTCTAATATTCTTGCCTGGGAAATCCCATGGACAGAGGAGCCTGGCAGACTATAGCCCATGGGATCACAAAGAGTCGAACAAGATGTCTGAGTGACTGTAACTACACATGGGAAAGCAAAGCAGCAGGGTGGTTTGATGTGTGGGGAGGGTGGGAATAGCTGATTGGGAAAAGATGTAATCGGGCAATTACTATGTAGTTACAAGTGTAACTAAGCTTACGTGCTCAGTCACTTTAGTTGTGTCTAACTTTTTGAGACCCCATGGACCATAGCCCACCAGTCTCCTCTGTCCATGGAATTCTTCAGGCAAGATTACTGGAGTGAGTTGCCATGCCCTCCTTCAGGGGATCGTCCTGACCCTGGGATCAAACCCATGTCTCCTGCGTCTCCTGCACTGCAGGTGGATTCTTTACCCGCTGAGCCACCTGGGAAACCCAACTAAGCTTAAAAGTCTTTGCAAATTCAAACTTGAGGTGTTTAGCACTAAGGGTGGAGTTTTTGACCCTCTGGAGTCAAAAGTTCACCTAGCATAGCAGTCCCCAGTCTTTTTGACACCAGGGACTGGTTTCATGGAAGATGATTTTTCCCTAGACCGGGGGTGGGGGGGTGGGGATGGTTTTGGGGTGATTCAAGTGTGTTATATTTATTGTTCACTTTATTTCTATTGTTATTAATCAGCTCCCTTGCACAGCATCAGGCATTAGATCCTGGAGGTTGGGGACCCCTGACCTAGCAGATGCTTGTGAACGCCCAGTTGGAGGATTTTTGGTCCTATCCAGTCTTAACCAGCTTAGCTTGAACTAGACACAACTGACTCCAAGTTCCTGGAAAACAACTCTGGCAAACATATTGTTTAGGCTATATGCAGCTTGGAGGACATGCAAGTTGTTTGTAGCAATAATTGAAACAACCATGATTAGTGAAGGCAGATGGGATGATTTGACTGGTTATCCACAGCTCCAAATTTATGTCTACTAGACAGGGCTAAATAGGTAGACTTCCCCACCCAGTTGCTGGAGCACTGGATTGACGCAGACCAAGCGGAAGAATGGCATTGTTGAATGAAGCATGCCTGGCTTTCCTTCCAAATGGGTCACCCCATAAAGCACTGACCCCAGCCCCCCGACCTGGTTGTGTGAATAAAGGGCCATAGACAGCCTAGTGTGTGTTTAGGCAAACGCCTCCTCGTGGATCCCGGGAGGGGCGGTGGCCTTTTCTTTGAACACCCAGCTGGGGGTTTGAGCCTGACAGGGTGGTCATTAGCCTGTCCTGCTTCCATGATCATGTTGGCTTTTCTACCTTATTGGCGGCTTCCTAGATTCAGTTCCCTCTGCAGGGCCTGAACACGGCCTTCTCTTGCTTCCTTCATAGTCATGAAGTGCTCAGTTGTTTTAAAAGTGTTTTGATGCTGGCAGACACCATTTTCCCTCCCAGATATTTTCTCCCTCGGTGACTCTGAGGAGGAAACTTCCCATTTGGGGCCAGACTCCACAGTGGAGGATATAGTGAAGTGGATTAGCAAGGACCTGCGGGGGACCTAAGTAACTGCACTCCACTTCAAAGGCCATTTGCCCACTAAGCCCTCCTTTTGCTCGTGGCCTTGGCATCTAAAGATTATGCTCCCCTAGAATATTCTGAAGTGGCTACTGAAGAATCTTGTGAAGTCAAGACACAAAGAGCCATTCTGCGCTCCGAAATGCCTACATTTATACTACTGAGAGTCTCGCACTTGTGTGTAATATCTCCGGCTCGCTCTCCTGCTGATTTCAATCTGGCGGGACCGCCACATGTCTTTGTGCTCTGTAGCGCACATGTGCATATGGTGAGTGCTAAATATAAATGCTGTTTGGCAGGATCTTTTTTTTCTCTTCCTTTGTTTCTGAAAATGTAGTGAAGAAAATGTGTAATATGTGCCCTCTCCAAAATGAGAGACTCTCAGGAAGTGGAATTATCTTGACAACAAGCCATGACATTTTACGTATCGTTTCAGCGTGTGGCAGTCATGGCAGCAGGGACTGTCCACGGCTTTGTCTCATCATATTGGGCTGTGAGGGTCAAACTGACTCTCTCTGATAGAGGTCCTGCATTGCTGAACCCTTTGTCTGGGCTTCCAGGGGCTGATTTTCAGATCCCTCGACTCATGTACTAGTCAGATTAGGTCAGTTTAGGCCGTGGTAAGAAACAACACAATATATCTTTATTTCCTATTTGCGCCAGCCATCCAGGGTCAGTTGGCAGAGAGCCTCTGCTCTTGATAGTCACCGAGGCTCAGGCTCATGGAGGTTTTGTCTCAAAATGTGTCCCCACTACAACTGCAGTCCCGGGGCAGGAATGTGACCAGTCACATTCTGGCTCCGAGAACTTCTTCTGAAGGTGTCAGGACTACTCTCACTTATTGAATAGAGTAAGTTCCATGCTAAGCCTGACTTCAGAGAAGAGCAATGAAGCGTACCCCACAGGCACCGAAAGGCAGACAGCTATAAGTATTTTGTTCCTGGCACTGATGACTAACACATCTCCTGCCAGAAATATGGAAGGGATAGTTGGGGAGTTTGGGGTCGACATGTACACACTGTTATATTTAAAATGGATAACCAACAAGGATCTTCTGTATAGCACAGGGAACTCTGCTCAATGTTATGTGGCAGTCTGGATGGGAGAAGATTTTGGGGGAGGATGGATACATGTACATGTACGGCTGAGTCCCTTTGCTGTCCACCTGAGACTGTTAATTGGCTATACTCCAGTATACAATAAAAAGATTTTTAAAGAAAAGAATGGACAATTATAATTGTTGAGGTGCCCAGGAGCTTTCTAGATGCACCAGTGGTGCTGTTGAGGGAAGAGAGCAGAATACCATAGGGTTGAAGATCTTCTATAGAGGCATCTCATGGAATAGCACTGTCTGAAACAGTGCTCAGGCTTCCCAGGTGGCTCAGTGGTAAAGCATGGCTGCCAAGCAGGAGACCCAGGTTTGATCCCTGGGTTGGGAAGATCCCCTGGAGAAGGAAATGGCAGCCTACGCCAGTATTCTTGCCTTGAAAATCCCATGGACAGAGGAGTCTGGTGGGCTATAGTCCATAGGGTCGCAAAAGAGTTGGCAATGACTTAGGGATAAACAGCAACAAGCAACAAAACAGTGCTTAGATACTTGAAGATGTGTTATAGCTTAAAGAAATTTACATTAGGCTTATATGCTGCTGCTGCTGCTGCTAAGTCGCTTCAGTCGTGTCTGACTGTGCGAACCCATAGACAGGTGGAAAAAACAAAAGCCCAGAGAAGCATGTTGCACTTTCAGTTTCTGGAGCCTGGCTGAGGTCACACACACACACACGCACACACACACACACGTGCGTGCGCACACACGCACACACACAAACACACCATGTCACACCCAGAGTGGAACAAATGTGAAAACTGGAAAAATACTGTTGGAGGCTTTCAGACACTGACCTGCTTCCTGCTTCTTCTGCCAGGCTTGCTGGCATCCCTGTGGGCTCTGCTCCTGCCAGTCAAGCCTACTCTGACTTCTTTCACTGGTAGCAGGGACCTCCACAAAGCGGTGATTGCACAGAATGTAGTTTGTTAGATCTTAAGGACTGTGGAAAGTCCCAGAGCCACTTAGCAGGTGAAGAATCATGACTGTGTCTGTGCCAACGTAGAGGGCCTAACATCTCTGGACTGATTGCAGTGAGCACAGGAAAAACCCAAAGGAGGATTTTGGATTCAGGGGGCAGTCGAGAGCATTGTGCCTCGTGACACTGAGCATAGCTGGCAGAGGGATGCTTGAGGGGAGCAGCCAGCTGGTTGCTTCTCATCACCCACCCCAGACAGATCGCTTCATGTATCAACAGAGGAGAGCCAAAGAGAAGAGCATGGCCTCTCTGCAGAAACCGAGGAGAGAGAGTAAGACAGATTTGACTGTCCAAGACGGCTTGGCGCCTCGTGAATCTCAGCAATTTTTAGCAGGACTCTGCTAATGAACATGGAACTGAGGGACTGGCAGTTCCATTTCCTCTAGTCTTAACATTTTTTATTTTATTTTAATGAGGAAAATGAGGTTCTTCTCAGTTTCTTATCACTGAACCCGGTTTGGGAGGGCATGACATTTAACAACAGTGCTTTGTACAATATTAAGCATTGTACAAATACAAGGAATTGTTGCTGTTATTATTCTGATGAAGCGTACACGTAGCTTTGAATCAACGTTAATATTGAGGGGATATTTAAAGGATTAGGAGGGACTGTAACTACTGGGTAGTGAGTCAGAGTGGCCTTCATAAAAAGGGCCAACTAATCTGGCCATATTAAATTCATTTTTAGAAGCTAAATACCCAAACTCTGAATCAATAAACGGCAAATGCAGACAAAGACCATATAACTTGATTATTGCACACATACAACACTCATAAATTATAAAATATGTCAGGTGATTAATTCTAATTAGAGGCCCTAACTTCATTATCTTCTGCGTGAAAGGAGGAAATGGCTTTGGGCAGAAGTGGTCCTAGATTTCTCAACATGTAAGTGTAACCAAACTGAAGCGTTACATTGGAACTGCTGTTATATGGTGGACTTACAGATGAATCCAGATAATTCAGGAGAAGAAGATGTGGACGTCCTTAAATCAGCCCCCAAAGGCTTGAGAAACTTCAGATAAGCCTTACCAATTTGTGTAAGTTGGGAGTTAGTATGAACTAGCAAAAATTTGGATTACAAGTTGGTTTGAAAGACATCCACTTGTGTTGTTTTTCAAGTATAAAGAAATAAAAAATTGGGACTTCCCTGATGGTCCAGTTGTTAAGACTCAGTGCTTCTACTGTAGGGTCATGGGTTCCATCCCTTGTCAGGAACTAAGATATTGCATACCTTGTGGTACAGCAAAATAATAGGAAGTGGAAAACTAATGGACAGTAAACTGGGGCCAAATACATGTCAATCCAAGCCTACTGACTTGTCCTAATTATTGTTTGCATGCAAATAATACTACTCTAAAGCAGTTCATTCTTATAAAAGGTATACTGTTTACCTTTCATTCTTAAAAAGCATTAGTTTAAAAAAAATAAGTTCATTTAGAAAGCTCTTTCTACTGTTCAGCCACATTGAGAAGGATATGCCCCCCATTTTTGATGTGCTATGCAGATGGTAGCTGTCGGGAGGCTGAGGCCTCTGTCCCCTCTGTCTCCAGAGTCCTGCTCATCTCATTGTTGCATGAGCACCAGGCAGAGGCTGCGCAGCTTCTGAAGGAATGCAGCCCTACCCACTATTCTGAATAACAACACTCTACATTGATTTGCTGAACAAATACTTCATAATTATAAAAATCTTTTCTGTACTGTACATTGTTTCCTCACCTGCTGTGTCCATCAGCAGTTGCAGTTCTAGGCAACAAGTTTGAGTAGGTAAATCTCTCATCCATAATCCTTATCCTTTGAATTTTAGCTGCCCTGCTTGACCCTTCATTCCCCTCTGCACTCTCTCTGCTTTCTCTCAAGCAAACACATAGCAAGACTTTGAGCCCGCAAAGAGCAAAGCTAGCGAGCATTAACTCGTCTTTGTAATCATATGGTCCTCTGTGTAGAGTGTTTGGGACATAGTAATACCTCAGTTTCTGATTGCTACAAGAGTGAATCAGTGTGTCTGTTACCAAGTAGAGCTGATAAACAAATTCACGTTAAGTGAATACTGATACTAGATTCATGTGTTGAGCATTGTAATAAGAAGTAATCCTTAAATTCATAGAAATCTGTTTTGGATTTTAGGCACTGGAACAGGTAGGTGAGTATCTTTACCCTGGGAGGGTGATTGTCAGTTCTGCTCACCTGGGTACAAACTTTCTCTAAAAATAGTAGCAGCAGAATTACTGCTGCTAGCTGTTAATATTACCCAGCAAACGCCTGTGGGCCTGTGCATAGAAAGCCAAACTCTGATGGTGTTTGCAGCAAAGTAAGGGTTTATTTGCAGGATGCCAAGCAAGGAGAATGGGCAGCTCAAGCTCAAAAGACCTGAACTCCATTGATGGATTTTAGGTAAGGGTTTTCAAAGACTGTGTTAGGGGAAAGAATTAAAAGGTGCTTGATCAGCTCATGGATCTTCTTGGATTGGCTGGTGATGAGGTAACTGAGTGGTGTTATCAGAATTTAAACCTTCTGGTTCCACCCAGCCTGAGGTCTGCATGCTTGTGCTGGCTCTGTTTGTAGTTAACATTCTCCAGTTGGGTTGGGGCGGGGGTCTTAGTTTCTACAGAACAGCTCAAAGACATGCATTGTATTATTGTCTATATCCATTCAGGAGGAACTAAGAGCCCTGAGACTCTGTCGTCCTGATCATTTTCTGCTTGAGTCTTCTCTTTGGAACTCAGGGAAGGCCTAGGAGACTAAAGCCTTTTTCCCCTTACAAACAAGAAATGGGGGACATGGAGAGGTTTTTGTACACAGGAAGTCGCCACAAGGTCCTGCTTGATTTCAATCCCCCCTTTTCTTTGATAACTCCTCAATCCTTAGGGGAACAGCAGTGGGATGAGAAAGGGATAGAAAAGTTTTAGATAGAGATGAATCATAAACTTGGCCAGGGAGCTCAGGGGAGCTGAGTTTCATTAAGCACCTGTTGTTGTTGTTCAGTTGCTCAGTCGTGTCTGACTCTTTGAGACCCCATGGACTGCAGCGCGCCAGGCTTCCATGTCCTTCAGCATCTCCCAGAGCTTGCTCAAAATCATGTCCATTGAGTTGGTGATGCCTTCCAACCATCTCATCCTCTGTTGTCCCTTTCTCCTCCTGCCTTCAGTCTTTCCCAGCATCAGAGTCTTTTCTAATGAGTTGGCTCTTCACATCAGGTGGCCAAAGCTGGAGCTTCAGTATCAGCATCAGTCCTTCCAATGAATATTCAGGGTTGATTTCCTTTAGGATTGACTGGTTTGATCTCCTTGCAGTCCAAGGGACTCTTAAGAATCTTCTCCAACACCACAGCTCAAAAGCATCAATTCTTCACTGTTCAACCTTCTTTATATTCCAACTCTCTCATCCATAATGACTGCTGCAAAAACCATTGCTCTGACTATATGGACCTTTGTCAGCAAAGTGAAGTCTCTGATTTTTAATACACTGTCTAGGTTTGTCATATACTATCTAGGATTTTCTTCCAAGGACCAAGTGTTTTAATTTCATGGTGGCTGCAGTCACCATCTGCAGTGATTTTGGAGCCCAAGAAAATAAAGTCTGTCACTGTTTCCATTGTTTCCCCATCTATTTGTCATCAAGTGATGGGACCAGATGCCATGATCTTAGTTTTTTGAATGCTGAATTTTAAGCCAGCTTTTTCCACTCTCCTTTTTCACTTTCATCAAGAGGCTCTTTAGTTCCTCCTCTTTGCTTTCTGCCATAAGGGTTGGTGTCATCTGATAATATGAGGTTATTGATATTTCTACCAGCAATCTTGATCCCAGCTTGTGCTTCATTCAGTCTGGCATTTTGTGTTATGTACTCTGCATATAAGTTAAATAAGCCTTGATGTTCTCCTTTCCCAGTTTGGAACCAGTCCATTGTTCCATGTCCAGTTCTAACAGTTGCTTCTTGACTTGCATACAGATTTCTCAGGAGGCAGGTAAGGTGGTCTGGTATTCCCATCTCTTTAAGAATTTTCCACAGTCTGTTGTGATCCACACAGTCAAAGGCTTTAGTATAGTCATGAACCAGAAGTAGATGTTTTTCTGGAATACTCTTGCTTTTTCTATGATCCAGTGGATGTTGGCAATTTGATCTCTGGTTCCTCTGCCTTTTCTAAATCCATCTCAGACATCTGGAAGTTCACGATTCACTTATTGTTGAAACCTCGCTTGGAAGAATTTTGAGCATTACTTTGTTAGCATGTGTAATGAGTACAGTTGTGCGGTAGTTTGAATATTCTTTGGCACTGCCCTTCTTTGGGATTTGAATAAAAACTTACCTTATCCAGTCCTGTGGCCACTACTGAGTTTTCCAAATTTGCTAACATGTTGAATGCAGCACGTTCACAGCATTGTCTCTTAAGATTTGAAATGCTCGATGGAATTCTGCTGCCTCCACTAGCTTTGTTCATAGTAATGCTTCCTAAGGCCCACTTGACTTCACATCCCAAGATGTCTGGCTCTAGGTAAGTGATCACACCATCATGGTTATCTGGGTCATTAAGATTTTTTTTGTATAGTTCTGTGTATTCTTGCCACCTCTTCTTAATATCTTCTGCTTCTGTTAGGTCAATACCGTTTCTGTCCTTTATTGTGCCCATTTTGGATGAAATGTTCCCTTGGTATCTCTGATTTTCTTGATGAGCTCTCTAGTCTTTCCCATTCTGTTGTTTTCCTCTATTTCTTTGCATTGTTCCTGAGGAAGGCTTTCTTATCTTTCCTTGCTATTCTTTGGAACTCTGCATTCATATGGGTCTATCTTTCCTTTTCTCCTTTGCCTTTAGCTTCTTCTCTTTTCTCAGCTATTTGTAAGGCCCCTCAGACAGCCATTTTGCCTTTTTGCATTTCTTTTTCTTTGGGTTGGTTTTGATCATTGCCTCCTGTACAGTGTCAGGAACCTCCATCCATAGTTCTTCAGCCACTCTGTCTATCAGATCTAATCCCTTGAATCTATTTGTGATTTGATTTAGGTCATGCCTGAATGGTCCAGTGGTTTTCCCTACTTTCTTCAATTTAAGTCTGAATTATGCGGTAAGTAGTTCATGATATGAGCCACAGTTAGCTCAAGGTCTTGTTTTTGCTGACTTGTATAGAGCTTCTCCATCTTTGGCTGCAAAGAATATAATCAATTTGATTTCGGTATTGACCATCTGGTGATGTCCATGTATAGAGTCATGTCTTGTTTTGTTGGAAGAGGGTATTTTCTGTGATCAGTGCATTCTCTTTGCAAAACTCTGTTAGCCTTTGCCCTGCTTCATTTTGTACTCCAAGGCCAAACCTGCCTGTTATTCCAGGTATTTCTTGACTCCCTACTTTTGCATTCCAGTCCCCTATGATGAAAAGAATATCTTTTTTGGGTGTTAGTTCTAGAAGGTCTTGTAGGTCTTCGTAGAGCCATTCAGCTTCAACTTCTTGGGCATAGACTTGGATTACTGTGATATTGAATGGTTTGCCTTGGAAACGAACAGAGATCATTCTGTCATTTTTGAGACTGCATCTGAGTAGTGCATTTCAGACTTGTTGACTGTGAGGGTTGCTCCATTTCTTCTAAGGGATTCTTGCCCACAGTAGTAGATATAATTGTCATCTGAATTAAATTCACCCATTCCAGTCCATTTTAGTTCACTGATTCCTAAAATGTTGATTTTCACTTTTGCCATCTCCTGTTTGACCACTTCCAATTTATCTTGACTCATGGACCTAACATTTCAGGTTCCTATACAAGATTTTTTCTTTATAGCATTGAACTTTACTTTCATCACCAGACACATCCACAACTGGAAGTTGTTTCCACTTTGGCTCAGCCTCTTCATTCCTTCTTGAACTACTTCTCCACTATTCTCCAGTAACATGTTGGGCACTACCGACCTGGAAAATTCATCTTTCAATGTCATATCTTTTTGTCTTTTCATACTGTTCATGGGGTTCTCAAGGCAAAAATGCTGAAGTGGTTTGCCATTTTTTTCCTCCAGTGGCCCACATTTTGTCAGAACTCTCCACCATGACCTGTCCATCTTGGGTGGCCCTACATGGCATGGCTCATAGTTTCATTGAGTTAGACAAGGCTGTGATCCATGTGATCAGTTTGATTCCGATCTTGTGATTGTGGTTTTCTTTCTGTCTGCCCTCTGGTGGAAGAGGATAAGAGGCTTGTGGAAGCTTCCTGATGGGAGGGACTGGCTGTGGGGAAAACTGGGTCTTGCTTGGTTGAGCAGGCCTTGCTCAGTAAATCTTTAATCCAGTTTTCTGTGATATGTGTGGCTGTGTTTCCTCCCTGTAGTTTGGCCTCAGGTCAACTATGGTAGGGGTAATGGTGGTAATAGCAACTTCCTTCAGAAGGTCTTAGGCCAGCATGCCACGACTCCCAGGACTGTGGTAGTCAGTTTCACCTACTTATGTGCCAAATGGTAATGTCCCAAAACTGATTTTATGTGATCATTACAGTAGCTACCTGTAGTGGTTATTATGTTACTCTTCTTAATGGGGAAATGGATGCTGAGGAAAGGCAGGTACTTGCCCAAGGCCATACCATGAGTAAGCAGGGTTTAAAAAGCCAAGTTCTGACTGGTTCTACATCAGTGTTCTTCCCACATCACAATTCTGTCTATTCTTTCTATACTTGGAACTTAATAAAGGTTTGTTCAAATGAGCACATCTTTAGTCTGTTTCATCTGAGATCCCAAATGGAATCCCTAATATTCTAATTCCATGATAGTCATTATCATCAACCGGAGAAGGCAATGACACCCCACTCCAGTATTCTTGCCTGGAAAATCCCATGGGCGGAGGAGCCTGGTAGGCTGCAGTCCATGGGGACGCTGGACATGACTGAGCGACTTCACTTTCGCTTTTCACTCTCATGCATTGGAGAAGGAAATGGCATCCCACTCCAGTGTTCTTGCCTGGAGAATCCCAGGGACGGAGGAGCCTGGTGGGCTGCCGTCTATGGGGTCGCACAGAGTCGGACACGACTGAAGCGACTTAGCAGCAGCAGCAGCAGCAGCATTATCATCAACAACTGCTGTCTGTTGAGTACCTGTTACAAGCAAGGCACTAGGCTCTTCTAAATCAGGCAGGTGTTCATATTGACATCATGGCTCACTGCCGTCCTGGAAATCTGGAGTTCATATAATTTCTTTCTTATCTGTGAATGCTGGTAAGTGTATAATACTTTCGTATGAATAAATTAAAAAATCAGAAACCAGTTCTTCCTTTTGCAGACCATATTTAGTTGTGGTTATTGTAGCTGTTCACCGTGGTTCTTGCTATCAAAGAATTTAAAGTTCACTTGGAGACACAGAGATTACATTTGTGGATAAATAGATACAAAGTAAATGTATTTATAACATACCCAAATTAGGGTTGCAAACAGTAAGTACCATCAGAGTTCAGCAGAGGGAGTGCTGAGTGGGCTAGAGTGCTTGGAGAGGATTTTCGTGATGGGAACACCACTGTGCTGGGTCTGCAAGGTGGGAAAGCCGGGAAAAGTGTGGAAAAGAGGGGAGAGTGATGATAAAGATACAGGTATAGCAAAAGACAATGAGCGGTTCACTGTTCCAGCATCTGTGTTTATCAGATAGTTTCTACATAATTTTGGCTGCAGACTGGACCACAAAGGGCTTTTATATGGTGATCCTTCGTGCCTCAAATTCCCTTGGTGCTAAGCATGTAAATTGTTGTCTATTTGATTTATAAAAAGGAAATGGTTTTTTTCTCAGTTAGTGGAACCCGCAGTTGCAGGAGACTGAAGAAGTAAATGGTACAACAGCTGGAGAAGGTGATGGCACCCCACTCCAGTCCTCTCGCCTGGAAAATCCCATGGACAGGGGAGCCTGGTGGGCTGCAGTCCATGGGATCGCAGAGTCGAACACGACTGAAGCGACTTAGCAGCAGCAGCAGCAGCTGGATCAGAGGCCTGGATAGAATTGTCACTAATAAAAAATTAGCAAGAACACATCCATGTAAAGAGATTAAAGGTCATTCTTTAAGCTGAAACTGTTATGAAAGGGTACTTTATGATCAGCTTTTTAGCTATCCAAGTATCTGGAATATTCACCAAAATATTGCTATTTTCTTTTAAAAGAATTGCTTCTATTCTCCTTTTTGCTGTGTCTATGGGGACCTGGCTTGAAATGAATAATGGCTCTCCGAGGTTTTTATTCTGTTTTAAATGAAGTACCTTCTATTGGGCAGGATAATGCAGGATACCAGGTGTTAGGCTATTGATAATAGAAAAGTTTTCCTGAGAGTTCCAGGACCTATTTTTTGAGTCTAGCATTTCTGAATGTTTGTTCTATAGAGCATTAATCTCATCACATATGTCACAGCAAATGGGTTCCATGCTTAACTAAGTTTGGGAAATGTCACTTGTAAATTTGTAGTGTACAGTAGCATATGCACAGACTCTGGGAAGTCCTGTTGCAGAGAAACCTCTTAAACTTCGCTTAACTCAGTGTTTCTTAATGTTCTTTGACCACAAACAGTCCCTATTTTCTCCTACACTTTTACCCCCACTGAATATACCCACTGCACTCAGGAATTAGGACTTAGGAAATGGGGAACCACACTAGCTATTTTAAAGGAAAAATATAGTATAAGAAATTGGCAATATGTGTTGCAGTACTGAAAAAAACCCATGACAGAAAACGCTGGTGTATCTCAGAGATAATAACTGAGAGAAAGGAAGACTTTGGAATTGTCAGAACCTAGAAATTTGATGGCTCAGACGGTAAAGAATCTGCCTGCAATGCAGGAGACCTGAATTTTATCCCTGGGTCAGGAAGATCCTCTGGAGAAGGGAATGGCAACCCACTCCAGTATTCTTGCCTGGAGGGAGGAGTCTGGCAGGCTACAGTCCATGGGGTCGCAAAAGAGGCAGACAGGACTGAGTGACTAACACTTCCACTTTTAGAAATTTGAGAAGGAGCACGGTAGAGCAGGGACTGTACCTCTGAGGAAGGGGCATCACCCAACTGCTGCTTTAGTTCAGGACCTGGCAGGCAGAGCTCCCCATATCCAGGACCCCAAATAAGGGGGCTTGAGAAACCTGGTGTTCTACTGCTGCTGTTGCTGCTGAGCAGGGTGTGAGGAGCCTGGTTCTGCAACTGTGAAAAGAAGCTGAACAAGGAAAACTATTGCTAGAACAAATTTCTTATGCCTGGGGTGAGGGGTCATAGATGGAGCAAACCAACAGGAATACCAGCAGACAAACAGGAATGAACAAGTCCCTTCCCGCTCCTCCTGCCTTACAATCTCTCCATTGGCAGAGTCCTGCGTCGGTAGGATCTAACATGGAGCCAGCTGACAAAGAAGAAATGTTGCTTGCAAAGTCCCCACCTCAGCATAGAGAACTGAGTGTGGAATTCAAATAATACCAACAGTAATATACATAGTAATACATATTATATAGAATAATAGGATGGAGTAATAATTATCACTTACATAGTAAAAACTTACTTTCCTTTAGCTACTCAGTGTGTACCTATATCCTTCTATACATATGTGAACTCTTGAAGTTTTGCCCAGTAAGATTAAAATATTCTTCCTATGAATAAAAATTCCCATTTATGAAGGTTTTTTTTAAAAATAATGCAAAGAAATAGAGGAAAACAATGAAATGGGGAAGACTAGTGATGTCTTCAAGAAGATTGAAGGGATCAAGAGAATATTTCATGCAAGGATGGGCATGATAAAGGACAGAAGCAGTAGGACCTAACAGAAGCAGAAAAGAGATGGCAAGAATACACAGAAGAACTATACGAAGAAAGGTTTGTTTGTTTTTTTTTTTTTTTTTAAAAAAGGTATTAATGATCCGGATAACCATGATGATGTGGTCACTCACGTGGAGCCAGACATCCAGGACTGTGAAGTCAAGTGGGCCTTAGGAAGCATTACTGTGAACAAAGCTAGTGGAGGTGACGGAATTCCAGCTGAGCTATTTCAAAGCCTAAAAGACGATGCTATTAAAGTGCTGCATTCAATATGTCAGCGAATTTGGAAAACTCAGCAGTGACCGCAGGACTAGAAAAGGTCATTTTTCATTCCTGTCTAAAGAAGGGCAATCCTGAAGAATGTTCAAACCAGTGTGTAATTGTACTCATTTCACTTGCTAGCAAGGTAATACTCAAGACCCTTCAAGCTAGGCTTCGATAGTATGAACCGAGAAGCTTCAGATGTTCGATCTGGGTTTAGAAAAGGCAGAGGAACCAGAGATCAAATTGTCAACAATTGCTGGATCATAAAGAAAGCAAGGAAATCCACTCCCCCCAAAATCTACATCTGCTTCATTGACTATGTGGATCACAGCAAACTGGAAAATTCTTAAAGAGATGGAAATATTAGACCTCCTTATCTACCTCCTGAAAAACCTATATGTTTCAAGAAACAACAGCTGGAACCAAACATGGAACAAGTGACCGGTTCAAAATTGGGAAAGGAGTACAACAAGGCTGTATATTGTCACCTTGTTTTATTTAACTTATATGCAGAGTACATCATGTGAAATGCCAGGCTGGATGAATCCCAAGCTGGAATCAAGGTTGCCAGGAGAAGTATCAACAACCTCAGATATGCATATGATACCACTCTAATGGCAGAAAGTGAAGAGGGACTAAAAGAGCCTCTTAAGGGTGAAAGAGGAGAGTGAAAAAGCTGGCTTAAAACTCAGCATTCAAAAAACTAAGATCATGGCATCTGGTCCCATCACTTCATGGCAAATAGAAGGAGAAAAAGTGGAAGCGGTGACAGATTTTCTTTTCTTGAGTTCCCACGTTACTTCAGATGATGACTGCAACTATGAAATTAAAAGATGCTTGCTCCTTAGAAGAAAAGCTATGACAAACTGAGACAGCATATTAAAAAGCAGAGACATCACTTTGCTGACAAAGGTCCATCAAGTCAAAGCTATGGTTTTTCCAGCAGTCATGTACAGATGTGAGAGTTAGACTGTAAAGAAGGCTGAGTCCTGAAGAATTGATGCTTTTTAATTGTGATGTTGGAGAAGACTCTTTAGAGTCTGTTGAACTGCAAGGAGATCAAACCAGTCAATCCTAAAGGATATTAACCCTGAATATTTACTGAAAGGACTGATGCTGAAGTTCTAATACTTTGGCCACCTGATGAGAAGAGCCAACTTATTGGAAAAGACCCTGATGTTGGGAAAGATAGAAAGCAAAAGGAGAAGGAGGTGACAGACGATGAGATGGTTAGATAGCATCACTGATTCAATGGACATGAATTTGAGAAAACTCTGGGAGATGGTGAAGGACAGGGAAGCCTGGTGTGTGCTGCAGTCCATAGGGCTGCAAAGAGTTGGACACGGCTTAGCAAGTGAACAACAACAACAAATTCTTCCCAATAAGATATTCCCATTCTCCCAAAAAGGGATGCTTGGAGTCATGTCAGTCATTATGTCCCATTCTGCGAAATGTTAATTTTTCCTCAGATTGAGTCATGGACCCATCAGAATATTTTTGTAACTAAAGACTAAATTATAAAATTATTCACTGCCAATAATATTTATATAAAATCATTAAAAATAGAAAGGGAACAATAAATTTGCTTAGAAACATTAAAAATTTTCTGTAAAATTTGTTAGGAAATAATGACAACTGTTTAATTTTTTTCAAGGTTAACTATCAAGCTTCTAGATCTCTCTTGAGCCCAGTTATTTGCAGGGTAGAGGAAAGTGGAGAGCTGCCAATTCCCCAGTGGGTTTAAGCTGTGTATATAGCCCATGTACAAAATTTATTTAGGCAACACTTTTTTACCTCATCCTAATCACAGTTATTTCAGGTAGAAATTTCCTGTTAATGATTAAGTGCATTTAAAGCCTAGTGTTTGTCAAAAAACCTTACAGCTGTAAGCTTTGTCCTGAATGATTGATGCTGAATTCCAAACTAGAGATTTCCATTAGTGGCACTGTTGATACTATCGATATGTATGTAGAACCCTAGCAGCAGACTTTGCAAAGTGGCGGCTGTTGCGCTAACCTAAGTGCCATGATGATGTTTCTAACATAGGCGGCAGCTTTTGAAAATGTGAAGCATGGCCTTTGCAGGCACACCTAGATTCCCACAGCATTCTAATTTTATTTGAGGGACTAATAGACGTGTCAGCTTGTTTATTACCCAGTGCGCCAGCAACCAAGGAAGTAAGGAGAAAAGATATAATGAGATGATAGAGCTGGATTTCAGCCCTTCAGCTGGGAGGACGGTGCTGCCTTTTGAAACTGATCTCAACCATTGTAGGTGGTACAGCACCCCTTTCTTAATACACCCGGGATTAACAGCACACAGCTCTCTGTGCCGGCTGTTTCAAGGAGCACAAATTCCAGTCTTTGGGACCTACATGGTCTCTTTTGGAGATAGATGTAGTTTTAGGTACAGTCAGGTCATCTCATCAATTAAATGAATTTTCTGTCAGGGGCTCTAGGTTTTAAATCAACAATGGCTTTAAGGTCTTTTGGATAAGAGTGTGGTACCAACAAGAACAGCAACAACAACCAAAAAAAAAAAAAAACCCACTAGGGTGGTGGAGCCTCTAAAACAAGCACTTTATCTGAAAGGTCCTCTGATATTGTGAAAGTGCAAGTCACTCAGTCATGTCTGAGTCTTTGCGACCCCATGGATATACAGTCCATGGAATTCTCCAGGCCAGAATACTGGAGTGGGCAGCCATTCCCTTCTCCAGGGGATCTTCCCAACCCAGTGATTGAACCCAGGTCTCCCACATTGCAGGCAGGTTCTTTAGCAGCTGAGCCACCAGGGAAACCCAAGAATACTGGAGTAGGTAGCCTATCCCTTCTCAGCGGATCTTTCTGACCCAGGAGTTGAAATGGGGTCTCCTGCACTGCAGACGAATTTTTTACCAGCTGAGCCACCAGAGAAGCCCATAAAACCTCTGATATTGTAGACCCATGGAATACCTGAAGTGAATGGGTTTTTAGGAGTGGAGGCAAGAGGACAGGTTCTTGAACACATGTAGAAGTTGAATCTGACTTTCTGCTTTGCCTATCAGTTGGTTAAGAACTTTTGGAGCTGGATTTTTAATTCCTTTCCTCTGGATTGGGAAGTCCTAATCTGAGTTTAGAGGCCTCATGTTCTGGGGAAATTTCTAGCTTTTTTCTTCCAGTGTAACCTCTGGTTCCCTGATCTTCCCTGGCTTGGATCAGTACCAGTACTTGGGGTAGTTCCTTGTCAACTCGGGTAGTGTATCCACAGCCTGAAGTAATCTGTCTCCTAATTCATGCTTGAATCTCACAGAGGTGAGGGGGATGCTAGATTAGTAAATAGCTATTGTCATATATGTCTTAGCTTCTAGCCCCAGGATTCTAGGACTGCCTAGGTGGCGCAGTGGTAAGGAATCCGCCTGCCAGTACAAAATATGCAGGAGGGTGGGTCAGGAAGTTCCCCTGGAGAGGAAGTGGCAACCCGCTCCAATGCTCTTGCCCGGATAATGCCATGGACAGAGGAGCCTGGTGGGCTGCAGTCCATGGGGTTGCAAAGAGTCAGACACGACTGAGTGAGCATGCATGCGCGCGCACACGCACACACACCCACACACACACACCCACACCCCCACACACCAGAGGATTCTAATTGTATCACTTTAGACTGTGGTGCAGGGATTGTGTGTGTAAGATCCAACAACCCTTGTATAAAGTGTGGACTGGAATTAAACCTGACAGGGATGGAGTGTTTAGCATTGTGCCTGCCACATAGTAGGCGCTTGCTTAGTAAGTATTGCTACTGCAGAGCACAGATTAGCCGTGGTAAATAGCTAACAATATAGAATAATTGGAAAAATCTATGACCCTCAAGACTCTTATCATAGTTCATAGCTGGTGGCCAGGGGGTTGTTTGAACATCTAGAGTTGGACAGAAATTCTATACCACAGGTCCCTTTCAGCTTTCCTACCATAGGTTGTTCATCATGGGTTCTCATCATCATTGAGCCACCTTTTCAGCCACCATAGCAAAGTGTTTTTGGTCCTCTCATATTTTTTTATGCTCCTGGAGATCTCAGGCTGGCAGAACAAATTGGAGATAGAAAAAGTGAGTTGATTTTTTTGAAACTGTGATCTCTCATTTTGAGAACTATTTCAGGCTTCATTCTTCAATCATAAGTCCCTTTGGAGGTACTCAGTACTTTGGCCTTGTTCATAAAAGAAACTTATTGAAAGAAATGACATACCCACCTGTTCTCATTCAGCTCACGAGTCCCTGTTCTTCTCTGCTTTTTCACCTTTTTCCACGGCTGTTGAATTAGCAATGTTTTGGGCACCCACTGCCTGCCCGGCCCTGTGCTGGCCGTTGGAAATACAGTGATGAAGTGGACAAAGTCCCTCCTAGTTAAGGGAAAGAGTCAATAAATGGCCATACCCAGTGGTGAAGGATATAAAGTAAATCAGCTCGGTGAGGTGACAGAGATGATTGTTGGGGATGCACATGACTTCTGATACAGTGACAGGAAAGATTTCTGAGAAGGTGAAGCCTGCGGTGAGATCTGGAGTTTGAGAATAAACCAGGCATGTGAAGATCAGCAGGTGAAAACTTCTCCCAGAGGGAAACAGATGCAAAGTCTCCCCTCACCCAGCAGGCTCCATGACACATATAAGAAGCCCTACTGTAAGCCCGTGTGAGCAGGATGGATGGGAGAAGGCTGGGAAACATCCTTCAGTCACCTGTGAATGCCCGCAGATGTAATCGCTGCTTCTGACTGATACAGGCTGGGGACTGGGTGATTTTCTTGAAATTTGCCCCCATAGTCAAATTTTTCAAGAGCTAAAAATAACAAATTGGCAATCTACCCACATGTATTCTTTTGTAGCATCCAAGGACACTACCATAGCATGATGGATCATATTATGAGCTGTCTCAGTTATGTGATGAGTTGTGTTGTAAAAGTGAAGCAAAGTTTCATCTTGGTGAAATGCTTAGCAGAGGGAGCAGTATTTCCAGTCTGACTATCTGGGTTCTCCTCCCCACCCCCATTTTTCAGTTCTGTTCTTTTCCTTCTTGCATAGGTAAGTGCAAACAACATGACCTCTTAGAAAGAGCATGAGCCCCTGTTTGCTTATTACTGCTGTGCAAATGGGAGAGTTGGAGGCGAAGGGGTTCTGACAGCCATTTCTTTATCTCAGCACATAGGCTAATAAGAGGAATGGATATTTATGAGATGTTATGTGGCCAGTGAAAAGAGATCCTGCAATAGCCAACTTTCCCTTGGCCCTCATCTCCACTCCATGAGGTCTCAAAGACATAGATACAAAGGCCAGGTAAGTACATGATCTTTATTGCTCTTAAGGTATTCAGGCAAAAATGTTATTGTCCCCTGGAAATCGACTCAACCACATGGTAGCCTCTTATATGCTTCTCATTACACTTTCTTTTTTATGGGGTATAGTTGTTTTACAATATTGTGCTAGTTTCTTTAAGAAATAAAAAATGGAACTACTATATGACCCAACAATCCCACTCCTGGCTATATACCCTGTGTTGATCACTCAGCCATGTCTGACTCTGTGACGCCGTGGACTGTAGCCCACAAGGCTCCTCTGTCGATGGATTTCTCCAGGCAAGAATATTGGAGTGTCCTTCTCCAGGGGATCTTCTGACCCAGGGATCGGACCCAGGGTTCGAACCCAGGTCTCCTGCATTGCAGGTGTATTCTTTACAATCTGAGCCACCAGGGGTTCATTGCAGCACTATTTGCAGTTCCCAGGACATGGAAACAACCTAAATGTCTATTGACATTTAGATATGGATCAAGAAGATATGGTCTATACACAATGGAATATCACTCAGCCATTAAAAGGAGTGAAATTGGGTCATTTGTAGAGATGTGGATGGATTGTTGCTCTTTATTTCTATTCAGCTGTGACAAGGCCATCCTTCTAGTCCATTTACTAAGGCTGGAGGCAGGCTTTTTCGGTTTAGGGCACATCAGGTAGGCTGTGTGGTCTTCTTGGTGCTTTCTTCCTTGAGCCCAAATCCAAGCTTGGGTAGTTTTTACTTTGTGGTGAGAAAGGTGCAAGAACTAGGGGAAGAGAAAGTATTTCTGCCTCTGCAGATGGTGATTGCAGCCATGAAATTAAAAGATGCTTACTCCTTGGAAGAAAAGTTATGACCAACCTAGATAGCATATTCAAAAGCAGAGACATTACTTTGCCGACTAAGGTCCATCTAGTCAAGGCTATGGTTTTTTCTGTGGTCATGTATGGATGTGAGAGTTGGACTGTGAAGAAAGAAGGCTGAGCGCTGAAGAATTGATGCATTTGAACTGTGGTGTTGGAGAAGACTCTTGAGGGTCCTTTGGACTGCAAGGAGATCCAACCAGTCCATTCTGAAGGAGATCAACCCTGGGATTTCTTTGGAAGGAATGATGCTAAAGCTGAAGCTCCAGTACTCGGACACCTCATGCGGAGAGTTGACTCATTGGAAAAGACTGATGCTGGGAGAGATTGGGGGCAGGAGGAGAAGGGGGCGACCCAGGATGAGATGGCTGAATGGCATCACAGACTCGATGGATGTGAGCCTGAGTGAACTCTGGGAGATGGTGATGGACAGGGAGGCCTGGCGTGCTGCGATTCATGGGGTCTCAAAGAGTCGGACATGACTGAGTGACTGAACTGAACTGAACTGAAGGGCCAGTGTTGTTGTCATTTTGTTCAGTGGCTAAGTCATGTCTGACTCTTTGTGACCCCATGGACTGCAGCACGCCAGACTTCCTTGTCCTTCACTATCTCCTGGAGTTTGCTCGGACTCATGTTCATTGAGCTAATGATGCCATCCAACCATCCCATCTTCTGTTTCCCTCTTCTCTTCCTGCCCTCAATCTGTCCCAGCATTAGGGTCTTTTCCAATGAGTCGGCTCTTCGCACCAGGTGGCCAGAGTATTGGAGTTTCAGCTTCAGTATCAGTCCTTCCAATCAATATTCAGTGTTGATTTCCTTTAGGATTGACTGGATTGATCTCCTTGCAATCCAAGGGACTCTCAAGAGTCTTCTCTAGAACCAAAATTCAAAAGCATCAATTCTTTGGCGCTCAGCCTTCTTTATGGTCCATCTCTCACATCCATACATGACCACTGGAAAAACCATAGCTTTGACTATATGGACCTTTTTTGGCAAAGTGATGGCTTTGCTTTTCAATACACTGTCTAGTGTCATAGCTTTCCTTCCAGGGAGCAAGTATCTTTTAATTTCATGGCTGCAGTTACTGTCCACAGTGATTTTGGAGCCCCAAAAAACAAAAGCAGCCACTGACCAGTGAAGAGCTAGTCAAATTTGCTGAGCCCATGCCTCTCAGCTGTTCAGCTCCCAGGAGGTGGAACTTTACCACTCCAGCAGAGGGGGAGCTTTAGTGCCCTTCAGTTGCTTGAGATTTTTCTAAATAAATATTTGCTTTCATGTCCCATTTCAAAATTGAAATTCTTTATTCTTTTTCCTAAGGAGTGCTCCTCAAATTGTGTAAGACTTGTGTCTCACAAAGCTGGGGCCTGCTCCTGAATACCAGAGGAACTGCTGCAGGAAGCCCCTGAAGACCAGTTATTTGAAAAACATACAGGAACCAAGAAGAAGACTGGACTGTAGTGTATAAAATTAAAATATCTGTAATTCCAAGGCCTGGGTTCTGGCAGTCCTGCTATAAGATCCTTTAAAAAGCACAGTGTAAGAAAGGATGAATCGTTGCAAAAGCAGAATGGAGAGCTTCTGTATCCTGTCCACTCAGATCTCCCAGTTAACATTCTGCAGTATTTGCCTTAGCATTTCTCTCTCCTCTCTCTCTCTCTCTCACATACACACGCATACACATGAACACATGAGCACACACACTCTTTCTTTTTTCACTCATCCATCCATTTGGGTAGCAAGCAAATGACCCATCACCCCCAAACACTTCAGTATATATTTATTAAACAGAAGATACCCACTAATAGAACCATAGTGTACCCATCAAAATCTGGCATTTGACACTGATTTCTTGCTAATGTATTACTCAGAGATTTCATTAAAATTTTACCCATTTGCACAATAACATTCTTTCAGGTTGAGAATCCAAACAAGAGTCACATATTGCCTTTAGTCATTTCTTTTTGGTTTATTTCAACTTGTGAGACTTTTCTCAGTCTTTCTTTGCCCTTTAAAGTCTTTGCACTTTTGAAGTCTAAGCCAGTTACTTTGAGAATATCCCTAAATTTGAGTTTGTCTGATTGTTCCTCAAAATTAGATTAATGATTTTTTCCCCAGCAACACCACAAAAGTGAGAGTATGCATATAATGTTGACTTGTTCTGTTCCTAGGGATGTTAACTTTTTTCACTTGGTTAAGATACTATGTGCCAGATCTTTCTGCTGTAAAATTAATTAGTAAGTGTTTGGTGGGGTGCTACTTTGAGATTATGTAACTATCTTATTCCTCATCAAGCCAAACCTTTTCGGTTTGGTTCCTATCTCCTTTTAGCATGTCCCTATCATTCTTTGAGAACTCCCCTTTGTTCTGGCACAAGATGGTCTAAGCCTACTTGTACATTCCTTGCTCTGGTCCTGGTATCAGTTATTTCTTTGTGGATGCCTGGTTCCTTTTTGTATAAAATGCTATTTACAAACCAAGGTCTAGGAGCTACGTGTGCTCATTGCTGTGGGGGTATTGAACAGAGAGGTAGATAATAGGTATATATATACATATATATGAGTTTACACATACACATCTCTAGTAATTTCTATATTTTTTCTATCCATATGTATTAAAACCATTAGTTTATATGAATACCTCTTGTTACAACATGAAATGTTTTATTCTGGCTTTCCCCTTTCCCATACTTGAGGACAGTAAGAATCCTGCCCCCCATTATGCTTAGTCCTTTGTTTTTCTCAGCTCCTTGCATGTAATTTTCTCAGTCCCTTGTATGTAATCTGTTTAAAGATCATGTGTGCTATCCCCTTAGCCCTGTGCCACTGCCTCACTCTAGCTGAGACTTACCCTCCCCACCTCATACAAAGTACTGAGAGTTCCCCAATTCCATCCCCAGTAGGACTTAACCAAGAACTATCCTTCTCCTGGCCCTGGCTGGCCACTGTTAGAGCTCTCCACTGGCCCAGCATGTGACTGACCCCAGCCTCCATTGTCTGATTGTTTCCACCCAGCCCTGGTTGCATGTAAGCCAGGAATTCCCTTTAGCTCCAATGAGGCATCCACCAAGAGCTGAGAAGTCTCCCACTTCTTTATCCCATTTTCCACAGTCTCGGTGGCTTAGTGGTCAAGAGTTAACTCCCTAGCCTCCGACGTGTACCAACCCATGCTGCTTGGGTACTGGACAAGGTTTAATAATTGAAACTGATCAGTAAATTATTGATCAGGGAAGGGAGACTGATTATGGTTGAAGGTAATTATGACAGAGAAATGAAACTGTTTTATGAGTATACCCTGTGCTAGTCATTTGCCTGTTTGCTCTCAGATCTATTCTCCTGCTCGCTAATATAGGCAACTACATATCCCAGGCTACCTTGCCAGTTGGCTTCCAACTAGGTTTGTCCACTGGGAGGCTTTACAGGAGGTTGGAGAGCGGGTAGAAGAAGCCAGGGTAACTTCGTCTTTCCCTTCTGCCTTGGGCAGTGTCTCCATCAGTGGTTATTTCTCCTCTGCGACGCCAGTTTCTGTTAGACTTGCCATGGTTCTACACTCATCCAGTTGACCTATACTCCTGAGTTCCAGTACCACCACCTTCTCCGCTTGTTCTACTTGCCCCAAGTAGCAGTAGCCTCCTACTATTTCTAATTTCTTGACTATTACCTTTCTGGTCCTCAGTTCTGCCATATCCCAGGTAACCAATTCCCTGAATTAGAGTCCTTTTGCTTTAAACATCTAGAGTATTTTATATTTTCATAACTTAACCTTTAAAGTTTCTCAACAAGTTGATTCTCCTGAATACATTTGTAACAGAAGACTGTAACTAATGAAGTCAACTTTTTCCATTTGGAGAAAGTTTGTCTGAGATTGCTGTATTGTGCTGTGTTTGTTGCTCAATTGTGTCTGACTCTTTGCAACCCCATGGACTGTAGCCCACCAGGCTCTCCTGTTCAGGGAATTTTCCAGGCAAGAATACTGGAGTGGGTTGCCATTCCCTTCTCCAGGAGATATTCCTGACCCAGGGATCGAACCTGGGTCTCCTACATTGCAGGCAGGTTCGTTACCATCAGAGCCACCAGGGAAGCTATCTGAGATAGAAATCCACACAAAGAAGATGAAGCTGGACAACACGAAGAAACAGACCTTGGTGACTTTGAACAAGTCGTTGATCAACCATTACCTGGAGCTGGTAACCCCTGAACTTTCCAGTAACTTAAAGCAATCAAACCGCTTTTTGTTTCAGTCACAGTTGTTACATTCCTGTTTAGGTATATTGACTATCAAATTAATTACAAATTATGGGTCATTTCCTCTTTGATCCACACAGGTGACTCAGGTTCAATTTGAAAGACCATATCTGGATGGAACATGTCTTGTGTGATTTGCTTATTTGCATTCCTAAAATAGAAGATTTTCTTACAGCCTCACTTGTATATTGGTCTTTCTGTCTTTTTAACGTGTGATTCCCCTTTTCCTTTCTGAGCTGCCACATTCTGACAGGGTCTCATATATCCACTATATCAGTGGAAGGGACAAAATAAAAAATTTATGTCATCCACATGACAGACCTGAAAAACTAGCCTCTCATTTAAATATTGCAAAAAATTGAGTTATATGCTACAAAAGTGACAGGAGAATGGGGCTCTTAATCTATGTGAAAGGAAATTGGATTCAAGTTGTTTTATCTCTTGCAGATGTTCAACATTATTTTTGTCAGCTAGTAGTTAAGTTGAAGAGAGACATCTTTCTCAGAATAGAAACATGAAATAATAATGTCCTCCAGCATCATCTCATCATGTTAAGCCATGAGATGGATGATATCCCGATGTGAAAAGATGCAAATGATACTGAGTTTTGAAGTATTTGTTGGGAGCAGAGGAGAGGCTGAAGTTTTGTTCTACAAAAAACTGCTTCTGCATGAAAAAGATAAGGAATTCCAGAGAATCTTTGTTAATAAAAAACAGGCAGGGGTGTGGTAGGGGAAGGAGTGTTTCCTAAGTTTCCACAGTTTCCTAAGAGATTTATTTTGGACAGGAATCCAGTAAAGATCTGGGTTTAAAGTGTTCCTGCAAAAGTTGGCACTAGCGTGGGTAAGGACTCAGTGTCCTTGGGGGCCGCGTCCAGAGGGTGTTGCTTGATTTTTTTCTGATTTTATTCATGATACAGGGACTCAAGGCCTCCCAGGGTGATTTCGCCGTGGGTGTGCTGTGGCCTCTCACCTCCTTTCCCCTCTTCAGCAAGTGCTCTGTTTCTCTCTCCTGACATAGATCTATTTATCACCCTCTGCGGTTCTCAGTCCTTATACCTGAGTATACACTATCCTGAGTTAGTGCAGACAAGTCGGAAAGCTATCTTAGCAGCCCAGACCACTGAGATCTGTGATGAGATGTGCTGCTTTGAGAGATCTAGCCGGGGTGCTGGAGGGACATCACGGAGTGTCCCAGAATGGTGGCTTCCTGTAAAGAGTGAGCTTTCCTATCTGGTTGGTATCTGAGTGTTCTTGATACTGTAACGCCTAAACTAGGACTGGAATCCTAGCCACCTTGGCTGGACCATGAGGCCTCAGGGGAAAGTGGCGGATTCTCCCTCTACCAGTCCCCACAGCTGTTCTCAGAGGACCCGACGCGTTTCTGGGTCGATTTCTTCAGGCCCCTTGTTGCCCTGCTCTCTCCGGCTTCTGTGTTGCTGATGTGTCAGCATTTCACACATCTGTTTATGGCTGTCCTGACATGTGCCTCAGGATTTTGGATCCTCCCTGAACTATACCTAAGCAATAGAACATAATTAAACCATGAAAGAATTACTTTATATTTTTGCCCTAACTCCTAGTGTTTACTAACACATTTTTAAATGTTACTGTGGCTAGATTTGGGGTGCATATTATAAATGGCATTTTTAATAATAATAGCACAACAGTTTAACTTATGTACAGATTCTGTGCTAAGAACTTCACATTCATTATTTAATTCAAACATGCAGCAAGATACTTACTTTATCGTTTTTCAGAGGAGAAAAGAGTTCCTAAGAGGCTAATTTCTCCCATATCATATAGAAATGGAGTTATAAACCATGTCTGCTTGATGTTAAAGTTAATGCTTTTAACCATGAAAGTATCCTGACTCACACACTGGGCATGTGGTTTATACCTTTTTAATAATAATTCATAGTTTGAAGGTGATCTCATTGAAGGTTAAAATAAATATGTTGCGTTTCTGTTTTGTTTATAGGAAGAAATAGGGCAGGAAGTGGAAATGGGTACAAATGAAATTATTTATTTAAATTTTATTGTACATTAGCATTTATAAAGACCTAAAAAATGCAACAAGAACAGCTCATGTATTATCTACTGCACGTGTACTCAGGCACACATCCCCATCTACATAAAACATAGGTTTATTCATACGCATGCTATTTTTTAGGGATTAGTATATGCTGGGTGCTTCATAGAAATTACCCACTGTCTTAGAGTCAGGTTTCCCAAAAAGTAGAGTCAAGGATAAGGCTAAGAATAAAGCACTGATAGTTTATTTTGAGGTATCAACCCAGAACAGCAAAACTGATGAAAAAGGAAAGTGAGGCAAGAGTAATTGTGAAGTAGTGCAAAGTTACTGCACGGACAAGTGGTTCGTAAGAGGTATAGAGGACTAGGCAGGCCACTCAGCAAGCGTGTCTGCAAAACTGTGTGGGGGTTTTTCTGGAAAGACCCTGTAAAGAAATCTCATCTTGAACCAGTTTATCAAAGAGCAGAAAGTGGGGCAATTTACTTTCCGGTATCTCTCCTATCTCTGTTTTTCTACTGGTTAAAATTTGTCCAGTTCAGAGTTAATTTCCTCATACTTCAGTAATTGCCAGAGTGCAACATCCCAGATCCTGGGGTGTTGTGTTTCATTCAAATATTGAAATGGCAAGAAGACTGAGCAACTCGGGGCACATGACTGGTCGGTCCAGCAGTGTAGAGGTAGCTGAGGAGGAGACTCTCCCAGGCTAAGAAAATGGTTGGTCCTCCATGGGAAACAAAAGGGCAGAGCCTGTCTAATGAGGTACATAACCTTTATGGTTGATGTATCTGCTTATAATTCACAACAACTCTGAGAGGTATTATTATATTTCTTACTTTAAAGCAGAGGAAACAAGCTAATTTGCCCAGATCTCAAAACAATGAGCAGTCAAGCCAGAATTGTAGTTCAAATCAGTTTACTTTCAAATTCTATGCTCTGTCCAGTATGTTACTTATATTTTGCTACATGAATTAATTTGATTAAAATATGACAATAATACAAAGTTCTTGTGAAAAATATTGAAAATGAACAAAATAATCATTCATAATCTATAGACTCAAAAACAATCCTTTAAAAATCTTTTTAGCTTTTTCAACTGTTTTTATCTTTTCAGGTCAGTTCAGTTGCTCAGTTGTGTCCAACTCTTTGAGACCCCATGGACTGCAGCATGCCAGGCTTCCCTGTCCATCAGCAACTTCCAGAGCCTGCTCAAACTCATGTCCATTGAATTGGTGATGCCATCCAACCATCGCATCCTCTGTCATCCCTTTATCCATCCCTTTCCCAGCATCAGGGTCTTTTCTCTATTTGCATCAGGTGGCCAAAGTATTGGAGTTTCAGCTTCAGCATCAGTCCTTCCAATGAATATTCTGGACTGATCTCCTTTAGGATGGACTGGTTAGATCTCCTTGCAGTCCAAAGGACTCAAGAGTCTTCTCCAATACCACAGTTCAAAAGCATCAGTTCTTTGGCACTCAGATTTCTTTATAGTCCAACTCTCACATCCATACATGACTACTGGAAAAACCATAGATTTGACTAGATGGACCTTTGTTGGTAAAGTAATGTCTCTGCTTTTTAATATGCTGTCCAGGTTGGTCATAGCTTTTCTTCCAAGGAGCAAGTGTCTTATTTCATGGCTTCAGTCACCGTCTGTAGTGATTTTGGAGCCCAGAAAAATAAAGTCTGTCACTGTTTCCATTGTTTCCCCATCTGTTTGCCATGTAGTGATGGGACCGGATGCCATGATCTTAGTTTTCTGAATGTTGAGTTTTAAGCCAACTTTTTCACTTTCAACAAGAGACTTTTTAGTTCTTCATTTTCTGCATTAAGGGTCATGTCATATGCGTACCTGAGGTTACTGATACTTCTTCTGGCAATCTTGATTCCAGCTAGTGCTTCATCCAGCCCAGCGTTTCTCATGATGTACTCTGCATATAAGTTAAATAAGCAGGGTGACACTATACAGCCTTGACATACTCCTTTCTCAATTTGGAACCAGTCTGTTGTTCCATGTCCAGTTCTAACTGTTGCTTCTTGACCTGCTTACAGATTTCTCAGGAGGCAGGTCAGGTGGTCTGGTATTCCCATCTCTTTCAGAATTTTCCACAGTCTGTTGTGATCCACATAGTCCAAGGCTTTGACATAGTCAATAAAGCAGAAGTAGATGTTTTTCTGGAACTTTCTTGCTTTCTTGATGATCCACCGGATGTTGACAATTTGATCTCTGGTTCTTCTGCCTTTTCTAAATCCAGCTTAAACATCTGGAAGTTCACCGTTCACGTACTGTTGAAGCCTAGCTTGGAGAATTTTGAGCATTACTTTGCTAGCGTGTGAGATGAATGCAACTGTGTGGTAGTTTGAACATTCAAACATACAAACATTCAAAAGTTTTTATCTTTTAGTTTTTCTATATTTTTACTTGGTTGAGATGATACAAATAGTTTAGGCTCATGTCATTGATCGATATACTAATATATCAATGTATCCTCTGTCAATATTAACTATTATGATTCCATAAAAGTACCTGGTTGTAGCATAATGTGCTTTGAAAGAAATAGGTCTATGATCCATTGTCTGCCTTTACTGGGGAAAAGGAGTATGTTCCTAGCTAAGAAGGATAGTAAGTAAACTAGTCTAATCTTGTAAGTGCTAACTTAAAGACAAATCTGTTAATGACAAACCTCCCAACAAACTAAACAATTTTGTTGACAGATGACTTCTTATCCAGGGAATGCTTTTAGTAGAATGAACTTTGTGTCTAAGATTTCTTAGGTAAACAAACCTGGAATCTTCAGATTTATGGGGCATGGCTTCTGGAAAATGTCATGTAAGCTATGTAGGAATCTGAGTAGAAAATGGAAATGTTTCAGATGTTTCCTGAACTGAGGAGCTCCCTCTGGGTAGTAAGGTGGCTGCATACATTTGCAGAGACCTCAGCTATGATTTTGGACCAGAGCGCTCCTGACACAGAAGGAATACAGGGAATTGTGTGAGGGGTTTTGAACCTTTCCCCATTGGACCTGTGCCTCTTCATTACTTGCACCTTTGAAATTATTAGTAAAGCTTGGTAATGGCTAAGATGTCTTACGTGTGAGCCATATTTGACAGCAGATTTTTGTTGTGTCTTGGGCTATCTCAATTCATAACTATGTCCTCACTAACGACATTTTAACCATATAATTGTTTTTCAGTTGTTAAGTTGTGTCTGACTCTTTGCTGCCCTATGGACTACAGCACGCCAGGCTCCCCTGTCCTTCACCATCTCCCAGAGTTTGCTCAAACTCATGTCCATTGTGTCTGTGATGCCATCCAACCATCTCATCCTCTGCCACCCCCTTCTCTTCCTGCCTTCAGTCTTTCCCAGAGTCAAGGTCTTTTTTAGTGAGTCACCTCTTCACATCAGATGGCCCAAGTGTTGGAGCTTCAGCATCAGCCCTTCCAATGAATTTTCAGGGTTGATTTCCTTTAGAATTGACTGGTTTGATCTCCTTGCTGTCCAGGGGACTCTCAAGAGTCTTCTCCAACACCACAATTCAAAAGCATCAATTTTTTGGCACTCAGCCCTCTTTATGGTCCAACTCTCACATATATACATAACCACTGGAGAAACTATAGCTTTGACTATATGGACCTTTGGGAGCAAAGAGATGTCTTTGTTTTTTTTTTTTGTTTTGTTTTGTTTTTTTTGTTGTTGTTTTTTTAAACACTGTCTAGGTTTGTTGTAGCTTTCCTTCCAAGGAGCTAGAGTCTTTTAATTTCATGGCTGCAGTCACCATCCACAGTGGTTTTAGAGTCCAAGAAAAGAAAATTTGTCATTGCTTCTACTTTTTTCTCCTTCTGTTTGCTGTGAAATGATGTGACCAGATGCTATGATCTTAGTTTTTTGAATGTTGAGTTTTTAGCCAGATTTTTCACTCTTCCTCTTTCACCCTCATCTAGAGGCTCTTTAGTTCCTCTTCACTTTCTGCCATTAGAATGGTATCATCTGCTTACCTGAGATTGTGATATTTCTCCTGGCAGTCTTGATTCCAGCTTGTGATTCATCCATCCCAGCATTTCCCAATGTACTCTGCATATAAGTTAAATAAGCAGGGTAACAATATATAGCTTTGATGTATTCCTTTCTCAATTTGGAACCAGTTCATCGTTCCATGTAAGGTTCTAACCGTTGCTTTTTGACACACATACAGGTTTCTTAGGAGGCAGGTAAGGTGGTCTGATAGTCCCATTTCTTTAAGAATTTTCCACAGTTTGTTGTGATCCACACAGTCAAAGGCTTTAGTGTAATCATGAAGCAGAAGTAGATGTTTTTCTGGAATACTCTTGCTTTTTCTATGATCCAGCAGATGTTGGCAATTTGATCTCTGGTTTCTCTGCTTTTTCTAAATCCAGCTTGTACATCTGGAAGTTCTCAGTTCATGTACTGCTGAAGTCTAGCTTAAAGGATTTTAAGCATAACCTTACTAGCATGTGAAATGAGTGCAATTTTACCATAGTTTGAAAATTCTTTGGCATTGCCCTTCTTTGGGACTGAAATGGAAACTGACATTTTCCTGTCCTGTGGCCACTGCTGAGTTTTCCAAATTTTCTGACATATTGAGTGCAGCACTTTAACAGCAGCATCCTTTAGGATTTGAAATAGGACAGCCGGAATTCCATCACCTCCACTAGTTTTGTTTGTAGTGATGCTTCCTAAGGCTCATTTGACTTCACACTCCAGGATGTCTGGTTTTAGTTGAGTGACCACACCATTGTGGATATCCGGGTCATTAATACTTTTTTGTATAGTTCTTCTGTGTTTCTATTTTGTTTAATTTACTTATTGTTGGCTGTGCTATTTTGGCTATTTGTGTATATCCTGGTCATCAAGGGCTTTTTGATTAGTTTTGCTGTGTTTCTGTTTATTTTATTCATTTATATTATCTGTTGCTGTGTGTGGGCTTTCTCTAGTTGCAGTGAGCAGGGTCTACTCCTCATTGTGCTGTGCAGGCTTGTCACCGTGGTGGCTTCCCTGGTTGTGGAGCATGGGCTCTGGGTCTGTGAGCTTCAGTGGTTGTAGCACGTGGGCTCAGTAACTGTGGCTCATGGGCTCTAGAGCTGGGGCTTAATAGTTGTGCACAGGCACAGTTGCTCTGTGGCATGTGGGGTCCTCCTGTACCAGGAGTCAAACCCATGTCCCTTGCACTGGCAGATCCCTGGACCACCCGGGAAGTCCCTAATGTTTTGTAACTTTTTGTAACTTTAATTACTACTGAAATATGCAGCTCTGATCAAATCATTGTATATGTTTTATATGGACTTTCCTGGTAGCTTAGTTGGTAAAGAATCTGCCTGCAATGCAGGAGACCCTGGTTCAGTTCCTGGGTCAGGAAGATCCTCTGGAGAAGGGGTAGGCTACCCACTCTAGTATTCTTATGCTTCCCTGTGGCTCAGCTGGTACAGAATCTGCCCACAATGTGGGAGACCTGGGTTTTATCCCTGGGTTGGGAAGATCTCCTGGAGAAGGGAATGGCTACCTCCTCCAGGATTCTGGCCTGGAGAATTTCATGGACTGGGAGCTTCAGTAGTTGTAGCATGTGGGCTCAGTAGTTGTGGCTGGTGGGCTCTAGAGCTGGGGCTTAATAGTTGTGCACAGGCCCAGTTGCTCTCTGTCATGTGGGATCCTCCTGTACCAGGGATCAAACCCATGTCCCTTACACTGGCAGATGGAGTCCTAATCACTGGACCACGATAGAAGTCCTTAATGTTTTATAACTTTTTGTAATTTTAAATACTACTGAAATACACAACTCTGATCAAATAATTATATATGTTTCATATAATTTCTTTTGAATGACTCCAAGAGGAGTTTGCTATATACTTTTAAATTGCTACAAGGGGGAAACCTTTGTGATAATCTATTGCTTTGCCTCTTGTTCTTGCTATTTTAAGGAGAAAGAGGAGGGTCAAGAGGAAAAGAGGGAAAAAAGGAGAAAGAAGTAAGGAAAAGAGGGAAAAAAGGAGAAAGTAGTAGAGACAGAAGGAATTATCACTAGACTCTCCGATAAGCCTGGGATCTGTCTTCACTTTTGAGTAATCATTCCTGCTGAAATCCTTCCATTCCTAGTTTTGCTTCCAAATCCCATTCCTGCTCCATACCCCGAAATCCTGCAGGGCCCAGCTAAGCTCTGCCTGATTCTTTTTGTAATGATTACCGCCTGATACAGCTACTGAGGGGTCTTTCTGGGTGCTTCAGTGGTAAGGAGTCCACCTGCCAATGCAGGAGATGCAGGTTCAATCCCTGGGTTGGGAAGATCCCTTGTGGAAGGAAATGACAACCCACTCCAGTATTCTTGCCTGGAGAATCCCACGGACAGAGGAGCCTGGTGGGCTACAGTCCATGGGGTTTCAAAGAGTTGGACACAGCTTAGCTACTGAATAACAACAGGAGTGACTGGAGAAACCTCAAGCAGCTCGGTGTTTGAGGAGGGGAGATACATTTCTGGCATTCCAAGTTGGAGCTAATGGTCTTATAGCACAGAAGGAAATGGCAAGCCACTCCAGTGTTCTTGCCTGGAGAATCCCAGGGACGGGGGAGCCTGGTGGGCTGCTGTCTCTGGGGTCGCACAGAGTCAGACACGACTGAGCGACTTGACTTTCACTTTTCACTTTCATGCACTGGAGAAGGAAATGGCAAGCCACTCCAGTGTTCTTGCCTGGAGAATCCCAGGAATGGGGAAGCCTGGCGGGCTGCCGTCTCTGGGGTCGCACAGAGTTGAACACGACTGAAGCGACTTAGCCGCAGCAGCAGCAGCAGGGCTTCCCTGGTGGCGCAGATGGTAAAGAATCCGCTTGCAATGCACGAGACCTGGGTTCGATCCCTGAGTTGGGAAGATCTCCTGGAGAAGGGCATGGCAACCCACTCATGTATTCTTACCTGGAGAATCCCATGGACAGAGGAGCTTAGTGGGCTATAGTCCATACAGTCTCAGAGTTGGACATGACTGAGCAACTAAGCACACAGCACAGGGTTCTTAATCCAGGGCTCACAGAGAGAATTTGGGGGTGGGGGAGAGGGTCACTGAGTTTGGAGGGAAAATTTATACCTTTAATTCACAAAAAGCTCTGCTTCTCTAAAAGATACCTGACTGAAGCAAGTTGCAGTGGTCTGAGCTTTCCCTTATTAAGAACTGTGTAGGGGCTTCTCTGCTAATTTGCTTTTTCTATCGTTTAGTTCCTTGCTTCCTTTGTTTTCCCCATTTTATGGGGAGGAGTAGCATCTGATGTAGTAGAAGAATACTAGGCTAGGGATCAGTAGTCCAGGTGCTACCCTTTGCTCTGGGTATTGATAAATTGAAGCATTGCACTCAGTGGCCTTCATACCTTCCACGTTGCCTTTATGAGGAAGTACCATTAGATAAATTAAATATTTCATTTCTAGACAAAAAATTCTAATATGTCCTCTCACCCCTTCAATTGCAATGCATTGAGGAACAGGAAACTGCCCATGGGAGGCTTTGCATATAATCCTTCCTCTTCCATGCCCCCGACCTTTCTAGAGTGTACTTCAAGGAAGTACAAGCTGGTCTTGGAAAAATCCCACCTAGCCAGTTTCTCACAAGTGAGGGTAAGTCAGAGGTATGGGTGCAGAGGGAGACCTGGGGAATGTTTTGAACTGAGATGGCCAATATTAAGCAACAAGGAACCCCTCGTGTAGTCTGCAGGGGGTTCTGTGTGGTTGCCCTTTAAGCTGGGCACGGGGCTACTGCTCTCCTCCCACCTCAGACCTGCTGGCTGAGAGTACTGTAGGCGGACAGAAAGTGATAGCCATTCCTAAAGATTTCTCAGTGCAATTCTTGGATTTCACACTTTTTTATTCTTAACAAAGAGAGGTTAGAACATTAGGTGAAGATAGTTTAATATATTACTGAGATATCTTAGGGATGGGGAGGGACCAGTACAACGTGTAGGCCAAAGTCATTGTTTTCTCTGCCTTCATTCTTCTCCTGTGTTATTGTCCTTGACTTTAGGATGTGTGTGTGTGTGTGTGTGTGTGTGTGTGTATGGTGTGTAGGGTGCATGTGTGTGTAATGGTGTGTGTGTGTATCACTCAGTTGTGTCCAACTCTTTGCGACCCCATGGTCTAATTCACTCACAAAAAAGTTCTCATTAGTCTCTTTAAAACCCTTGATGAATGCTCTAGCCTCCAAGTTGAGGGAATATCCCAAAGGTGAGGTAAACAGCAATGCCAACAGGAGTTTCAGTTCCTTAGATCTAAGGGGAGAAGTGACCCAAGACATGGGAAATAAAGATTGACTGTAAGAATGTGACTCGGACCACATTTTTTCAGCAAAATCACATGTGATATTTTAAAATCACAAGACTAGTGAACCATTCAGTGTTAATCAGAATAGAGCCCTATGGATAGATTCTGTTAAAATAATAACAATAACCTGGGAATATAGAAACAATTTTTTTAATTGATGTAAAATATATACCACAGAGAAATTGTCTTTAGAACAATAGAAAGAGTGCACAGAAATTGTTCCTAGGGTCTCAAAGAGGTAACCCCAAACAAAAGTTACAGTCAGAGAAAGAAGTCTCAAAGAAGCAATAGAAAAGTTCAAATAAAAATTAAAAGGCAGTAGGAAAAGATGGGAAATGAACTAAATAGAAAAGGAAAAACAACACCGAAAGAATAAATGTGACTGAAAACATATGTATAGTGCCAGGTTTGACAACATCACCTAAAATGAAATGGAAATGAACAAAAGACATAAAAGAGATTATAGACAAGGTACTGGATACGAAGGAAAAATAAAGGTGATCCTATGTATACTAATTGACACTTTGAGAGAGAGAACAGAACAGATGGAACAGAAATGATTTCAATAATATAAAAGTTTCCTTCAGTAAAAGCCTGAATCAGCACATTGAAGCACGATCCAGTAAAGATTGGCACAATATAACCAATACCCAGCCATATCCTTAAAAAAAGTTACTGAATACGAGATAAAGGGAGATTTATATGGGCGTGAAGAAAAGAAATTAAGTTACAAAGAAGGGAAAAGTCTGGCTGACTTCAGGCTTCTTCATAGCAAGATTAAATGCCAAAAGATGTTGAGGGAATGCCAACAAAATGTTACTAAATAATTAACCATGCAAGTTCAAGTCTAAAGGCAACAGATAATCTCAGTAGTGCACATAGTTAGGCAATACAGTAGATAGGAGTCCTTGGAAAAAAATAAGTTTAGCGGATCAGGAGATGATTCACAATAACTAGCCATTTTATTGAATAAGTTGAATTTGAAATATCCAAATGTAAACTCTTTACATTCTCCCGCATCTTTAGACTGTCCTAGTCAAGTGTTACTTTCTTGTTCTTTGAGCAATCTATTGGTCTGATCCCATCACTTTTCTGGTATTTTCAAGTATTCAAAATCCAGTAAATCTTCTATCTCATATACAACTGAACTCTTATTTTCTTTCCAAGGTTGGGCACCTATGGCAGATGATGGGTACCAAAATATGTCTCTTTGGCATATGAATGATTTTAAGTTAACTGCCAACCGAGAACCAGCAGATGTAGGAAAAGCTCTTTACCTCCCTCCCCTAAAAATAGAGCACAAATTTTCCCTTTTGTAGAGGAAATTTACATTTGTAAAAAGTCTCTGTACCAGAAAGAGATCTACTCCCAGAGACAACATTTACCACCTGAGAGGATCTTGACTGCATGACAACACAGCCCTAATTTCTTACTCCTATAACGACTCTTCTCCACCCCAGAGGCTTAATCCCCCTTTCCTTTGTGTAGTCTAGGATGGTATATGTCTTAATCATTTAGCCATTTCCTTGAGCCACATTATACTTTTTGAACTCCTGCACATAGTACATAATTATAACTGTTTTTTCCTCTTCTTTTTCTGTCTTGTATCAGTTTTATTTAGGGATTCAGCCATTGAACCTAAGAGAGGAGAGGGAAAATGACTTTTCCTTCCCTACACAGAGACTCTTCTTCCTTCTCTTAGCTCCTCGCCTTACCCTCTCTCTTGTCTGAGACCTCTTCTCCTCTTGTGTGTTGTGGTGAGAAGGAGAGATGGGAGAGAAAGGGTGAACATCACTTAGTGCCTTTGGGTGCTCTTTAGATTCTTATTGCCTCTGATTCTATGTGAGAGGTCCAGATGCTGTTGCTCTCCAAAGGTGAATCCGGAGGGAAGGGGGCAGGGCACCACCTTTGAAAGAATGACATGCCATGACTTGCCATTGTCACGGATGGACTGGCAGCTCCTCCCTCCTTTGGGAAGTATGAAAGTGAAAGTGTTAGTCACTCAGTCATGTCCGAATCTTTTGTGACCCCATGGACTGTGGCCCGCCAGGCTCCTCTGTCCATGGGATTTCCCAGGCAAGAATGTTGGAGTGGGTTGCCATTCCCCTTTCGAGGGGATCTTCCTGACCCAGGGATCGAATCTGAGTCTCCTTCATTGCAGGGAGATTCTCTACTGTCTGAGACACCAGGGCAGCCCAGGCCTATCCCAAATTCTCCGGGTTAGTTGGTTAGTTTTCAGCGGAAGCGGCAGTGGCAGCACTGTCTTCCTATCGGGACTTCCTGATGTGAGACAGTTCATAATGGTGGTTATTATGGTGCCTGGCAGAGCTGGGTGGTTTCATGCAATGGTTCCCTAGCCAAATGTAGCTGTTTTAAATCTTGAAAACATAGAAATAATGGTTAACCAGTGTTGGGAGATATAAGGAGGAAATGTGGAAGGGATTAAAAGTGTCAAATTTTGTTATCTTTCATGTAAAGGGGTAAATAGATATTGTTCAACATTGTATGGTATGGTTAAAAATTGATTTCCCCCCATAATTCTATATATTTTTTAAGCCTTGGAGTAGTAGTTCTCACCTAGAAGTGATTTTGACCCACCTTCCCCAGGGCATTTGGCTCTGTCTGGAGACAGTTTTGGTTGTCTCACTGCAGGGAGGAGGGTGTTTCTACTGGTGTCTTGTGAGTACAGGCCAGGGATGCACCTAAAAATCCTATGAAGGGAGTAGCAGCCCACCAAAGCGATATGGAAATTACTTGAAGCTGAAAACATCTGAGCAGCTGCAAGAAGAAACATTACCTAAACTTAGGCAGAGCTTCCTGAAAATACTGCCATCAGCTGCCATCAGTCCTTTTCTGAGGGAGTTTCCTACTGAGGGGAGGTGACAGGGGAAGACTGACTCTTAGCACCAGCTGCCCATTAGCCTCAAAAAGCCCAGTAGGCACTTTCATACTTTCCCATTAATACCCAACCTCCTCTCCCTTTTTAATTTTTTATTTTTAATTTTTTAAAAATATAAATTTATTTATTTTAATTGGAGGCTAATTACTTTACAGCATTGTATTGGTTTTGCCACACATCAACATGAATCCGCCACAGGTGTACACGTGTTCCCCATCCTGAACCCCCTCCCACCTCCCTCCCCATCCCATCCCTCTGGGTCATCTCAGTGCAGGATACAGGATACAGTACGAGGATCCTGTATCATGCATCAAACCTGGACTGGCGGCTCATTTCACATATAATATACATGTTTCAATGCCATTCTCCCAAATCATCCCACCCTCGCCCTCTCCCACAGAGTCCAAAAGACTGTTCTATACATCTGTGTCTCTTTTGCTGTCTCACATACAGGGTTATCATTACTGTCTTTCTAAATTCCATATATATGTGTTAGTATACTGTATTGGTGTGTTTCTTTCTGGCTTACTTCACTCTGTATAATAGGCTCCAATTTCATCCACCTCATTAGAACTGATTCAAATGTATTCTTTTTAATGGCTGAGTAATACTCCATTGTGTATATATATATATACATATATATATATATATGTATATTCATCTGCTGATGGACATCTAGGTTGCTTCCATGTCCTGGCTATTATAAACAGTGCTGCGATGAACATTGGGGTACATGTGTCTCTTTCGATTCTGGTTTCCTTGGTGTGTATGCCCAGCAGTGGGATTGCTGGGTCGTACAGCAGTTCTATTTGCAGTTTTGTAAGGAATCTCCACACTGTTCTCCATAGTGGCTGTACTAGTTTGCATTCCCACCAACAGTGTGAGAGGGTTCCCTTTTCTCCACACCCTCTCCTTTATCTCTGGCTCTTCAGTGCATTCATTCCTGAGTGCTCCCAAGTGCATGTATGAATAAACCCCAACTTTTTTCTAATTAATATGTCTGTTGTCAGTTTATTTGCAGGACCCCTAACATTTGGACCTAAGTGGATAAAATTTTCAATACCTGCTATCCTCAAACCCCCATAACAAACAGACGTATTTTAAATATTAAAATAATTTTAGAGGGGAGAAAAGTTTTTCTGAACTTTAGTAATTTAGTCAAAATAACTGCAGGATTTTTTCTTTTTTTGTAAAAGTGAAATAAAACCCAGCATAAAAATATATAGCCCTTATACCATGATCTTGATTTTGTAGAATTATGCCCATTTTTTCTATCTATACACATGTATATACAGAGATGTTTCAAAAGGTGTTAGAGGGAAAAATGATGGATAGGTAGTAGAATTTGGAGTGATTTTTCCTTTCTCTTTGCCTCCCCCCACCTTGATCACTTAAAGCTTATTTTTCAATACTGATGAATATAATGGTTAGAAACACAGTGGATTTTCTATTCTTTCTTACAGGAAAAGCAACGTCAACTATTAAAAAAAAAAAAAAAAAAACCTTTTCAGTGGATCTCTTTGTGGGTCAGGAGAAAAATCCAGCTTATCTCCTCTGTTCCTTGTTCACACTAAAACAGAACGACACAGATATCAGTTACCAGGCCAACACTACCTGTGTCTTTATGGTTGAAGAAGATCTTGCAGGCTGCTTGAAATGTGCTGAACAGGTCAGATAAGTCTTACTTTAACCTCATTACTCTTGCTCTCCTCCATCTTTGAGAGCAAAAATATGTATGTGTTCATTAATAAAGCTCCTCTTCCACCATTTCCTGCTCTTCAGGTGCGGCTCTGCTTGTGCCCAGGGCACTGCCTCATGTCCGCTTCATTTTACTGGCTCTGATCCGTCCTTTGCACATGCAGTGGAGACACACACTGGGATGTGCAGAGGGTGGAGAGGCCTCTTGCACAGTTGCTGCCCTCTTTCATGAAGGAACAAAGTTGTTTCATCTCTTACTTGCACAAAAGTTGCAAAAATTATTTTATTTCTTAAAAATCTCCTTGAATAAGTTCTGCCAAGCACCTGAAACAATAGCCCCTTTTCACTTTGAAAAGCGTGAAAAAATAAATCTCCTTTTTTTATGGGCACCAAAGCCAAGCATATGTGCTCTATTTGGAGAATGCCAATGCCTCAAGCTGCAGCATTTCTTTCACCAGCTCTCAGCAAGTGGCCATTTAGGCTTAATTGCTCCTCACAGCATAGTCCAATTAAGAACGGGCATCAGCAGGGTAAGGGCTATTTGTTAATCCATAAAAGGTACGAGAGACAGTACTTGTTTTGCCTGCGGTTTTTATTCACATGTTTGGGTGAAAATCTAAACAGCTGGAACTCTCGGCAAGTGATATGTGTGTATTTAATCTGTTGGCTATGGGCAAGACAAGTGTATGAATGAATATTACACCAAAGCCAAACTTTTTCTCCCATACAAAGGAGAACTTTGTCAAGATATTGTTGAACCTACCGAAGCATGATACTAAAATTGCAGTGGGAAGTGGGAGCCAGGTCAAAGAGGAAAACCTCTGAGGGGTTTCTCTGCAACCTTAAGATGGCTTTAGTTCCCCAGAAGAGCAAGTTCCCTGTTAAAGTGTACAGTTCTATCTGTACAAATTGTGGGCTTTTATTGTTGTTTTTGATTTTTTTTTTTGAGTTTTTATTTTTTGAGACGTTGACTTCTGTACATCATTGTGATGTGGTACAAGGAGAATTGCCATTCTACATTGGGGGGGGGGGCAGGATAAACTAACAAGAAATGGGAGGTGTGGGAGTGACAGAGTGCCTCTTGTGATGAAAATAGGCAAGCATAGCTATGAAATATTCTCAGCTAGCTCAAAGGTTTCCACATTTGCTTCTGTAGGAAGAAGAATCTGATAAGCACCAGACAGGCTGGGGGCCGCTTACTGATTTCTTATAAGTCTAGAGGCTTCGATTTTCAGAGAAGGGGAAAGTAGAAAACACACCTGAGCGACCTGCTGAGTCAGGCTGCTCATGAAACCCTGGGATCAGGTGACAAGATATGTTGTCTAGAAAAGTCAGGCTTCAGTAGCAGGGGACTTGGGAAGATAGGGAGAAGGATATTTAATACTGTTGCTTTCCCAGAGCAGAGTGAGATTAGACGTCAAATATCTTCTGTGATTTTTTTTGTTTGTTTGCCTGTGCTGAGTGGCTTGCAGGATCTTAGTTCTCCAATCAGGGGTTGAGCCTGGGCCCCAACAGTGAAAGCCCTGAGTCCTAACCGCTGGACCATCAGAGAATTTCCTCCTCCATGATTTATATGTTGGTTGGGCTTTGAAGACAGGCAGAGCCATCTGTCCATTTTCTTGTTTCTTCTTCCCAAGTTTCTAACTTTCTAATCCCCAGACATATGGGGATTCTGCTCCATCTAAAACGTCTCTGGCCTTGACCTTCCCTCTACCAGCATAGAGAGGGAAGGAAGACCTGAGCAATCATTCAAGAACCTGGTCTGCTTAGTGGTCAACCTGACATAGCCAGGGCTGGAGACTCTTTTGTTCTTCAGCTAAATGAAAGCCTATTCCCCGCCTCCCCTACTTTGGCTTTGTGTGTGTGTATTTTAATCACATTGTCAATTGTTAATGTCCTCTGATGAGTGAAACTTTCACTGATTTTTGGGCTGTGTGCATGTATGTATGTGCTCAGCGGTGTCCAACTCTCTGCAACCCCAACGACTGTAGCCTGCCAGGCTCCTCTGTCGATGGGATTTTTCAGGCAAGAATATACTGGAGTGGGTTGTTTCCTATTCCAGGGGATCTTCCCGACCTAGGGATCAAACCCGAGTCTCCTGCATTGGAAGGCAGGTGGATTCTTTACCACTGTGCCACCTGGGGAGCCTGTTAGGGCAGTACTTACTGTCACATTAATGATTCTCCTCTGGAAAATGCCCACACTCACCTGCCTCTCAGCCTGAATCCTGGTGGGATGCTGGTTGCAGGTAATGATATTTACCCGGCTCATTGAAATGTCACACTTAGGACTGAACCCTGTAAATTATTATTGTGCTCGTGTTATATTGTAAAGATAAAGGTCAGATCAGAGCTCAGATTTATTCACACCCATGATGCATTTCTGAGTGTTAGGAGAAAAATAAACTGTTGGATCTTTCTGTTAAAAGTACATACAAGTGAAAGTGAGCTTTTTTTTTCCCCCCCAAAGGAAAAGATATAACCACAGAACCAGAAGGTTTTTGGAATAAATACAAGAGAAGGAGAATTTGGCTCATCTAAGCTCTATAAATACTACCTCCAATTTTCTGCACATTTTCTGACAGTCCTTTGAAAATAACTGGACAAGGTCAGGGACAAGTTCAGGAAGACTAAGGGAAATACTGAGAACCGACCCTCACTAGTGCCTGAGTAGGCTGCCTCCTCCCTTGCAGGACTGAGATGGCCCTCTGGATTTTTAGGGAAAGGTGTTTGGTGGCCAGAAAGCCCATCATTAGAGCTGGGCAAATTTGTTCCCAGTTAGTCACAAATCCCTTGGCTGGCTGTTTACCTTGAACAGGACTGCTAACCTGAGAGCCCTAAAGCCGGGGCAGCTGGCGGTAAGGAGGGAGTGGAGAAGCACGGGAGGAGGCCCTTCAGTGTGGACTGAGAGTCAGCGCCGAGCAGTGGGGAGCGCCCCTTGCTCTGTCTTTGCCACTTTAGCTCTTTCAGTAAGTTATGGTCTGAGTGTTAGCCACCAAGGCAACAGTTCTTGGCACTTAATAGAAAGCCCCAGAGCAGCTGCATCAAGTGACTTGTCTTCCATAAAATTTGACTTTTGCGCTTTGAAAGCTACTGGGCTCCCTGACCATTCACCCTGTCCACCCTCATTTTTCTTACTAACTTGTGCTTTTAAGGGTTAGCTCTAATTGGAGAGTAATATCTGAAGGGGTTTAATCTTCCAAACTATTTAAACAAGAGTGAGTGGATAATCTTTTACTTGCCTCTTTCATTTCTGTGATTCCTCCTCCTCCTCTTTCTTATATTACTCAGCTGAATATTAGTGCCTTTATTTTTATATTCTCCATCTTTGTATGTTCTCTTAAAGATTTTTAATCTCTATTAATTCATTCCTAATAAATACCACTGTAAACTCTAAGCGCTTACTATGTAGTTGGCACCATACTGGATAGAAGAAGGAGTAATTTGTGTTTGATATTATTTGAGGCCTTTGCTAATCTTTGTTGTTTTAGTATAAAGAATAAAAAATATAATCATGTTTTAAAGACTTTTAAAAACACAATATCTAGGGAAAGATAAATACATGTTGAGGTCTACCCTATACTGTTATACCCAGGAGAAAATGTTACCTTTTTAACTTTCAGATTTAATTTTAGTATTTCTTGATCATCCTTCCCAACATTTATTTACCACTCCTCTCCCCCCAAAAGAGAGAAAAGTGTCTGTCTTTAAGACCCCGTCATTACTTTTTCTTTGGTCCTACTTAAAAAAAAGCAAACCCAAAACATTACTTTGAAAACAATAATTGCTTCTGCTAACATATTCCTGTTTTCTTTTTATTTTTTGCCTGAAAAAAAAGTTTTTTCTTTTGTATTTTTTCCCCTTGTTTGTTTTTTTCAATTTATTGATTTATTTTAATTAGAAGATAATTACTTTACATGAATCAGCCACACGTGCACATGTCCCCCCGCCATCCTGAACTCCCCACCTATCTCCCTCCCCACCCCATCCCTCTGGGTTGTCCCAGATCACCAGCTTTGCCCTGCTTCATGCATCGAACTTGCAGTGGCCATCTGTTTTACATATGGTAATATACATGTTTCAGTGTTATTCTCTCAAATCATCCCACCCTTGCCTTCTCCCATATAGTCCAAAGTCTGTTCTTTACATCTGTGTTTCCTTTGCTGCCTTGCATATAAGGTCATCATTACTGTCTTTCTAAATTCCATAGTGAAGTGAAGTCATTCAGTCGTGTCTGACTCTTTGTGACCCCATGGACTGTATCTTATAAGGCTCCTCTGTCCATGGACTTTTCCAGGCAAGAGTACTGGAGTGGGTTGCCATTTCCTTCTCCAGGAAATTCCATATATATGCATTAATATACAGTATTTGTCTTTCTCTTTCTGACTTACTTCACTCTGTATAATAGGCTCCAGGTTCATCCACCTCATTAGAACTGACTCAAACGCATTCCTTTTTATAGCTGAGTAGCATTCCATTGTGTGTATGCACCACAACTTCCTGATGCATTCATCTGAGATGGACATCTAGGTTGCTTCCGTGTCCTGGCTATTGTAAATAGTCCTGCAATGAGCACTGGGGCGCATGGTCTGAGATGGACATCTAGGTTGCTTCCGTGTCCTGGCTATTGTAAATAGTGCTGCAATGAACACTGGGGTACATGTGTCTCTTTCAGTTCTGGTTTCCTCAGGATGTGTGCCCAGCAGTGGGATTGCTGGGTTGTATGGTGGTTCTAATCCAAGCTTTTTAAGGAATCTCCATACTGTTCTCCATTTCTCTTCATGGAACATAGTTTGCCTTTAAGGGAAACAGTTGTCACAGAAAGTGCAGACAGTTTGCCACCTGAAGAAGGTAAAGGAAGAGAGCTAGGCTGACTTTCTTTTCTGTCCCAGCTTTGCTGTTCCTTCCTCACTTTTGTCTACCTCCCTCAGAGGGAACGTTTTTGACCCATCGAAAAGGCATATACAGTTCTTTTTAAGGAACGCGAGCAGTGAGTTGCAGCCATAGCAGTGTTATGATTTCTTTACCCTGGATGCTTAGTTTCAAACTGAAGGCTGAAGAAAACCGTTGAATGTAAGTCATTTCCAAAACATCTTTCATTCATTTCCTTCAGTTGACATTTATTGTGTACTAACTTTTCCAGGCACCATTCTAGGCACTTCAGAGATATGACTAAACAAAACAAACCCAGGTCTTTGCCCTTGTGAGTCTTAGTTTCTAGTAGGGGGAGACAAACATTATATAATACATCTAATAAATGGCTTGATTATCCAGCTGAGGGGGAGGAAATCATTTATTTCTCTTCTGTCCGTCCTAGGTTCATTGGATAGGGCCATGTAAATAAGACTTCCGAAAGACAGATTGACGAGAAAAAACAAATAGATGGGTTTTTTTTTTGCATGTGCGTCACATACGTGTGAGAATTCAGTGATGAGTAACTCACAGGAGCATTTGGATCTGGGCTTGTATAGCATGTTAACAGAAGAATAATATGTGTTTGGAGAAGTGATGAGACAAAGAAAAGGACTTTGAGCTTTTTGAGCAGCAGATTGTGGGAGGGTAAATATATGGGGAACCAATGGAAAATAAGGGCTAGTTAGTAAGATTTGTTCCATAGGTTTCACTGGTGCCATCTCCCAGCAGATCCTGGTCTCTTTTGATTAACCACTGTCCTTCCTGGTAGAAAGCAGAGAAGGGACACCTTTACAAATTTATGTCTTATTTTTGGGCAGATAGGGGGAGGCTAAAGAGCTTTTCTTACACTTGCTATTGCTTCTTTTTAATTGTCTTCATCTAAAAATAATGCATATGCCAAAGTGGTGTACTTGGTGTGGCGTATTATGGTACCCTTCATGTTATTAGAAGATGGTAAGTGCCATGAAAATAAAATGCAGAGGAAAATAAAATGCAGAGCAAAATAAGGGGATCAGAGGTATAAGGGTGTTGCAGTTTTCAAAAATGTGTTGCAGAGTTGGCCTCAGTGAGATGACACTGGACAAAGATTCCCTTCTCTTCTAGATCCCACAAGTGCTAACAAAAATATTAGGAAGGCTGAACACAATCAGCTTTGCTATGGATTATCCTCACATAATGTTGGGAGGAGCTACTCTTTTATATGCTGAGCTACTAAGAGTGGAAACGGCTGCAGTCTCTATCTGTTTCCTCCTGGTGTAGGGAAAGCATCAGTGCAGAGAACAGTTACACAGGTGAAGACAGATTAGGAATTTTAAAACATACCATGAGTGACGTGTTCTCTATTTCTTAGTGTAACCTAGGTATAACTCTTTTCAGTTGAAGCCTCATTTCTGGGCCACTAGGTGGTATCCATATAAAACTATAGTTTTAATTAAAAAATGCCTGTGTAAAAAAATTATGGTGCAGAATTTCTGTAAAGAATTTTTGCTCAATCCACTTGAGGTTTGTGAGTGTTTGAGTTGGTACATGTGTCCATTTGTGTGTATGTGAATAGAACTGGTCTTGTTAGTAAAAGATGCTGACTGTACAATGTGCTACACAGCTTTCATTTTTATAGATAATAATTTTTAATCATTGCCTTACTCAGTTATGTTAATAATTAGAGTTGGTAATTTTGCTAACTTGTAGAGCAGTGATTCTACAACATGTATCTTTTTGTGACATCTAGAGTAAGGTTCTTAAAATTGTTTGGTTGTTCATAGCATTTTTAATGGAGACTGACTGTTTAATTCCCTTCTTTGAGGGAACTCGGAGTCTTATAAGTAATACGTCAGAAATGATTATGGAAAAGCAAACCATGAGTGTGTCCCTAAGGAATAAATATATCTTTGGGAAATGAAAAGAATCTCCTGAATTTCTATCCTGTCACATGCTAAATTGAGAGCCATTTAGATGAGATCGCACCCTATGCAGTACCCAAGTTGGACGTTTTAAAACAGATTATTCCCCTGTTTTTCTGAATGTGTGGGCAAGAGTACCTACTGTTTGCTAATATCTTTTTGTGTGGTTTGGCCGGGGATGGGGTGGGATCTCTGTAGAATTTGGAATCAGCTGATGGTAACTTTTTGAAAATAACAATACATCTTTCAGGGATCAGGCTGTGCTTTGTTCAGGAGGGGAATAGGGAGCCACACTTCTGCTGATAGAAAGCCAAGTATGGGGTGGTAGATGAGGAAGGGTGAACTGGATTGGTGCTAGACTTCAAGTTTTCCGAGCATTAAATATGAAAGAGAAGTGGTCAGAAGCTGCAAAGAGAAAAGCAGGAGTTGTGTGGGTCCAGTTCCTCCCTGAACACACCTTTGGCTGTCAGGCACAAACATGGCCTTTCCTGTGTGTTCATCTGCACAGTCTGGGTTAGCAACCTCTTTGCCCTGCCTTGGACCCTGAACTCTGATATGGAATTCCAGCTCCCTCCCTATTCCCTACTCACTGTGGGGCTCTGGTCCAGACCCTTCACTCACGAGGTCTCTTTCCATCTGAAAAGTGAAGATAATACCATTTATCTCCAACAAGAAATGTGTGAGAAGTCTCTGCTTTTCAGGGGAAAGAGATGAACTAATTCTCTAATTCTAGAAAATTAGGAATAATAAGGAAAAATAAGGAATCTTTATAGGCTTAGCATAGTTTACAAAGAAAAGTTAAAAAATAATATGTGTTGAATCACAAATACAATAAAAGTTCTATATTTTTGCTGCCTCAGTTACTTCTTCAGGTACTCTGAAGAAAACATTTGATTAAGATCATTAAAGGGCCAGAAACTGTAACATTTCTCTCTTTTTCTGCTGTGTATGTTACCTTGAATGATAAAATTTTATAGAAAGTTCTGGATTCTATCATTATTTTTGGCTGGAATGAAAATTGATGTTAAGTTTTTATTCTGCCTTTCTAAATTTAACAGTCTGTGTCATTCATAGCCAGGCATGTAATAAAGGACTTAGTGATGATGAAAACAGCAAATTTATTACTTATGTATTTTCTTACTCACAGTATTATTTTCCTTGAATCCTTAATTTTAGAGTTTTTGTTTTTGGCTATGTGCCTGTGGGATCTCAGCTCCTGTGTGTGCATGCGTGCTCTGTTGGGTCTGACTTTTTTGCAATCCCATGGACTGCAGTCTCAGGCTCCTCTGTCCATAGAATTATCCAGGCAAGAATCCTGGAGGGGGTTGCCATTTCCTTCTCCAGGGCATCTTCTTGACCCAGAGATCCAACCTGTGTTTCTTGCTTGGCAAATGGATTCTTTACCAATGAACCACTTTAGTTTCATGACTGGGGATCAAACCCATACCCACTATATTGAGAGTGTAGAGTCTTGACCACTAGACTACAAGGGAAGTCCCAGATTCATATATATATATATACATACATATATATTTAAAGCAGATGAGTATTTATTTATTTGGCTGCAGCATGCAGAATCCTAGTTCTCTAACTAGGGATCGAACCACTGTCCTTTGCACTAGGAATGTACAGTCTTAACCACTGGACTGCCAAGGAAGTGATGTCACTCAGTCAGTCGTGTCCAACTCTTTGCGACCCCATGGGCTGTAGCACACCAGGCTTCTCCATCCATGGGATTTTCCAGACAAGAGTACTGGAGCAGGTTGCCATTTCCTTCTCCAGGGGATCTTCCTGACCCAGGGATTGAACCTGGGTCTCCTGCATTGCAGGCAGATGTTTCACCCTCTGAGCCACCAGGGAAGCCTGAACTGCCAGGGAAGTCCCTCCTTAATTTTAGAGAGATTTTGATGCTTATTAGCATTCTTATTCTACCAGAGAGAATTTAGAGATAATAGGAGAAAAGGAAGCAAAGACTCTGCCATATTATTACCTGTTAGAAGATGAAGGATGGGGCTACGTAAGGGAAGAGTGGAGATGGCATTGAACGAAAGGAGGCAGGTAGATTTTCTCTAAAGCAGGTCTCCTTCCAGATGATTGAGAATTGCTCACCATTGGGGTCTCTGTGCTTCTGTGTTCTCATGGTGAGCAGGTGAGGACTAAGTGAATCTGTCTCGACAGTTGTGTGGCAGCCGACTTCCCAGGTGGCACTGACTCCACCTCCTGGCATTCACACTCTGTATAATCTCCCCCGGAATGACTCGCTTTAAACCCATAACACGGTGCAAAAGCGATGAATGTCACTTTCATGATTAGGTTTCAAAGACTGACTTACAGACAGGCAGTCTCTCCTTTGCCCTCTCACTTACATGCTGTGATGGAGCACACTGGCCATCTAAGGCTGGAGAGGTTTAACATGGCAAGGAACTACACGTGGTCTCTAGCCAACAACCAGAGAGGAGCCAAGGCCCTCAGTCCAACAGCCTGTGAGGAACCATGTGAACTTGTTTAAGTCGAGTCTTGAGATTAACTCCATCCCAGCCGTGACCTTGACTGCAGCCTACAAGAAAACCTGAAGCAGAGGACCCAGCTAAGCCTAGATTCCTCACCCACAGAATCTGTGAGGTAGTAAATGTGTATTGTTTTAAGCTGCTAAAGTTTGAGGTGATTTATTATGCAGTAACAGATCAATAATAGATAACTATTATGCTCTGTTACTTGTACTTTGAAATGATTCTGGTCACTTTGGCAAAAAAGGAAATGACCTGATAGACTCATACTACAGTGTTCGGGAACTCAGTGTGTAATCCTGTTGGAATCAGTGTCCTCAGAGAGGAGGTGAGGCCATCACAATAGACTACCTGGGTGATGGCAGAATTTTAGGATTGGGGGCAGTGAAAGGGAAAGTATTCTTTACAGAATGGGGAAGATTCCTGGAAATAGGTTCTGCCTCTTGAGGGGAGGTGCTTACAGAGATGGGATGGCTTATTGATGGCAGACATGGAGGCTATGTACCACCTGGTCCATCCTGAAGAGTCCCACGTATAGGAACCTTTTGAGGGGTATCAATGAAATGTCTGGAGCCCAGGCGTGTTCTGCAGGGGAATCTCTTGCAGAATCTCCTTCCCAAGCCGAGTTCCAGGGATGCTGCTGTGTATTCTCTCAGTGCTTTTACACTTTGGCAACTTCTCAGGCTCTGCAGCCCCAGTGGTTTCAGCTGGAGATGCTGAGTATAGTGGAGGGGTTACTGTGAGGTCTACCCCAGACATTGGAGTAATTTTCTGAGGGTTTTTCTGCCTCCCATCTTTGAGGAGGGTAATCGCGCGGTTCTCTCTCCTCCCACACTGGGGATAAGCCCAGTTGTGATGGACTGCCACCATCTGGAGACAAACTGGCTAAGGGTTGGAGGAAACGTGTGACACCGTGTAACTCTCTATTTATTCCCTGTCCCCCTCTCCTATCTACTCTGAGTCCCATACCATACTTAAGAAGAATCATAAAATGTGAGAGCTGGAATTCTCCCAAGTCTAGTTCCGTGGTTTCCAACTTTGCTTCACAAGACTGAGATTTTATTGTCCTTCTTCTGCAGTGTAACAGCAACAACAGGGAGGGTGAAGGAAGGGGACAAGTGGGCTTCTGGTGGCTCTCTTTATTCTCCTCCAGCTTCTATGTATTTCATGTGTTGGGCTTCCATGTAGACTTGGTCTCATCGAGAGTTCCACTGTTAGAACTAGCGGAAATCTTTGAGCACGAGGCCTCGCAAGGTTAAGTAACCTGCTCAGACAGAGCTGGATGGGGAAGCAGCATAGCCTGGGCATTGTCTGGGGCAGCAGTCTGTAGAGAATGCTGAATACATCCCTGGAAGTGTGCAGAGATGCAGTGAATTGCTTTCACCAGACCTCTGCGTGGTGTGTGAAGGAATATGATGATGAACTTCATGAGTGTGGGTGTGACAACCTCAAGGGGTACTTGTGAGGCCAAATAAGGTCACAAAGCTACTTGTAGGAGGACGGAACCAAGGAACTGCACATTTTTGTTTTGACCACTAGAATATATGCATTTCTCTTTTTCCTCTTCCTACACCTAGTACTCAGCCTTCACCCTAAATTTTGGACAGGTATTTACAGGGGCATCCATTTTTGTGCTTGCGTGCAGGACTCCCATGGGTCTGTCTGGCTTGGTGCCCACGGGAACGTGGCCAGCTAGTGACTGAGCCAGAGTGAGGAAATGAGTATCTAGACCCCTACCCCAGCATCCTTCTCTCACTGTGAAACCCCTTCTCCTTCATAAAGAAGCCAGCATGATGATGCTTATCAATATACAAAGGACATTCAAGGAACTTGTTTCCCACTGCTTAGGTTTTTATTCAAATAAATCAAGAATACAGTTTCTCTCTTTTCCAGCTGTTATGAGGCTTGCTGATTTAGTGTGCATGACCCTTGGGATAAAGGCATAATGTAAAACAAAATTGTATTAATAAGATATTGCTAATATTAATCAATATGAAATGTAATAGTGTTCAGGGGTGAGGAAGTCAGGAAAGAACGCTGTAAGATCCTCTGGAGTCTGCAAGACCAGACCCATCCCAATGCTTCTTGGTAAATACTCAGCCGGGAAACGGTCCCCCAAAGTGCAGTAAAACATGCAACTCTGATGTTTGTGTTAGATGGAAATTATGGCTTGGAAAACTCCAGCAATCTCTTCAATCATGAAAACAGTGAGAGATGTTAAATTTCATGTAATTATCTAGTCAGAATGGAAGCGATATCACATTCTCTGCTTTATGTGAGAAAGAACTGCTTAAAAAGGTCAGGGTCTTTATATTCCTAGCGTATAGGCTATATTCTAATTGAACTTCATAATGTGTCTGACAGGTAGGAAATAGCTCATTTTGACCTTCGATATCCAGTCTTTGGTTCACATAACCTAATAATGTGAGAGTATTACTTTTGTATTTTATACATGTCTGTTATTGAAGACCCTAGTTCTAAGGATACCAATCAACATTCTGATTTTTATACTTTTCCATTTGGCTATAAGAAGCTTGTACTTGTGGATATGCCCTCATTAAACTGAGAGAACACAGTCATATTGTTTTCCTTTCACAAAGTGAGCTGCTGAATTAACAAGGCTGGAGCAACTACTCTGAATTCAGAGAAGCCATGGGTAGAATTGGGAGTCAAGCCAGTCCCCCTGACTTGCTGGACTTTCCAGTCTTGCAAAAATGTGTGGAAATTTTCAACATTTAATTCTGACCCTATAGAGCCCCAGAACCACATACCTTGTCTATATCTAAATTGTTTTTTTTTTTTTGGTCTCTTAGGTATGATTCATTGGAGAAGGCCAGTGCCAGCCTGCATCATGGTGATAAATATGATTTTGGGGGGGGGAGCCAGTAAGAAAACTGGCATTGAAACTGAAACCAAAGCCAAACTACACCAAACAATCTACCACACAGCTGTGTCAGCCTTAGATTCACAAATACAGCTCTAAAGACCTGAAGAAAGAGCACTACCTGTGAGAACATCCAGGCCCCACCTTATAAGCATGCACACTTAAGAAAAAGCAAAATATCCCGTCTTATTCTGAAGAATCGTTAAGCATCTCAAGGAAAGAGGGTTTAGCCATGCTCTCTGTTGATCTTGCTCGTCTTTGATTTTCACCTCTCCCGCGGTCACAAGCTTTTTGTCTCCTTTACAGGCTTTTTCTCCTCCACTATTCCTTTATGTGCTGTTAGACCTTGGGGTTATATCCTAGACTCTTTTCTCATTGCCACTCATGCTCTTTCCTGGAGTGATTTTGTCCAGGTCCTTGCTTCAGTTACCGCAAAGAGGTTGGCAGTACCAAAATCTGTGTCATCACACTTTACCTTCAAGTCTCCATATAACTGTCCTTGGATCCCTAAGATTTTACATATCTCAAGCTGAGCACATTATATTCTTCATTCCTCACCTCCTTGCCTACCTTCCACTGCTACTCTAGACTTTCACTTGTAAAGCATTACCTGGTTTAATCAGTCAAAAACTGAGGCCAACCATAACTCTTTCTGCTTCATCACTTGCCACATCTAATCCACTGCAAAGTTCTTCCAACTTTCCCTCTTACACAGCTCTCTCATCTACCCTCCTTGATTCATTTTTACTGCAACTCATCTTGTACTTTTCTTGCTCCAGTCATCCCCATACATGAGGCACATCCCCTACCTCTCAACCAAAGGTACCAAAACACCTGCTGGAAGGTGGTGAACACCCAGGAGCTAAGAGTGTTGGTCTTGATTCTGTCACTTACTGGCCATATGAACTTAGGCAGGGCACAAGACCTCCCAAGGACCCACCTGCCCCGCATTATTACACTGGGGATCAGTAACACTTTGCTTTCTGAAATTTGGGCATTCAGCCAGGTGATCTATAGAAGACCCTCCCAGTTGTAAGATCTGCAGTTCTATGCAAGACCTCAGGTGTTCTGACACATGGAAATAACAACCAGATAAACACTGATTAATTCAAACAGTACCACTCGAAATCCAGTGATAGTGGCATGTTGGTGTTGATATTTTTAAATACCTTTTGGTCATCAAGTACCTTTTAAATATTCTATGTTTTAGAGTTTCCCATCTTGTGATTCCTAAAATTCAAAATAGGTCAAACTCAGTTTCTCAGCCTTGGTTAGAGATAGGACACACTCATGTTAACTCAGCCCTGGCAAGAAACACAACTTTTCTGAGATTTAAGTAAATAAAAAGGTAATAAGAAGAAAAGAGGCCTTTCTGGCCAGGAAGGCAGAGAGACTTCTATTAGAGGTGGCATTGGCAATAGCAAATGTTAGCAACATTGCACCTCTGCTCAGCCATGCCTTCAGAGAGCCTGTGCTTGTGTTTGCAACAATGGAGGGCAATACCTGTTAGAATAGGCTGATGGTTTAATATGGGCATTGTTTATGACTTCATAACCTTTAACGTGATTCTCTGACCTTCCTGGAGGTTATATGGTCTACCTAATATTCTTTGATAAATTTTCATCTTTGTTTAAACAATCTATAGGGCCTCTGTTGTTTGTACCCAGGAATGATACCTTCTATAAGATGCAGTCAGAACATTATTTTCTCTGGAAAGTCCTTAGCCCCTGATTGCATTGAATCTCCTCATTGTGTGTTCTTAGGATAGATGGTGCTTTTCTTCAACATGCATTATATTTATAGAGGCATTTAAATCACCTGATTGCCTCCCCTGCTCCACTGTAAACTCTGTGAGAGTTGAGGTATGTCTGCCTTGTTCCTCTTTTTCTTTAACACATAGCATATTGTATAACATATAGTAATCACTCAGTAGGTGTTAACTTGAATCAAATTACTGACATCTAAGTGACTTATGCTGTAGTTGACATGCAGTTTTCTTCGTCAGAGGTGAAAAATAGCTGGTCATCATCCTTAGTTTTTTGCTGAAGAGTAATTTTAAAATGTAACTTGGACCAGTGTTGAGGTTACTAGAACTTTAGAATGTTAGGCCTGATTCATTATTAAGCCTCCTTGAGTTCTTGAAGTTGCTCACTTCTTTTAACTTTCTACTTTTAAAGATAAAGATGGGACTTAAAAAAGGTAAATCTGTTGATATTAGTCACACACTTTTCACCCATCACCCTCTAAAGGCCCCATTAAAATAGCAATAAAAAGCGTATGAACTCACGAGGACGAAGAGAAAGAGAGCATGAGCCCCAGCATAGGGAGGAGGGTGCCAGCTGTGGCAGGCAGGGGAGGCAGTGCACAGGAGTTTATGAAGGTTGAGGCCAGAGAGAGCCGTTCCCTCTCCCCATGTCATGGTGCAGCAGAAAGGTGGGGGTAACATGTAGGCAGTGGATGTGCTGGTAAATATTTTACAGCCAGTTCTCCGAAAGGGAAAGAAAGCAAGAAGGAAAAAAGGAAGAAGGGGGGAAAGAAAGCAAGCCCTGATGTGTAGAATTTACTGACTTTTATGCTGGAAGTACACCAGCATGGTCAGTTTCAAGCTCCCTATGTGGCGTCATTGAATCTGGACTAGATTGAGAAGAAAAGTATATTATTGGTTCTTTGGGCTGACAGGAGACAGCTCTGGCACATCATTGGCTACAAGGCCAAAAATAGTGAGACTGACCCAATTTTAGTGTATAGAGAGGTCAGTCTACCCCCAAACCTTCCCCCCAGTTCATACCTACACTCAAATTCATACAAACCTACCCCCCCAATTCATAATTAACAACCCTACCCCCAGTTCATACGAAGAATGCCAGAGCTATGTGTCTGCGATCTCCCCATCACCACACACACACAAGACTTGGAAAACAAACTTGGCTCAGGAATGGAGCTTCACGTCTCTAAGAATGAATGCGTGCCAGAAAGGAATTATCTAGGAATATTTATAAAGATTGTTTATTTATTTATGTGTGCTTATATAAAATTTTAAACTGTTTTAGAAGACTATTGACTATTTAAAGCAAAATAGCTAAAATGTTTTGTGAAGGTTTAAAATAAAATATAAGAACAATAGTAGCACAGGGGAGAAATAAACCCATGACTTTGTTAAGGTTCCTACACTATTGCTTCCTCATGAAGCAATATGTTACTGTTTAAAGGTAGTCTTAGATAACTTAAAGGTACATATTGCAATTTCCAGATCAATCGCTATAGAAATAAAGTCAGCAAGAGGTATATAAAAGAAGCCAATACTAAAATGTAATCAGTTCACCTAAAAGAAGGCAGTAAAGGAGAAATAGAAGAGCAAAGATCAAATGGGATAAATATAAAACAGATACCAAGATGAAAGACTTTAAATCAGCCAATTCAATAATTAAATTAAATATAAACACGCCAGGTAAACGTTTAAAAATCTAGTGTCTCAGTTGTACTAGTTGCACTGTGAGTGCTCAATAGCTACGCATGGCTTGTGGCTAATACACCAGACAGCAGAGATACAGACGCTTCTCTCATCACAGAAAATCCTGTTGGATAGCACTGTAGTGGACAGTGTTTATTCAATACATGAGTGAAACTGTGTCTGTGCTGATAATTGATTTCTTCTAAATTGGTGGATGACTCTTTGGGAGAATGTGAGGCAGGAGAGATGGTGATGGATGAGAGAACTAAAACTCATCTACTGTAAGAATAATACATACCATATAGCATAAAAGTACTATCCACGTTTTATTTTAGGAATATGGAGGTAACTAGCATGGGGAGAGATTAAAGGGATTTTTCCATGGGGAATAGAATAGGAGGCAAGCTGGAGTAGGATAGAAAATTAGGGTAGAAAATTGAGTGTCTTAAGTCTTTTGAAGGTATTTGATCTTTAAAAATATAGGCATATATTAACTGGATAAAATACTTGTAAAATCCAGACAAAATATATTACATCTATCTTAGTATTTGATCATGACATTCAAGGAGCTGCTGCTAAGTCCCTTCAGTCGTGTCCGACTCTGTGCGACCCCAGAGACTGTAGCCAGGCAAGAACACTGGAGTGGGTTGCCATGTCCTTCTCCAATGCAAGAAGGTGAAAAGTGAAAGGGAAGTCGCTCAGTCACATCCGACCCTCAGCGACCCCACAGACTGCAGCCTTCCAGGCTCCTCCGTCCATGGGATTTTCCAGGCAAGAGTGGTGGAGTGGGGTGCCATTGCCTTCTCCGATTTCAGGAGCTAAAAACTGATAATTTATGGAGCCTCTGTGTTATAATGAAACTTGTTTAATGTACTACAAAATAAAAACAAATGTAAGAAAGAACCTGCCTGCCAATGCAGGAGACTGAAAGACATGGATTTGATTCCTCAGTCAGTTCAGTTCAGTCGCTCAGTCATGTCCGACTCTTTGTGACCCCATGAATTGCAGCACACCAGGCCTCCCTGTCTATCACCATCTCCCGGAGTTCACTCAAATTCAAGTCCATAGAGTCGGTGTTGCCATTCAGCCATCTCATCCTCTGTCATCCCCTTCTCCTCCTGCCCCCAACCCCTCCCAGCATCAGAGTCTTTTCCAATGAGTCAACTCTTGCATGAGGTGGCCAAAGTACTGGAGTTTCAGCTTTAGCATCATTCCTTCCAAAGAACACTCAGGGCTGATCTCCTTCAGAATGGACTGGTTGGATCTCCTTGCAGTCCAAGGGACTCTCAAGAGTCTCCTCCAACACCACAGTTCAAAAGCATCAATTCTTTGGCTCTCAGCTTTCTTCACAGTCCAACTCTTACATCCATACATGACCACTGGAAAAACCATAGCCTTGACTAGACGGACCTTAGTCAGCAAAGTAATGTCTCTGCTTTTGAATATGCTATCTAGGTTGGTCATAACTTTTCTTCCAAGGAGTAAGTGTCTTTTAATTTCGTGGCTGCAGTCACCATCTGCAGTGATTTTGGAGCCCCAGAAAATAAAGTCTGACACTGTTTCCCCATCTATTTCCCATGAAGTGATGGGACCGGATGCCATGATCTTCATTTTCTGAATGTTGAGCTTTAAGCCAACTTTCTCACTCTCCTCTTTCACTTTCATCAAGAGGCTTTTTAGCTCTTCTTCACTTTCTGCCATAAGGGTGGTGTCATCTGCATATCTGAGGTTATTGATATTTCTCCCGGCAATCTTGAGGCCAGCTTGTGCTTCTTCCAGCCCAGTGTTTCTCTAGGTTGGGATAATTCCCTGGAGGAGGACATTGCAACCCACTCCAGTATTCTTGCCTGGAGAATCCCATGGACAGAGGAGCCTGGTAGGCTACAGTCCATAGGGTCAAAAAGAGTGGACTGAAGCAATTTAGCATGCATGGATAGATACAATATATAAATTATAAAGAATCAAGAGACATATTCTAAAGGTGCAAGGGAGAATTTATCCATTAGCAAGGCACATTGAGTCTCCGCAACATGAGAGAAAAGAAAGCAGAAACAGATGCTGTTGGGTCCTGGATTCTAAGGTGGGAAACTGAGCAAATGAGGGAATGCTGGCTTTATTCAGAGCCTGCCTCTTCCTGTTGTGGCCCCTAACGGTACTGCTCATAACAGAAAGATTTGCCCCCCTTGAGAGAATGAAGCCAGGGTCCAGGGAATCTGAACTTCCCTGTGCAGCAAGAGAAATGTGTATTCCCTTTTGGCCATGGGATTTCTGAGAAAACCCTGGCTCAGAGTCAGACTAACTTAGCTGGGACTGCAGCTTTGCCACATTACAGCTGTGTAATCAGAGGCGAGTACGTCTATAGTCATTCTCATCTCTTAGTTCAGGATGCATTTACACATGTTGGAATTTTGGGCAACACAGTCAAAGGGATGAAAGATTCAAAATGAAACTGAATCATTTGGTAACAATTAAAATGTAGTCATTACTACTATATAGATGTTTCCTAAAGTCTATAAAGGTATCCAAAGTTTTATACTTTTAATTTGAAAGATTCCCCTCAGCAGAATGTCAGTCTTTGCGTGTACATGCCCTGATGGTTATAGGTAGACCTCCATCCATGGAGTAAAGCTTTTACTTATTTCAGGACACAATCTTCCCTTTGGTGCTGACTTGTCTTTTCGCTTTCCTTCCTACCTAGTCTAATGTGAGCAGAATTGTTCCCAGTTCTACATCTTGTAACACAACCTACTCAGCAAAATGCTCCATCAGGCAGTTAACTGTCTGAATTGTCTGCTCAGATGGCAAGTCGTAGCAGAAGGCAATTTCTTACCCAGTCAATATTTGGCAGAGCACCAGGGTGATTTAAGATTCACAGACATGACCTACCAGACTGGTTGGGAACCACTGGCTTACCCTCTCTGACAAAGGTCATTTCTGACCCTGGAATGAAGCTTGTATAGAATAGTTCTTCACTGTACCATCCTAGCTCACAGTTCTCTATGGGGGTAATTGTGAAGATTCCTATTTTACCAAAGAGGAAACTGCTCTTTAGAGAGGCTAAACCATTGGTTCCATTTGATAGGAGCAGATTTTTTTCCAACTCCTCTATCCTTCTTGCCTGCCCCTATGTATATACTCATGTGATATACTTCTGTTGGTCATGTCCAAGGCAGTTTGATTTCATAGGAGAAAGAGCTGCCTTATCATTGCAGTTATCTGAAGCTATTTTCCCCAACAGCTGAGTAATGAGAAACAAGTATTATTGAGAAACAGTAAAATGAAAAATATATGGGAGGTTGTGAAAGGTTAGACCAGTTGTCAGTAATCATACTGAGTAAGCAATACAGATGTATGTGGTAAGTTAATGTGTAATCCTAAAAGTTTTTTTTTTCCCCTTGTAATTATCTTTATTGTGACATTTGAAAGCCTTTGCAAATTAGAAGTTGTATTCCCTTTCTTACTTAGTGACGTCACCATCCACTCTGTGATCCAAGTCATGAATCTGGAGTACTCTTTTTTCTTACTCCATAAATACTTCTGTTTCATCACCCTCGTTTGAGCCACCACACAGTCCTATTAACCTGAATTCCAAGATATATCTCTTATCTATTTCCATCCTACTCTAATATCATGAGTGTAGCTTTAGGGCAGACTGCTTGGTTTGAACTCAGTTCTGTCTTTTGGCATCTATGCATCCTTCTCCAGGAGTGTATTAGAGAGTCCTGTTACCTAGTGCATGTCAACTCCTCCAAGATATGTGTCCTCTCCCCTCCACTACAAACAGCTTTTCTTGCTTCAGTTTTCAGGTTTTTTTTTTTTGTAAGAATAGACGCTGTCTTATTGTTTAGCTACCCTATTTACTTCTTCCTCTCTGTTCATGTCTTTTGCCCATTTTCAAATCTTAGACTGTTCTTTCTTATGTTTTATTTAATAATTTCTGTATTTACATGTCAACCTTCTATTTAAGAGCAATTTATTTAATCTTTATCTTCATATTTCAGGTTACCCTTAGAAGCAATAAAATGTGAGTGAAAATAGTGAACCAGCACTACCAAAGCATTAAATATCACCCCAAGATAGTTTCCTTAGAAATTATTTACATAAAGTAAGTAAATTTTGTATTTAGGTTGTTAATGCTGAATCATTATTACTATTACTGTAAATTATTATTTTTAATAACTAAAAATTTTAATTAAAGTATAATTTACTAACAATGTTGTGTTAATTTCTTTTGTGCAACAAAGTGACTCAGTTATACACATACATATGTTCTTTTCTATATTCTTTTCCACTATGGTTTATCCCAGGATATTGAATAGAGTTCCTTGTGCTATACATTAGGACCATGTTCTTTATCCATTCTATAAGCAATGGTTTGCATCGACTCAGCCCAAACTCCCAGTCTGTCTCTCCCCCACAACCCTCCACGTTTGTAACCATGTCTGTTCTCTATGTCTGTGAGTCTGTTTCTGCTTTGTAGATAGGTTCATGCGTGCTGTATTTTAGATTCTACATATAAGTGCTATCATATGGTATTTGTCTATTTCTGACTTATTTCACTTAGTATAATAGTCTCTAGTTGCATCTTTGTTGCTGCAAGTGACACTATTGTGTTCTTTTTAGTGGCTGGATATATGAACCACATCTTCTTTATCCAGCCGTCTGTTGATGGGCGTTCAGATTGTTTCCATTTCTTGGATATTGTAAATAGTTCTGCTATGAGTAGAGTGGTGCAGGTATCTTCTTGACTTACAATTTTGTCTAGGAGTGGGATTACTGGACCATATGGTAATTTTATTTTTAGTTTTCTGAGGAATCTCTGTAATGGTCTCTAGAGTGGGTGTACCAATTTACATTCCCACCAACAGTATAGGAGGTTTCCCTTTTCTTCACACCCTTCAGCGTTTGTCATTTGTAGAATTTTAAATGATGGCCATTTTGAGTGGGCATTCTTGTCTTGTTCCAGATTTTAGTGGGAAGACTTTCAGTTTTTCACAGTTGAGTGTTATACTGACTGTGGGTTTGTCATAAATAGCTTCTACTGTGTTGAGATGTGTTCCCTCTGTACCCTACTTTGGTAGGAATTTTTATCATTGAATTTTACTGAATGCTTTTCCTGCATTTACTGAGAAGATCATGTATGTGGTGGATCACATTGATTGATTTGTGTATTTTGAACCATCCTTGTGAACCTGGGATGAATCCCACTGGGTTGTGGTTTACAATCTTTTCAATGTGTTGTTGGATTTGGCTTGCTAGTATTTTGTTGAGAATTGTTGCATGTATATTCATCAAAGGTATTGGTCTGTTATTTTCTTTTTTGGTGGTATCTTTGTGTTTAGTATCCGGGTGATGGTAACTTCATAGAATGGAAGTGTTTCCTCCTCTTCAGTCTTTCGGAAGAGTTTGAGAAGGACTCGTATTTGTTCTTCTTTGTATGCTTGGAAGAATTCACCCATGAAGCCATTGGTTGTGGACTTTTGTTTGAAGGGAGTTTTTTTTTTTTTTCTTTTAATTACAGATTTCTATCATGTTTAGTAATTAATCTGTTCAAGTTATCTATCTCTTCTTGATTTATGTTTGGAGGGCTTTATGTTTAAAGAGTTGTCTATTACTTTTAAGTTATTGAATTTGTTGACATATAATTGTTCATTGTATTCTCTTCTTTTTTTTCATATTTCTGTAGTGTTGATTGATATTTCTCCTTTTTCATTTCTTATTTTGTTTATTTGGATTCTCTTTCTTTTCTTCTTGGTGAGCCTGACCAGAAGTTTGTCAATTTTGTTTACCCTTTCAAAGAACCAGGTCTTGTTTTATTGATTTTTTTAAATCTCTATTTTATTTATTTTCTTTATGATCTTTACTTTTTTCAAATTTAAGATATTTTATTTCAAAGATAGTGTGCCCACTTACTACATTGAAAGTGATGATTTGTTGATAAGTTTTTAAAAATAATTCTCAAATAGAGATTTATGTTTAGGGTTTAAGTGTTAAGAAATCTACATTTTCTTACTCTCTTCCTCCATATTTTATGTTTTCATATCCTCTTTTACATCTTCTTGTTTATCCTTTTGTTGTTCCGTGTGTGTATCGTCACTTTCACAATTTTTTTTTTCCTTTTTGATCTGTATAGTGGCTTATTGAAGAGATTTACTTTCCAGTTGTGATTTTTCTCTTTCCTGTATCTTCTTGCTTCATTCTGATTAGAGAAGACCTTTCAATATTTCTTTTAGGAAAGTTTAGTATTGCTGTCATCTTTTAGTTTTTGCTTTTCTAAGAAATTCTTTACTTCTCTTTGTATTCTAGATGATAATCTTGCTGGTTGGAGTAGGTTGCAGATTTTTCTCTTTCAAGACTGAATATATTTTGCCATTCTCTTCTTTTTTTATTTTATTTTATTTATTATTTTTTTTAATTTTAAAATCTTTAATTCTTACATGCATTCCCAAACATGACTCCCCCTCCCACCTCCCTCCCCACAACATCTTTCTGGGTCATCCCCATGCACCAGCCCCAAGCATGCTGCACCCTACGTCAGACATGGACTGGCGATTCAATTCTTACATGATAGTCTACATGTTAGAATTCCCATTCTCCCAAATCATCCCACCCTCTCCCTCTCCCTCTGAGTCCAAAAGTCCGTTATACACATCTGTGTCTTTTATCATGTCTTGCATACAGGGTCGTCATTGCCATCTTCCTAAATTCCATATATATGTGTTAGTATACTGTATTGGTGTTTTTCTTTCTGGCTTACTTCACTCTGTATAATTGGCTCCAGTTTCATCCATCTCATCAGAACTGATTCAAATGAATTCTTTTTAACTGAGTAATACTGAGTATTACTGAGTAATACTCCATTGTGTATATGTACCACAGCTTTCTTATCCATTCATCTGCTGATGGACATCTAGGTTGTTTCCATGTCCTGGCTATTATAAACAGTGCTGCGATGAACATTGGGGTACATGTGTCTCTTTCAATTCTGGTTTCCTCGGTGTGTAAGCCCAGCAGTGGGATTGCTGGGTCATAAGGTAGTTCTATTTGCAATTTTTTAAGGAATCTCCACACTGTTCTCCATAGTGGCTGTACTAGTTTGCATTCCCACCAACAGTGTAGGAGGGTTCCCTTTTCTCCACACCCCCTCCAGCATTTATTGCTTGCAGATTTTTGGATCGCAGCCATTCTGACTGGTGTGAAGTGGTACCTCATTGTGGTTTTGATTTGCATTTCTCTAATCATGAGTGATGTTGAGCATCTTTTCATGTGTTTGTTAGCCATCCGTATATCTTCTTTGGAGAAATGTCTATTTAGTTCTTTGGCCTATTTTTTGATTGGGTCGTTTATTTTTCTGGAATTGAGCTGCATAAGTTGCTTGTATATTTTTGAGATTAGTTGTTTGTCAGTTGCTTCATTTGCTATTATTTTCTCCCATTCAGAAGGCTGTCTTTTCACCTTGCTTATATTTTCCTTTGTTGTGCAGAAGCTTTTAATTTTAATTAGATCCCATTTGTTTATTTTTGCTTTTATTTCCAGAATTCTGGGAGGTGGATCATAGAGGATCCTGCTGTGATTTATGTCTGAGAGTGTTTTGCCTATGTTCTCCTCTAGGAGTTTTATAGTTTCTGATCTTACATTTAGATCTTTAATCCATTTTGAGTTTATTTTTGTGTGTGGTGTTAGAAAGTGATCTAGTTTCATTCTTTTACAAGTGGTTGACCAGTTTTCCCAGCACCACTTGTTAAAGAGATTGTCTTTACTCCATTGTATATTCTTGCCTCCTTTGTCAAAGATAAGGTGTCCATATGTGTGTGGATTTATCTCTGGGCTTTCTATTTTGTTCCATTGATCTATGTGTCTGTCTTTGTGCCAGTACCATACTGTCTTGATGACTGTGGCTTTGTAGTAGAGCCTGAAGTCAGGCAAGTTGATTCCTCCAGTTCCATTCTTCTTTCTCAAGATTGCTTTGGCTATTCGAGGTTTTTTGTATTTCCATACAAATCTTGAAATTATTTGTTCTAGTTCTGTGAAAAATGTGGCTGGTAGCTTGACAGGGATTGCATTGAATTTGTAAATTGCTTTGGGTAGTATACTCATTTTCACTATATTGATTCTTCCGATCCATGAACATGGTATATTTCTCCATGTGTTAGTGTCCTCTTTGATTTCTTTCATCAGTGTTTTATAGTTTTCTATATATAGGTCTTTAGTTTCTTTAGGTAGATATATTCCTAAGTATTTTATTCTTTTCGTTGCAATGGTGAATGGAATTGTTTCCTTAATTTCTTTTTCTACTTTCTCATTATTCGTGTATAGGAATGCAAGGGATTTCTGTGTGTTGATTTTATATCCTGCAACTTTACTATATTCATTGATTAGCTCTAGTAATTTTCTGGTGGAGTCTTTAGGGTTTTCCATGTAGAGGATCATGTCATCTGCAAGCAGTGAGAGTTTTACTTCTTTTCCAATTTGGATTCCTTTTATTTCTTTTTCTGTTCTGATTGCTGTGGCCAAAACTTCCAGAACTATGTTGAATAGTAGTGGTGAAAGTGGACACCCTTGTCTTGTTCCTGACTTTAGGGGAAATGCTTTCAATTTTTCACCATTGAGGATAATGTTTGCTGTGGGTTTGTCATAGATAGCTTTTATTATGTTGGGGTATGTTCCTTCTATTCCTGCTTTCTGGAGAGTTTTTATCATAAATGGATGTTGAATTTTGTCAAAGGCCTTCTCTGCATCTATTGAGATAATCATATGGTTTTTATTTTTCAATTTGTTAATGTGAATTACATTGATTGATTTGCGGATATTGAAGAATCCTTGCATCCCTGGGATAAAGCCCACTTGGTCATGGTGTATGATCTTTTTAATGTGTTGTTGGATTCTGATTGCTAGAATTTTGTTGAGGATTTTTGCATCTATGTTCATCAGTGATATTGGCCTGTAGTTTTCTTTTTTTGTGACATCTTTGTCAGGTTTTGGTATTAGGGTGATGGTGGCCTCATAGAATGAGTTTGGAAGTTTACCTTCCTCTGCAATTTTCTGGAAGAGTTTGAGGAGGATAGGTGTTAGCTCTTCTTGAAATTTTTGGTAGAATTCAGCTGTGAAGCCGTCTGGACCTGGGCTTTTGTTTGCTGGAAGATTTCTGATTACCGTTTCAATTTCCGTGCTTGTGATGGGTCTGTTAAGATTTTCTATTTCTTCCTGGTTCAGTTTTGGAAAATTGTACTTTTCTAAGAATTTGTCCATTTCTTCCACATTGTCCATTTTATTGGCATACAACTGCTGATAGTAGTCTCTTATGATCCTTTGTATTTCTGTGTTGTCTGTTGTGATCTCTCCCTTTTCATTTCTAATTTTATTGATTTGATTTTTCTCTCTTTGCTTCTTGATGAGTCTGGCTAATGGTTTGTCAATTTTATTTATCCTTTCAAAGAACCAGCTTTTGGCTTTGTTGATTTTTGCTATGGTCTCTTTTGTTTCTTTTGCATTTATTTCTGCCCTAATTTTTAAGATTTCTTTCCTTCTACTAACTCTGGGGTTCTCCAACTCTTCCTTTTCTAGTTGCTTTAGTTGCAGAGTTATGTTATTTATTTGACTTTTTTCTTGTTTCTTGAGGTATGCCTGTATTGCTATGAACTTTCCTCTTAGCACTGCTTTTATAGTGTCCCACAGGTTTTGGGTTGTTGTGTTTTCATTTTCATTAGTTTCTATGCATATTTTGATTTCTTTTTTGATTTCTTCTGTGATTTGTTGATTATTCAGAAGTGTGTTGTTCATCCTCCATATGTTGGAATTTTTAATAGTTTTTCTCCTGTAATTGAGATCTAATCTTAATGCATTATGGTCAGAAAAGATGCTTGGAATGACTTCGATTTTTTTGAATTTATCAAGTTTAGATTTATGGCCCAGGATGTGGTCTATCCTGGAGAAGGTTCCATGAGCACTTGAAAAAAAGGTGAAATTCATTGTTTTGGGGTGAAATGTCCTATAGATATCAATTAGGTCTAACTGATCTAATGTATCGTTTAAAGTTTGCGTTTCTTTGTTGATTTTCTGTTTAGTTGATCTGTCCATAGGTGTGAGTGGGGTATTAAAGTCTCCCACTATTATTGTGTTATTGTTGATTTCCCCTTTCATACTTGTTAGCATTTGTCTTACATATTGCGGTGCTCCTATATTGGGTGCATATATATTTATAATTGTTATATCTTCTTCTTGGATTGTTCCTTTGATCATTATGTAGTGGCCTTCTTTGTCTCTTTTCACAGCCTTTGTTTTAAAGTCTATTTTATCGGATATGAGTATTGCCACTCCTGCTTTCTTTTGGTCTCTATTCGCGTGGTATATCTTTTTCCAGCCCTTCACTTTCAGTCTGTATGTGTCCCTTGTTTTGAGGTGGGTCTCTTGTAAGCAGCATATAGAGGGGTCTTGTTTTTGTATCCATTCAGCCAGTCTTTGTCTTTTGGTTGGGGCGTTCAACCCATTTACGTTTAAGGTAGTTATTGATAAGTATGATCCCGTTACCATTTACTTTATTGTTTTGGGTTCGGGTTTATACACCCTTTTTGTGTTTCCTGTCTAGAGAATATCCTTTAGAATTTGTTGGAGAGCTGGTTTGGTGGTGCTGAATTCTCTCAGCTTTTGCTTGTCTGTAAAGCTTTTGATTTCTCCTTCGTATTTGAATGAGATCCTTGCTGGGTACAGTAATCTGGGCTGTAGGTTATTGTCTTTCATCACTTTAAGTATGTCTTGCCACTCCCTCCTGGCCTGAAGAGTTTCTATTGACAGATCAGCTGTTATCCTTATGGGAATCCCCTTGTGTGTTATTTGTTGTTTTTCCCTTGCTGCTTTTAATATTTGTTCTTTGTGTTTGATCTTTGTTAATTTGATTAATATGTGTCTTGGGGTGTTTCGCCTTGGGTTTATCCTATTTGGAACTCTCTGTGTTTCTTGGACTTGGGTGATTATTTCCTTCCCCATTTTAGGGAAGTTTTCAACTATTATCTCCTCAAGGATTTTCTCATGGTCTTTCTTTCTGTCTTCTTCTTCTGGGACTCCTATAATTCGAATGTTGGAGCGTTTCATATTGTCCTGGAGGTCTCTGAGATTGTCCTCATTTCTTTTAATTCGTTTTTCTTGTTTCCTCTCTGATTCATTTATTTCTACCATTCTATCTTCTGTTTCACTAATCCTATCTTCTGCCTCCGTTATTCTACTAATTGTTGCCTCCAGAGTGTTTCTGATCTCATTTATTGCGTTATTCATTATATTTTGACTCTGTTTTATTTCTTCTAGGTCCTTGTTAAACCTTTCTTGCATCTTCTCAATCTTTGTCTCTAGCCTATTTATCTGTGATTCCATTTTGATTTCAAGATTTTGGATCATTTTCACTATCAATATTCGGAATTCCTTCTCCGGTAGATTCCCTACTTCTTCCTCTTTTGTTTGGTTTGGTGGGCAACTCTCCTGTTCCTTTACCTGCTGTGTATTCCTCTGTCTCTTCATCTTGGTTATATTGCTGCGTTTGGGGTGGCCTTTTAATATTCTGGTAATTTGTGGAGTTCTCTTTATTATGGAGCTTCCTCCCTTTGGGTGGGGTTCTATCAGTGGCTTGTCAAGGTTTCCTGGTTAGGGAGGCTTGTGTTGGAGTTTTGGTGGGTGGAGCTGGGTTTCTTCTCTCTGCAGTGCAGTGGAGTAACCCGTAATGGGTTACAAGACATCAAAGGTTTTGGGATAATTTTGAGCTGCCTGCATATTGAAGCTCAGGGGATTGTTCCTGTGTTGCTGGAGAATTTGCGTGGTATGTCTTGTTTTGGAACTTGTTGGCCCTTGGGTGGAGCTTGGTTTTGGTGTAGGTATGAAGGCATTAGATGGGCTCCTATTGCTTAATGTTCCCTGAATTCAAGAGTTCTCTAATGTTTTCAGGCTTTGGATTTAAGCCTCCTGCTTCTGGTTTTCAGTTTTATTTTTACAGTAGCCTCTAGACTTCTCCATCTATACAGCACCGATGATAAAACATCTAGGTTAAAGATGAAAAGTTTCTCCACATTGAGGGACACTCAGAGAGGTTCACTGGGTTATAAGGAGAAGAGAAGATGGAGGAGGTAGTTAGAGGTAACTGGAATGAGATGCGGTGAGATCAAAAGAGAAGAGAGCAAACTAGCCAGTAGTCACTTCCTTATGTGCGCTCTATAGTCTGGACCGCTCAGGGGTATTTACAGAGTTATACAGGGAAGAGGAGAGGGAGGAAGTGGACAGAGGTGACCAGGAGGATCAGAGAGAGGAATGAGTAGGAGAGAGACAAATCCTGCCAGTAACCTGTTCCTTAGGTGTTCCCCACCGTCTGGAACACACAGAGATTCACAGAGTTGGATAGAGGAGAGATGGGGGGGGGGGGGAAAGAGACAGAGGCCACCTGGTGGAGAAAAAGGAGAGTCCAGAGGAGGAGAGAGTGGTCAAGCCAGTAATCTCACTCTCAGGTAAACTGGGGTAGTGAAGTTTGGGTTTTTAAATGTACAAAATTGGCAATAAACACCTACGAGCAAAGATTAAAAATCTAGAGTAGAGGTTGGATTTTCAAAGATACAATATTAAAGAGAAGCAGAAGGAAAAAGGAAGAAAGAAAAAAAAAGAAAGAAAAAGAATTATTAAAAAACAAACAAACAAACAGACAAACAATAAAAAAAAAAACCATCAACAACCATCCAAAGACTATATATGGTGTTTGCCTTAAAAAAAAAAAAAAAGGTCTTTAAAAAAAAATAGTAATAATAGGTTATAGAAATAAAAATTAGAGGAGAAATAGAAGACTTAACAATTAAAAAAAAGTTAGAAAAAAAAGCAAAAAAAAAAAAAGGAATGATTTTAAAAATATTAAAAAATATATATATCTGGCCCTTTCTGGTGTTATGGGCCGTGTGGGATCACTTCCAAGGTGGTTCCCTCTGATTAACTTCTTCTGTTTGCTGGTTTTTTAGGATCACTAGTTCGGTCGCTCTGTGGGGAGGGGGGATGCTGCAAACAAACAGCACTGTCGTGTGTACACAGTATCTCTGCTCCGCTTGACCTGTCCTTTCTCGCGGCGCACAAACCGCTCCGGCTCTATGATGCTCAGCCGGGAACTGTCTGGGGCCGGCCCTAGGCTGCGCGCACTTCCCCGGTCCAAGCCGCTCAGGTTCGGCGCTCAGGCAGCCCTCAGAGGCACAGATTCGGCTGGAACTGCGCTTTGTGCCCTTCCCAGGTCCGAGTAGCTCAGGAGTTTGGCGAGCGCGATCGCCGCGGCTTGTCACCTTTTCCGCCGCTGCCGCTCAGCTCTCTGGGTGGACTGCTGGCGCATCCCGTGAGGCAGATTGTGACTGTCCAGCACCCCCAGAAGTCTTAGGAAAGGAGCCTGCTTGCAGTTAGGTAAGTAAAGTCTCTCCGGGTCTGCAATTGCCCCTTTCCAGTCGTTATGGCTCTGGCTGCCTGTCCCCGGCGGGGGATGGTCTGCAGCCGGCTTTTTCCGTTCCGTCCTTTGTTTTGTGCTCGGTCCTGGCGGTGTCTTATGTTCGAGCTTTTCGCGTGGTAGCTATCCCACAGTCTGGTTTGCTAGCCCAAGTTAGATCGTTCTGGTTGCGCGTGGGGCATTCCTGCCCGATTCTTGCAAAGCTCTGCAGCCCACGCCTCCCACGCGTCTCTGCCCTGCCCCCACTTCCCAATGGCGGATGCAGGCGTCTGTGCTGCTTTTCCGCTGGGGGAGTTACTGTTGGGCTTGTAATCTGTTGGTTTTAATTATTTATCTATTTTTCCTTCCTGTTATGTTGCCCTCTGTGTTTCCAAGGCTCGCCACAGACTCGGCAGGGAGAGTGTTTCCTGGTGTTTGGAAACCTCTCTTCTTAAAATTCCCTTCCCGGGACGGGCTTCCCTTCCCGGGACGGAGCTCCCTCCCCACCTCCTTTGTCTCCTTTGTCATCTTTTATATTTTATCCTACCTGTTTTTGAAGACAATGGTCTGCTTTTCTGGTTGCCTGATGTCCTCTGCCAGCCTACAGAAGTTGTTTTGTGGAGTTTGCTCAGCGTTGAAATGTTCTTTTGAGGAATTTGTGAGGGAGAAAGTGGTCTTCCCGTCCTATTCCTCCGCCATCTTTCCCTCCCCCTGCCATTCTCTTCTAACCTGCAGCATTTCTGTAGAGAAATAAGCTGATAGTCTTGTGGGGATTCTTTTGCAATCAACTCTTGGCGCCTTTAGAATCCTTTCTTTAATTTTTTCCATTTTATTATAATATATCTTGGTGTTAGTCTATGTTTGAAACCATTTGTGCTTCCTGTATCTGAATATCTATTTTCATCTTTAGGTTAGTGGAGTTTTCAGCCATAATTTCTTCAAATACATTTTCAGTCCTCTTTGCTCTTTCTTCTCCTTCTGGAATCCCCATTATTCATAAATTGGCACACTTTATATTATCCCAGCGGAGAAGGCAATGGCACCCCACTCCAGTACTCTTGCCTGGAAAATCCCATGGATGGAGGAGCCTGGTAGGCTGCAGTCCATGGGGTCGCTGAGGGTTGGACACAACTGAGCGACTTCACTTTCACTTTTCACTTACATGCATTAGAGAAGGAAATGGCAACCCACTCCAGTGTTCTTGCCTAGAGAATCCCAGGGACGGGGGAGCCTGGTGGGCTGCATCTATGGGGTCGCACAGAGTCGAACACAACTGAAGCGACTTAGCAGCAGCAGCAGCAGCAGCATATTATCCCAGAGGTTTCTATGTTGCTTTCATTTTTTTATTTGGCTTTCTATCTGCTGTCCTGATTGGGTGATTTCCATTATTCTATCTTTCAGATCACTTATTCATTCTTCTGTATTATTCATTCTGTTATTTACTGCCTTTAGCTCAGCTTTTGTCTCAGTAAATGAATTTTCTAATTTTTCTTGGTTCTGCCTTATAGTTTCTAATTCCTTTTTTATAGCAACCTGCATTTCTGTTGATTTTTATTGTTATTGTTTAGTCACTAAGTCATGTCTGACTCTTTTGTGACCCCATGGACTATAGCCCTCCAGGTGTCTTTGTCCATGGGATTTCGCAGGCAGGAATACTTGAGTGGGTTGTCATTTCTTTCTCCAGGGGGTCTTCCCAACCCAGGAATCAAAACTGTGGCTCCTACACTGGCAGGCAGATTTTTTTTTTTTTTTTACCACTGAGCCACCTGGGAAGCCCATTTCTGTTGATAGCCCCTCTTAATTCCTCCAGTATTTTTATTACCTCCTTTTTGAACTCAGTGTCTATTGGATTGAAGAGGTCTGTTTCATTATTTTTTCCTTCATAGGAATTTTCTTGGTCTTTTAACTGGGAGTGGTCCCTTTGCTTCTTCATAAGATCAAGTGGTGGCTCAGACAGAAAGCGTCTGTCTACAATGTGGGAGACCTGGGTTCAATCCCTGGGTCGGGAAGTTCCCTGGAGAAGGAAACGGCAACCCACTCCAGTACTCTTGCCTAGAAAATCCCATGGACGGAGGAGCCTGGTGTCCATGGGGTCGCAAAGAGCTGGACACGACTGAGCGACTTCACTTTTTACTTTGTGAATTATCTACTGTAGTCTTGGGAGGCTATTTATATGCAGGAACAGCCCTGTGTAGTTTGTGTGGGTTTAATATTTTTGTTGAGAGGATTTTTAGTTTGGATGCTTGCTGCCTCTTTCCTCAGTGTGTGCAGCTCATGCGTATTACCAGGACCCATGCCAGATAGAGGCAGTGAGGAGTGCCTGCTCCCCTTTCTCTCTGCAGCAGCGGTGGCCCACACCTGCCTCTGGAGCCCAGGATGGTAGTGGCGGCTTGCACCCGCTACTCCAGAGCTCCTGTATGCAGTGACCTGTTGTTTGAGCGCATGAGCAGGAGAGAAGCGCCTGTGGTGGTCCCTGCCCCTGATCTTACATCCTTCCCCCTGCATATGCCCCCCTCCCCCCACAACAGGGGCTCCTTGCCTCTCTTGTGGGCCCAGGTTCGTTCCACATACACTCTCAGTTGCCACACTCCAGCGCCTTCAGCGGTCTCTGTGCAGCCAACCCCAGTTCTCTCCTTGGCACTGACCTCCAGAAGCCCAGATGATGTAGATGAGCATCTCAGGCTGGGGAGCATAGCGTGGCAGTACTGACGGTCTGTGCAGGTCACTTCTGTTTTGCCTGTTGCAAAGTTGCTGTGCTCTCCTCTGTGGCTCTGAAGCTCCCCCTCCAGGCTGATCTCCTGCCAGCGAGGGGATTCCCAGGTTGTAAGAACCTTTCCCTGGGGTGCAGGACCCATCCAGATTCTTTTCTCTCTCTCTGTTTTCTTTTTTCTTTCATCCTATCCAGTTATATGGAGGTTTTCATGTCCTTTAAAAAGTCTGAGGTCTTCTGCCTGTGTTCAGTAGATGTTCTGTGCAAATAGTGCCACATGGAGATGTATTTTTCATATATTTGTAGGAAAGTGAGTTTCACGTTCTACTCCACCATCTTGATTGCTCTCTGTTGTTAGTAATTAGCACCATAAATGACCAAAGGACAACAGTTTAGAAAAGAAAATAGGAAAAAAAAAAGTTGGCCTCATTCTTCTTACCCTTTCTCTTCTACTCATGTCCTGTTATTAAACTTCCCTAGTGAATGCCAGGTTCTGTGTGATTGTTTTTTATACTTCCTTAGTTATTGGTAATCAAATAAAACTGAAATTCTTACCACTCAAAATATATCACCTAGTATACGACAGTGCTAATGTACTTAATCTTATACTAGTGGGGAAGGGATTTCTTGGACCTCTATTTATATTTTTTAAATTGTGTTAGGAAATCACTAAGGGACAGAGAATATCCTTTGGTTTGTTGTGAAGACTTAAAAAAAAACCCCTATTTGTAGTCTCTCCGATCTATTTTAAATAGAAAACTACAGAAGTTGCATTGCTTTCCTAATTCAAGTCCATTCTGCAGAACAGACCAAAAATACCACAGTAAATTAAATACTGGCCACCTGAAAATGCTGCAGATTCTCGGTACTCCAACTTTTCACCTAATACCCTTATCAATTATTGGAGACCAGATGCTCCTCAAAAGTGGATCTGTGCATTTTGCTCGAGTTCTTCTCTGTCCTCTTAGGTTAATCTGTATCAGTTTCCATTTTCAGCCACCGACTGTATCTGTAGCTGCAGTGACATTTTTACACTTGGAAAGATGTATGCTGCCCATCTGTCATGTAATGACATAATGTCGCTAAACCATCTACCCTGTCTCTTACTACATTGTGAGTGATGACAACATAAAGGGCTGGGTTTGGTTTCTCCGTGGAGAATTGCATGTTATGCTGCCTAGAAAATGAACATTAGGTGAGCCACCCTCAACAGATTGCAGAAGCACCTCTGCCAGTGGAAGTGGCTTACAATACCTGCAGCCTCTATCTTGAAATTCTAAGCTCATATGTTAGTGTTTCATGCCTGACTCAGTGCATCTGGGAGACTTTCCCAGGACAGCAAGCAACAAGGTAGAGGGAGGCCAGGAGGTCAGATCAAGGTATCAGCTTCATCACTGATCCACTTGGGACAAATCTCTTTACTTTATCTGTGTTTGTTTACTTATCTCTAAAAAGACAGATTTGGGCTTAATCACTGTTTCTGACATTCTACTTATTACCATGCCACTGGGCTTCCCTGGTGGCACAGATGGTAATGAATCTGCCTGCAATGCAGGAGACCTGGGTTTGATTCCTAGGTTGGGAAAATCCCCTGGAGAAGGGAATGGCAACCCACTCCAGTATTCTTGCCTGGAGAATGCCATGGACAGAGAAGCCTGGAGGGCTACAGTCCATGGGCTCGCAGAGTTGGACATGACTGAGCAACTAACACTTTACTTATGCTGCCCTGAATGCCAAAATGAGACACTCTTGCTTTGTTACAGGTTAGAATATGGCTGTTGAGTGGGCTTTCAACTCCACATAAGGGTCTGCTCTAATTTGTCCATTGTGCTTTCTCTTCAGGACACCTACTTTTAGCCAGTAGCACAAATTTGCTGTGCCCGACATAGCACCAGGAAAACTTCTAAAAAGGGAGAGTAGTGACCAAGAGACTTTATTTGCTTATTTGATAGATTGGATGGTGTCAGCTCTTTTTAAGATCCGCACCTTTTTGCATGCAGCCTTCTTGTGCCTTCTGCTGTAAGCAGAGAGCTTTTTCTGCTCCATGGATGTTGGGCTTGGCTGCTGACCTGCCTTGGTCAATAGGATGCTGCCAGCTGTGCTGCACAAGCAGAGGTCTTAACTCTTCTAGCATCTGTGCACTCCTGCCTTTCACCCTGAGAAAAACAAGTCCCCAGTGGCTGCTGGTCCAAGGAGAATGAGAGGCTGATAGAACAGATCTAATCCCAGTGGTAGAACTGACCTAAAGACCCAGGAACAAGCAAAACAAACATTTGTTGCAAACCACTGACATTGTGAGTTTGTTACACAGCACAGGCTGACCAGAATATGTTTTTCTAACAACTTAAAGTTACACAAATAAGGATTTGTTCCTTTGGCGTTGTGTTCTTTAAAAATATACCTATCTGGAATAAGTTGAGGGGATAAAAGCTCTGTTTGTGTTTCCTGCCTTAGGGAGAATGGACTTATTATGTCCATTCCTGGAGAGCATATTGTAGGGAGAAAGACGAGGGGAGGAGAGGAAATGGCCTGACTAAAAGGGAGTTGGGTAGTGACTGAAGGATGTGTTCATGGGGATGGAGTGGGTTTGGACAGAGAAGACTTCAAACCTCAGTGGTGAACCTGGCCAATTTTAAGGCTTGGTCTATGGCTTCTTTGGGCCTGAGAAGCTGTGTATCAGGACTGGACATCCTTTAACTATCAATGCCTCACAGTGTTGTGTCCCGAGCCCTCTTCTCTCTCTCTGCATGTACGCTCCCTGGGAAGTCTTAGCAAACCACATTTTATAAGCTCTGTTTCCCAGCACAACTTTCTCTGAAGTAACAAACCAGGATGTTTGGCAGTCTCTACATAGATAGGCATAGACTCTTAAACCCAGCAGTCCAAACTGAGCTTGTTAACTTCTCTGCCCATCCTATGCTTCTCAATCCTCATCAGAGTCCTTGGTAAATAACACCCTGTGAACAGTGTTGGCCAAGTAAGAACTAGGATGCATGCTTGGTTTCTCCCTCCCTCACCTCTGACAGCCTGTCAGAGCACCTTAAAGTTGACCACTGTTCAGTGGTGCCCCATTGATGTAGAGGTAACGTTAAACCCCACCCCTCCAGCTGCTTCTTTCCAACAGAGCCCTGGCAAGCTTCTTCCAGTTCCACAGTCCAACCGTGTCCTCTCTCGTGGGTTTTGTGTATATTCTTGGTTCTACCTAGAACGCCTCCCTAACTACCCTCTCCCTAGGCCAATTGTCCTAATAATTTCCATTTCCTCCCCAGTCTCAGCCTTGATCACTGGCTCTCAACTGGTGATGATGTTGCCCTCCAGAGGACGTTTGGCTATGTCTGGAGACGTTTGGAGTTCTCACAGCTGAGCGGACAATACTACAGGTAGAACCTGGCTAGGAGCCAAGGATGCAACCAGGTGTCCTACAATCCCGCCCACATCAAAGACACGTGCAACAAAGAATTGTGTGTTCAGTCGTTCAGTCGTGTCTGACACTTTTCAGCCCCACGGACTGTAGCCCGCTGGCTTCCTCTGTCCATGGGACTTTCCAGGCAAGAATACTAGAGTGGGTTGCCATTTCCTTCTCCAGGGGATCGTCCCAACCCAGGGATCAAACTCATCTGCTGCACTGGCAGGTGGATTCTTTACCACTGTGCCACCTGGGAAAGCCCTATGACAAAGAATTCAGTTCAGTTCAGTTCATTTCAGTCGCTCAGTCGTGTCCGACTCTTTGTGACCCCATGAATCGCAGCACGCCAGGCCTCCCTGTCCATCACCATCTCCCGGAGTTCACTCAGACTCACATCCATCGAGTTGGTGATGCCATCCAGCCATCTCATCCTCTGTTGTCCCCTTCTCCTCCTGCCCCCAATCCCTCCAGCATCAGGGGCTTTTCCAATGAGTCAACTCTTTGCATGAGGTGGCCAAAGTACTGGAGTTTCAGCTTCAGCATCATTCCTTCCAAAGAACACCCAGGACTGATTTCCTTTAGGATGGACTGGTTGGATCTCCTTGCAGTCCAAGGGACTCTCAAGAGTCTTCTCCAACACCACAGTTCAAAAGCATTTAACCTGTCCCCAAATGTCAGTAAGTGCAGAGATTAAGTCTAGATCTCACTTTCTGTGTTTTGCTTTCTCTGGGAAGCCTTTCCTGACCTTCCCAGAATGAGCTAGGTGCCCTTCCTATGTGAGCTCATGCTTTTCTCCTTAAACTTTTTGTAATACTCCCCCTATTGCACTGGTGTTTTTTGTTTACCTGTCTGTCTCTTCCTCTATCCTGTGACCTTCTGGTAGTTAGGAACTATGTCTTGTTTTGTCTTCAGTTCCTCCGTACTGGCATGGTTCCTGGTAATAGTGGCATTCAATACATATTTGTTAAATGAATTGAAAAAAATGAATTAACAAAAGTAATTCTAAGAGTAAAAGTCTTACATCACATATTTCCACCCCCAGAAAGGTTGTTGTTTGCACGTGGTACAGGCTTGTCTTCAGAAATTCAGCCAAGGCGAAGCCAGCCTGAGTGATAAAAACTCAGAGTTAAGAATAACACTCTAATCCATGCCCCCTCCTGCACTACCATTGCTTCAAAATTCTCTTGCACATGTGAGCCACTTAAAATTTCCAACCTGCCCAGGGAAATGAGTATTTGAATATTTATTTTATTTTCCAGTGGCTTTTCTTGCCGGTAATATCCTGATCATGGAAATATCCATACCCAGTGTGATGTGTGCTGTGGGATTATTACTATTATTGTTATTATCATTTATATTCCCATGATCTTTTTACATTGAATAATAGTTGAAGCAGTTTGTTTCATGACTTTCTTTTTATAGGTGAAAATGCCACATAATGCAACTTAAGGCAACATGAGCCAATATATTTCATTGCTCGGCACCATAATCTATTAAGCCTGAGATATTTTCAGGGAATTGCCTTAAATCCTTTGGTGGTTTAAAGTAGCTTCAGAGGGATTAGTGGCTTAGAGGTAATTGTTATTGGTAATATTTTATTTGAAATGTCCTGTTCAGCAAAGGTAATGAATGTGACATTTTGCTCACTGGAAATGCTATATTTCTAGGGAAAGAGAAGAGTCAAAATGTCAGTGCCCGGGAGAGGGAGGGCAGGAGCCTGTGAGACAAAGGCCAAGGGCCAGAGCTGAAGTGACCAGCATGAGTTAGCTGAGCAGAGCTGACTTTTCTGTGGAACTTGGAAAGCTGGAGTTTTGATCTTACATGAATTGTGAGATTAATCTAGATAGTTAAATCAGCTATAAAGAGAAATCTGTTTTATTTATTATTGTTGTTAAATAAGGAGAATAAATGCATTAAGGCATGGCAACTCACTCCAGTATTCTTGCCTGGAGAATCCCATGGACAGAGGGGCCTGGCAGGCTACAGTCTACACAGTCACAAAGAGTCAAACCCAACTGAAGTGACTGAGCATGCACGCACCTCTTTGGAAGCTCACTTTCAGAGCTCCTCAGAGGTGTCTCTGTCTCTAGGCCAGTGGAGCTCAAATATAGACTGCTTGAGAAGTCACTTTGGGGTTGTTCAGTCACTAAGTTGAGTCCGGCTCCTTGCAAGCCCATGGATTGCAGCACATCAGGCCTCCCTGTCCTTTACTATCTCCTGGAGTTTGCCCAAGTTTATGTCCACACTCTGGGGTGCTTCTTAAAAATCAAAATTCCTTGAACTCTACTCCCACCAGCTGATTCTATAGTTCTGAGATGGCCCCTAATCTACATTTTAACCAGAGATTCTGATGCAGGGATTTGTAACACCTAGAGACACACTGGATTAACTCGTCTCTTTCTTGCCCATGATACCATGAAATTTCTCAAAGTTTTATCTATGACCCAAGTGTATCCTTTGATTTCTAGACCCCTATATAAAAATGGCATTCAAAATGTCTGCTTAACATTGACGATACTTCAAACTCAGCCTGTGTAAACCCAAATGATCTGCTCTTCTGATATTTCCTGCTCAGTGAATGGCACCAGCAATCACCCAGTTCTACCACAAAAAATAGACGTCACCTCCCTTACTATCTCTACATCCCACTCCATCATTGTCATCACACTGGCCTCTGCTTCTATCATCTCTCATTGTCTCTTGCCTGGACCGCAGCATTAGCTCTTTCTATTCACTCTATTCTATTCTATTCTATTCTGATCTATTCTATTCTATTCTATTCTGATCTCCTCGTTGAGATAGAGAGACCTTTGCAAGATGTAATGTTTTAATGTTGCACCACTTCCTGTGAAAATACTTGAGTGACTTCCCATTGCCTCTTGGGTTAGGACCAGAATCCTTTCTTTGGCTTATAAAGCCCCCTTTGGTGGTCATCACCTGGCCGTCACTGCAGTCTTGTCTCTCAGCTCCCTACCTGGCTCCCCGTTCAGTCCACACTGCTTTTCTTCTGTTCCTCAAAAGTGCTGCTCTCACCCTTAGCCCTGAGCTGGGTTTACCCTCTGGGCCTCTCCCCTATACTTTGCCTAGTGACCACCCTTCATCTCTTGCAGGTGACATCCCACATTTTATCTTTGTGCTCTCCTAACCTAGCTCAGATTCCCTAATGACATACCGTCGTACACCAGACATTATTTGTAATGATGCCTTTAGTTTGTGAGTGTGTGATCAATGCCTACCTTTCTCTAGACTGTAAGGTCTATGAAAGTGGCACTTAGGTATATTTCTGCTCTCCCCTGTAGCCCATGTGTCCTTCACAGTGCTAGATGCTTGAAAGTGAAAGTGAAGTCATTCAGTCGTGTCTGACTCTTTGCGACCCCATGGAAGGTGCTCAATAAATGTTTATTGAATGCGTGTTGTTGAATGACTGTGTATTGTGTGAGAAATATTGTCGAAAGAATAATTTTATTTGAACTTCTTTAGACAGAAAAATCAGGATAGGCTTTTAGAGTTAGACACTGAGGGCTTTAAGCAAAGTAAAGTGGAGTAGTAAGGTCATTAGCTAGATCATTAAGGGAAGTAAGATAGTATAATCATGATATTTAAGCATAACTATTAAGTATACATAAACTTTGTACAATGCGTATAATTTTAAGCTTGAGTTAACTTCCCTGTGACAGTAGGATGGGGTATTATTCATTTTAAATGTTTTATTTTGTATTGGAGTATAGCGGATTAACAAAGTTGTCATAATTTCAGGTGAACAGCAAAGGGATTTGGCGATATCCATGTTTCCATGCACCCCTAACCTCATCGCCATCCAGGATGCCACATAACATTGAGCAGAGTTCCATGTGAGGGATGGATTATTTTAAAAATAATAGTATCTTGATTAGGAAATCCTTAGATTTCACTGAGCATTAAGAGTATTTAAAACAAGGAATGCCTTTTGATTTATTACATCAGTTCAGTTCAGTCACTCAGTTATGTCCGACTCTTTGCAATCCCATGGACTGCAGCAGGCCAGGCCTCCCTGTCTATCATCAACTCCGGGAGTTTCCCCAAACTCATGTCCATTGAGTCGGTAATGCCATCCAACCATCTCATTCTCTGTCATCCCCTTCTTCTCCTGCCTTCAGTCTTTCCCAACATCAGGGTCTTTTCAAATGAGTCAGCTCTGCACATCAAGTGGCCAAAGTATTGGAGTTTCAGCTTCAACATCAGTCCTTCCAATGAACACTCAGGACTGATCTCCTTTAGGATGGACTGGTTGAATCTCCTTGCAGTCCAAGGGACTCTCAAGAGTCTTCTCCAACACCATAGTTCAAAAGCATCAATTCTTTGGCACTCAGCTTTCTTTATAGTCCAACTCTCTCATGACTACTGGAAAAACCATAGCCTTGACTAGATGGACTGTTGTTGGCAAAGTAATGCCTCTGCTTTTGAATATGCTATCTAGGTTGGTCATAACTTTCCTGCTAAGGAGCAAGCATCTTTTAATTTCATGGCTGCAATCACCATCTGCAGTGATTTTGGAGCCCTAAAAAATAAAGTCTGACACTGTTTCCCAATCTGTTTGCCATGAAGTGATGGGACTGGATGCCATGATCTTCGTTTTCTGAATGTTGAGCTTTAAGCCAACATTTTCACTCTCCTCTTTCACTTTCATCAAGAGGCTCTTTAGTTTTTCTTCACTTTCTGCCATAAGGGTGGTGTTGTCTTCATATCTGAGGTTACTGATATTTCTCCCAGCAATCTTGATTCCAGCTTGTGCGTCCTCAAACCCAGCGTGTACTCTGCATATAAGTTAAATGAGCAGGGTGACAATATACAGCCTTGACGTACTCTTTTTCTTATTTGGAACCAGTCTGTTCTTCTGTGTCCAGTTCTAACTGTTGCTTCCTGATCTGCATACAGATTTCTCAAGAGGCAGGTCAGGTGGTCTGGTGTTCCCATCTCTTTCAGACTTTTCCACAGTTTATTGTGATCCATGCAGTCAAAGGCTTTGGCATAGTCAATGAAGCAGAAATAGATGTTTTTCTGGAGCTCTCTTGCTATTTTGATGATCCAGTGGATGTTGGCAATTTGATCTCTGGTTCCTCTGCCTTTTCTAAAACCAGCTTGAACATCTGGAAGTTCCCGATTCACATATTGTTGAAGCCTGGCTTGGAGAATTTAGAGCTTTACTTTACTAGTGTGTGAGATTGGTACAATTGTGTGGTAGTTTGAGCATTCTTTGGCATTGCCTTTCTTTGGGATTGGCATGAAAATTGACCTTTTCCAGTCCTGTGGCCACTGCTGGGTTTTCCAAATTTGCTGGCATATTGAGTGCAGCAGCATCTTTCAGGATTTGAAATAGCTCAACTGGAATTCCATCACTCCACTAGCTTTGTTCATACTGATGCTTTCTAAGGCCCACTTGACTTCACATTCCAAGATGTCTGGCTCTAGGTGAGTGAGTGATCACACCATCATGATTATCTGGGTCATGAAGATCTTTTTTTGTACAGTTCTTCCTTGTATTCTTGCCACCTCATCTTAATATCTTCTGCTTCTGTTAGGTCCATACAATTCCTGTCCTTTATCGAGCCCATCTTTGCATGAAATATTCCCTTGGTATCTCTAATTTTCTTGAAGAGATCTCTAGTCTTTCCCATTCTATTGTTTTCCTCTATTTCTTTGCATTGATCGCTGAGGAAGGCTTTCTTATCTCTCCTTGCTATTCTTTGGAGCTCTACATTCAAATGGGTATATCTTTCCTTTTCTCCTTTGCCTTTCCCTTCTCTTCTTTGCACAGTGATTTGTAAAGCCTCCTCAGACAGCCATTTTGCTTTTTTTGCATTTCTATTTCTTGGGGATGGTCTGATCACTGCCTCTTGTACAATGTCATGAACTTCCATCCATAGTTCATCAGGCACTCTGTCTATCAGATCTAGTCCCTTAAATCTATTTGTCACTTCCACTGTATAATTGTAAGGGATTTGATTTAGGTCATACCTGAATGGTCTGAGCCATGCCATGTAGGGCCACCCAAGATGGATGGGTCATGGTGGAGAGCTCTGACAAAATGTGGTCCACTGGAGAAGGGAATGGGAAACCACTTCAGTATTCTTACCTTGAGAACTCCATGAACAGTATGAAAAGGCAAAAAGATGGGACACTGAAAGATGAACTCCCCAGGTCAATAGGTGCCCAATATGCTACTGGAGATCAGTGGAGAAATAACTCCAGAAAGAATGAAGGGATGGGGCCAAAGCAAAAAAAACACCCACTTGTGGGTTTGACTGGTGATGGAAGCCAGGTTCGATGCTGTAAAGAGCAATATTGCATAGGAACCTGGAATGTTAGGGCCATGAATCAAGGCAAATTGGAAGTGGTCAAACAGGAGATGGCAAGAGTGAACATCGACATTTTAGGAATCAGTGAACTAAAATGGATTGGAATGGATGAGTTTAACTCAAATTTATTACATAGAATCTTGATATTTTGTGTCATCTTGTTGGGCCATTTCCCTCAAAATAATGTTAATTCAATTTACAGTAAAGGTGCTAATGGGCTTACTGGCCCTCTCTGAGAATCCTTTATCCTAATTTTCACACTAACTCTGAAAATAAGATCAGTTCCAGAAGTCTTGTAATTGTTGGAATCTTTTGAATAATAGCATGGTGCATCTATTAAATGGATCAGCATTTTAGGTCAGCCAGACTCTGTCTGTCAGTGGGGTCTGTTATTTATTAATTACCACTCTCTCTTTATGGTGTTTCCTCAAGGAAGGGCAAAGTTTTTCAAACAGAAATCACAAACTCGAGATGAAAGAAAAAGAAAAATATAGAAAGACCTTGGCAATAAAGGCCACAAGGGGAAGAAGTCACTAGAAAAAAGTAAATAGAGAGGATGGCATAAGATAGGATCCCATAGAGTAAATAACGTATGTTAGCACTATTGTAGCTATTGGTGTTTGCTTGCTAAGTGGTGTCCAAGTTTTTGTGACCCCATAGACAGCAGCATGCCAGGCTTCTCTGTCCTCACTATTTCCCAGAGGTTGCTCAAACTCATGTCCATTGAATTGGTGATGCCATCCAACCATCTCATCTTCTGTTGCCCCCTTCTTGTCCTGCCCTCAATCATTTCCATCATCAGGGTCTTTTCCAGTGAGTCAGCTCTTGACATCAGTTGGCCAAAGTATTGGGGCTTCAGCTTCAGCATCAGTCCTTCTAAAGAATATTTAGGGTTGATTTCTTTTAGGATTGACTGGTTTGATCTTTTCGCTGTCCAAGGAACCCTTAGAGAGTCTTTTCCAGCACCACAGTTCCAAATCATCAATTCTTCAGCACTTAGCTTCTTTATAATCCAACTCTAGCATCCGTGAATGACTCCTGGAAAAACCATAGCTTTGACTGTATGGAACTTTGTAGGCAAAGTGATTTCTTTGCTTTTTAATATGCTTTCTAGGTTTTTCATGGCTTTCCTTCCAAGGAGCAAACATCTTTTAATTTTATGGTGCAGTCACCATCCGCAGTGATTTTGGAGCCAAGAAAATAACACCTGTCACTGCTTCCCAACCCAGGGATCTCCTGCATTGCAGGTGGATTCTTTACCAGGTCTTCCACATTGCAGGTGAATTCTGAGCCACAAGGGAAGCCCACCATTGTGGTTATTGGGTCATTAAGACCTTTTTTCGTGTATAGCTATGAAAGTGAAAGTGAGGTCATTCAGTCATGTCCGACCCTTTGCAACCCCATGGACTGTAGCCTGCAAGCCAGGCAAGAGTACTGGAGTGAATTTCCTTCTCCAGGGAATCTTCCTGACCCAGGATCAAACCCAGGTCTCTATGCTAACAAACTGGAACCACTTTGAACCTCTATTTTAAATGTTGCAGAACTCAACCCCAAAGGAGGACATAACCCATTCAACATTCCTCATAGGGAGGACACTTTCCCCCATCCCCTAGGAACTCCTAGTTCCTGCTGCTACTTGTGAGTACCTGATGAAACTGGTTTCAAAACTGTATCGAGGTTAGTGAGGAAGAAGGCTAAGTCTAACATATTTCAATATATGTCTGCTCATGTGCCTGACACTGAACTAGACCCTTTTACATAGATCTGGGACGTAAACTGGCTACACTATCTTTACTTTAGAAGATTATTCTCTGGGGAATCTGAGCAGTCCAGGGGAAAAAGCTCCTAAAGAGACTGACATAGGGAACTCACCAAAAAATGAACAAATCATCAATGCAGGCAAAGGCCTCACACTGACGGGCTCCCTTGCATGTCCTATGTCTTCAGATAATTCTTTGGTGCTCCCCTCTGACTAGAAGAGGACAGACAAGGAGCATAAGACATTGGATACTGTCTATAATATGAAAGACAGAGGCCAAAATCACTGAAGAAATGTAACTTGAAGGAATAAAATACAATGCATGGATCTAAAAATGTGAAAAAATATTTACTCTTTTTGAAAAAATTAAAAAAAGATATTGTATCTATGAAACAAGAATAAAATGGTTCAAAAACTAAAAAATCAGAAAACAGGAGTTCATGGAAATTAAAAAGAAAATGATACCAGATATAAAAACTCAATAGAAGGTTAAAGATAAAATGAATAAGTTTCCCAGAAGTATTAAAAACATAAAGAAAAATTGGACACAAATTATAAGAGAATTAGAGGAACATTTAAGGATGCCCAAATCCCAATAAAAGGAATTCTTGAAAGAAAGATCAAGTGAAATAAAGGGAAAATTAATTTTAAAGTTTCTAAGAATTGTAGAACATAGTTTTCCAGATAAAAAGAACACATCTTGTGCCCAACATAAGACCCACAATAAAGCAGATTCTTGCAGAATTTTAAGAACACCGAGAATAAGAGAGGATAGATAAAAGCTTATAAGAAAGAAAAACAATTACAAAGGGTCAAGAATCAGATTGGCACAGAACTCTCAATAGTTACGCTAAAAGCAAGTAGAAAGGGAGATGTACCTTCAAAATTTTGAGAGAAAATGATTTCAAACCTGAAATTATATACCCAAATAAACCATTGATTAAGGATGAAGGTAGGATAAAGACACTTTTTCACTGTGCAAAGCCTCCATTTTTCTCTGATGCATCATTTTTCTGGGAAATCACTGGAGATAGTATAACATGAGATAGTAAAATGAAGTTGTCAATCAAGATAGAAGAGATGGAACTCAGGAAACAGAACACCAGCATAAGATGAAGACAAAGGAAAGTTCATGGTTACCATGGAGAGAAATTCTACAAGAATTTTATGTACCAAGTGTAGAGGACAATAACTGGTGGCTAGAGCAGGTCAGGAGATGCTGGGAGAGGTGCTTCTAAGATGAAAGTGGGAGACTACATGCTGTATCTGAATGTTCTGGGAGAGGTTAGACTCTTGGAGAGAGTTCAGGATTACTGATTCACGTAAAGATAAAAGTTATACAAGAAAAGAGATCGAAACCCAGTTTTACAGTTAAAATAACGTTAGCATTAAAACATCCAACCAAAATTATGGCAAGGCTCTGTAGCTGTGACAGGAGAGTTGGGAGATGGGAAAGGCACATAGGTGAGCAGGGAGGACCAGGCAGCAGAAGAGAGTGGGAAGTGAATAGATAATGTCTAAAGTGAAAGATCAAGAAGATAGTTTGGTAATGAGGGTATGGGCTTCCCTGGTAGCTCAGCTGGTAAAGAATCCGCCAGCAGGAGACCCCCTATTGACTTCTGGATCAAGAAGATCCCCTAGAGAAGGGATAGGGTACCCACTCCAGCATTCTTGGGCTTCCCTGGTGGCTCAGATGGTAAAGAATCCACCTGCAATGCGGGAGACCTCGGTTTGATCCCTGGGTTGGGAAGATCCCCTGGAGGAGGGCATGGCAACCCACTCCAGTATTCTTGCCTGGAGAATCCCCATGGACAGAGGAGTCTGGCGGGCTACAGTCCATTGGCTCGCAGAGTCAGACACAACTGAGTGACTAAGCAATGAGGGTATATATACTGGAAGAGTGAGCACAATGATTGTCTCAGAGAACCATGCATGTCTTTAAATGTTGTGTTTGTGAATCTTTCATGAAAAGTGAGAACTAACTTAAAAATACAAAGGAAGCATTTTGGAAAACAGATCAACAAGAACGTGAACACTTGTTTCATGAGGAAGTGATGCATATTCCAAAGAGGTCAAGGCTGGTTAACGCTTCCTCTATGAAGTACCTGGTTAGATAACTCTCCATAGGCACATTTCTAGATCATCTTTGTGACTAGGGTGGTTTAATAATTCTGAGTCTTAGTCAAGGCAGAGGCACTTCATCACCAGGGAAAGATGCCTACAGGTTTAATGATTTAAGAAATTAATGGATATGCTCATTGCTCAGGCCCTCCTTTCATCCACCAGGAAGTAGTATTGAAAGCTGATGCATGTTAAATTCTTTGCAGATTTGAAAAACAGTAATAACAGGCCTCTGTGTTGTGCTGCAGATTTACCTTTGGCTAAAATTATCCTCTTGGCCATTTATCACTTTGCTCCCCAAGCCCTGGACTCAGGTGGGAAGTGAACTGAGTCATTTGTAAACCACATTAATTACAGATACATAAGACATATCTGCTTTTTCTTCCTTTCTCCAAAAGGCAGACTGTGATTTGTTCTCTTTCTGTGACCTACACAGAGTAATCTTCCCAAGTAATATTAACATTTAGAATACAGTCCCTCAAATGATCACTGGACCCATGACTTACTCATCACAAGTACCAGATATTAATAACATTTTAAAAACATCCATACCTGGCTTCCTGTGGTCCCTCAAGAGACTCAAGAAGAACATTGAAAGTTCAGAAAGCTTGCTTTTTTCTTGAGGAAACTTTGTAAGAGCAATTGCTTTAAATGATAAGAGGATTCTTGAGTATTTTTGCTTTATAGATTTTTAGATGGATTGAACTAGTCATTTTCATTAACTGCCTGATTCTGTATCCTCTATTTGGCCACATTTCTATAGAAGGCATTCCCCTAATACCCATGTACATGGTAGAATAATAAACAAATTGCAGGGGTCAAGATATGCCCGCACCCCAGCTGATAGATGGGGATAGTCTCTGGCTGGCTGGGCCATGCAGAAGCAGGATCTGGCCTCTTTAGATTCTGAGTGGGAAATGCACATCTGGGTTTACCAACCTACCAACACCCTACACAAGAAGAAAGCAGTTCTAGAAAAGGACTCCCAGTGAAGTTAGGAAGAGAAATGAATGCTAGAAAACTAATAAATATCACATACCCTCCTAATAACTAGTAAATTTCACATTTCCTCTGAATCCCATATATCTATATAATCAGCAATTAATAAACTCTTAAAAAGTGGTAGTTGATAAAGGCTGAAAGAGTTAACCTTAAACATTTGCAACAAATATTTATTAAGCATAAATAATTAACTTAATCTTCCCAATAACTCACGGAGAAGGCAATGGCACCCCACTCGAGTATTCTTGCCTGGAAAATCCCCTAGATGGAGGAGCCTGGAAGGCTGCAGTCCATGGGGTCGCTGAGGGTTGGACACAACTGAGCGACTTCACTTTCACTTTCACTTTCATGCATTGGAGAAGGAAATGGCAACCCACTCCAGTGTTCTTGCCTGGAGAATCCCAGGGATGGGGGAGCCTGGTGGGCTGCTGTCTATGGGGTCGCACAGAGTCGGACACAACTGAAGCGACTTAGCAGTAGCAGTCCCAATAACTCAATAAAGTAGAACTTAAATGATCCCCTTTTAAGGTGAGAAAACTGAAGCTTATACAAATAAAACTTATTTTCTCAAGGTCACCCAAATAATAAAGAAACTGGAATTCAATCTTATTTCTATTTAACTCCAAATTGACACTGTTGCTACAGTAATGGTAAGCCTCAAAACCAAGTGGGGCAAATATAACTGACGTGATGTTTTTAGGGGAAAAAATCACCACATTAATTAGCACAACTGATTATGTGGGCCTACATAAGATATTTTTAAAAATTGAGACTAACCTTGGGAGAATTGATTCTACTTGCACAGGTAATAAACAAGAAAAAACATTTAACTAGTTAATTCAAGACTAAAGGGTTTTTCCTAGCATCTTCCATGAAGAGAGTCAGGAGAGTGTGGGCAGATGTAACCAAACTTTCAATATTCTTCAGGTCCCTGCTATTCACTACTGACAGATTTGAAACAGAGGTCAACTACACAGGCTTATGTTCCTTATTGTGGACACAGGACCAGGTCAGGGAGACCTGTTTTTTCAAAGAACTCTAAGATACCAAAGCTTTTGGAATTCCATATATAACCTTACTGATGAGCCATATTGTTGTTCAGTTGCTAAGTGGTGTTCAGCTCTTTGTGACCCCATGGACAGCAGTATGCCAAGCTTCCCTGTCCTATACTATCTCCTGGAGTTTGCTCAAATTCATTTCCACTGAGTAGATGATGCCAATCAACTGTCTCATCCTCTGTCACCCCCTTCTCCTGCCTTCAATCTTTCCCAGCATCAGGGTCTTTTTCAGTGAGTCAGCTCTTCACATCAGGTGGCCAGAGTATTGGAGCTTCAGCTTCAGCATCAGTCCTTCCAGTGAATATTCAGGACTGATTTCCTTCAGGATTGACTGGTTTGATCTCCTTGAAGTCCAAGGGACTCTCAAGAGTCTTCTTCAACACTATAGTTTGAAAGCATCAGTTCTTTGGCATTGAGCCTTCTTTATGGTGCAACTCTCATCCGTACATGACTATTGGGAAAACCATAGCTCTGACTTTACACACTTTTGTCAGCAAAGTGATGTCTCTGCCTTTTAATACACTGTCTAGATTTCTCATAGCTTTCCTTCCAAGGAGCAAGCATCTTATAATTTCATGGATGCAGTCACTGTCCACAGTTATTTTGGAGCCCAGGAAAATAAATCTGTCACTTGTTTCCATTTTTTCCCCATTTATTTGCCACAAAATGATAGGACCAGATGCCATGATCTTAGTTTACTGAAGGTTGAATTTTAAGTCATGGTATTGGGCAAATTTAATTTGAAACCAAAAGGAAAAATAGAGCCTGGTGCAGTTATTTCTGGAAGTATGGGCTTACAGATGTGAACTAGAGGGGTGTAGATTAAGCCAGTGGTGCCTGAGAAAGCCTGTGATTTCTCATTATAGAAATGCCTTGAGTCTGAGAAGTCACAGATACTGTTGTTGTTAAAGTTGTGAAGATTTGTTGGAAATGAAGCCAAACTTTTGAAGCAGATTCACAGGTAGTGTTGTACAAGCTCTGAATCTCTACAGCTATCCTTGGAGCTTGAACATCAGGTGGTAGGAATTGGCAACCATCTGCCCTAGCAATTTGGTTGCATCTAGAGGAACTGAAAGCCTTCCTCAGCGATCAATGCAAAGAAATAGAGGACAAGAACAGAATGGGAAAAACTAGAGATCTCTTCAAGAAAATTAGAGATACCAAGGGAACATTTCATGCAAAGATGGGCTCAATAAAGGACAGAAATGGTATGGACCTAACAGAAGCAGAGATATTAAGAAGAGGTGGCAAGAATACACAGAAGAACTGTACAAAAAAGATCTTCACGACCCAGATAATCACGATGGTGTGATCACTCATCTAGAGCCAGACATCTTGGAATGTGAAGTCTAGTGGGCCTTAGAAAGCATCACTATGAACAAAGCTAGTGGAAGTGATGGAATTCCAGTTGAGCTATTTCAGATCCTGAAAGATGATGCTGTGAAAGTGCTGCACTCAATATGCCAGCAAATTTGGAAAACTCAGCAATGGCCACAAGACTGGAAAAGGTCAGTTTTCATTCCAATCCCAAAGAAAGGCAATGCCAAAGAATGCTCAAACTACCACATAATTGCACTCATCTCACATGCTAGTAAAGTAATGCTCCAAATTCTCCAAGCCAGACTTCAGCAATATGTGAACCGTGAACTCCCTGATGTTCAAGCTGGTTTTAGAAAAGGCAGAGGAACCAGAGATCAAATTGCCAACATCTGCTGGATCATGGAAAAAGCAAGAGAGTTCCAGAAAAACATCAATTTCTGCTTTATTGACTATGCCAAAGCCTTTGACTGTGTGGATCACAAGAAACTGTGGAAAATTCTGAAAGAGATGGGAATACCAGAGCACCTGACCTGCCTCTTGAGAAACCTGTATGCAGGTCAGGAAGCAACAGTTAGAGCAGGACGTGGAACAACAGACTGGTTCCAAATAGGAAAAGGAGTCCGTCAAGGCTGTATATTGTCATCCTGCTTATTTAACTTATATGCAGAGTACATCATGAGAAATGCTGGACTGGAAGAAACACAAGCTGGAATCAAGATTGCCGGGAGAAATAGCAATAACCTCAAATATGCAGATGACACCACCCTTATGGCAGAAAGTGAAGAAGAACTCAAAAGCCTCTTGATGAAAGTGAAAGAGGAGAGTGAGAAAGTTGCCTTAAAGCTCAACATTCAGAAAACGAAGATCATGGCATCCGGTCCCATCACTTCATGGGAAATAGACGGGGAAACAGTGGAAACAGTGTCAGACTTTATTTTTTGGGGCTCCAAAATCAGTGCAGATGGTGATTGCAGCCATGAAATTAAAAGATGATTACTCCTTGGAAGAAAAGTTATGAGCAACCTAGATAGCATATTCAAAAGCAGAGACATTACTTTGTCGACTAAGGTCCGTCTAGTCCAGGCTATGGTTTTTCCTGTGGTCATGTATGGATGTGAGAGTTGGACTGTGAAGAAGGCTGAGCGCCGAAGAATTGATGCTTTTGAACTGTGGTGTTGGAGAAGACTCTTGAGAGTCCCTTGGACTGCAAGGAGATCCAACCAGTCCATTCTGAAGGAGATCAGCCCTGGGATTTCTTTGTCAGGAATGATGCTAAAGCTGAAGCTCCAGTACTTTGGCCACCTCATGTGAAGAGTAGACTCATTGGAAAAGCCCTTGATGCTGGGAGGGGTTGGGGGCAGGAGGAGAAGGGGATGACAGAGGATGAGATGGCTGGATGGCATCACTGACTCGATGGATGTGAGTCTGGGTGAACTCCGGGAGTTGGTGATGGACAGGGAGGCCTGGCGTGCTGCGATTCATGGGGTCTCAATGAGTTGGACACGACTGAGCGACTGAACTGAACTGAGAGGCACTGATAGGGTTCCCTGGTGGCTCGGATGGGAAAGCATCTACCTGTAATGCAGGAGACCCAGGTTTGATCCCTGGGTTGGGAAGATCCCCTGGAGAAGGAAATGGCAACCCACTCCAGTACTCTTGCCTGGAAAATCCCATGGATGGAGGAGCCTGGTAGGCACAGTCCATGGGGTCCTAAAGAATCTGACAGAACTGAGCGACTTCATTTTCACTTGCGGAGGGACTGATGAACAGAGTGAATTGGGCTGACCAAGAGGCCCTTAGAATTTGGGTCTATATGAACCTTAGAGCTAACCCCAACTTTCTAATGATGTCGTCAAGCTCTGGACAATATTTGGGTCTATCTGGGACTGTGAAAATACATCCTCTTAAAAAAACGGCCATTAAAGCTGAGATGCCAACTTAGAGTCAAAATTGAGGTAAACTCTGTAGGAATAAAGTCTCCTGTTCTTGAAAACAGTATAATTTAGCATCTTACAATATTTGTATTAACTTGACAAAAAATTCTGAAAGACAAGTGAATAAATTGATTTCATATTTTCATAATGCTATTACACTTTGAATTTTTAGTAGTGTACAGGATTTTTAGTGTGCAGGATTTACAAATAATCATTTTTATCAATTTAAAAAATCCTATGGCTATACATTCACATAACATTTCTGGTTGCATGAGTCATAATTTGAAAGTGCCCTTTGCCACAGATTTCTTACTTTAGCTACCTTAAGATTAAATCTGCTCACAGCAAATATCTATACAAGTTTTCTCAATTTTAATATCCTTGAAACCAGAAATACTCTTTAGACTATGAATTTTTAGTATGTTCTTGGGCTTTTTGTTGTTGGAGGACATATTTTGGGGACATAACCACCAGAGGGGCAGACAGGCTTATCAGTGAAGTTACTATATTTCACATTCCTTAAAAAAAAGTCTCAATTAGTTTCTTTGTAATATTTCAAATGGGGAAAATGAGGCATTGGGAAATCGTACCTGTTATTCAATTTCAGAGCATGCTCAGCCTTGCTCCATTTACACTTACTGTAATTATAACCAAGGAGCTGTGTTCATAAAAATGTTTAGTGTCAATGTCCCATTAGAGTATAAATTCTGTGAGTGCAGGCTCTGTGTCTGTGTTGTACATACCATATTTCCATTGAGCCCAGTTCCTGAAACTTGAAATGAGGTCAGTAATTATTGGTTAAATAAATGAATGAACAAAGCAAGGAAGTGACCCATTCAAGGACACATGGAATTAACAACTGAAGGCAAGAAGAGGGATAGTAGTTGTGAAAGAAACTTGGAGAAAAAAGTCCCAAATTAAATGTAGCTTTTTCTCTCTAAATGAAAATAGGTTCATTTGGGAAAAAAAAAAAAAAACTGCTTTGGGTCAAACATCATTTTATTTTGTAGAATAATCATTTAACTTAAGGTTAAAGGTAGACATAAATAGAATTCACTAACTTGATTAAATAATTCTATACTCAATGCCAAGCCTGGCTGAGTACTGAGGACTAGAAAAGTTAGTTATTCAATAATAATATGATGTATACCAGTATTCATCACAGCGTTATTCATTGTAATGTTTCCCAAAGTGGAAACAATCCAAACCTGCGTCAACTGATAATGGATAAACAAAATGTAGTGTGTACACACTATGGAATATTCTTTAGCCACAAAAAGGACTGAAGTACTGATTCCTGCTACCACATGGATGAAACTCAAGGACAGTATGTGAAGTAAAAGGACCAGACACAAAAGGCCACATTTTGCATGATTTTATTCATGTGAAATGTCCAGAATGTGCAGATCTGTGGAGACATAAACAGATTATTAGTTGCCTAATTCTGGGGGAGATAGAAAAATAGACTGCTTAATGGGCATGGGGTTTCTTTTTGGTCAGCTGAAAATGTTCTGAAATTAAATAATTGTTGCACAGCATTGTGAATATACTAAAACCCACTGAGTTGTATACTTTAAAATGGTTAAATGGTGAATTTTAAATTATGTGAAGTTTTACCTCACTTAAAAATAAATGAATGGAGACTTCCGTGGCAGTCCAGTGGTTACTCTGTGCTTTAAATACAAGGGGCATGGGTTCAATCCCTGCTCAGGGAACTAAGATCCTACCTGCTGTGCAGTGCAGTCAAAAAAAGTTTTTTTAATAAATAGGTTTAAAAAAGCCATATTAACATATCCATTTACTTTGAATGCTATTTGGAGGAGAAATGGAAATGCAAATTGATTTTTAAACATAGGTTTAAAGACTTTTCTGACAGGGAACTCATTTTCAGTATATTAAAAACATGAACTTAATTGAAAAATAAGCTATTCAATCTAGGGTTTTTCTTCATTCATTCATTATTATGATGGCAAATAGCAGTATATATTAAATAAATTGCGGTTTCTAGCCTGGCCTCTCTGCATTAAGACTGCAACTCAGCTAGTTAACATGCTAATTTTGCCAAATTAGATAGACTCTCTGTATCTCATGGTCCTCATCTGAAAAATGAGTATAATAATAGTGCTTACCTTTCTATTTCATGTATATCAATGTATTTCGATCCTTAGCTGCATTTTAGGGTGCTGACTTTTTTTTTTAATGATGAGTTCACAGCTGATTCACATGGACAGCCAGGATAGAGAATCACTAACATAAAAGGCGTGTAGCAACATGCCAAGCATGTGGTGAGCAGTGAATAAATGGTAGTTTAATAGTGTTGTCAAGGACTTATTAATTATTATATAAGATTAAAACATATCTTTGGTGTTGTTCAGTCGTGTCCACCTCTTTGTGACCCAGTGGACACCAGGCTCCCCTGTCCTTCACCATCTCCTAGAGTTTGCTCAAACTCACGACCATTGAGTCGGTGATGCCATCCAACCATCTCATCCTCTGTCATCCCCTTCTCCTGCTTTCAGTCTTTCCCAGCATCAGAATCTTTTCCAGTGAGTAGGCTGTTTGCTGGAGAAGGCAATGGCACCCCACTCCAGTACTCTTGCCTGGAAAATCCCATGGATGGAGAAGCCTGGTGGGCTGCAGTCCATGGGGTGGCTAAGAGTCGGACACAACTGAGAGACTTCACTTTCACTTTTATGCATTGGAGAAGGAAATGGCAGCCCACTCCAGTGTTCCTGCCTGGAGAATCCCAGGGACGGGGGAGCCTGGTGGGCTGCCATCTATGGGGTCGCACAGAGTCGGACACGACTGAAGTGACTTAGCAGCAGCAGCAGCAGCAGCAGTAGGCTCTTTGCATCAGCTGGTATGCAAAGAGTTGGCTTATTTGCATATAGTAGATAAAGTATATCTACTATAGCATAAAAAGTGAGGAGGGAAGTTAGGGTAAAAGGATGTATGAAGAAGAAATACATTTCCACTGAAATTTATATTTTATTTAACAAAGAGCATTATACCAACTGTAGTCAACAGGTAGATTCTTCTTAGTAGAACCTCTCTGAATTTTGTTTTAGGGTTTTAAATTTTATTAAAGTATAGTTGATTTACAATGTTGTGTTAATTTCTGCTGTACAGAAACGTGATTTAGTTACACACATATATATATGTATGTGTGTATTCTTTTTCATATTCATTTGAATTTTGTTTAAGGGAATTTCCCTAGACAGCATATATTTGAAATACCTTTATTTATTAGCAAGTTGTATGTTTTCTGAAACCATTCTCTTGCTTTCATTTGCTTCACTGGTGTGAAAATATCACTTTAAAAAAATAATAAACTCTCTTAAAACACAAAAATATAAAACTTCAATAATTATGTAACATACAATACAGTGTAATGGGCTGATATTTGTGTCCATCCAAAATTCTTATGTTGAAATCCTAACCCCTAATGTGATGGTATTAGGAGGTAGGGCCTGTGGGAAGTGATTAGGTCATAAGAGTGGAGCCCTCATGAATGGGATTAGCATGCTTATAAAGGGGTGCTCAGAGCTCTCCAGTCTTGCTGCCATGTGAGGACACAATTAGAAGTCTGCAACTTGGAAGAGGCCCTCCCCAGAACCAGACTGTGCTCGCACCCTGATTTCAGACTTCCAGCCTCAAGAACTGTAGAAAATAAATTTCTGTTGTTTATAAGCCACCTACTCTATGATATTCTGTTTAGCAGCCTCACCTAAGACATGCAGTATCCCTGATTCAAGTGGATTCATCATTAATTGTACTGCTAAGATGAGATCTGGGGAATAAAGAAACTAGGGCTTTTCACTTACTCTTACTGAGGCTCTGTCTCCTCAATGATGGAAAAAAAAGGTTGAACCAGATGATCTGTAAGTTTCCTTGTATCTCTAACATTTTGTGAGTTGGTGAGCACACAATTGTGTTTTATGGTGTTAGATTTTACAAACTAGCTAGGTTGGAAAACTCATGAGCTCTGCCTCTGGTTACTGTATTATGGTTAACTTTCCCTACTGCAAGGTCCTGAAGTGAACATATTCCCACTGAATCTTATTTTTTTTGTAATGTAATTTTCTGGTCTCACATCCTGTCTTCCAGCTTGTTTAGCTTTATTTTTATGACTTTTTACTAGCAAAGAATGAACCATCAGTTCTTACTGGGTATGGTATTCCCTCCAAGGGGTATTTTGGAAATTTGTGGGCTTTCTGGTCTTTTAATATAGTCAGATCTGAACATTTAAATATTGGAATACATATTCCTTTGTTATTATTTTTTATTGAAGTATAGTTGATGTACAGTGTTATTTATATACTTGTATGTACAGACCTACAATGTAGAGATTCACGATTTTTAGAGGTTATACTCTACTTATAGTTATAAAATATTGGCTATATTTTGTGTTGTACAGTATATCCTTATAGCTTATTTTATGCTTAATAATCTGTACGTCTTAATACCCTATCCCTAACTTGCCCTTTCCTGCTCCCTCTGCTCATGGCAGTTTTTTTCCCCTGTGAGTCTGCTTCTTTCTTGTTTAGTTCAGTAGTTGTATTTTTTAGATTCCATGTACAAGTGATGTCATACAATATTTGTCTTTCTCTTTCTGACTTAGTTACCATTCAGTATTTGTCTTTTTCTTTCTGACTTACTTGTTACCGTTCAGTATTTGTCTTGCTCTTTCTGACTCACTTCAGTTACTATATCCCCCAAGTCCATCTGATTGTTGCCAATGGCACGATTTCATTCCTTTTTTATTGCTGAACAGTCTTTAGTATTCCACGGTGTATGTGTATATCGTCTCTGTGTGGGAGACCTAGGTTCAATCCCTGGGTCAGGAAAATCCCCTGGGAAAGGAAACAGGTGCCCATCCCAGTATTCTTGCCTGGAGAATCCCATGAACAGAGGAGCCTGGTGGGCTATATAGTCCATGGGGCCACAAAGAGCTGGACACGACTGAGGGACTAACACGCACGTGTGTATAGCTATATCTATACAAACATACCACATCCTCTTTATCCATTCATTTGTTGATGGATGCTTAAGTTGCTTCCATATCTTGGCAACTGTAAATAATGCTGCTATGAACATTGGAGTATATATATCTTTTTGAATTAGTGTTTCCATTTTTTTTGGATATATACCCAACAGTGGAATTGCTGGGTCATATTGTATCTCTATTTTTAATTGTTTAAGTCACTTTTATACTGCTTTCCACAGTGGCTGCACCAGCTTACAATAGTGTATGAGGGTTCCCTTTTCTCCATAGCCTTGCAAACATTTGTTATTTGTATTCTTTTTAGTAATAGCCTTTCTGACAAGTATGAGGTGACATTGTGGAAATGTACATTATTTTTTTTAATTTTTTAAAGTAAATTATCGAGTAATTTTAAAGAAAATTTTTTCTTCATATAATGATGTGTTATGTACATTTTAAATGATGTAGATAGGTAGGTTATATATCTATGAACTTCACTTTAGGGTAGTACAGAAAGCATTAGAAAATATTTTTATAAGAAGGTATGGTTGAGGATCATCAATGATAAACGTACTTTGATGCTGATATCTACTGCAGTGGGGAGAAAGAGATAGGAAAGGTAATATTTTACATTTATCTAGTAATACTTAGGTACTGTGTTTTGTATGTGACCTTACTATGCATGGTGTCTCATCCTTCTAAAATAGGTGGTATTATTATTCTCTGTTTCATGATGAAGATACTGAGGCTTAAGGAGGTTTATTAACTTCATTCCCTCATCACATATTTTAGAGCCCACTATCTGCAGCTACAGGTATTTGGAGGAGAGCTGGTAACAGAAAAGACGTAAGTTCTGCCCTTAAGGAGTTTATATTTTAGGGAGAGACTAAACCAAAGCAATAAATAAATAAGACAAGTCAGGTTGTGATGGGTCTCATAAAGACAGTCAAATGAAATGACTTGAGAAAACTTGCCCAAAGTGCTGTAACTACTGGGTGATGGGGCTCCATCTGAATGTAGATGTTCCTTGATGGCTGTCATAGCCATTGAACGGCCATCACTAGTATCAGATTGTGAGGTCATCACCTCTTCTAAGGTTGTCCAGAAAGATGCCAGAATGTCTGAATGAGTAACCAAGAAGAAAGATCTGTTCAGAGCAATGCTGGGTACTTTTTCCTTTTTGCATTCCTGTCAGATGAAGTGCCTGCACGACACTGGTAATTACAACAATCCCTCCTGCACTCTGCAACATTTTAGTTTTTAACACTGCTAATCCTTATGAAAATGCATTTCTAAGTCAATAAGGTTAAATGCTTTTCTGATTTCTTAAGTGTGATTTTCAGAAACATCCTCAGTTTTATTCCCCTATAGCAATGTATCTGTCATGCCCAACTTTGGATAAGTGTATCCACTCTATGAGATGAGAAATTGAGTACTGACTGGAAACAGATGTTGCTGCTTTTGGATAGACATTTGGAAGGGTGATTATAGTCACTGGGCTTCCCTCGTGGCTCAGACAGTAAAGAATCCATCTGCAATGCAGGAGACCTGGGTTCCATCCCTGGATTGTGAAGATCCCCTGGAGAAGAGAACAACAACCCACTCCAGTATTCTTGCGTGGAGAATTCCAGGGACAGAGGAGCCTGTTGGGCTACATTCCATGGGGTTGCAAAGAGTCAGATGCGACTGAGTGACTTAACACTTTCACGACTTTCATAGTCATTCCATAGAATAAGTGGTAGAGAGGTAGGTAAGGCTTCTAAGAAAGAGGACCTACCAACTAAAGTCTAGACCATGAGAATGTTTGGGAAAAGCCTTTTGAAATGAAAAAACTTGAAAAGTTATGTTCTGCCTTCAAGAAAAAGATCAATGTTAGGAACTCTAGTGATTGCTACTATAAGATAAAGATTAGAGAGAAAAGGATACACTTTTTTTTAATATCTTAAAGCTTTGTTCAAGTTATAAATTCTTTCATTAAACACAGTGATAAGTAGATCTTGTGTTTGGTTGTTTGAATCATGATTTCAAATCTGTGGGAAAAAGAGAATGAAATAGAAGGGAGAGTGCTGCTTTATTGGTCCTGGTTATCAGTTCCAAGGAAATCGTCCTTCTGGTCCTCATGGCCACACAGTTAGCAGGACTTTTGATGCTCTAACTATTTTCCTAGACAAAAACAGCCTGCAAAGAGAAATAAAAAGCTTCAGAACGCATCTTGTAAACTCCAACTTATAAAGACAATGATCATATCTCCATGAACATATCAAGCAGAGCTCATATAAGTGCTTAGATTGTGTTTTTGGAAAACATGCTAAATACCTGGTCATCTTTTTCATTCATTCTTTAGCTCTTTATCATGTTCTTCGGGGTACTCAGAGATAAACATTAATTCTGACCTTGTGTTTACTATTTAAAATGGTACAGTAAATAAAAGGTGATTTTATATATGTGCATTTCATAGAAAATTTCCTACTCTTGTTCTTGACTATTCCTTTTATCTTTATAGATGCTCAAAATTTGGCAAAAGCTAATCTAACATTCCTACTTTATGTATGTTGCTTTAAAGGCACACTTCTCCCTAATACTAATTAGCAATCTTACAATGAACAGCACAGTTAATTTCTCAAGCAGCATAACTTGCATTGATTTCATAAATTTGAGGGTTGACTTTAAATTATTTCTGTAATAATTTTTTAGTATTCATCACCAAATCCACACTGGTCAGCTCAGACTCTGGGGAATTCAGTAACTATCTTGTATACTCAGTTCATCTTTTGCAACTGTATTGGCCAACTTGCAAATTTATCTGCAGCATGCCTGGGTGGTTTTGTAGAGAAAACAGCTACTCTCAGGGGGCTAATGCCTCTTCTCCACCAATCAGAATACAGTTCATGATTCATTAGGTTTGTTGGCTAGATTATTTAACTTAATTCAATATAAATTATTTAATTCCAAAAGCCTTCCTGGTATCCAATATGAATGAAACAATTATTCCTGGACACACTCATCCAAATAACACCACACAGTTTTACCAAGCCCCAAGACAGTCATTAAATTCCAGCTATCCACAGCTATACACAAGCTCCTCATGCTGAGTTTTTGAGGATTACAACATTACTGAAATTGTTTGGATTCAATAAAGGACTATGTTATTTCTATATTTAATGAGAACATCCCAATTACATAGCAATGTGATTATATGCAATCATAAACTATTTCTAGGTAGCAGTTTTGCCTTTGTTTAGATAGTGTCCTTTCTTTTGTTATCTATTCTAGTCCATACAAAAAGGAACAATTCCATGTTTTCTTAACATTAAGTCTGCTGCTTAGAAGCTTCCTCAAGGTTATCTGTCTCTTGACATCATTTCTATCTGGTCAGTGACTTGTGGAAGTAGGATCTGTGGTTGGTGTAATTTTCTCTTCAGTATAATTTATATGTGTCCCTAAATGTAGTATCCATTTCTTAGATTAAGCTCTCTGGAAGCAGACTCTGAAGTAGAGAATTGTGTGTTTCCTGTAGGACAGTGAGAGAGTCAAGATTGGTAGAGGGTTGGCATTGCACCTGAGGCTCAGCCTATTCTGCGAGGCACTCTGGAGCTGGGATGGCCTTTGGAAATCTGTATCAACCAGTTATCAGCTATGGGCTACTGTCTGGAAGAAGGCATAATGCTGTGGCCAAAGGCAGTCTCTAGCAAGCTACCAGCGGTCAATATTCCAAGCAGCTGAGAGAATGCAGCGTCAGTCCTAAGGGAGGATCTTAGAGCACCACCTATCCACTACCCCCATCTAAGGAAAACCTGAGTGAGAAGTATTGACAGAAACTGAGAATGGAGGCAGAGCATGGCTACTTTAATACATAGTCTTGATTTTCTCCTAAAGTCTGTTAAAATTTTTTTATTCTTCTTTCCCCCCTGTTTTCCTTCTCTTCTTTGTTTTCAATCAGGCCAGGAATGGAATAAGGTACACCCCAGAGAATTTCAACCCTGGAGAATAGCAAACAGTGTAGCAGAATTCCTGTGAGACCCAGCTGAAACCCTCAGATGTAGTCTGAGGCCTACTTAGAGACCTGTGCATAAAATGGCATTTGGAAAAGGGAAGATGCTGTTTAAGTTTAAGAAGAGGAGTCAGTTACAAGTGACAATTTGGTTCTTTCTCTCATTACTCCTTACTCATAAGTACAATGCATTTGTGTATTTGCACTGGCATTTCTCTAGCTAGCCACACTTAATTGCACCCTCCAACTTAAAGAAGATTCCTTATGGCCCTCAGATAGAGACAAGAGTCTTTGTTACCAAAGTCTTCTATCCAAGCCTTGCCCTCCCACCCTTCCCACAACTTACACCTGTCCTTTTGTTGTTCAGTTGCTAAGCTGTGTCCATCTCTTTGTGACCCCACGGACTGCAGCTTGCCAGGCTTCCCTGTCCTTCACTATCTCCTGGAGTTTGCACAAATTTATCCCACTGACTTTGGTGATGCTATCTAACCATCTCATCCTCTGTTACCCTCTTCTCCGTTTACCTTGTAATCCTTTTAATCTTTCCCAGCATCAAGGTCTTTTCCAATGAGTTGACTCTTCACATCAGCCTTGCTTTCCCATGACCCTCTCTTTCATTCATTCATTTAGCCATTAATTTACTCTTTTATTTATTGACTTCCTACTAAGTGCCAGTTTCATTCCAGAGTGTCTGGGTCCCAACTGACTGCCTAGACTGTGTGATACTTGTTTTGCTTCTCATCTGGCTCTTGTTTGTTCTGACTTCTGAGTCATAGCTGATCCTAATAGAACAGTTGTCAGTTCATTTCAGTAACTCAGTTGTGTCCGACTCCTTGCAACCCCATGGACTGCAGCCTGCCAGGCTACCCTATCTATCACCAACTCCCAGAGCTTGCTCAAACTCATGTCCATCGAGCTGGTGATGCCCTCCAACCATTTCATTCTCTGTTGTCCCCTTCTCCTCCTGCCTTCATTCCCAGATTCTGCTGCTGCTGCTGCTGCTGCCAAGTCGCTTCAGTCATGTCCGACTCTGTGTGACCCCATAGACAGCAGCCCACCAGGCTCTTTCTCTCTCCTTCTTCCAAGGAGCAAGTGTCTTTTAATTTCATGGCTGCAGTCATCTGGAGTGATTTTGGAGCTCAAGAAAAGAAATACTGTCACTGTTTCCATTGTTTCCCCATCTATTTGCCATGAAATGATGGGACTAGATGCCATGACCTTATTTTTTTGAATGTTAGGTTTTAAGCCAGCTTTTTCACTCTCCTCTTTCACTTTCATCAAGAGGTTCTTTAGTTCCTCTTTGCTTTCTGCCATAAGGGTGGTGTCATCTACCTATCTGAGGTTATTGATATTTCTCCCATCAATCTTGATTCCAGCTCGTGCTTCATCCAGTCCACCATTTCACCTACTGTACTCTGCATTTAAGGTCAATAAACAGGGTGACAATATTCAGCCTTGATGTACTCCTTTCCCAATTTGGAACCAGTCCATTTTTCCATGTCTGGTTCTAACCGTTGCTTCTTGACCTGTATACAGATTTCTCAGGATGCAGGTAAGATGGTCTGGTATTCCCATCTCTTTAAGAATTTTCCACAGTTTGTTGTGATCCACAGAGTCAAAGGCTTTGGTGTAGTCAATAAAGCAGAAGTAGATGTTTTTCTGGAACTCTCTTGCTTTTTCGATGATCCAGTGGATGTTGGCAATTTGATCTCTGGTTCCTCTGCCTTTTCTAAATCCAACTTGAACATCTGGAAGTTCTTGATTCACGTACTGTTGAGGGCTGGCTTGGAGAATTTTGAGCATTACTTTACTAGTGTGTGAGATGAGCACAATTGTGTGGTAGTTTGAACATTCTTTGGCATTGCCTTTCTTTGGGATTGGAATTAGATTTAGTTGATCCTCTTGTTTCTTGTTTTCAGACCACTGCTTAACAAATCTGATGTCCTCACCTACCTTTCAGACCTGTTGGGTTTCTGAGAACTATTCTGGCCTTCAAGTCATGATCCATTTCCTCTGATCACAGTTCATCTCCTGACATATGCAATCTACTGCCACCAAATCCACTGTAAGCAAAGGGAAAACTACCCCTAAATAAGAGTGGCTGTGGCAAAGACTGAATGGAAGAGCTGGACTATGGAGGCTGAGGACAGCACTTAGGAATGTGGAGAGCTGTTCAATAAAATTGGACTCACAGTTTGTCACTGATAACAAATTAACCGTTTGACTTTGTATGCACAATTATTTTCCTCTTTTTCATTTCATTTCTCTCCCAGGGACTGAAAGTAATCAAACAATTGTTCTATTTGTTCTTTGGAAAACATTTTAATATTTCTGATTTTATTTTAGTCCAGTAATTTTAAATCAGTCTACTTATGGTGTAAAGTGGTTCAGTTATTTATTTTTTCTCTGTTCTTTTACTTTTTTGAAGATCTTTATTATTCCCTTGCTCAAAAAATGTTAAATTTTGTTTTATGACTTAGTTCAATGCAAGTTCCTTATTTCAGAAGGAAAGAGTCAACAGATTGAGTGTACTTGTTTTGAAGTTAATGCCTTTTTAGACTTTACACTGCGCCAGTCTGCCTTGATGCCAACATGAAGGAGGCCAGTGTAAACCCAGTCCTCTTAAGCATGTTGCATGGATTAGCTTCTTTAACCCCACAATAGTCATATGATCTAGGCACTATTATTTCCAATTTAAAAGCAAGGAAACAGATGAACAGAAGGTAACTTGTCCTCTGTCACCAAGATACTCAGCTCCAGAGCCAGTGTTCTTGTCCATCAAGTTATACCACCTGGTTAGAAATGCACTCCAAGATAACTCCAGAATCCAGTTATAAAGCCCATTTTGTATGCTGGCCTGATGCTCCCTCATGTTATGGGTAACTTCTTCCATAATATGTTGTTTGTTCAAGCCAGCAGGCCACAGCCGATGAAAATTTTCTTGCTATGCAACTTTAACATGGGAACCTACTCTTCTATCTCACTTCTTCTTTATTGACTTTCCATATACCTTCTATTTTCATTTGAAAATTTATCTGGAGTCCCTTGACTATCCCTGTTAATTTTTTTCCCTGACCATGTTTTGTTTTTTATTTGAATTTTGTAAGTGTGATATTTGAGTTAGTAAAGATAGAACTTATATGAAAGATTCAATATCAAAATTAAGTTGCATTTCAAGGCATTATGGGTAAAATTGAAAGGAAGAGTATTTAAAAATCCCCATTGAGGTTCTCTAACTGAGTCTATTTGAGGCAAATGCAGTCATCTCAGCTTGATTTATGATTATATATTCTGACGTATGAAATGCTGTTTATAAATAGTTTAATAAAGGGCTATTGCTCCAAATTCCAAATTAGCAGTGAGGATGATTTCCATTTGAGAAGACAGTTTGGAGGATTTGGTTTTTGATACTTAATAAAGTGAATTCTTTTTCTCAGTACAATACATACTGTTGACTTGTGGCTCAGCTCTAGGGACCTGATGTTGTATTCAAAGAGTAAAAACGTATCTCTGCTCATTGTTTATTTACTACGTTTTAGGTACATACGGCAAAGTTATTTTCCTTACAGTTCCCAGTTCAGCCTTTTCTCTTGATTATATATTAAAAATATGTGCATAAAGTCCCCAGGATCTCAGTTTAACAATGTGACTCTCCAAGCCTCTTTTATTAAGTGACATTTCTAGTATTTTAATGAGGGTTTGACATTTTCACATGTTACAATTTTGTTTTATTTTTATATTCATTGAAGTGACTTTCATGTTGCCTTTGTGTGCAGTCAGTTTACAATTTTTAAAAGTACTTGGAGACATCTTTTCAGAAAGAAGTACATCAGGAAACCATTCAAGATTCTCAGTGTTAGTCTTCAGTGCAGTGTATTTTTTAAAAAAAGATTGCAAGGGTTTAAGTGTAGGGATTTTGTTCTGAGCAACATGTAATACTAGATTCTTTGGAAATGGCAAAACATGATTTAGACCAGAGCTTTCAAATTCAAACACCTGGACGGCCCAGTGGGTGACATCGGTAAAAGAGGTGGGTGCAGTGGACTGCAGAGGGCTGAAACAGGTGTGACCCCCCTGAAAGGGCCGCTGCAGATTTGCCCTTTCAGGTAGCTGCTATGATCCTTTCAGTATCATCCAGTTTTTTGGATTCTAAGGGGATCTGGATGATTAAGCGAAATATTCTAATTTGAGACACTGGCTATTTCTGGCCTTGATTATCCAGCACACAACTGGACACAGGTACTTTGTTCATAAGTAAGTAAAGTCGCTCAGTTGTGTCTAACTCTTTGTGACCCCATGGACCATAGCCTACCTCTCTGCAGTCCATGGGATTTTCCAGGCAAGAATATTGGAGTAGGCTGCCATTTCCTTCCCCAGGGGATCTTCCCAACCCAGGGACTGAACCCGGGTCTCCTGCATTGCAGAGAATGATTAATGCTTCCAAAGAGCCAAGAAGGAAAGGCATGATCGAAGATTGTCTTTCAAATGACTCAGAAAAGCAGAACCCCATTCCAGGACTCTTTGTTCAGCTGCCTTCTAAGGGCAAAGCACTGTGTGGTATCATTCTGAGGTGGAAAAAGTGACCAAGCTGAACCCTCACTTTTTAAAATTAATTTATTTTAATTGGAGGATAATTACTTTACAATATTGTGGTGCCTTTTGCCATACATCAACATGAATCAGCCACGGGTGTACCTGTGTGCCCCCATCCCCCATGCTGACCCCCCTCCCCACCCCATCCCTCTGGGTTGGCCCAGAGCACCGGCTTTGAGTGCCCTGCTTCATGCATTGAGCTTGCACTGGTCATCTGTTTTACATATGGTAATATACATGTTACACTGCTGTTCTCCCAAATCATCCCACTCTCTCCTTCTCCCGCAGAGTCCAAAAGTCTGTCTTTACATACTGTGTCTCTGTTGCTGCCTTGCATATAGGATTGTCGTTACTGTCTTTCTAAATTCCATATATATGTGCTACTACACTGTATTGGTGTTTCTCTTTTTGACTTATTTCACTCTGTATAATAGGCTCCAGTTTAATCCACCTCATTAGAACTGACTCAAATGCATTCTTTTTTATAGCTGAGTAATATTCCATTGTGTATGTGTACCACAGCTTCCTTATCCATTCGCCTGCCAATGAACATCTAGGTTGCTTCCATGTCCTGGCTATTGTAAACAGTGCTGCAGTGAACATTGGGATACACGTGTCTCTTTCAATTCTGGTTTCCTCGGTGCCCAGAAGTGGGATTGCTGGGTCAAATGGCCATTCCCTTTCCAGTTTTTTAAGGAATCTCCACACTGTTCTCCATAGTGGCTATACCAGTTCACATTCCCACCAACAGTGTAAGAGTGAACCCTCGCTTTCTAAAGACCCCACAATTAAGCAGGAGGTCTAAGACACGACAGTCATAAGTAGTGAAAGGTGAAGTCAGACAAATTCCAAAAGGGATGTTCAAATGAAATTCAAAGGAGGGAGAAGTCTCATCTAATTGGTAAGATCAGGAACAAGTTCATGGCTATTGAGAGGAACCTTGACAGTGATTATAGGATTGTGGTGAATGTGGGCCATTCCAGAAGAGAGCAGAGGTGGGAAAACAGAAGCATGAGGATGCTCAGAGAGCAGAAGCTAGACCAGTTTAAAGGCAGGATAGCCGTCGGTGAGAAGGCGAGCAAGGGAGGATGAGTGTATGTTATAGAGGGCTAGAGAGAAGAGGCCTTACAATGATTTTAGTAGACAGTGGAAAGCCATCAATGGTTTTTGACTTGGAGAATATTTTGCCTACTATTTTCTAGGGGTGAAATTTGAAAAACAAGATGGCAAAACAGAGGACTGGGGTTAGGACTTCAACATGTAATTTTACTGGGGGGCAAATTCAGTCCATAACAAATGAGCGGGTGAAGAATGTAAGAGTTTGCTCCTTTTTTTCTAAAGCTATTGAAGTAAAACCATTGGAGTTTCTAATGGTTTTAACATACCTAAGATTAAAGTGAATTTAACTGCAAGATAGGAACATTGTGATGAAATGCTAATATTAGGTTGGCCAAAAAGTACATTTGGGTTTTTCTATATCACTTTGTGAGAAAACCTGAACAAGCTTTTTGATCAGCTGAATACAGCCTGTGGCATCCATTCTATGAAGTTAGAGAAAACAAGGTACTTTGTGCTTCCTTCTATAATGCGTAAAGTGATAAAGTGTTAGTCGCTCAGTCATGTCCACCTCTTTGCGACCCCTTGGACTGTAGCCTGCCAGCCTCCTCTGTCTGTGGGATTTTCCAGGCAAGGATACCAGAGTGGGCTGCCGTGCCCTCCTCCAGGGTGTCTTCCCAACTCAGAATCAAACATGCTTCTCCCACATTACAAGCAGATTCTTTACTGTCTGGGCCACCAGGAAAACAAGGAACTTTGTGTTTCCTTCTGTAATAAAACTTACCAAGTCACCAAGTAAGTCACAACTCTGCTCCCAGTTTCTAGCACAGGATCTGGCTCATAAGAAGGTGCTCAGAAAACACTGGTAGATGAACAAAGAATAATACTAGAGTGGTTCGTGCACCATAAAAAATCCATATATCCTAAAGGCTAGTAGCCCTTTCATAACCCCCACTTTCCTACCATCAGACATACCTAGTGGCTTTGGACTTAGAGAGCAAACAGTAAGAGATTTTGTGTATATATAGATATATGGAGGGATGAAAGACACAGAAGAAAGTTCTCCATAATGACTTGAACATGGAGTGGACTTCTGTCTCGCTGGAGGTTAGGTTTTGAAGGCAGAGTGCAAAAAAACAACATCATATAGTGCCAATTACCCTGAACATTCTTTAGGAAGTCACAGCATTGGAGATATATAAAACACTCTGCTTTTTCTTCCAGCATTCAAACAGCCCACTGCTTTCTTCTGTTTAGCATCGGTTGAAGTTGGCTTGAATTGAAGAGTTTGATTATGTGAAAAATATATTTTTAACTGCTAGAATTAACTCCATGTGGTGATATGCTGTCAGTATGAAAAGCACCCCAGGACAGACTGCCTGAAGGATGGCAATTTTCTACTCCTCTCTCAGCCCCACATTAGGATATAGGACTGTTGAGTAGAATGGTGGAGTGCAATCTCTTTCTCCTTCCCTTCCTACCGCAATGGCCCCGGCATGTGTGGTTGATTTCCCTCAAGTTAAAATGCACATATGATGGGATTTCTCTGTACCCAGAGAGGGGGAGGTGAATTGTTTCTGACCAAAGCCCAGGAGCTTTGCTGCTTGCGCGGATGAGAATAAGGATCACACATTGCTGGGGTGACGCTTGCAAGAATGTAGTAAAGTGCGTGAGCCAGGCAGGTCTGGATCAATACCCTGCTGTGGCCACTCCGGCCAGAGTAGTCAGGACAATCGGTGTTCAGTTGTGGGAAAAGTGAAATTATGTCTGCCTATTTGGATGATTTCAGGGGTTTTCAAGAGATCCTGGGTATCACCATGTGCTAAAGCGGGACACACACTTGGCATGGTGGAAGGAACTTGGTCTTGGAAGAAAGGAAAACGAGGGTGGAGTTACAGCCTCACCTCTTCTCACTTCCCTCTCGTCAATGCTTGCTTGCTTGTTTCAGCTTTATTGAGGAATAATTGACAAATAAAAATTGTATATACTTAAGGTGTACAACATGATGCTTTGTTTTACATGCACGTTGTGAAATGATTACCACAATCAAGCTAGTGATGGATACATCACCCCACATGGTTTGCTTTTTTTCTTATGTGATGAGGGCACTTGAGATCTACTCTCTCAGCAAATTTCAAGTATATAATACAATACTTTTAACTGTAGTCACTATTCAGGACATTGGATCTCCAGAATTTATTCATCTTGCATAACTGAAATTTTGTAACTTTTGACTAATATCCCCCAGATTCCAGGCCCTGGCAAACACCCTTCTTTCTACTTTCTGTTTCTGTCAGTTCTACTTCTGTAGATTCTACTTGTAAGTGAGATCACGCATTATTTGTCTTTCAGTGTCTGGCTAATTTCCTTTAGTTAAGCTGCTCCAGATTCATCTATACGGTAGCAAATGACAGAACATCCTCCTTTTTAAAGGCTGAAATATATATATGGATTCTTCAATGGCTCAGCAGGTAAAGAATCCACCTGCAGTGCAAGAGACACAGGAGACTTGGGTTCAGTCCCTGGGTCAGGAAGATCCCCTGGAGAAGGAAATGGCAACCCACTCTAGTATTCTTGCCTGGAGAATTCCATGGACAGAGGAGCCTGGCAGGTTATAGTCCATGGGATCACAAAGAGTTGGATATGACTGAGCAATTAAGCATAGCATATATATGTATAGTCCACATTTTCTTTGTTCATTCATTCATCAGCAAACACGTTGTTTCCATATCTTGTTAGCCTCGTGTCTTTGTGATTGTGAGATCTTTGGCAAAGTACCTGAACAACTGTTATGGGACAATAATACAAGATAGAGGTAGTCAGAGGATTGCAAGAGAAAATGCATATAAAGTGTTTAACTTAGAGTCTGGGACAAGCTAACCGATGAAGATATGGTAGTATTCTAGCTCCCTCCTAACCATGTGAGCAAACCCATTTGTGAGGTGGGAGTGGGAGTGGGAATATGATAAACAAAAAGAAAACCAAAAACAAATAGTAAGTTACCTTGGCTAATCCCATACAATCAGACATAATTAATGGACTAGCCAAGATGACATAACTGGTATAGAGAATCCAGGACTGTGGATCAAGAGACTGGCTTCTGGTTCTGGGTGGACTTTGGCCAAGTCCTCTCTCTTTTCTATTCCCTTAACAGTAAAATGAAGGGCTTGAAAGATCTCTAAGATCTCTTCCAGTTCTAAGATAATAACCGTTTATGTCATGTCTCCTCATTGATTCTCTTACACCTTCCAAATCAAACCATTTCTTTGGTTGGTCTTAAAATTTCACCATCAAATAGCTCTAGGCTCCCTTTGCAGTATTTTTTCCTCTTCTCACCTTGGAAAACCAACATTGCAGCAGATTGTCTCTTTGTTGTCTGTCCCCTGCATTCTCACCTTTGTTCATCTCTGCCCCTCTTCATCTGTGGATAATCTTCTCATCCTTTGCTGCATGCCACATGATACCATGTCCATGAAGCTCTTCTGTATTTCCTCAAGATGTCTGTGTTGTATTCTTCTGTGGGGTCCCAATCACTGTCTTTTAGGTGCTGGTTGGCAATGAGGGAGCAGTGGGGTGATGGGGGACGGGGGGGGGGTTCCTGGTAGTTGTAACATTATTGGGCCTATGTGGTGTCATATCTGGTGGCTTCCCTGGTGGCTCAGAGGTTAAAGCGTCTGCCTGCAATGCGGGAGACCTGGGTTTGATCCCTGGGTCGGGAAGATTCTCCTGGAGAAGGAAATGACCACCCACTCCAGTATTCTTGCCTAGAGAACCTCATGGATGGAGGAGCCTGGTGGGCTACAGTCCACAGGGTCGCAAAGAGTGTCATATCTGCAGGAAAGTGTGTGGACTTGGCTGGTAACTGAGGGAAAGACCCTTTAAATGATGCTTTTACAGAGCTCTGAAAGAAGAGAGCTGCTTTTCACAGTCAGGTTCTGGAAACAGTGAGGCGTAGATGACATTTCTTTTAAGCTGTATGCAAAGTTTCCCCCAGAGGAAAGAGATTAGAAGACAACATTAATTATTCTCAAGACTGTGAGTCCTGATTTTCACTAATTACTTAAATTTGCCAACTGCCTATTCTGACTTGTGACAGTCCACTGGTAGGAATCCAGACCTGCAGAGAGAAAACTATTAATTTCTGGAAGGACCTGTTAGACCTCTCCAGCATGTCTAAAGTGCAAGGAAGCAGAGCAATGACTCAGCAACCCCAGTGAAGGGATCTGGATCTGAGACCCTCAACCACCACTGCTCATCAGTGGAAGAATTCTCACAACTAGTACATCCTTCTGTGCACCATAGTGGTTCATAGCATGGACCTTGGAGCCATAATTCCTGGGTTCAAATCCCAGTTCCTACCCTCCTGCCTGGCTAACTTTGTGATCTTGACAAGTCACCCAGCCTTGCACTGTGCAGGGCTTTGGCTGGGTTTGAAGACTGTTTCATTGGGCCCACATCTGCTTCCGTCTCTTCTCCCTGATCTTCTTGGGAGATGTCAGCACAGCCTGACACCTGATGGCCAAAGCTAGGCCAGTTCTAGTAGTATCTGTTCAAGAGGCTCTTCTAACTTTCCTTCAAGGTTTCCAACTGCCTTCTCAGCAGGCCCATCTCCTTGATGACCTCTGGGAATATTCTCATTTTATGCTCTGTGGCCTCACGGTTTCTTTGGGTGAGGATGGGTAAAATGGGTTAGATTAAGAACTTACTGGGGAGGCAGCTACAATATGCAGCCTCCCTCCTGCTCTCCGAGAGTACATATTGTATTGCTTTTCATTCATTCAGCTAGTCTTTACTAAGCATTTATATGGATACAGTGGGCTGTTCAGATTAACAGATGTCTGCTGAAATATGAGGCAGTGCCAATGAAGTCTCTCTGAAACAGACATAATACAGAATTTCCTCAACTAGGGTTTACTAAGCATGTGACAAACATTGATTTTTGCCCTTTTCCTCGTTGTGGCCTATTGGAGCCTCAGTTCAGTTCAGTTGCTCAGTCGTGTCCGACTCTGCGACCCCATGAATCGCAGCACGCCAGGCCTCCCTGTCCATCAGCATCTCCCGGAGTTCACTCAGACTCATGTCCATCGAGTCTGTGATGCCATCCAGCCATCTCATCCTCTGTCGTACTCTTCTCCTCCTGCCCCCAATCCCTCCCAGCATCAGAGTCTTTTCCAATGAGTCAACTCTTCGCACGAGGTGGCCAAAGTACTGGAGCTTCAGCTTTAGCATTATTCCTTCCAAAGAAATCCCAGGGCTGATCTCCTTCAGAATGGACTGGTTGGATCTCCTTGCAGTTCAAGGGACTTTCAAGAGTCTTCTCCAACACCACAGTTCAAAAGCGTCAATTCTTTGGCGCTCAGCTTTCTTCACAGTCCAACTCTCACATCCATTCATGACCACAGGAAAAACCATAGCTTTGACTAGACGGACCTTAGTCAGCAAAGTAACGTCGCTGCTTTTGAATATACTGTCTAGGTTGGTCATAACTTTTCTTCCAAGGAGTAAGTGTCTTTTAATTTCATGGCTGCAGTCACCATCTGCAGTGATTTTGGAGCCCCAAAAAATAAAGTTTGACACTGTTTCCACTGTTTGCCCATCTATTTTCCATGAAGTGATGGGACCAGATGCCATAATCTTCGTTTTCTGAATGTTGAGCTTTAAGCCAACCTTTTCACTCTCCTCTTTCACTTTCATCAAGAGGCTTTTTAGCTCCTCTTCACTTTCTGCCATAAGGGTGGTGTCATCTGCCTATCTGAGGTTATTGATATTTCTCCCAGAAATCTTGATTCCAGCTTGTGTTTCTTCCAGTCCAGTGTTTCTCATGATGTACTCTGCATATAAGTTAAATAAGCACGGTGACAATATACAGCCTTGATGCACTCCTTTTCCTATTTGGAACCAGTCTGTTGTTCCATGTCCAGTTCTAACTGTTGCTTCCTGACCTGCATACAGGTTTCTCAAGAGGCAGGTCAGGTGCTCTGGTATTCCCATCTCTTTCAGAATTTCCCACAGTTTATTGTGATCCACACAGTCAAAGGCTTTGGCATAGTCAATAAAGTAGAAATAGATGTTTTTCTGGAACTTTCTTGCTGTTTCCATGATCCAGCAGATATTGGCAATTTGATCTCTGGTTCCTCTGCCTTTTCTAAAACCAGCTTGAACATCAGGGAGTTCACAGTTCATGTATTGCTGAAGCCTGGCTTGGAGAATTTTGAGCATTACTTTACTAGCATGTGAGATGAGTGCAATTGTGCAGTAGTTTGAGCATTCTATGGCATTGCCTTTCTTTGGGATTGGAATGAAAACGGACCTTTTCCAGTCCTGTGGCCACTGCTGAGTTTTCCAAATTTGCTGGCATATTGAGTGCAGCACTTTCACAGCATCATCTTTCAGGATTTGAAACAACTCCACTGGAATTCCATCACCTCCACTAGATTTGTTCATAGTGATGCTTTCTAAGGCCCACTTGACTTCACATTCCAAGATGTCTGGCTCTAGATTAGTGATCACACCATCGTGATTATCTGGGTCATGAAGATCTTTTTTGTACAGTTCTTCCTTGTATTCTTGCCACCTCTTCTTAATATCTTCTGCTTCTGTTAGGTCCATACCATTTTTGTCCTTTATCGAGCCCATCTTTGCATGAAATGTTCCCTTGGTATCTCTAATTTTCTTGAAGAGATCTCTAGTCTTTCCCATTCTGTTGTTTGCCTCTATTTCTTTGCATTGATCACTGAAGAAGGCTTTCTTATCTCTCCTTGCTATTCTTTGGAACTCTGCATTCAGATGCTTATATCTTTCCTTTTCTCCTTTGCTTTTTGCCTCTCTTCTTTTCACAGCTATTTGTAAGGGCTCCCCAGACAGCCCTTTTGCTTTTTTGCATTTCTTTTCCATGGGGATGGTCTTGATCCCTGTCTCCTGTACAATGTCACGATCCTCAGTCCATAGTTCATCAGGCACTCTATCTATCAGATCTAGGCCCTTAAATCTATTTCTCACTTCCACTGTATAATCATAAGGGATTTGATTTAGGTCATACCTGAATGGTCTAGCGGTTTTCCCTACTTTCTTCAATATGAGTCTGAATTTGGTAATAAGGAGTTCATGATCTGAGCCACAGTCAGCTCCCGGTCTTGTTTTTGTTGACTGTATAGAGCTTCTCCATCTTTGGCTGCAAAGAATATAATCAATCTTATTTCGGTGTTGACCATCTGGTGATGTCCAAGTGTAGCGTCTTCTCTTGTGTTGTTGGACGAGGATGTTTGCTATGACCAGTGCGTTTTCTTGGCAAAACTCTATTAGTCTTTGCCCTGCTTCATTCCGCATTCCAAGGCCAAATTTGCCTGTTACTCCAGGTGTTTCCTGACTTCCTACTTTTGCATTCCAGTCCCCTGTAATGAAAAGGACATCTTTTTTGGGTGTTAGTTGTAAAAGCTCTTGTAGGTGTTCATAAAACCGTTCAACTTCTGTTTCTTCAGCATTACTGGTTGGGGCATAGACTTGGATAACTGTGATATTGAATGGTTTGCCTTGGAGATGACAGAGATCATTCTGTTGTTTTTGAGATTGCATCCAAGTACTGCATTTCAGACTCTTTTGTTGACCATGATGGCTACTCCATTTCTTCTGAGGGATTCCTGCCCGTAGTAGTAGATATAATGGTCATCTGAATTAAATTCACCCATTCCAGTCCATTTTAGTTCGCTGATTCCTAGAATGTCGACATTCACCCTTGCCATCTCTTGTTTGACCACTTCCAATTTGCCTTGATTCATGGACCTGACATTCCAGGTTCCTATGCAATATTGCTCTTTACAGCATCGGCTCTTGCTTCTCTCACCAGTCACATCCACAACTGGGTATTGTTTTTGCTTTGGCTCCATCGCTTCATTCTTTCTGGAGTTATTTCTCCACTGATCTCCAGTAGCATATTGGGCACCTAATGACCTGGGGAGTTCCTCTTTTGGTATCCTATCATTTTGCCTTTTCATACTGTTCATGGGGTTCTCAAGGCAAGAAGACTGAAGTGGCTTGCCATTCCCTTCTCCAGTGGACCACATTCTGTCAGACCTCTCTACCATGACCCGCCCATCTTGGGTTGCCCCACAGGCATGGCTTGGTTTCATTGAGTTAGACAAGGCTGTGGTCCTAGTGTGATTAGATTGACTAGTTTTCTGTGAGTATGGTTTCATTGTGTCTGCCCTCTGATGCCCTCTTGCAACACCTACCATCTTACTTGGGTTTCTCTTACCTTGGGTGTGGCGTATCTTTTCACGGCTGCTCCAGCAAAGCACAGCCGCTGCTCCTTACCTTGGACGAGGGGTATCTCCTTACCACCGTGTTCCTGACCTTCAACGTGGGATAGCTCCTCTAGGCCCTCCTATGCCTGCTCAGCCACCGCTCCTCAGGTTGCTCCTCCCAGCCTCCGGCCCTGGCCTCGGGCTAGGGGTGGCTCCTTAGGGTCACTGCCCCTGGCCTCAGGCACGAGGTGGCTTCTCCCAGCCACCCCTGACCTCAGACACAGGGTGCCTCAACTACATTATAAAACAGTGAGTGCTAAAATGGAAGAAATAAAGGGAGAATTTAGAAAGGTTAGCTAATCCAGAGTTAGGGTTCTTAGAAGAAGTGATCTCCAAAGAAGACCTAAAGAGTTGAAAAATAAATAGGAGCTTACCATCCAAAGTGCAGGGTATGGGGCCTGCTCCAGGCAGAAGGAAAGCACCCTGAGGTTTGGATGGATGAGAGAGCACAGCTCTGACTGGTAACCTGAAATAGTGACTTTTGGGTAAAGGAGTAGACTGGTTGGGGAGTGTACTTGGGGTCCTGAGAGAATTACAAGGCGATATTTGGATTTTAGAAAGATTGTTCCAGTCATAGTAGGAGGATGGATGGCGGAGATCCAGAGTGCAGGCAGCTGTTCAGCTTGCGCGCAGCAAGGCCATACTGCGGTGAGTAAAGAAAGAGAGCTCAGGGTCACTGTTGGGAGGTAGTTCTCACAGTGCATTGTTTAAGGAACTGATTATGACTCTGCACAGTAGCTTTGCTCTATCTGACCTTCAGCTTTCTTCTCTGTAAAATGAGTATTTCTAAAAACTTAGAAATGTAGTTTGAATCATTTTTTAGGACCTTTCTGTTTTTAAAAAAATTATTGATATATAGTTGATTTACAATGTTGTGTTAACTTCTGCTGTCCAGCGAAGTGATTTAGTTATATGTTTTACATACACAAACATGTATGTAAAATACGTGTATGTAAAACATGTTGTGTATGTTTTATGATTTATATACATATACACACACAACTAATGTGTATATGTGTACACATTGTATATGTATATATATATACACATATATATGTATATATATACATTCTTCTCATATGCGTTTCCATTATGGTTTATCACGACATACTGAATGTAGTTCCCTGTGCAAAGCAGTAGGACCTTGTTTACCCATCCTGTATATAATAGTTCACATCTGCTAATTCCAAACTTCCAATCTGTCCCTCCCCCACAGACCTCCCCTTGGAAATCACAAAAAACCTACAGTAATATTAATACGTACTTCTTCTTGATATCTAAACTTTCATTGTATCCCTCCTCCTCCCCAACCCATATCTCTGTATTGATTTTCTAGAGCTGCCATAGCAAACACCACCAACTGGGTGGCTCACACAAAATGAACAGATTTTCTCACAGTTCTGGAGGCTGGAAGTCTGAACAAGGTGTTATCGGGTATGGTTCTAGTGATGCCTCTCTCCTTGCAAATGGTTGCCTTCTCACTGTGTCCTCACGTTGTCTTTCCTCAGTGTGCACACATTTCTGGAGCATCTTTGTGTGTCCAAATTTCCTCCTCTTAATAGAACACCAGCCATATTGGAGTAAGGTACCCCTAATGGCCTCACTTTAACTGAATTAACTCTGTAAAGGCCCTTTCTCCAAGTACAGCCACCTTCTGAGGGGCTAGAATGGGCTTCAACATACGAATTACAAGGAATACGCAACATCATAGCTCTTTCTTTTTTAAACCTATTTTGAATTTTATAAATTTTCTAAAAATTTAGTTTTTTAGTTTAAATTAAAATTTAATTTAATTTTAAAATGAAAAAAATTTTTTAGTTCTAAAAATTTATTAAGTTTCCTAAAACTAGAAACATCCAGGCTTGGTTGGAGGCACAACCTTCCCTAAATTCTGGTTCTCTTTTCTATGCCCCTTCCCCCTGTGTTTGATCCTCATATGAGTTAGTGATGGTGATGGTGATTTTATACGCTATCCATCTGTGGGCAAAACAAGAACTAGCTTTTCTTCTTTGGTATAGTAGTCAAGTCTATTTTCCTACAGTATAGCTGAATTCTCTCCTCTGCAATAGTAGGCCTTGTTCTCTCCTTTGTTCAGTTCTAGTCTTTATGCCCCAATGAGAGTCTTACTTTTTGACTAGGCTTTGTTTTCTTTCACATGTGTTGGCTGCCCAGAATAACTTCCAAATGAATTTATATCCTGTTCCTCCTAACCTCTTTCAAAAATCATCTCAAAAACCCACCATGATCTGCAAAAGCTTATTGCATGAATGTTCTCTCAGTGTTTCCTGTCATTAGCCCAACGGGACTTGCTCACACATTTGAAATGCAGCCTCTTTAAGGCCAGGATCTCATTCCATTTTCCTGCTTTTGTCCACTGTGTTTTAGTAGCTCAGAAGGGCACGCATCCCTGGCACCCCATGAATAAATGAAATCACACACTGTAATAATGACTATAGGGCATGCACTCCTCCGCCTGCCTACAGAGTGAACTGCGCTTTTGACTCTTTTGCAAAATCATAACGACTCACTGGAGGTCTCTTCCCACCTACCTGATTCCAAGCCCAGTGAATTATAAACATATTTTATTTAACAAATTCACTTTTATTACTACGGTCAGCTCCTATCACAATAGTTAAGGTTCTGTTTGCAGGTTCATAACTTGGCCATAAAATTTTGCTTCAGGCAGATACTTCAGTCTAATGACTTTTGGTACAAAATGTCATTATTAGAATCTCTTTCTTATAACATCAAAGAAAGTATAAAAAAAAATGCTTGGACTTAAAAAGAAAAAAAAAGAAAAGACTTTTCAAACTCTATTATTTTGCCTGGTGCCTTTCCAAGATGTTCTCTGGACTACCTTCCCTCAAACATGGATTCTAACAGGAGTGCTTGAAGCTTAAAACTGACTCTGGCACTTACAAATGCATTTTGGTATTTTTTTAGCTTGTTTCTGGTGGACAAACCTTTAGAAGAAATAAAAAAGTTTGCCTATTTTGACTAAATATGACTTTTTCTTAAATACTCACAATGGGACCTACCTTCTGCAAAGATAGGAGCCCTTGTCACTTAGAAGCTCTTGTTAACACTTACAAAAGGACCCGGGAGGCATGTTCAATAATGGTTTCTTTTAAATGCCAGTTATTTAGTTAAAAGGGAGAGTAACTGTAGAAGGATTAAAAGATTTATTTTCTTTTGAAATCTATGGTTTCTTCAAAGTTCAGGGATAAACGTGCAATTGCCTGTGTCTTACCTGCATCCTCCTAAACAACCAATGAACCTATTCCAGAAGAAATTCAATTTCCCCCTGAAGGAGTGTAAGTGAAGAGAGGCCCACTCAAACACAGAGACAGATTGCCTTGACAAGCTCTCCAACAGGGAATGAAACCAGATGGGGATTGAAATAGCTCAGGGGCCACCAGTCTGTGCCCAGCTAATTGTGTTAGCTGTGCTCAGGCTACAAGGAAGAGAGAAATTGTGACTAAGGGAGAGATGCCCTTAAAAAACTAAGGCTTCTACATCACTGTAATGATGTCATGGCATGAATAAGCCCAGCACTCAAGTAAAAGGATTTACTACCTTGTGTTCTCTTTTCAGCTAACTGGGGAGAATGGAGATGAGATCAGTTACTTTTTGGTTGCCAATTAATATATGCTTTGGGTTAAAAAAAATTATGGAGGTAGAGGAGTACTGAATTGTTGGCAAAAACATCAAAGGTTAAATATACCAATGGTTGCAAGTGTTCACCAATACACGTTTCTTTCAGTCACCCTGAACTGGAAGATGGTCAAGGTGTCTGGGATGCTGGGATCCTAGGATGCTAGTTGATAGCTGAAGGCAGCTGCTGCTTTGATATGGGACATTAGGTGAAGTCGCTCTGATGACTTTGCACCTTAATTCATTTACATCGTGGAGGCAGTATAAATAGCTGGGGCAAAGAATCATAATATTTGAGACATTTGTCCTATTATTTGTTGTCCCTGACAAGACTTTACCTTCCATAAAAAGCAGCCACATTTACTTTTAGTTTAAAGCAACTGGTCTCTAGCCAATGTCATGAGCATCTCTAAGGAACTTGTTTGAAATACAAATTATTAGCCCTGCCTCAGGCCTATAGACCCTGATGCTTGAAAAATTGAAGACAGGAGGAGAAAGGACGACAGAGAATGAGATGATTGGATGGCATCACTGATTCAATGGACATGAGTTTGAGCAAGCAGTCCATGGGGACACAAAGAGTCAGACATGACTGAGCGACTGAGCAATAACAACAGACCTACAGAATTCAGGTTTGGGGTGTTGCCTGTTCATCACCTGTAGATGGTCAACCTACAAAGAAGTCTGTAGGACTGATCTTTTCAGATTCACATGTGAAAATATATAGGGGCATCTCTCTGGTGTGTGGCCCATGTGTCAGCCTAGTCCTCAGAACTCAGGTACTTCCCCATTTTAACAAGACCCTCAGCCACATCTCCAAGGCTGGTGAAGTCAACATCAGCAGCTATAAAAGCAGGTTGATCTGTAACAGATAAAAGGTGGCATGTGATCAAACAGACCAGATTCAAATCCTAGCTTTGTCATTTACTAAGTATGTGAATTCATGAGGTGATTCAGTTCAGTTTAGTCGCTCAGTCATGGTGATACTAGGTAACAATATTTACCTCTGAGTATTATTGTAAAGGGCTTCCCTGGTAGTTCAGCTGGTAAAGAATTCGCTTGCAATGCAAGAGTCCCCGGTTCAATTCCTGGGTCAGGAATATCCCCTGGAGAAGGGAAAAGCTACCCACTCCAGTGTTCATGGGCTACCCTGGTGGCTCAGATGGTAAAGAATCCACCTGCAATGAGGGAGACCTGGGTTCAGTCCCTCGGTTGGGAAGATTCTCTGGAGAAGGGCATGGCAACCCACTCCAGTATTCTGGCCTGGAGAATCCCCATGGACAGAGTAGTCTGGCGGGCTACAGTCCATGGGGTCACAAAGAGTAAAACCGGACTAAGGGACTAAGAGCACAAACACACTATTGTAAAAGTAACTGAAACAACCCCTCAGGGCCATGGCATGTTTTCATATTTTAGCAGGGATAAAAGTGAGTTGAGACATTGTCCCTCCACCCTTAGAGTTCATGACTAGAGCAGTCACTGAACCCTCAGCATTGCAGCCTCACCCATTTATATCAATGTTCTGTAAAGATATCACCAATCTCCATGCAGGCCATGGTGTGAAAATGATGAGAACCACAGTTCTGCACAAGCGACTCTGCAAATGGTGGTTCCCCAATAAGGCTTCAATAAATGGCAGAGGTGCCTATTGATTAAGGCTACCATGAGGAACAGTGACAAGTAATGCAGGGGTTGCTCTGAAGACGCTGGTATCCAAGGAAAACCCAGAAGCCAGGTTTAACTCTGCAGAGAAAAGAAGAAACCCAGAAGGGCTAATGACCTCAGCTGTTCCAAACGTGACCTCAGCTATTTCACACACTTGGGGTCAGGGTCAAAGGCCATGTTCACTACCATGCTGTTGCCACCCGCAACTGTGTTACCTTCCCCCTTGACGTGCTGGCTCCCGGGAAGCAAGTTTCCAGAGCCAACAGTTCTCCTTTGCTCTGCTGTGTGGCAGCCCCGTGCGTATCCTGGCCCACTCCAGTTTTTCTAGTATTGCTTGTAGATGCTCAGCCTCTTCCGGCCAAGATGAGCTCTGTCAAGTAGAAAAGGATAGAGTCCTTACATGTTTTATAACTTTTTGTTCCTTAATATTAATCTAGTGATATTTCTGGGATGAATAAAGACAAGACACATGATCATGAGGAAGACCAGAACTTGCTTCTGAGAAATGATTTTTCTTTAGCATGAAGTATAAAAATCTCCTCTCAAGTAAGGTGATGACTAGGAAAGCACAGATTTTATGATGTTGGTTTTTTATGTGCCTTTGCAATTTAAATAAGTAGGATCTTTGATTTGATGATAAGGGGGAAACCTCAGCACTCTTTTGAAATGTACATGGAACTGGGGAGATGGGAAACAAATTATGCTAAGAATAGGGTAGTTTGTTTTCATTTTGCAGATGGAAAAACTGAAGCTCAGTGTTTTAAGTAACTAAGCTCATGCAGCTAGTTAAGAGCAAAGCTGATACTTAAGCCTGGTACCATCTAACCTGTTTCTACCTAACTCTTTAACACATGCCGTCAGTCACCTGTGCTGCCTTCTTAGAGTCTGAAGTGGAAAGTAGAATAGACACAAAGGAGTCTAATTGGGAGCAGGCATTCTAGTTGGAGGAGATGACTTAAAGACTCAAGTAATGTGTAGGCAAAATATTGGGGAAGAGAATGTAGTTGAATCCCTGGGGTGGATGACTAGGCCAGGTCATCTAGGAAATAAAGATATTTAAGGAAGGGTGCATGTCTCAGTTAAGCTATTAAAGCCTGCAATTAGGGGTTTTATTAAATTATAAAAAGTTTAAAACAGTATAGTACTCTCTTAAACATACTATGTTTCAGGAGTTACCTCTAATCGCTTTTTAAAATCCTTGTATGCTGAATATTAAATAGAGTTGTTGTTAGTTGCTCAGTTGTGTCCGGCTCTTTGTGACTTCATAGACTATAGTCTGCCAGGCTCCTCTGTCCATGGAAGTCTCCAGGCAAGAATGCTGGAGTGGGTAGCCTTTCCCTTCTCCAGGGGATTTTCTCCACCCAGGAATCGAACCCAGATCTCCCACATTGCAGGCAGATTCTTTAATGTCTGAGCCACCAGGGAAGCCCATTAAATAAATGGAAGATATAAATATTGGCTTTATTCCATTTTGTTACTTCATTTCACATATGTAATGGCATAAATTAGATATCAAAGATCATTACCTAGGCGAGGAAAGTGAGACAGATGAGAAAGCAAGTAACTTTGGAAATGCCCCCACCAACTATTTCCAATTCATCTGAGTTAGATAAGTGGATAATAAAAACACACACAGTAATGCAACTGAATAATAACTAATACATGTGGAATGTCCCGAGAATATGCTCTGGTCATGTTCCCGTCATGATCTGAGCTGAAATGTGAGCTCAAGTGACTGTGCCAAGCACAGCAGGGCCAGGTCTGACTGTTGGGCTGGACCCAATGAACTCAAGGACCACTCAAGACAGGTAAGGGATTAGCCCTGAGCTTCTGGATCTGTCACGACACACATACAGCATCCAGTAGTCTCCCCTCATCATACTTACTCTTGGTTTGAAATTCATAGAGTCAAGGCAAGATACCATCTGAGACCTTCCAAAGGCACACAGTGAAAGCAAAATCAGAGCAAAACCTTTTTCCATCACTGACTCACCAAAATGAGCATCCATTCTCCTGAAGGCTGATTTTCCTCCTGAGCAAAAGGCACAGCCTCAGATGGAATTTTCCAGTGTTGTTTTCACGCTTCTAATTTAAATTGTAACACTTTTCCACTCATCTCCCCTGCATGTTCCAGCAGAGGGTAGCACCATGGCTGTCTGGGGACAGTGGTGTTAAAATCTATTTAGAAAAGGATCCCTGGCTTTAGGAGTAAAACAGAAAGAAGCCACAGAAAGGAAACAACAGAAAGAGCAGGAAATTGAACAGAGACACAGTCTAGTAGGCAGTTCCAGACTTGGGCTCTTTCTGAGCTCTGTGGTAGTGCTTTTGAGCTTCTCATTCATGTTCCCCTGGTTGGGCTCCTTTGATGGAACATAATTGTGTCTCTGAGGTGAAAATTCTGGAAGAGCCAAACCGTTAATGACACTCAAGTAGCAGATGCTCTTTTGATGCCCTGCTCATAGTGCTTCGGCCTCCACTGCTCCTGACATGGCCATGCTTTTCTATCAGCTGCTTCTGCAGCTCTATGCCAGGAGCATTTTCAGGACATAAGCATGCTCAGTTCATCCAGAGCAAGCCACAGGGTAAGGCCCCTGGAAGTGGCATCCTCACCGATGATGGGGGAAAAGTTGGTAGACAAATACCCTCATCTCCTTACCCTCTGATGGGACAACTCTGAGGTGGGTTCTCTAGTCTCCTGGAGCTCCCCAGTGGGGCTGAGCCCCTGTGGCTCACAACGATAATCTGTTCACAACACACCTGCCTTGACTTTCTTCCCTTTCTATCTCATTTCCACCCTTACTGATGCTTCCTGGATCACCACAAATAAATCCTTGTCTCAGAGTGTGATTCTGGGAGAATCTAACGTCATACACTAGGCTAATTGGGAGATAGGAAATATTAAAGAGCAAAGCTACAACGTATTAACTCACAGAAATGGAAATTTTAGGGTTTTCTGGCTTAGGAAGAAAAGTGACTCATCAAAGACCATGTACTTTTCTCAGGTCCCTGACATTGGTTAATACCACCATTGTTTTAGTCACCCTGCCCAGAAACCTGGACTTTGAATCTCGAGCACACTGACAAAATTACTGACAGTGAACTGGGGTCATCCCTGTGGCAGTGTCCTCAAGAAACTGACTATAACCTAGACCCAAGGTTCACGTGAATTTTCAGATTATCCTTAGGTTCTCTATGCTGTGCTATGCTTAGTCGCTCAGTCATGCCTGACTCTTTGCAACCCTGTGGACTTTAGCCCTCCAGGCTCCTCTGTCTGTGGGATTCTCCAGGCAAGAATACTGGAGTGGGTTGCCATGCCCTCCTCCAGAGGATCTCCCCAGCCCAAGGATCAAACCCAGGTCTCCTGCATTGCAGGCGGATTCTTTACCGTCTGAGCCACCAGGGAAGCCCTAGGTTCTCTGAGCTACCCATAACCTTTCACTATTGTGTTTGTTTTTATTTGTTTGCTTGTTTGGTTTTTTTGTCTTTTGCTGGCCAGAGTCAGTTTCCGTGGTTTACAGTGATCCAATGCATCCTCCCCTTCACATCATGAATCCAGTTACTCAGTCTTTTCAGTCCCTTCTTCAAAATGCCTTGGATCTGTTTATTCCTCTCCATATCCTAATGCAGATGCTGGCTTTTGTCTTAATGAAGCTGTTCCTTAGCCTCCTGAGATCATTCCAATCTCACCCCTCGAATCCACTGGGGCTCGCAGTCCTGAACCAGGTGCTGGCGCCCACACTTCTGGGTTTGTTCCAGCTCTCTTAAAGGTCTTGGCAAGGCTAAATCTGCTTCCCACTTCTCTTATCTTCAAAATAAGGAGTTTCACTTAAATTATTGACTCCCAATCAGAAACCATTTATTATATCTCAAAAACATAAGCTGTATTATTCTTTGGAGAACATAGCTTACTAAAGCATGCAGCTGATTGATTTTTATTTTTTATTTTTTTTTAATTTTTACTTTATTTTACTTTACAATACTGTATTGGTTTTGCCATACATTGACATGAATCCGCCATGTGTGTATACGAGCTCCCAATCCTGAATCCCCCTCCCACCCCATATCATCTCTCTGGATCATCCCCGTGCACCAGCCCCAAGCATCCTGTATCTTGTATCGAACATAAACTGGCGCTTTGTTTCTTACATGATAGTATACATGTTTCAATGCCATTCTCCCAAATCATCCCACCCTCTCCCTCTCCCTCAGAGTCCAAAAGTCCGTTCACCTTTATGCAAATATACAGGTCAGTTTATCAGAAGCTCTAATGGACAACTCAGTGTTACTGGCAAGTGAAAATGGGGAATAAGTGAAGTTTACTTAATTAATGCACATTGTTTCAAATCGTGGGCTCCGTGTTGGGGGGTGGTGGCCTCCAGCAGGTAAGGAGGGAGTAGATGTGTCATGGAACTGGCTAAATAGGGGACTTGGTGCTTAGAAGGCCACAAACTGCTTGATATTAGTCCTATAAGGTCCTTTTCAGCAGTTTGACTACTCATTATTCAAATTTTTGGTGACCTTATCTGACTTCGAGGTTGGTCACACAAAACCTGTCTTTGACCTTTAAGTGTCCTCCATAGCCTTATTGGTCCAGACTTAGGGTTACCTGGATCTTTAACCCTCCCACTGTCCAGAGTTCATTATACTCTCCCTCCTGACTCAGCTGGAATGTCATCCCCATTCTTCTTTGCCATGAAAGCCTGTCCATCTTTAAAGACCCAAATGAAATCCAACTTCTTGGAGATCTTCCCTGGCTGCTCTGGCTGTCTTTGAGCTTCTCTGTTGGGACTCTGAAACCTGCAGATATCCATGCCACATAATTTTACCCTGGATTTTACCCTATACTTTTCATTTCCTTCATCACAAGCATATTGATCTTGTGTTCTCAGTTAGATGTTTGGCTTTTGAGAACAGAGATCCTGCCTTATTCTTCTAACTCTTTCATAGCACACCATATTGAAGATGATATCAATTGGTGGAATGTCAGGATCAGGGCTGTGTAAGGCTTGATGAAGCCACACAAGAGGTAATGGCAGTTTTGAGACAGGGATGTAGATTTTCTGACTTCTGCTATATGTCAGTATTCTTTGTAACTTATGGCTAGTTGACCATTTTTAAGTCGCCCTCTGGAAATCACAAATGATGAGAATCTGAAATATATCCACAGCCTAATAATTCCAAGCAGAGTCTGCAGCCAGCTTTCATGCAAGCTGTCTAAGTGCAGACAATAGGTAACCCGAATTCTCAAGGAGCTGTTAGATAAGAGAACCCTAAACCAGGTGGAAGAAGAAAGGGTTTAAGGGTACAGTTCCTAAGGGCAGGACCCCATGCAGAACAGAACAGCTGTGGGCTCATGAGACATCCAAGGAACAGGCAGGTACAACAACCTGACTTGCCTGCAGCTTTTACAAACAAGGAGTAGCTCAGTAGGGCAGGCAGGCTGGTTAGTGAGCAAAGAAATATGGTGTCTGATGCCACGCCCTTGAAGCTGTGGGATAGTTGAGATGTTATGTGCATAGTCTGGCTAAACAATTATCGATCACATGTTGGATTTCTAACTTCTCTCAAATGACCTCTTCAAATGAGAGAGACATTGTACACTTTGTATTGCTACTGATGAGTACAGTGGTCTACCCTATTGGCTGCAGGTAAGGGTGTTGCTGAAGCAAGCTTTTATCTGTAGCTTTAAGTAGGGGAACCAACTCTGTCCTGTGAGGAGGGTTAGCCAGGAGAACTTCTCTCCTTGTCTTTGGGTCAGGCCTTGTTAAGTCTCCGAAGAACTGTGCTGAACAGGGAGAAGTCATTGTGTGGGGCTGACTAATGCACAGTGTTTCAGAGAATAAAGTGATGCCCAAGGTCCTTGTCAAGACTTAGGATTTGGGAAGAGACTTGAGTTCTGCTGAGTCCTGTGTTGATCTCTAAGAGATAACTGAGCTTCAGTGGCCAGAGCCACCTCTACAAAATGACTCTGGACAATAATAAAATTATGTGCCAACTTGCTAGGTACACTTTATGTAATTTACCTCATTTAACCTTTATCACATCCTGCAGAGTGGGTATTATAGCCCCCATTTTATAGATGCAGAAACGGAGTGTCAGTAACTTGCTCAAGACCACCCATTGTCTGGGGCTCAAACACAGGTTACCCAAATCAGTAGCTCTACCAGAACTTTCCTATAAAAGTTGCTCCCAAGAACAGTTTCAAGGTAATTTCTCTGTATATGAATCTATTGAGTTAAACAAATTCGGAAGCAAAAATAACACAGAATTAGTGGAGGGCGAGGAGACTAATTATAAAATAACTGAATACAAGCTCTTCTCACTGCCCAGCAAAGTGTCATGAGAAAAGGCCCAGCCAGGAGAAAACGAGAGCAGTGGAGGGGGATAGAGAGAGAATGTCAGGGCTGGGTGGGATGGTGGCAGTTTTACAGTGATGGTTCAGGAAGGTATCAAAGAGAGGATGATATTAAAACAAGACCTTTTGGAAGGAGGTGGTGGCGTTAATCATGTTGATATCTGGGAACAGCAAGAACAAAGGATCTGAGGCAGAGGTGTGCCAGACATATTCCAACAAAGGAGGGAGGGAAGCTAGAATGCAGCCATCCGAATGGAGAGTAGTAGGAGGCAAGGTCAAAAAGTAATGGAGAACCCCATTGTGTTAGAACTTGTGGTTTTTGCAAAGAACATACATCCTTCTCTTTTCTCTGGAAAATACAAGGCACATCTTCTGGACACTTGGAATTTGTTTGGTCATCCTTCCCCTGGTGTGTCCGGATGTCATGAAGTGCACTGAGAAAACTACTGACCTGGGCTACACTTGGCTAAGCAGGATGGTTTTGTTGTTGTTATTAGAGCATAGAACTGGGTCTCCCAGAAGCTGATCCTGATTCAATGGTTTGAGCACAGGTAATTTACGGAAGAAATGAAGGAGGAACCGGTAGAAGAGTGGGGAAGGAAGGCGGAAAGGGAAAGCAGCCAGTGAAAGGTGCATTGCTAAACCAGTACTATCCAGGGCAGCAGAAACTTAACCCTGGGAGCCAGTGCAGAATGTTTGCCTCAGAATTATCCCGCCCAGGGAGAGAGGAATTTGGGCATTTATACACCGATCCTTGATGGTCAGTGGTCATGGAAGCTTCTGAGGGGCCTTAATTCCCCAGCATTTCCAGTCTGCTACATCAGCAGACAAAGCGACTCAGTGCCATGGTGCCAGGGAAGACCCTCAGATGAAGAGCTGCCATTCTGGGTAGCTAAAAGGCAGTTTCATGCCCTAAATTGGTAAGAGTGGGGCTGGACAGGCATCAACAGAGTTGCTGACCTGTCTTAAAGCTTTTGAGTCTTGTCTCTATGCCACTTGCGTTTGTGGCTCAGATGGTAAAGAATCTGCCTGCAACGTGGGAGACCCAGGTTCAACCCCTGGATGGAGAAGATCCCCTGGAGAAGGGAATGGCAACTCACTGCAGTATTCTTGCTTGGAGAATTCCATGGACAGAGGAGCCTGATGGGCTTGCAGCCCTTGGGGTTGCAAAAAGTTGGACACGACTAAGTGACTATGCCACTTAAGAGAGAAGAAATAGAAACCCCCCTTTCCTCCTCTGCTATAGTAAGAAACTGCTGCTGCTGCTGAGTCACTTCAGTCGTGTCCAACTCTGTTCGACCCCACAGACAGCAGCCCACCAGGCTCTACTGTCCCTGAGATTCTCCAGGCAAGAGTGCTGGAGTGGGTTGCCATTTCCTCCTCCAATGCATGAAAGTGAAAAATTAAAGCGAAGTTGCTCAGTCGTGTTTGACTCTTCACGACCCCATGGACTGCAGCCTACCAGGCTCCTCCATCCATGGGACCCTCCAGGCAAGAGTACTGGAGTGGGGTGCCATTGCCTTCTCTGATAGTAAGAAAACTTTGGCTGAAATTCTCAAAGGCAATAAGTGAAAACTTGAGATCAACATATAGATCACTCTCACCCACCTTTGTTTCCTTTGTTTCTTGTAACAAAAGATAGCTAATCTATAAAACACATATTGGCTTCAAACACCAATCTTTTAAAAGGAAAGAGAGAACATTCATTGCTAATTGCTACTGTCAGGATGAAGATTATTTCTTGGCATATAGTACAGGGAGCTTTTGCAAAGATGCTCATTAATATCATCCACAATTCATGGAAACCTTGTCTGACAGATGAGCAACCCTGTGACAGTAGTCATGCGTCAGGGACACTGCCTACAAGAATGGGGGGCGGAGCATTCCTTCCTGCCAGGAACTCTAACCTGCTCATCTCATCCCTGGATGTCTCCTCTGTAATGAGATGCTCATTGTCGCACAGGAAAGAAAGATCAGTAAAATCTCCCTCCTCCAGCAAGCCTGCCAGGCCAAACATTATGCCCCAGGGGAAGTTATATGACTCTTGGGAGAGCTGAGTACTTTGCAGAGGGGGGCTTTGTGTGTCCCAGTCGATTGCTTGTGTTTTGGTAGCTTGGGATGGTTTTGTATAGGCAATGCACTAAGTAAGGTTTTCATACTTCTTAATAGCTGAAAAAAGTCAGAAGAAGAAGAATAAGTCAGGGCACCTGGAAACTCTATGATAATCAAATTTCAGTACGTTTTTACTGTAACCCAGCCATGCTCATTTGCTTTTGTTTTGTCTGTGCCTAGTTTTGCTCTGTGAAGAAATAACTGAGAAGTTGAGACCACATGGCCCACACAGCCTACAGTACTTACTGTCTGTCTGCTTACAGAGAAGTTTGCTGATCCTTGCAATGAAGAATGGTTTTGATGACAGTCTGCTCCCCTGACTAGAATCTAGTGCTGAGATGAGATACCTGTTCAAAGCCAACAAGCACAGGTGGGCTAATCACTCCTGAAGATTATTGGCATGCCACTGAATGTGATGGGACTGATCTTGGTCCCAAAACAGACCCACACTTGGAGGTAATTTGAATGAGTTTTACGCTTGTTACTTTCATCCCTGTAGTTCTGAAATGGAGAGACTTCTCCTTAAGTAAACAGAAGCAGAGGAAGAGGGCAGCCTAGCTAGACAAAAGCTTGCCGAGGGCAATTTGTAGGACTTAACATAGTCATGTCTTTTGATACTCCTGCTTCTTTTGAAGCTACCACATTGAATGTGTGAGGTTATTGGAATTCAGCTTTTCACCAGTCCTATAACTCTTCACTCAATAGTGTCAATTTTGTCAGGGAAATAAAACACCTGGTGAAGAAACTGTTAGAACATTCTAGGGAGTTGCAGAGCTGTAGAGGAGGCCCTCTTAGTAGCATGAGCATATGGATACTAGAGTCCCATGCTGACAAAGCAAGAGACTTTATTGGGAAGGGACATCTGGGCAGAGAGTAGTAGGGTAAGGGAACCCAGGAGAACTGTTCTGCCACATGGCTCACAGTTTCGGGTTTTATGGTGATGGGATTAGTTTCCCAGTTGTTTTTTGCCGATCATTCTGACTCATAGTCCTTCCTGGTGGCGCACCCATTGCTCGGCCAAGAGGGATGCCTGCAAGAAGGATTCTGGGAGGTGGTTGGACACATGGTGTCTCCTTTTGACTTTTCCTGAATTCTTCAGGTTAGTGGTGGCTTATTGTTCTATGTTCCTTAGCAGGACCTCCTGTTGTAAAACAACTCATGCAAATGGTTACTGTGGTGCCGGGCCAGGGTGGGTGGTTTCAGTCAGTGGGCTTCCCCTAACAAAACCACATATAAATCTAGTATTATAATCTGTGCATAGATATCTCCATGATAAAGACAATGGTAAACTGTGGAGATCAAGTCAAAGCATCCTGTATAGGAAGTTATCATTTGTGTGTGTGTGTGTGTGTGTGTGTGTATGAGAGAGAGAGAGAGAAATACTGATCAGAACAGTGAGACAAAGCTGGCCTCTCCTGAAGAAATATTCCTTTATGGCAGAGTAAGCATACATCTTCCAAAGACAAAGATAAAGGAATGTCTCGGGGTGGGGGGAGGGGAGGGAGGCGCGGGTGTCTGTGAAATTTCTATGGGTTTGGCTTCTGTGTTGAAATGTGCAGACCATCTATTGGCTCCAGGTGGTCCACCTCTAATGTCAAGTCCGAGCCGTGGGGATCATCATGAGATGTACCCATGTACCATCAGCTCTCAGGTGGTTGAGGTAATGTGCATGAGAGGTTAAATGCAGGAAAAGTGGAAAGCGTTATAGACAACCCCCAATAGCAGCTAAACAAATCCAGGCAAAACTTTGTCTGTAATGGACTTAATGAACACCAATTTACTTAAAATGACATCTAATATTTAGGGACACATTTAGTGTTTTACAGATGTTATCTAAGTATAAAAATAATGCAAGCATAATACTTAGGGGACTCAAAATATCACAAATTGCTTAATGAAAAGCAGTAAAATAGTCTTGTTATTGTCTGCGTCTTGGCAGAGTTCTTTCGTTGAACATTAGAACAAGATGACATCAGTTTGTCACTTAGCAAACGATCCTTTGCCTTCTAAGCTGTCCAGCAGATGGCCTAGGTGATGAAGTGCAATGCCAACTTGCTCTTGTTTTTGCTAGCAGCTTCTGCCCCACACTACTGCCATCATTCAGCACCTCTCAGTCGGGCACCCGCACCACGTGTCATTGCCTAGTGTCTCATACCCCAGATCCCATGCATCACAGTCAAGCCACACAGCTCTGAAGGTAAATTACCCAACTTCTTAATGTCAGTTGCTTTGGTGGCTTTTACTCCCCATCCACTCTCTGTAAGTCTGGTTCTAGCATTAAATCAAAACTCCAGATCTTGGAGTTTTTTTGCAGCAACATTCAAGTTTTGCTCTACAGAACATACTTCTCTTTTTCTCAAATCTCAGATTAAAATGTGAGAAGCAGGTAGTTAAGAATCCTCTGGTTGACCCGAAAACATCAAAGAAAGGGACAGTGCAGTAACATGAGTTTACAGTTGGTGGGAACTCCCCAGATTCTGCTAGTCAGACCTTGTGCTGCTTCCTCCCCTCTGCACGGGTGGAAACATGGGGATTCCAGCAGACAGGAGTGTTTACAGTTGGCTGGGGTGGCAGTGGCCCTGCATCTTTGGTATATAGTTGCAAACAGTTGATCCTTCCTGAAACATAGATTTTTTTTTGTTGTTAATTTATATCACTGTATTTTTTTCCTATGGTGAATACACAAGCTAGTAAATCTTGACTAACAGCCAAGAGTTGACTATACTCTAGAGGCCAGGAAAGGTAGCATTCACCTGAGGAAGGGGAAGAAGCAGTGATCCCTAAAAGATAAAACTGCCCTGATCTGTGGAAGTTCTACCCGCTTCCTCATAGAGGGAAGTGGTACCTGTACACTTAGGTGCAGAATCATAGTATCTGATGCATGCTTTTTAGTTCTGGGTGTCTATGAGTAACTTCTGAATAAAAGTACATGTAGTTTATTGGTGTTAATACATATTTAAACTCCACTGATACATAGAAATAAGATGTGATTCCATTATAATCTATTTCAAAATTGTTACTAGGTCAAGAGCAGAGTACTAATATAATTTTAACCAACACAGTATGTTCATTAATAGAACATGTTACTAGGATCTAGTGGTTTAGGTCCTTGCATTTCATTCTGAGGGGCACATTGGGAGTGGTGGTGGTGGTGTGTTGGTTTGACTGGTATAATGAAGTATCACAGACTGGTTTACAGAACAGAAATCAATTTTCTTCTAGTTTCGAAGGCTGGAAGTCTAGTTCATGGTTTGGTTTCCTCTGAGACCTCTTTTTTTGGCTTAGAGATGGATACCTTCTCACTGGTCCTCACATGATCTTTCCTGTGTGCAGAGGTGTCCCTGTGACCAAACGTCTTCTTATAAAGACATCAGTCAGACAGGCTTAGAGCCCACCCTAATGGTTCCATTTTACCTTAACTACCCCTTCAGAGGCCCCAACTCCAAATACAATCGTGTTCTAATATATTAGGGGCTAGGGCTTCAACATATGAATTTGGGGGAATGCAGTTCAGCCCATAGAAGAGATAATATAAGGAAAGTTATAAGAAAGATCTTTTTAAAAGTTAAAATTTGGATACAATTTGATTGTTTCAAGTGTTCCATGTAAAACTTAATTTCCGGGGTTCTAGGGACTATATTTTAATTATTTTAATGATTTCTTGATCATGTCACAAAGCTTTAGAAGTTGTTTTTTTTTTTTTTTTGCCAGAGATGAGTTAACCAAAAAGATCAAAAGAAATTTAAATGTTCACTCTATCGGCATAAAAAGCCTAAAGTTTTACTCCACATGTTCAACTATGTAAGGAGCATAACATGATTTTAGGTCTTTAGTTTCTAATTCTGAATCTAAGTCCTCATCTTACTCATCTGGCACAACATCCACCCCTGTTGGAGTTCCTTACCTGCTCCACAGTGGCCTTCAGGACCCGTAGCCTGTGGGCAGAGCAGAACACCAGGAAGGATTTCTGAGCCTGGCTCTACACCAGCTCCCTGTATGCTCCGTGCGTATTTGTTGTCTGGCTAGCATGCTCCTTGCCCAAGCCTCGTGGTTTCTTAGAGGAAAGCAGTGGAGCAGCAGCCCAGAGTGAGCTGGGAGGTCTGGGCTTCTCTGGTTTTTTCTAGCGTGGGTCTTAGGGTGGCCAGAGCCTTACTCTCCGGGCGTAGCTGCAAAAATCTCTAGGATGTGCAGTCTCTGCTCAGCCCCTTTTCCCATGGACTGCACTCCCCCGGCAGTTGTACAACTGAGAATGTGAGGGCCGAGGAGGCAGCTGGCTGTGCAGCCTGAATCCTGCCAGTCTAGGAAAATGCAGACACAATGTAGGGATGGCTGCCCAGACCTCAGTGCATTGTATCATATTGTGTGTGTGCGGCACTGCTCCAGAACCATAGATTTAATTCCAGACTTGACAGTTGTGCTCAGCCTATAAAATATTTACATTGATTTTCTAAATATATATATATATTATTTACAGTGTATAAAATATTTATATGGAAACATTTTCTAAAGATCCTATATTCCATATATTATTTCTGTACCAGTGAATTTTGGACTGGGAGTCAGGAGACCAGGGTTCTGCTTCTGGCTTTCGGCTGCTAGGCTGTGTGACTTTGGGTGAGTCAACTCGTCTTCCTGATTTTCTCATGTATAAAGAAAGCAAGGAGAAGGAACTGCGAAGTATATCCAAGATCCTTTTCAGCTGTTACACTTTCTGGTTCATTTCCTCTAGGCAGGTATAGACAGGCAGCTCTCAGCCCATTGCAGTCCGTAGGAATTCTGCCAGAGATACCCTGGTGAGTTTTCATGATAGCACAGGAAGGAGCCCCCTGTCAAATGGAAGAAGAGCATCACGGTGTAGATGGGAGTACAGAGTCTGGTGTCTAAATTACAACAAGAAAAAGAAGTCAGGACTACAAATAGTCTTAGAGGCAAACAATGGTGAAGAATATAGGCCTTGGAGGAGACATATCTAGGGGTGAGCCTGGCTTTGGGGCTCTCTATTTTGTGATCTTGGGCAAACCTCTGAACCTCAGTCTCCTTATGTGTATTCCTTTAGTTGAAAATATGAAGTACATTTTTTACATTTGATATGGGGTATGGTAAGAGTTCAGCAAACATTATTGTCATTGATTTATCAAAAAGGCATCTGTCCAGAGACTAAAAATCTTCAAATATCTCCTGAAAGACACTTATCAAATCCTCCCCAAAGAAATCCTTCTGGATCCCCTCATATTTATAAATGGGTTCCTTTACCTGCTAATTTGTTGTCATACAAAATAGATCATGATTGTGGAGAAAAATGTAAGAATTTTGTAGAGTAGGGTATTGGTTCATATCATTATGAATATAATTTTATGATTAACCATTGTATTAACTTGTTTACTTGCAAGCTCTGGGAAGATTTGAACCACACAGTGAAGGAGCATGTCTTTTAATGTTAGGGCATCTTTTCCTGGTTTTCTTGGGACAGTCTAATTTATGCTCCTTGTCCTTCAGCTGTTATTTAAAGTGCACATTTTTATGCCCAGAAGTATACTGATGTAGACAATAATTTATAAAATTACCCTATTTAAGTTAATTACTTGTTGGGTTGACAGTTATTGCTACAAAAAGCTATTTGGGGAACATTGTTTTCACAAAGAAGTCAAATTAGACATACATCATGTCAACTTCATTTTCTGGAGGGTCTAATTCCTGTACATCTGAATGTGGCCTGCAAGAGGCTGGAAGCTACCAGAGATGGCTATTTATGAGTTTTCTCAGGAATAGATATCTCAAGTGTGTCCAAAGTCTTAAAATCAAGCTGGAACTATAACTTGAGGGAAAGGATTTTGAAAACTCTTGATAATGTCACTAAGATTTAAGTTTTTCATTTTTTCCTCCCTTCATCCCCACCGTGCTAAGCAGTGACAACACAATGGGGAACAAGTTCAGTATGGTCCATTCTTGCCTCCATGGTGCTCACATTTTGCAGAAGGACACAGATGAGACAGAAGTTTCACCAGAAAAAAATAAATATTGTGACAAGGAACAAAGAAACAAAGGAACAAAGAAAGAGCCAAGGTAGAACATAACGGAAGCATGTGGGAGCAGTCTGCTTTTAAATTGAGTTGTTGGAGGAGGTCTCTTGAGGACATAGCATTTAAACAAATGCAAAAGTGAGAGAGAAGTGTTACAGTGTGGAGGAAAACCTGCTGTGTATGTTTGTGTAACTGAGAGATCAGTGTGGCTAGAAATCACTGAGCCATGGGGAGAGCCTGACATGAGATGAGGTGGGAAAGATGGACAGAGACCAGGTCATGCTGGGCCCAAGAGTCTATAGTAAAGAAACTGGATTTTGTTCCAGGTGAAATAGAAAGCCATTAAGGAGTTTTAAGTGGAGGAATGGCATGATCCAATTTTTGTGTAATGTTTTGTGTAGTGTTGATCAATTTTACATTGTAATTTACTTTCCTGCTGTGTGGAGAAAGGATGGAGTTAAATGATGAAAAAAAGTTGGAAGTAGAGAGATCAGTGAGAGATGATGGTCTGGCCGGGGCTGGTGATGGTGGAGTCGGACAGGATCATGACACATTTTTCAGGTTGGTTCTATAGCATTTGCTTGAAGGTTGGATTCTGACAGTGTAGGAAGCAGAGAATCAAGAATGAACCCATGGTTTATCTTTGTTGTTGTTTGGTTGCTGAGTCGTGTCCGCTCTTCGTGACCCCATGGACTGCAGCACTCCAGGCTTCCCTGTGCTTCACCATCTCCCAGAGTTTGCTCAGACTCATGTCCATTGAGTCAGTGATGCCATCCAACCATCTCATCCTCTGCCATCCCCTTTTCCTCCTGCCTTCAGTCTTCCCCAGCACCAGGGTCTTTCCCTAATGAGTTTGCTCTTCGAGTTTAGAGATGCAGAAATTCAGGCTGAAAGACTAAGCAAACTGGCCAAGACTGGATAGGCTGTTGATTTTGCTTTAGGTGCTGGGTACTTATATGAGAAGGTGTAAAGGCAAGTTTGGGGACCAGAAGCAAAGACTTTTGTTTCAAAAATTTTAAAAAATATTACAATTGAGAGGTTTCTGGTATACTCAAGTTAAGAACACCACAGAGGAAGTTGGATACATAAGCATGGATCTCTGAGAAGTATGGGCTATAATTATAAATTTTGTACTCATTAGCATATCCATAGAATTAAACATTGGGAATGATGAGACCACCTGGGGCGAGCATATTCAGAAAAGGAAGGAAGGAAGGGAGGCAAGAAGAGAGGGAGAATAGAACTGAGCCCTGAGTAACAGTCACATGTGAACAGAGAGGAGACAGAGGCAACAGTGGAGAAGAAGGAAAGATCCGCTGAGATTCGGAACGTCAGGAGAGAGAGACAAAAGCCAAGCGACCAGCGTGCTCCAGAAAAGAGGACACCGCCGCGTGAGACGAGAACAGAGAGGTGTCTGTCGGATTTGGCCACGAGGGCGGAAATGACCCGAGATCTGACAAGAGCAGTCGAGTCATCATTTTTGGTATTTGAAAATGATGTATCGGGACCTTAGAAGCAGACCTGTGCAGGGGCTTGTTAGGGCCTGGGGAGGCCTGGAAGAGATAGGGCAGCTGGTAACGCCGCATATCATAATTTACCTGGTGCCGGTTGAACACACACTAGAAGGTCTAGAAGTGTTCATGGATTGACTTTAAAAAAAGAAACAAAAAATACCCTGTAGTCGGCATTCCTTTTTTACTCTGTGAGAGGCAATGTAAAGTCTGAAGGAGACAGTGTCGTACAAGTCCAACATGGGTTTCTTTCACAAATAATGTATGAAATGATTTCATTCTATTATTCTCTAAACAGGATACTTACAATATTATTATCCCAGCTTAGAGATTCAGAAATTCAGGTTAAGAGGCCAAGCAAACTGGCCAAGACCACATAGCCTCCTGTGGCAAGAGACAGGAGTTCCCTGGCTTGGCCCGGGGCCCAGTCCTGGGGAACGTCCCCCTCCTTCCCAGGAAAGAAATCCGTGACTCAGGACCCCAAGGCCGTGTCAGCTCCCGGAGCAGTGGCCAGGGGGACAGTCACTCTCTGAGTTATACTTTTCCTCTCATGTTTCTGCCTTCCCTTGGTAAGCTGTCATCTCCATTTTCGATTTTGGCTATTCTGTGTGCCGCGGCTGGAGAGCCAATGAGGTCCTGGGTCCCATCCCCACCTCATTCTCTGGGCTTTTAATTCTGTGAATATCTTGTCATCAGAAGGCAGAAGGAACATGGCAAAGGCAAATGGATGACTTACTGGGTTGGAAGAGGGAGGGGAGTGCACATGGGCAAAGCCATCATGTCAGAGACCATGGGGTTTGTGCATACATGATTTAATTTTCAGCAAGACTCTTTGTTATCACATTCGTGTACAGGGCTGGTGAAGACCTTTTTATTAATTCTTTGGAATAATTAGGTTCAGGTGGCCATATATACATAGTGTAGTCACTGTTCCAAAAATATGAAGCCTGAGCAGGCATGTAACACAGCTTACACAGTTGTCTGAGCCCCACTTAGGAACCAAGGAGTGCAGAGCCAGGCTGGGTGGACAGAGGTCCTCAGTGATATGGCAGTATCACCCTGGGAGTTCTCATATGCAAACCACTGGGCAAGCAGAATTTCAGAGGCTCAGAAGACAGAAATCCAGAGGGAATTTCTCAGCACTGTCCCAGTTGGATCATTGAAAAATATCCTTCCCAGAGCAGGACATTCTGCATCTCCCTGTTCACCTGCTCTCATGCTTCGAAGCTGCTCAGTGACCACAATAAGAAAGGGATGGCTTTATAAACATTCCTCACAATGGTACTTTAATTAAAACAAAATCTTCCTATGTTCGGAAGCATTTAAAAGCCTCATTGTAATAAATGTTTGCAGAAATAAAGCTTTCCTTTGTGTTTCTTTGCAACACAGGGAAAGCTGGCCACATTTCCACAGTAGTGTGGGATGCTAAAGAGAGAGGGCCTCTTCAATGTGGGATGCAAATTTATGAAAACATCATGCAAATCAGCATAGTTCCAGTGTTTCTAAACAAACAAATGACAGGAAAGAGAATGATTACTCTGCCTTCTGGAGGGTTCCTGACTCCACTTAAAGGGTTGTTGGGGTGTGTTTGTGTATGTGTATGGTGTGTGTGTGTGTCTCAGTGCGTGTGTGCATATGTGTATGTATGTGTTTGTAAGGGTGACAGAGGAGAAGCAATGAGATCTGAATGTTTCAAGGAAATTAGCACTTCAACTCTTTTTTGCTGTGTCCTGAGACCCAGAAATGCCCTCCTTTGTCAGGAGTAATAATTATTATTGGGATGAAAGAAGGTTAGATGTCTGTTCAGCTGTGCAGAAGGAAGAGCTGTAACATGGACACGAAGGCAGAATGTGAGTCGGGCCAGGAGGAGTGCCCTGCAGTGCTCGCATGGGCTGCCCTGCTCAGCCACGCTTCAGAAGACCTGGCTCTGGAATGCTTCCCAGCTGTGTCTCTGCCTTGGGAGAGGAATCTGCAGATTCGATGGTGATGTCTCTCTGGAGCTGGCCACTCTCTTCCAGGTCATAGTCTGGGGAACCAGAGGAATCTCAAAATTCTAGCATGGAACCTGGCCCACTGGATTGTTAGGAAGGTATGCTTAGCTTGGGAGGGGAGGAGATTGTATTTCATAGTTTGCTAGCTTGACTTGTGACTTTTACCCAGGCCTATGGTGTCCTCTAGTTCTCAAGCCCTGGTAGTACTTCTGTGAGGAGTGGGTCTGGCCAGAGGACATTTTGTAGTCCTGGGTCAGTCTCTTGAGTTTATGCCATCCAGACAAATTCATTTTCTCTCTGGGCTTTGGATCCCTAACTGATCAATGACAGTCATGATGAGGTTGAACCAGTTGAGCACTAAGTGCCTTGGAAGATAAATATCTCTACAAATGGAAGAGCATTTAAAAACAGTCTCCTGGGCCTGGTGACCCACAGGGGTTGTGATGCCAAAAAAGGGAGGCATATATTGCCAGTTCCATACAGGTTTAATAGTCCAGAGCAACACTGTTGAGTGAAAGTGTACTTTAGACTGCAGATGTGAGCTACAAATATAATTTTCCATTTTCTAGTGGCTTATTTCAAAAGTAAAGAGAAACAGGTAAAATTAATTTTCATAATATGTTTAACCCGAGATCCAAAATAGTATTATTTCCATTTGGAATCAATACAAACATTAATAATGGGATATTCTGCCTTCGTTTTTTTCCCCTTCAAACTAAGCCTTCAAAATCTGGTGTCTGTCTTAGCCTTGCATTGCGTCTCATTTGGGACTGGCCACACTTGCAGTGCTCAGTAGCCCTTGTGGCTGGCAAGTTGGACAGTGGAGGCACAGAGCTCCCACCTTCCCTGACAGGGGCTTACCACTGTAGGAGGCTGGAGGTGGGAGGAGGGAGAAGCCTAGCTGTCAGATGCACTGCCTGTTTATCTTTGCAGTAATATGAATAACCATCCCATCTTGTATGCCTACTTATGTAATTAATTAGCATTTATATAGCAGTTTATGTTTGCAGAGCGCTTCATTTATATAGCTGCTAGTATATTTATCTGCTTGCATGTTATACTTTCAAGTGTGCCTACCTGTGCTAATTACTGCTATAATTATTGAAGTTATTTAAGAACACAACTCATAGTTACCTTCGAGAACCCCAGCAACCATTTTAATAACAACCATAAATTCCATATTCCATCTTCAAGTTCTGTCTATTTTACAAAGAAATTGCATACCTACAACCAATATTCTCCAAGTTCTTGGCTGGCCTCAGAATGAAAAACGCATTTAAAAGCAATCTGGTAATTGTCTTTTTCCCTTTGTCAGCTTAAATTTCACATGAACGAGACAGAAATTTAATGACATATTTTCCAGTTACAACAGCCTTGATACACAGCATCCCAGCATGAAAAGGATAATAATAAATAATGACCACTACCGTCCAAGAATCCCATCTGTAATATCAAATGTCATTTCCCAGTCCCAATCCAAAACTTCTCTCTGACAAATGGCAGGGCTCCTGAACAGGTAGGGGATGAGAGTGCAGGCAGGCAGAGACCCAGGCCCTGTGCCCTGGTCACCCAGGTGATGTGGTACCTTCTTGGTCTATGAGCTGGTTTTCTGAGAAGAGAAGCAGCCAGGCCTTATTGAAGAGACTGGCAGAAGACAGACAGTTGGAGGGACGAGGGAGCTTGAATTAGCAGTCCTGAGCTATAAGAAGCATAGGATTGTGCTGTGGTTGGGAGGTTTGAAAGAATAGTCCACCTTGCCCATTTCCCTCCCCATCTCCTCTTTCCCTCCCCTCACATCAATGAGGGGGAAAAATTACAGCGCTCCAATTCATTCTATGGTTCTGCTGCTCTCAGTGATTGGAAACGCCAGGGAGAGGAATGACATACATCATGTGATGAAAGGAGAGTACAAAGATATTCACTAACAGCTATGAAATGCAGCTGCTTCCATAGCAGAACCAGGCAGCTCATGAATGGAACACAGCAACACCACCCCAGAGACTTAAGACGAACTCTGCTCTGAAGCAATTTGGTGAGCCCAATATTGGGGATTAGAGACGTACATGAGAGATCTTATGCTACAAATCACTGCATACCCAGTGCTTCTGCTACCTACTCTGGTCTCCCCTGGGGAGAAATCATTAAGCTTCTTTCTGTCCCTCTTTAAAATGGGAGCTGAATTAGTAACTTCCCACAAAAGAGTGTTTTCTTAATTACTCATGTACAAATTGCTGGATATTATTGAATGAAAGGTATCAAGGAAAATGCAAGCTATTACCATGATTATTTTTGCTCTAATGTAAAGTACCAGGTCAAAGCCTTTCTATCTTTCGGATTATGTTTCAGTTCAGCGATACTTCAGGGAATGGCCTCTTAGGGCTCTGACCGCCATTAGCACAAGCATCATTTCAAAGGCAAAGCCTGAGAGGCTGGCGTCCCCAGGCCTGGCTTGATTGATGTGGAAGTGTGATTGGAAGAAAAGAGCAGATTTGGAAGAGGGAATGAGAGCTCGAGTGATGGCCTCGTCCTGAGCTGTCACATCATGCAAATATTCATCTTTTTAACCCATTGCTTCCTCTTTCTGAGTGCGTCCATTTCTGAGACCTGCTTTGAGGATTGGCCCTTTGAGACTGGGGCACGCAGACTGATTACTGTCAGAATCACACTCTGACTTGTTCTGAGGCATCAGGCCTGATCACAGGCATCATAGATAAGCATGGGCTGACATAATACTTCCTTGCTGGAGAAGATGAGAGACAAGCTTTCCTCCGTGTTGTCTCTGAGGGCCTGTGGAAGGAGGGATGGATATGGGAGGCAACTTTTCAGACAAATGTGAGAACTACAGTTTTCTTGAAATTGAACCAGAACCAGGGGCTCATCCCTCTACCACTGATCTTGCCCCAGGGTCAGTACCAAAATGAGCACCACTCATTTAAAAGGGTGATGGTCCTGTCCAGCCAGGGTTCGGGAATCACAGTGCGATGCCTGGGGAATTCATATTGATAGTAACTGGCTCTGATTTACATCTTTGAATCATGCTGTGATGGTATCTGCTGTGGGAATGTGGGCTAAAGAGAAAGTGACACACACAGTAATTATGCTAAAAAATTGGTGGCGTTAGCATAAGGCCTTGGAATGGTTTCTACAGAATTCTTTTGATCAAAACATTTACTCTGTTGCAGAGAATACTATAGGATGCTCTTGAATAATTAGACAAGCGCCATGGTCCAATGGGACAGAAGAGAGAAGCAGCCCATCACTTGCTAGATCTCCCTGTTATACACAGGGCTGTATATTCATCTTGTGAAAAAAAAAATCTTCCTCATGAATTTTGTTATATTATTTTTGCTATTAATGTCCTAATAATAGTGACAGGAGAATGTTGAAACTCCATTTAGCTTCTGACTCTCTGTATAGAAAAACTGTTTCCCCTTCCACATATAATTTTTTGATCATTCATTAATTGCACTGCTGCTTTCGTAAGTTTATTTACTGCCTTCTAAATATGTATCTTAATTCATATTCCTGGTCCCATGAGGAGCCTATAAAATGTAAAATCTTGTATAATAGCAGAAGCAGCCACAAATATTTTAATATCCAGGGCTGCTTCTGAATCCTGATTTTGCAGATGGCGTGAAGTTCATTTTATAGCAGCTATTGAAAACTAATAAATGCCATCCACATCACTCAGCATTGTCAATAATCCAGCAGATTGTGTGCTCAGGGATGCTGGGGAAGCAGGAGCAGCTCCCAGTTCTTCCCCAACCAACCTCCAGCTGCAGGCCCCAGCGCTGCCTTGCCTTATCAGCTGCCACAATTCAATTCAGGTCAGCAAGGAAGCTCGTCTTCTTGTACTTCTAATCTTCCAGTGGAGAGATGCTTGCAGGAGGGTAACTGCTGCATGGAACACGCAAGGGAGATAGATGAGCTACCGCTGCCCCACCCCCACCCCCCCAACCCCCCCGCCGCTTGCTCTGTTTACATTCTTCAAGTGTAAGAGATGAGCAGAGGAGGATTCGGCAGCAGGAACGTGGCTGTGGTTGAAGTTGTTATGGACTGAATGTTCTGTCTTCCCTCAAGTTCATACATTGAAACCCTAACTCACAATGTGATGGCATCAGGAGATGGGGGCCTTGGAAAGTAATTAGGTTCAGATGAGGTCTTGAGGCCCCCATGATGGAATTGGTGCTCTTCTAAGAAGAGGAAAAAAGCACCCTCCCTCTTTACATCATGCACTGAGGAAAGGCCAGGTAAGCACACAGCAAGAAGGTGGCCTTTTCCAAATCAGGAAGAGAGTTCTCATCAGAACCCAACCATGCTGGTGCCCTGATCTCAGATTCCAGCCTCTGGAACTCGGAGAAAATTAGTATCTGTGTTTAAGGCACCCAATCTATGGTATTTTGTGATAGCAGCTTGAGCCAACAAAGACAGATGTGATGTAGCCCTTCTTTTAGGATTTCTTTTTTCCCCCTTTTTGGTAAATTATCCTATAAGATAAAAGCTCATATGATGAGAGAATAGTAAGGGGGTCAGAAGCAGACTCAGAGAATGTATCATTCATCCTCCATCTCTTTATTTTGCCAAGTAGTTATCAAATTCTTACTGTATTCCAGACACTATGTAAGATTTTATGTAAGTGTAGCTAAATTTTTAAGTTTGTATATTATATTTATATTAATTACATTATTTATATATTATTTACATTGTTTACAAGTTATATAAGGAGTCCCAAGGAATACTTTCTATTAAGGAACTTACTGTCTAGAAGGAGATATTATTTATTCATTTTTAAAATGAATATTGGAATAGAGTTGATGTATAATGTTGTGTTAATTCAGTTATACTTGCACAAGTATCTAATTATTTTTAAATTCTTTTCCCATTTAGATTATTACAGAATATTAAGTAGAGTTCTTTCTTGCTCATTATCTATTTTATATAGTAGTGTGTGTATGTTAATCTCAGACTTCTAATTTATCCCTCCCCCCAACATTTCCACTTTGGTAACCATAAGTTTGTTTTCAAAATCTATGAATCTGTTTCTGTTTTGTGAATAAATTCATTTATAGAATTTTTAAAAATTAGATTCCACATGAGTGATATCATACGATATTTGTGTTTATCTGACTTATTTCACTTAGTATGCTCATCTCTAGGTTCATCCATATTTCTGCAAATGGCACGATTTAATTCTTTTTTATGGCTGAGTAATATCACTGTACATATGTACCACACCTTCTTTATCCACTCCTCTGTGATGGACAGTTAGGTTGCTTCCATGCCTTGACTATTGTAAATAGTCCTGCTATGAACACTGGGGTGGGCTTCCCTGGTGGCTCAGAGGTTAAAGCATCTGCCTCCAATGCGGGAGACCCAGGTTCGATCCCTGGGTCGGGAAGATCCTCAGAGAAGGAAATGGTAACCCACTCCAGTATTCTTGCCTGGAGAATCTCATGGACAGAGGAGCCTGGCGGGCTACAGTCCACGGGGTGGCAAAGAGTCGGACACAACTGAGCGACTTCACTTCACTCCACTTCTTCATGAACATTGGGGTACATGTATCTTTTCAAATTGTGGTTTTATCTGGATACATGCCCAGGAGTGGGATTGCAGGATCACATAATAGTTCAGTTCTATTTTTAGTTTTTAAAGGAACCTCCATACCCTTCTCCATAGTGGCTATACCAATCTACACTTCCACCAACAGTGTAGGAGAGTTCCCTTCTCTCTACATCCTCTCCAGCATTTGTTTGTACACTTTTTGATGGTGATCATTCTGACCAGTGTGAGGCGATGTCAAATTGAAGTTTTGATTTGCATTTCTCTGATAATTAGTGATGTTGAGCATCTTTTCATGTGTTTTTGGCCATCCATATGTCTAGAAGGAAATACTGTAATGATAGAAAGTCTACCAGTAGGCATATGAGCTGGGAGACAGAAAGATTATTTCTAGGCTCAGGAGTTTGCGGAAGAAGGTACGAATCTGGGGAGGCCTTGTGGGAGAGATGCCAGGGGACTGGGTGCTGCATATAGGAGGTGGTCACTTGGCATTATTTTCCTTCAGTCAGTCAGTCAGTCAGTTCAGTTGCTCAATCGTGTCCGACTCTGTGACCCCATGAATTGCAGCACACCAGGCCTCCCTGTTCATCACCAACTCCCGGAGTTCACTCAAACTCATGTCCATCGAGTCAGTGATGCCATCCAGCCATCTCATCCTCTGTTGGCCCCTTCTCCTCCTGCCCTCAATCCCTCCCAGCATCAGAGTCTTTTCCAATGAGTCAACTCTTAGCAGGAGGTGGCCAAAGTACTGGAGTTTCAGCTTTAGCATCATTCCTTCCAAAGAACACTCAGGACTGATCTCCTTCAGAATGGACTGGTTGGATCTCCTTGCAGTCCAAGGGACTCTCAAGAGCCTTCTCCAACACCACAGTTCAAAAGCATCACTTATTCGATGCTCAGAAGGCAGTGGCACCCCACTCCAGTACTCTTGCCTGGGAAATCCCATGGACGGAGGAGCCTTGTAGGCTGTAGTCCATGGGGTCGCTAAAAGTCAGACACAACTGAGCCACTTCACTTTCACTTTTCACTTTCATACATTGGAGAAGGAAATGGCAACCCACTCCAGTGTTCTTGCCTGGAGAATCCCAGGGACAGAGGAGCCTGGTGGGTTTCCATCTATGGGGTTACACAGAGTCGGACATGACTAATGCGACTTAGCAGCAGCAGCAGCAGCATTCTTCACAGTCCAACTCTCACATCCATACATGACTACTGGGAAAACCAAAGCTTTGACTAGACGAATCTTTGTTGGCAAAGTAATGTCTCTTCTTTTGAATATGCTATCTAGGTTGGTCATAACTTTCCTTCCAAGGAGTAAGTGTCTTTTAATGGACACATCATGGCTCCAGTCACCATCTGCAGTGATTTTGGAGCCCCCCCCCCAAAAAAAAAGTCTGACACTGTTTCCACTGTTTCCCTTAGAAGTCATTTAATGTCAACCAAAGCAGTGACCAACTCCCTCTTCTTTGTCTCCTCTGCTCCTCATACAGCTGATTGCCCTTTCATCAAATCTCCTTTGTTTTTCCCTTTAAAGGCTGCCTTTGCAATTTCCTTGAACTGGATTTCATCTGGCTGCAAATTCAAAAGGACCATGAGGGTAATCTGCTTTTAGGCAGTCCCAGGAGGTGGTCTGCTAAAGGCCAGGCAAAGCAGTGTATCAAGTCAGTGTGATGAGATTAGTTAGAGAAGTTAGAGAAGTCAGAGAACCTCTGGTCCCAAAGCAAATTAGGCACAGAGGAGAAGGAAAATGGTCCAATCAAGTTTTGTTTTCAGATTCATCCACGTGATCTGAGTCAGAGTTACAGTGAAAGAAGCCTGGATGCAGGAGCTCTTTGCTGTACCCCTGACCTCATATAGTCTGAGAATTTTAAAGATGAAACGTTGTACACATCTATCATAATTTTTCCACTGTGAGGCAACCTTTTATCCAAAAGCAAATTCAGACTAATTTGCTAAGATTTTATCTTTCTATGGCCTCCTTCTCCCCTCTTACCACCTTTTCTCTTTCAGCTTTGCGCAAAGAGATGTGAAATAAAAGAACCAAAATATGTAAGAATCATGCCATTACCCCTTGACAGGAAAGAGGTAAATCTCTCCAGCGACACCTGCCATGGGTTTCATTCCAGATAGGGTGTCCCCATGGTGTGGAAACCCATGATCTCACCAGGACCACATCAGACAATGCCCTCAGGACATGGTGTGGAGGGAGCATCCAGACTGGGCTGGAGGACTTCCATCAAGCTGGGCACTGCCGCTCTCTAGGAAATTGTGGGCCCTGTCTCAGGGCAACAACAGAAGCCAGGTACATGGTGGGGAAAGTCTTCTGTGTGTGTGTGTGTGTGTGTGTGTGTGTGTGTAAAGAACTACAGAATATTAGGGCTGGGAGGGACAAGAAAGATCATCTGGTTCACCCACCTCCCTTTGTATAAGAAAATTCAGGCCCAGAAGGGCGAGGTGATTTGCTCAAACTAATGGCAATTAGCTGTCCAAAAAGGAGTAGTCATTAATATTCTGGGTCTACCAGTGAAGTGTTCAAATGGTTAGCTGCAAAATGTTAACCATTTTCCTTTTCTGAGGGCCAGTAAGAATGTGTTGTCCAAACCAATTGATTCGCTGCTTCACCCAGTGTATGAAATAAGATGATACCCTTGTTGGTATATTGTCAACTGGTGACTCAGGCATTTTGTATTCTTGGTATCATGAATTTGGTAGGAAGCAATGGCTTGAGAATATTTGCCAGTGGCCCAAGCTAAGTAGAATGGGGATTTGACATGATTGAATAGGTGGTCCAGAGGTACTACCTGGTTGCTTGGATGCTATTCAGTAATGATTTGCCCTGGACCTGAGGTTTTTATTATTTTATAACATATGTTTATACATGTACAATATAGAGAACAAATTAAAATATAGAGAATATATAGACAGTATGTAAGAAATGTCATTTTATATATTTTAGAGAGAGAATGTATACTTGAATTGGCCTAAATGAAGTACATATATGACATATGTACTTGGGCTTCCCAGAGATCAAATTGCCAACATCCACTGGATCATCGAAAAAGCAAGAGAGCTCCAGAAAAACATCTATTTCTGCTTTATTGACTATGCCAAAGCCTTTGACTGTGTGGATCACAATAAACTGTGGAAAATTCTGAAAGAGATGGGAATACCAGACCACCTGACCTGCCCCTTGAGAAACCTATATGCAGGTCAGGAAGCAACAGTTAGAACTGGACATGGAACAACAGACTGGTTCCAAATTGGAAAAGGAGTCCGTCAAGGCTGTATATTGTCACTCTGCTTATTAAACTTCTATGCAGAGTGCATCATGAGAAATGCTGGGCTGGATGAAGCACAAGCTGGAATCAAGACTGCCAGGAGAAATATCAATAACCTCAGATATGCAGATGACACCACCCTTATGGCAGAAAGTGAAGAGGAACTAAAAAGCCTCTTGATGAAAGTGAAAGAGGAGAATGAGAAAGTTGGCTTAAAGCTCAACATTCAGAACACTAAGATTATGGCATCTGATCCCATCACTTCACAGGAAATAGATGGGGAAACAGTGGAAACAGTTTCAGACTTAATTTTTTTGGTCTCCAAAATCACTGCAAATGGTGATTGCAGCCATGAAATTAAAAGATGCCTTCTCCTTGGAAGGAAAGTTATGAACAACCTAGATAGCATGTTCAAAAGAAGAGATATTACTTTGCCAACAAAGATTCATCTAGTCAAAGCTTTGGTTTTTCCAGTAGTCATGTATGGATGTGAGAGTTGGACTGTGAAGAAAGCTGCTGCTGCTGCTAAGTCGCATCAGTCATGTCCGACTCTGTGCTACCCCATAGATGGAAACCCACCAGGCTCCTCTGTCCCTGGGATTCTCCAGACAAGAACTCTGGAGTGGGTTGCCATTTCCTTCTCCAATGCATGAAAGTGAAAAGTGAAAGTGAAGTGGCTCAGTTGTGTCTGACTTTTAGCGACCCCGTGGACTACAGCCTACAAGGCTCCTCTGTCCATGGGATTTCCCAGGCAAGAGTACTGGAGTGGGGTGCCACTGCCTTCTGAGCATCGAATAAGTGATGCTTTTGAACTGTGGTGTTGGAGAAGGCTCTTGAGAGTCCCTTGGACTGCAAGGCGATCCAACCAGTCCATTCTGAAGGAGATCAGTCCTGAGTGTTCTTTGGAAGGAATGATGCTAAAGCTGAAACTCCAATACTTTGGCCACCTCCTGCTAAGAGCTGACTCATTGGAAAAGACTCTGATGCTGGGAGGGATTGAGGGCAGGAGGAGAAGGGGCCAACAGAGGATGAGATGGCTGGATGGCATCACCGACTCGATGGATGTGAGTTTGAATGAACTCCAGGAGTTGGTGATGAACAGGGAGGCCTGGCATGCTGCTATTCATGGGGTTGCAAAGAGTCAGACATGACTGAGCGATTGAACTGAACTGCACTTGGGCTTCCCAGGTGGTGCTAGTGGTAAAGAACCTGCCTGCCACTGCAGGAGACATAAAAGACATGGGTTCAATCCCTAGGTCAGGAAGATCTCCTGGAGGACAGCACAACACACTGTTTGACTACAGTATCACATTTTTAACTAAGTAGGAGCAAAGATTAGAGCCATTGTGTGGAGGACCCTCTGCTACTAACACAAGAAATCCTAGCATAGCACCTGGTGTGTGTGTCCAACAAATAGTCTGTATTTCATCTTCTCACGGTAATTGAGGGTCAGCAGCCAGCAGGGTGAGCTATTGGTCTCTGGGGAATCTGTATGTAAACGTCAGGATTCCACTCTGGAAGACTGGCGGGAGGAAGATGGCATCCTGGTATTCTGTCAAGGGAGAGTTCAGTGATGGTCCCATCTTATAGAGGATCAGGCATTAGGCTGAAAAAATGTTAACACTTAGCAGATGGCCTGAAGCTGGAATCCTGTTCCTGGGGCTAGGTCACAGTGGAATGGAAGATAGGGTTGGAAGATGAGGAACCAGGAATCTGGAGAAAGTCAGAATACCCAGAGATTCTTGGGAACGCCACATCATCTTGGCTCATTCTACAGGAGGAGGCCTTATTGGAGGCAGTAGTGGAGGCCAGCAGCCATGCTGGGTCCAGGACCCAGGCCTGAAGGAAGGAATTAAGGAAGGAGCCTTAATTCCCAGCACATCTGGAAGAAGTAGGGGTGCAGGGGAGAGAGGAGGGGCTGAGGCATCAGGAGTCCAGTTATGATCTGGAAGCACAACTTCCTGCAGCTCTGTATAGCTAGGTTCTTGTTCACATCATTATTCCTGGAGGGAGATAGAGGAATGGGCTTCCGAGTATGTTAGAAATTCCAGAGAGAGAATGAGCTAAAGGAATCCAGCACTGAAAGTTTAAAGAGGGGTCGTTCATGTATGGGAACACATTAGAAACAAATGATATCTGTGCTGTAGAATTGGAAAGACAGAGCTGGGGGAAAGCGCTTACTTCTGCTGGGGGGCTTAGCTGTATACTCAGGTTTATAACCTTATTCAGACTAAACTGAGTCCACTAGCAGAACTGACCACTTTTTTTTTTTTAAGGTAGTGAATTTCACTGTATTTAAAATAATCATCCTAGATAAGTGAAGAGTTGATAAATGATTTCAATCTGCATACCACAGAGCTGTGTATAATTACAAGATTGCCCTGGGGGCTGTTGCTTTACCCGGCTGAGTGGGAAAGGCAGTGCTTTGCGAAATGGCAGGCCAAGGCTCTTGGCAGCTAAGCAAAAGGAAGGATTTCATCTCACCCATTGCTCTTGTGCTTTGTCACTGGGGCTACATGAGAAATTCCCTAAAGAGAAGCACAGTTTTCCTGACTCTAATTGAATGAAGTCCGTCATTGCCTTTTGAGATGCCATCGGGTTTTCTTTTTATACATGTACATATACAGAGTATGAAAGGGCTATCAATACAGACATGTTTAAAAGATGCAAGGTCAGATTATTCAAAATCCCCTGGAAAAAAATTAGAAATCACAATAGGAGGGAGAGTGAATGCATGTGGAATGGAGAGAAACAAAAATCCAAAGGAAAGGTGAAAGCTGCTAGGAAATAAAAAATGTTATCTGTCATGTACCATCTTTACCTGTTCATTTCCTTCTTGTGTCTTTTTCTATGGAATAGATTCTTAGTTTCTGCCTGTCATCTTGGTCCTTCGTTATTCACTAGGCTTTCTCTTTTGGCTACGGGCTTTCTCTTTTGAAGCTGTCCTACCAATGGAGGAATGTTGACTGTCCTGTGACACATCTTATTTCACACTGGGAGCCAAGACCAAGGGCTTCAAACACAATCATTTTGCTGAAACATGAGATTAGAGGTATTAAAGAAATGCAGAGAGCTAAGGTTCTTTAATTATTTTCTTCTGGAAGGGGCTTTCACACATCTACAGCAACTCTTTCTCCTGTACCTGCCCCTTTCATTTTAATGTGAGCCTGCTGTGTGTCAGGAAAGAAACTGCTTGCAGACCTTCTGGGAGTCGTTTAAGAAGTGCCCAAGTCAACCCCAGAAAACATTGCTTTTAAAATTATATCACAGCAAATATAGACTCACCATGGGGCCACTTCTGCTTGGAGTTCTGTCTATATACTATATGACAGACACTTAATTGTCTCCCCAAATTTATTCTTTTCTTCTTTTGGTAATAGATTCCCCTGAATTATAGCAGGACATCTGTGTGTGTGTGTGTGTGTGTGTGTGTGTGTGTTAGTTGCTCAGTCATGTCCAGCTCTTTGCGACCCCATGGACTGTAGTCTGCCAGGCTTCTCTGTCCATGGAATTCTCCAGGCGAGAATACTGGAGTGGGGTGCCGTGCCCTCCTCCAGGAGAACTTCCCAACCCAGGGATTGAACCTGTGTCTCCTGCATTACAGGCAGATTCTTTACCATCTGAGCCACCAGGGAAATCCACAGGGAAGCAGGACGCATGGTTGTCCAGAAAAAAGACTACATATGACTCATTACTCAACTGTATGGGGCCCATGTGACTAAATATTGACCAATGACGGTAAACAGGTATCTTATATCTTACTCTTATGGCCGAGGTCAAATGAGAAGGCAGGAGCTGGAGGAGCCATTTTGGACCAAGAGAATAACCATTGGATGAGATTTGCTGAGTTTAAGAGAAAAGAAAATGCAGTACTGTGGTGAAGTGTCAGGAGTCAGAACACCTGGAAGGTTCTGGTCACTTTGCACTCTAGCAAGTCATATAACTTTGAGAAAATCATGTGATTTCTTAAGTCTTTCAACATCTTCATAATTGAAGGATAGCAATAAGAAGTGCTCTAACTATTTAACAGAGTTATTATGGGGACTCAATGATATCATTCTAGTAGAAACTATTTGTAAAGTATGAGTCATTTTATTTATTTTTAAAAATTAATTTATCATTTAATTGAAGTATAATTGCTTTACAGAATTGTTTTGGTTTCTGCCAAACATCAACATGAATCAGCCATAGGTATACTTATGTCCCCTCTCTCTTGAACCTCCCTCCCTCTTGCCTCCCCATCCAACCCCTTTAGGTTGTTACAGAGCTGGTTTGAGTTCTCTGAGTCATACAGCAAATTTCCATTGGTTATCTATTTTACATATGGTAATGTAAGTTTCCATGTTACTCTCTCCATACATAAACTGCAATAGGTTATGGCTAACACATTTGCAGGCAAAATAAATTTAATCCTATTGAATAAAAAGCATCTATTTTGATGAACATATCTTATAGGAGAATCATCGTTATAGGAGAAGCATCACGGTCTTTTAGAGATGTGCCTAATCAAGAATAATAGTATTAGCAGGAGAAATCATTTATTTCTAAAGCCCTAAATTTGCTCAAATTATTAGTTGTCTTCTGGTGACCCTATACTTCTCCTTATAATTTTCTACTGTCATCAGCAACAGATAGCTTTTCTATTTTGACAAATTTGTTGAGAAAAATTATTCTGCCAGGAATCAGACAGATGTACAACAGCTGTACCAGTATGTGACAAGTTGATGGTCATGGTGGATGTCTGTTCACCTGTACTTGTAAAGTTGAAATTGGAGACCCTAATATTTAAAAAGCTTGATGGCAGCTGTCTGTGATTCTGCTCACTCTGTGTGGTTTAATTTCATTTCAGAATTACACAGTACATTCTTCACATACCCAACAAGCTGTTCACACTTCTGAAGCTTAAAGAGACTTCTCCTGAGTATGACATCCAAAGACTAAATCTATTACTTCACCTTCTGTATGTTTCTATAGGTAAAATTGAGCACACCCAATTTTGACCCATTATATTTATCAGTACCACTGAAGTATCACAGGATAGTTTCAAGCCATTCTTTAAGAAATCATTTAAAATTTCTGGAGCAAAGGGCAATGGGAAAGATGTTATAAGCCCAGGAAAGACCTCTGAAAATGGGCAATACCAGTGGCATTTACAAAATCATTGGTGAGGTCTTGTTATATCAGAGATTCATCTTGTTATATCAGATATCCATCTTGTTACCAGAGGACTAAATATATCAAATAGGATTTTTTTTTCCACAAAGTAACCCACTTGAGAGTCATATAAAGATACCTAAATCTAAGGACATTACTTTGCCAACAAAGGTCCATCTAGTCAAAGCTATGGTTTCTCCAATAATCATGTATTCATGTGAGAGTTGGTCTATAAAGAAAGCTGAATGCTGAAGAATTGATGCTTTTGAACTGTGGTGTTTCAGAAGACTTGAGAGTCCCTTGGACTGCAAGGAGATCCAACCAGTCCATCCTAAAGAAAATCAGTCCTGAATATTCAATCAGAAGTACTGATGCTGAAGCTGAAACTTCAATATTTTGGCCACCTGATGCGAAGAACTGACTCATTGGAAAAGACCCTGATGATGGGAAAGACTGAAGATGGGAGAAGAATATGACAAAGGATGAAATGACTAGATGGCATCACTGACTTGAGGGACATGAATTTGGGCAAGCTCCGGGAATTGGTGATGGACAGGGAAGCCTGGTGTGCTGCAGTCCATGCAAACAGTCAGACACAACTGAGCAACTGAACTGAACTGAACTGAACTAAAACCTAAGGATAAGACCTGACAAAAAAGAATTGCCAGAGGATAAGAGAAAGGAGAAACCAAAGTAATATCATGACTGTCATACACCATAGTCTCAAAACTAGGCATAGACTTGTAGAATCTCAGACTATAATATGGATGATATTTTCCTGAAATTTGGTACAAAAACAGGATTGCTGAAATACCTCATTACTACTCTATTGGACATATGCTGAAAGTGTCATTCTGTTAAAAGTAAAGCATCTGGTAAATTGTTGACTTGTTGACAGTTTCATAGTTTAGAAGTTACAGGAAGCCGTGAGGAAAATTTCTACTTGATTCCCAATTCTGACGAACAAAAAGAACTGGCTAGTAATGTGAAAATGGTATGAATTTTGGCAGAAATCGATGCCATCATCTTGAAATCGGTAATAGCAAAGGAAGATTTAATGGTCAGGGCCATATTAAATTTTATCAAAGCACGTTTATATAAATTCAAAGAAATAGAATACAGAGTGGCAGATGTCTCTTGGGGATCCACATCAGTAATAGCCCATTTTTTTTTTTTTTTGAACTTTGTCCATCAATGACCCCATCAAAAACTGCATCCATCATGGCTTGAGACAGAGGGATCAGTTTGGGATACCATGTTTGCAACCCATAACCTGGAGTAGGGATGATATCTGACCCAAAGCCAGCTAATTCATAGAATGGCTGTTACCTTTTAGGTAATACACCCTAGAGCCGAAAGATCGTGGAGAGTTAGAAGCAGATTCTGTAATACAGTAAAGCCAGAGTCAGTCCCTGCTGAAGTTACAGGGGAACTGAAACTGAGAATAAGCCAGGAAAATTCATTTGTAAAGAGAAGAAGGGAACAGATGGCACATGGCAGTGAGGTGTAGAAATGTGTGAGAGAGAAGGAGATGAGCTAGAATGCAAGATTCTTTAAGGATGGAATCTTTGTATATTTCATTTACTGATACAGATTTCAATAAATATGTATTGACTGGGAAGGAGGGCAAGAGAGAGGAAGGGATATTTGAACCATAGTTCCTTACACTTAAGCTTCAAGTTTAAGGCTCTATGAGGCCCATATGGGCTTTGCTTTATGCCTGTGGTTGTCTGTGATTGTGAGATAAGGTCTCATCAGTAGTGATGTTTTTGTTTTTTTAATTTGAGTTGGAGTGGGTATTTGTCCTTTGTAGTCAAAGAACTTTTGCTGTGTCTAGACGTGTCCAAAGACTGTGAAAGAGATTGTCCCTTTAAGATCACTCCTTCAATCTCAGGTAACCAAAAATCATTCTGATCTAAGGGTTAGAGAGCCGTTTTCCGATATGGAATTGTCTGCATTCTGCTAAGCAAGACATTTTTGGCAGCCAGTAGCCTAATCGTGATCCATATCTTTTCCCAGTTGAGGTTCTGCTGCTCAGAAAGCATTCGTATATTATTATTTTCCAAAGTCTTTGATCAGACACTCTGTTTTTTAAAAAACATTGTCCATCTCAGATGCAATAATATAGAAAGCCACAGTTTTACCATTACAAGTCTTCAGATTCCAAATGAATCAGTCTATGTTAGTGACACCAGAGCTGGGCAACCTGGAATCTCAGGTTCCAGAGTGCAATTGGGAGTCTCATTCCACTTAATATTGAAGATTCCATATCCTCTATTGGAATGTAGCAGGAGGGGAAGCAAATGTAATTACACTATTCTTAAACCTTTTCACTAAACTCTTAGATTGTGTTACTTGGTAATACCAAGTTTGGGGAGTCTTATTTATTGGGAAAATTTTAAAGTAATTGACCCTTTTCTTATCTCTTACTATGGCCAAAAGTTGTACTCACTGAGAAAATGCAATCTGGGAAATGGGCCTCAATTTCCACATCTGTCAAATGGGGATATCAGCCTAGTAGATGATCTCTAAAATTTCTTCATTTCTGATTAGTTTATACAATGTAGTGAAACCAAATAAGATTAAATAACAAATGAAAAATAGAGGGTTTGGTTCCAGTGGATGTGGTCTACCCAGATCTATCATGATTTGAACCAGATGGATTTAATTTATTTGAGAAGGAAGCAATCTGCTGATCAGAGCAGCTGAGGTTTTCTTCATGGAATCTTAACTGAAGAAGTAACAAACTGAAATGTCTAAATCTGTCCTGACAGGCTCAGAGATTTTGACACTGAACCATATTACAAATCTCTGTTAAAAATTACTGGGAAAACCAATGGGAAAAGAATCAGCCTATTAGTAGTGATCTGCAGTTTTCATTCCGGAGAAGGCAATGCCAACCCACTCCAGTCCTCTTGCCTGGAGAATCCCATGGACGGAGGGGCCTGGTAGGCTGCGGTCCATGGGGTCGCTAGGAGTCGGACACGACTGAGCGACTTCACTTTCACTTTTCACTTTCATGCATTGGAGAAGGAAATGGCAACCCACTCCAGTGTTCTTGCCTGGAGAATCCCAGGGACGGGGGAGCCTGGTGGGCTGCTGTCTATGGGGTCGCACACGACTAAAGTGACTTAGCAGCAGCAGCAGCAGCAATCTTCATTCAGATTGTTATTTCCCCAATGGGAACTCTGACCTCTTCAGAGCCAGTCTGGTGGGAGAATATGAAAGAGCTCTCAGTTCTTTGGATTGGGCCAGCTTCATGCTCTGCCATGAGCGTTGTACAGCTGCTATCCGAAAAAGAATTTATCTCTTTATGGTTCACTAGTTAGAAAATCCTATAGGCAGTATCACCAAACTTGGTATCACCAAGTAAAACAATCTAAGGGCTTAGTGGAAAAGTTGAAAAATAGTGTAATTACATTTGATCCCCCACAGAACAGCTACTGCTGTCACCGTATGATCTATTTTCCCTTCAAAACCCTCTTTGCTCTGCAGTTTATAGAAACTAACATTAGAAGAGGTTGGCATCATCTTGACCGTCCAGTTGTCTGTAGAGAAAGAAAATCAAGTCTGCATTCTCCGTCCTTTTTCTTTTCCTCCTTCCTTCAGATTCTGCCTTCTTTCCTCTTTATCTGCTTATCATAAGATTATATGACCCAGGACTCCTTGTAAGAGTTCTTGAAAGAGAAATCCCATCTCTTTAAAAAGACATTTTAAGAAAGAAATTGGGTAAGCAGGGAATTAAAATGTTGACTCTTTACCAAGTGGAAACTTTATTCCAGTTGGTTGCCATACTCTTGCTGGCCCAGTCCTTTTAACATTAGGAAGCATGGGGACTGAACATAAAGATCTAGGTGTGTTTGGTAGGTTTCTCCTGGTGTTGGGAGGTTCGCTAATTGGAAAATGTTATAGGCAACTCCCACTGCCACTCAGTATACCATAGATGTGTCCTTGACATCCAAACCTTGACATCATCTGTCCTCCAATGCAGTTCATTTTAAATGCATGCACTGCCCCATACCAAGTCCCAAAGGAGCCAGTGCCAAGGCAAGGGTAGTCAGCGAGGATCCAAACCCTGAGAGACAACCAGAGCCCTGCGCACGTGTGGACATGAAGAGCCACTGGATGGCACTGTGGGTCCATGCAGATGCGTATGGAAGGACATTTGTCTTTCTTTTAAAAAGCCTGTTTAGCCTTGACAGGTAATTTGGCGCATTTTGAGTTGAAATGTGCCAAATGATTTGGCAAATATTTCACTTACTTCTGAAAATAAGCACACGTGCTTTTCTCATCTGCAGGGAAGGGAGAAGGGTAGCTTTCCCTCATCCCCAAGTTGTTGCTAAATTCAGAACCTGAAATGAGATTTTGGTCAAGGATAGAGGGGCCAATCTCATTTTAAGTGTGGTACCACCTTTTAGAGGAATAGAAAAAGTTGAGCGTTTCTTATGAAACCAATCTCTTCAGTCTAAAGAGAGCATCTCTTCATCTCATTATTGTTGTTCATCCTGCTAGTTGCAGGCTCATCTGGCTCATGACAAGATGGAATGGGATTTGGTTGAAGAGCTCTGGTTCACCAAGAGCATCTAGGAAAATTTGTTTCCAAACT